>NC_138202.1:172485699-173113172 GCF_964194415.1 Vipera berus
TGTTGAATTATAGTTCTTAGTTCTGCAACAAACAAAAAAACTTATTCCCTTTTTTCTAAATGTTGTTTCTGCCTTTTCTTTTTCCTACTATTTGAACACCTGGAGAATTTGCAAATTATGCCAATGGGAAGTCTTCCAAAATCATTTGAGAATATCTCTTCATAATTTTGCAGAAGATAATTGCTTCAAACTGCTAAGTCAGACAAGTTGTAAGAACTAAGGCAGACTTTCTTTCTTTCTTTCTTTCTTTCTTTCTTTCTTTCTTTCTTTCTTTCTTTCTTTCTTTCTTATTTATTTTAAAAAAAATCACCATTGTACTTTTGAAGAATATGCAGTATCTGAAAACTAAGAGAAAGGAATTGTAGAACATGCTTCCATATATTTAGGAGCAAAGAAACTTTTAAAAAAAGAGAAGAAAAATATTTAAAAACTGATTTAATATATTAAATTACCAACTACAAATCACTGGGCCACTAGGAATACTGATCTTAAGTCTCTTTCAGACTGGAAATACTTTCCCAAATGCCCAGCTAGCTAACAGAACTTTTAATATGGTAGAAACCGCACCTGGAGCTTGATTTCTGCTTATGAGTTCTTAATCTCTCCAGAGTGCTGCATTTGCAAGGTTTAATTTGATACTTTAATAATCTTCTACCCAAAAGGTTCATTTGAAATGAGTTGTACAGTTTTCTGCTTCTCTGGTATTAAAGATGATCCTAAGATGTGGCCCCCACATTGATCTGTAGGAGACTTGATTGCCATTTTGGGAGAAGAGTTGGCATATGCTGTCTTGGTTTAGGAAGATGTAAATGCAGACTTTCTTTAATTGGGGGGAAATGTGACCAACTTTCAGCAATTCCAATTAGGTATTATGAATGTCTGATAAGATATTATTGGATACAATTAAAGAAGGTTTGTGTAACTTGCAATCAGACAACTAACCACTTCTCCCCTCTTAATTGCAGCCATCTTTTCCCTCATCTGATCAGTATTTCTTAGCTATAGCTTTCATTTGCTTTATCTTTTGTTGCTGATCATACTTCCCAATTTAGGCTTGCTTCTTAGAAATATAAATATCTCATTCAAGAAAAATAAAAACCAGAAATCCTTACTGGTGTCATGTTCTTACTGAAGAATTGCACTATTAAATGTTTCAGTGGTTCATGCCCTGTGACTAGCAATCAGCTTTCATTCTGTCATTTCCAAAATGAGGGACCAAACTGGAAAAGTATCTCCTGGACTGTTTTTTTTAATGTTTCCAGATTTCCTTGTATAGCAGAATGAACTTTGTATGAATACAGGGTTTAAACCATTCATGTTCAGTCTGGAAAGCAGAACTTTAATTTGGTTTAGGCATCAAAAACTAAACGTGGCTGGGCAGGAAACAGAGACAGATTTTGAAATAATGCTTCTCAGTGATTTATGCAAGAGCAAAATACAGAGAAACCACACCTTGCCTGTCATTTAAATCTAGTTAGCAAGACTATTTTTTCCCTTTTTTATTCAAAAGTAGGTATGAGAAGTTTAACTCTGAGCTTTCTTTAGAGAGTCTAATTTGCTCCTACGCTTTCAATTTAGTTTGCCAAAAAGAGATACTTTTAAAAGCAGTGAAGCAGTTTGGGATAATATAAATTGGGGAAATGGTCCCATCATGCCCAAACTAGTGGATAAAAATTTTCCCTTCCCAAAGGTAGTGAGAGGACTGGCTTTCTTCCCTGGTACGAGTCTTAGTTCTAGATGGGTGAGATGGATGGATTTTTTCTGACTTCTGAGAAGTCATCTTGAATAAGCTTGTTGTTTAAATGGTTGTATATAGGTCACATGCATTCTGACCCATGTCAGAACACTCTTTTAGAAACTGGTGATATTAGACTTTGACAATGAGAAGGAAACAAGCCTTCTTTGTCACAGCCCTTACCTCTGGAGCAGCATCCTTCTGAAATATGGATGGTACTCTCTCTCTTGGTGTTCCAAAAATCCTTCCTGATCTTTGATCACAAATCTGGAGTTAGTGTGCTGTGACTCTTTGTTAATGTATTGGTTGCGTTAGTCAAGGCTCCCTGTGTTGTCGTCATCATCATCATCATTTTAGCCATTGTCTATACACTGCAGGATGACGTTGTCACAGTTCTGATTAATGAGACAGTTCAAACATCATTCAAGCATTGACAGAAGTCCTCTTCCACATGTTTCCAACCATTATTGTCCTGAGCTTTCTTTTGCCCACAATACTTGCTGACGTTATCAATCTATCTTGTTTTAGGTTACTTTTGTGGATGCTTTTTATCAAGTGGGATCCATTCTATGACTGCCTTGGTCTACCTACCATCTGTTCTTCTTGCCGTGTGATCAGCCGATTTCCATTTCAATTCTTTCATTCTCTTGATGATATCATATACTTTTGTTTCTTCTCTAATCCATGTGCAGGTCACTCTATCTTGTCTTGTAATGCCAAACATGGCTCTTTCCATGGCTCTTTGCACCATTCGTAGCTTTTGTATCAATTGTGAGGTTAGTGTCCATTTTTTAGTTTTACTTTTGGAGGAGCTCTTTACAGCCTTTGCTGCCTGTCCACCATCTTGGCTCCTCCCCCCCCCATTTTTTAGTTAGTGTTGTTGTATGTACGTTTTCTTTAATTGGTTTTATTGTTTTGGGATTTGCTGAACTACCCTGAATATACCAGAATGGGTGGCTAAAACAAATTTAAATAATAATAAGCACTACCTGAACAACATTGGCATTGACAAAATCACCATCAGTCAATTGCAAAAGGCAGTTTTACTTCGAACAGCTTATAGCCTGCGACAATACCTTTAACACCATCAAACAACACCTGCCAATCCCAGGTCCTTGGGAAGCATTCAATACGTGTATAAACCAATATCTATCTGTCTGGAATGGAAGCATGGGAATTCAGATCAGAACCACATGGTACATGGTAAAGAGGGTTCTTTATTCTCCATGTGGCATTTTCCTGATGAATAATTCTTTTCCTCTTATTGATTATTTAATTCAAGACAGAATCTGCTATGGAGACATGCTCTAGGTTTTCTTCTAGGGTAATAAATTGCAGAAGAAGAAGCTTCCATTGGTGAAATGAGAGGACAATGTGTTCAATTTAAAACATACAGATATGTACAAATCTATTCACACCGAGATTCATCTGATTTCCTAAACCTTACGTGATCTTCACTTCCATACACAGGCACAGCTCTTTGGCAAGTGGAGTGTTGTTCCAGGATGCAACATGGAACCATCTAATGCTTAGGGTCATAGCAGTAAACACAGATTAATGCAAATAAACTGGGAAATGAAGGTGCCAACAATAACTTGCTTAAATACAATGCATCATACACTGAGATTAACTTGACACTATTATGCAAAAAAATCAACTGCATGATTAATTACTCATTTACAGAGTAAAATTATATTTTCCTCCTTGTAAAGTTGCTTCTTAGCTGTATTGTGGTGGCAAAATGAAGGAAAAACTTAGTTAACAAAACTTGAAAAAACGAAAAACAACACAGCCACCTGAAATAAACCCAGCTTTATGGGGTCTTTTTTAAAAAAAATACCTGTAAGTTGTCAGGAATTTTCTGTAATAATTAGCATGAGAAATATCCTTGATGACATTTAACTACATAAAAGAGATCGGCATTTCCTCCATCAAAGAGCATATTTATGAACTAAAACTTCAGAAGCTGAATACCAACTATTATTTTAGTGATAATTTCTAGATATAATTTTTGGGATTTGTAATGTTTAATTTCTAGAAACACTAATAGCAAAAGCTTTCTATTAGAGTTCTGCCACTTTCCACACACAAACAAATATATGAAAGAAAATCTGGTGAAAAACAAACAGTTAGAGAAGTGCTATTCAGGTATGAAAGGAGATAGTACTGTATGAATAAATTTATCATTTGATCTTCACCTAACATTTCTATGAATGGTGAATAGAGAAATACCATTGTGGGCTCAGAATCCATTATATCAATTGCTTTTTTCATTTATTTAGTGATTATGATGATCCCTTGCAAACTTACAGTGACACTATATAATGCATTCCTTTCATTTCATCATGGGTCATAAAGACCACATAGATTAACTGAAGCAATTAATGTGGCTCTTTTCTTGCCTTTAGAATTAATTCTTTCCCTAAAGGTAAGGAAATACAAAATACATTCCTATGATTTTTGGATGAGGTATTTTTATTTTAGCAAGTGTCCTTTTCATAAGCTCTCTTCTACAATTTGCTATCCTCATCACCTTGCTTTAAATGTCCTGGTTTTTGCCTTAATAAAAAGGTAAAGGTTCCCCCGCACATGTGTGCTAGTCGTTTCCAACTCTAGGGGCCGGTGCTCATCTCCGTTTCAAAGCCGAAGAGCCAGCGCTTGTCCGAGGACATCTCCGTGGTCATGTGGCTGGCATGACTAGACGCCAAAGGCGCACGGAGCGCTGTTACCTTCCCACCGTAGTGGTCCCTATTTTTCTACTTGCATTTTTACGTGCTTTCGAACTGCTAGGTTGGCAGAAGCTGGGATGAGTAACAGGCGCTCACTCTGTTACGCGGCACTCGGGATTCGACCCACCAAACTGCCGACCTTATGATCGACAAGCTCAGCGTCCTAACCCACTGAGCCACCGCGTCCCTTACTTTTGCCTTAATAGTATTACGATTAATCTCCCAGGCCATTCAGGGTTTAAAGCATAGAACCACAATCTTGAACTGATCTTAGGAAGAAACTGACCACTTCAGAATTCAGATTCATTTTTGCCTATAGTTTTCCTTAACATATACAAGCTGAGAGAAAAAGCAGGGATGGAAATATGATGGAAGAAAAGATAAGAAAGAATGCTATAACACTATCCAGAGCTGCTGAAGGAGAGATAGAACAAACAAGGTGACTACACAGAAGTCATCACAGAACTTTTTTTGGTGTGTGTGGGGGAGATAATTGGATGAGAACATGCGGAGAACACCACTAAGAAAGGGAGAAAGGAACGTGCAGGAATCTAAGATAGTGGGACCAAAGTCATTTTGTCCATAGTCACCCACATCTCTAGCCATGCCATTGAAAGATGCTATTCTTCATTATATTAATCTCTTCTCTTCGTAACAAATTTATCCAAGATATAGTATTTATGTCTTGTGTGCAATATTCAGAAGCATATGTTTTTTAGACAAATCTCTCATAAATAATTGAGTTTTATTCCGCTGTTTTGATAAGAGAAAGATAAAATATGAGTCGATTAGACTCAACATTACTTATGGCAGATAATGTACACTTTTAGGGATCTTGTGTGCCATCCCATAGAAAGCCATTTATGATGTCTTTCACCCCTCTATCAGTGTGTGACTGTGTTTAAAGATAGTATGAGATGTAACACATTATAATAATCCATGTGGAATGGTTCATTTCTTTTTTATTTGCATTCAGATCAGTGTTGACTCCTAATAACAGCCTGAACTAGGGTAGTCCCTGAAGTTTTCAGTACAAGTTTTTTTTTCCTCAAATAGTTTGCCCTTGTCTCTCTGGGGCTGAGAGAAAGTGATTGATCCAAGGTCATCCAGCTGACTTTGTGTATAAAAGGGGATTAGACCTTGTGGTTAACTGGTTTTGTGTCTAATGCTTTTAATCATTACACCAAACTGATTATCTTTTAGAATAGTACTGGGGCACTAATCTGTTCAGTATACAACACAGAATGAGGAATTGCAGATATATTGCCTTATCTGAGGAAAGTTACTTTATTTGCACATCACATGAGCCTTTAACATTATGGCCATCTTGCAGTTCTGTTTTACAAGGAGCGGAGCTATTTTAATAACAGTCTGTGTTTGATCTTCTAATATTGGAGAACCACATATGAACCATGCAATCCAATAATGATTTCTACCAGCTGCTCACCATGTCTATACCTTTACCTGGCTTTGATGAAAAGGCAAATTAGTTAAAGTTCTTGGTTATGCCTTATTTAAATCATAATTAAACTCTGATAAGTAATCATAAAGCATGCATTTATAGATATAAAATACATTGCTGAATCTAAATAGCAACATTTGCAGATCATGTCAGAAGAGTGATGATGATACATTTTCTATAGCATCTTTTTAAAAAATCGATTCTTCCAGGCTGGAAGCAGTCCTATCTTGACAAATACGTTGATACAGTATAAATGGCTATGAGTTCATAAGTGGTTCATCCCAGGATTCTCTTAATCCCTGTCTAGTTAATTCAAGTTTTGTGTGTAGTTCCAATTGAATAAGGCCGATACACATTTCAATGCCTGAAACAGGCATTTACATGCAAACCAATCCTTCATACCAAGCCCTGAGCAACTCTTTGTGAGTGAAACAGATGTTTCTGGCAGAGATGCCAGAGCAATATTGAATAAATTGGGGCACAATCTCCTGGTCCATGTTCATCCAGTATTACATCATTCCATCCCATGCCTAATGTCCCTCCAAAGACAGACTGTTTCAATATTCCTCTTGGTTGAAAATATGAAGTGTGATCATAACAAATCTAGAGATCACTAAGTTAGATAGACTATATAGAGTCTACAAACCAATAGTGATCTTCAATCAGGTCAGTTTTACTTCATATCAGGGGTGAGGATTTTGATCCAGTATTAAACCGATGATTCAAGTGAACAAATTGTCTCCTCCAATATTGGCAAGAATTGGAACTGTGCATTATCTGCAGGCCTCTTTTTGCTTCACCGATATATACTGTAGCTAGATACTGGATCCTACAGTACAAGAGATATGTTATGGAGAGTGTAATCATTAACAGAAAAGTACTAAAACTTGCATTAATTAATTAATTAGCTTGGTAGCAGATTTCCCAGAATAGTTAACATGCTGGAAAGATGTACTCCTTTCCTTTTGTTACACAATGAAAAGGGTGTCTTTTCTAAGACAGTACTTGCCATGACACATCCTTATGTGGCCTGAAAACAAGAGGTTAGATCTAGAATACTCTTCTCCACAGAAAAAGTCTTTTTTCCATATATAGAAGCAAAGAAGCAAATGACTCGTGTAAGTTTTAATCACACACAAACATATTGCATCCTTTAGCAGCGTTCAGATGACAGAGGTGTAAAGAGAAACCAGTAAAAATAGCCTCTTTATTTCCTTGGAGAGAACATTCTGTGGGCAGAATTCTATAACACATACAACACCCCCTCTCCCTTCTTTCCTTCTGACTAGCTGTTTTTTATTTGTATGGACATTGTATGGTGGCTTTGCAATTAAAACACAGTTGATCCAGGCTGACAACAACTCTTATTATTAATAATATGCTTTCATATTGAAAGTTTAGGCTCGGCGCATGAATCACTAGTCTTGAAGTTTCCCAACCAATAAAATCAGTTCCTTTCTTATGATTTTAAATTTTAAAACAGCATCCCCACTATTAAGAGATGTTCAATGACTCTCTTACTAAAATGCAGAACTGGACAGTCTAATATTTGTCTTCTTTATGGGGATCTGGATTTTCATTGTAAGGATTTAGTATGGCTTTTGAAGAATTGTTCCAGAAAAAAAATGGGTAAAATTATCAGTTATAGGGAATGAATAGTTGAGTCCCCTTAGGAAAATATTGTGAAACACAATGGGTTTCCTTTAGAGAATTTTTTTTTAATCCCATTTATATCCCGCCCTTCTTCGAAGACTCAGGGCGGCTTACAATCTAAGAAGCACAAATCAATGTGCTTAGCAATAGACTTCATTCTATGTATATGCCTGCTTATTAGGGCTTTCGGGGGGCCCCAAGCAGCATTTTACAAAGTCAGCTTATTGCCCCCAACAATCTGGGTCCTCATTTTACCTACCTCGGAAGGATGGAAGGCTGAGTCAACCTTGAGCCTGGTGGGACTCGAACCTGCACTAATTGCAGGCAGCTGGTGTTACTTAAGGAGGCATTAGCCCACTGCTCCACCAAGGAGCAGTTCCTTACTAACCGATATGCATCCATGGCACCTCTTCATAGATATCATAAATAAAGCTGAACATTTTGGCGAAAGATTTTACTTTCTTGTCAAAGAACTCTGTAATGTGCTATGCATATTGATGATATCATGCGAGTAATTATTTTTAAAGGAATAACATGGAGAGATAGTAATAATGGCATTCCATTCAGATTTTTTGGGCATGGCAAAACTTCTAAAATGGAACCACATTAACAGCACAAATCAGTGCTTGTTTACTCAGAGGTTGATCCTATTAATCTCACTTAGATTTACCCCAGATACATACTTATATGTTCATAAGATTTATAAAACCACCATGCTCCAAAAGCTCAAGAGATGCATACATTTGCAACTGCAGTCTGAATGCAATATATTTAGTTTAATGTGACTTGTATTCATTATTCAATTTTAAATGAAACAGATAACACATCCTTGTTTATTAAGCTTGTGAGACACATATGACAACATTTTTAGGAAGCAGTTGTTGTTTTTTAACCGCGATCTCTATTTCTGATCTTTAAAAACAATTTATACAAGAATCATGCACAAAAAGCATGTATATCAGCTGAACAATAAAACAAACCAGAATAATAAATTTTACCCTTTGCTATTTCTTTAGCTAAACAACTATTGTAATTTGTTTAAAATGGAGATGAACAGTATCCCTTTAAGGGAGATGGACTCTTCAGAAATGTAAAACATACATACATACATACATACATGCATACAAACATACATACATACAATAGTCTGAGGCTTTCCAGATGTTATTGAATTTACAGAATCCCCAGTGAACCGGATCAGTGCAGAAGGTTGTCTGGAGATGTTTTCCCAAGCACCTGCCATCCACAGTTGGAGACAGTCACTTGTCTGAAATGGTATAGGTTCTCCTGCTTGAGCAGGGGGCTGGACTAGAAGACCTCCATAGTCCCTTCCAGCTCTACTCTATTCTATTCTAAATGACTTTTTTGCCACCAGTAAGTATCAAGCCCTGTGGGCTTGCCATTTCAGGGAAGGGAAAGGGAGGGAGTTCCAGTTGGGACCATGGCGGGAGGTCCAGATTTAGAACCTTCCTAGCCCCAATTGTATAATTACAATCTGATTTTGGTCCACTTTAGCCATTTGTCAAAGAAACCCAACTATATAAGAGGTAATTGGGTGATTAATATTACTTCTAATTTGGAAATGTTGTCATTAAACTTGAAACTGATGATTACCTGCTATAAGTCCAAGTGATCCTACATGCGGATACTTTTTTATGGGTTTCATTGGGGTTCCTGGTCTTTTCAAAATATTTACTGTTTGCATATGGTGTTCCATTGTCATGGCAGAAATTATCATGAATTTAAAAGATAAGGGACCTCTAGCAAGCTGGATATTTCTAGATTATAATTCTCTATTCCTCACAATTAGCCCCAGTGATTGGAGCTTCTAGGGATTGCAGCTGAGAAACATTTGGAGAGCTAGATTATCACCTGGTTTAAAATATAACTCATATACTGTTAAATCGTCCATGTTATCACCCATGTTATCACTTATAAATCTGGTTATCAGAAATCTTGCTTGAATCTCTGACTAAGCAGTTATAGATTTCCTTCTAGAAGATCATGACTTTTTATTTTATTTTTATTTTATTTTTTTACTGGTTGGGAATCAAAAGTAAGTAAATAAAAAATAAATGCATAATCAGAGCTGAATTCAGAATGAAAAGGTGGGAAGAAATTAAATAGAAATTTTTAAAAACCCTACTAACTATATATTGGAAAAGCAAGAAACTTCTTTCAGTTGTGAATAATTATGTACTGATAGCATCCAACGTATCCAACAAGAAATAAACAATTCACTTGTTCTAGGTGACCACAGAGGTCAGAAAGAAAAAAAAAGGAAATCAAAGGAACTGCATGGAAACACACATAAGAACAGTAACAAATATTTTCAGCAGGGAAAACAATAAGAGTCAGCAAAAACTAAAAAGAAAAAGAAAACCTGGGACAAGAATCACAATCACAAAGTAAGCATAATGAAGACAGCATAAAAGAATGGCATCTGCACACAGTTCTCTAAACATATTCTTCAACAATAAATATTGCTAGCAATGTGAGTTTAATTGCATGGTTCAATTTCCTCCTAAGGAAACATGTAAATGTGGGATAAGGTATCAATTAAGCAAGTCCCAGAAATGTCAATCATAGGAACTGCTAATTAGAAAACATTTATAAATATGAAATGTGGCTTTGTGCAGTATCTTATAACTGTTTAGAAATGGGCCATCCTCTTGTCACATTGCTAGTTCAATAAACGTTATCAGTATCCTGTGAAAATATTTTTCTTAAATTTTATATCAAAATCTCATGATTTTGATATATGAGTGATTAATTCCCACAATTTATTCCCTATCCATAAATCAAGTTTGTATTGCAGTTCTTTTTTAATATTTGGGTTTTATTTTATTTTTGCTCTTCAAGTGTGATTTGAATACCAAATATTATAAACTATAAGCTGTGGCCATTTTCCCTATTCGTTTTCAGTTGACACATAGAAAGGTGGGATGGGGGGATTGCCAGGTGCTTGGCTAGTGAAAATATTCTTTTGTCCTGTGGGAACCAAGGTCATCAGCTGCTCCCGAGACTGCTGGCTGGGCATTTCATGGAGCAGTGGGCTAATGCCTCCTTTAGTAACACCAGCTGCCTGCAATTAGTGCAGGTTCGAGTCCCACCAGGCTCAAGGTTGACTCAGCCTTCCATCCTTCCGAGGCAGGTAAAATGAGGACCCAGATTGTTGGGGGCAATAAGCTGACTTTGTAATAATGCCACTGGGGGGGGGGGCGAAAGCCCTAATAATAAGCAGGCATATACATAGAATGAAGGCTATTGCTAAGCACATTGATTTGTGCTTTAGATTGTAAGCCGCCCTGAGTCTTCAGAGAAGGGCGGGATATAAATGGGATTTTAAAAAAAGCCCACCAAGAAGATGCATTGGGGAACATAGTTGCTTGCATAGCTTTAGAGGTGGGATTTCTTAACTTTGTATTGAGAATTGTTCTGTGTGTCTTCAGACTTGGTTTCACTTTTGACGTGCTGATTCTTTGTAACTAATAAACATGTTCTTTGAGGAATTTCCAGGCCTTGGAGTTCTGCTTTGTTTGTCTCTGTCTGTTGGAACCTTAACACTATTGATGCTGTGGAAGCATTTAGTGATGAAGAGGAGCACTTGGGCACAACCAGACAATCACATAATTTATCTGTCCTCTGCTGGCAGAAAATATATATTCGCTATATAATTTGCCCCAATTGCCAACCCCTTTTGTCACAATAATATGGCTGGTAATTGGAGTTGTCCTTACAATTTTAATGCAGGATAAGTTAATTGGCATAGTCCCTCCTCTTACCTCCACCCCATTCAAGCATTGTTTTCTGGTAGGGGCAAAAATACCAGTCACTCTCTCTAATCTTGGGTGGGGTAAGGTGGTGATGGGCAAGTGTACATAAGAGCTTGGAATGATGCATTTGGCTAGCTGTCATTTGCCACTAATGTGAACAGATACAGAGTTGTTCCATGCTTTTGTATCTCTGAAAGACCACCCAATCCAAGTCCCCAAAATAGCCTGCTAATGTGTTACAGGCCCAGAGAAGGGACACAGGATAAAGGGGAGATAGCAAATATCAACAAATGAGATCGGTCTTCAACAAATGCTATAAAGCGATGGCAGTCATAGCAGCAAATCTAGTTCTCTCTTGTGGCCAGCAATATCCAGTGGTTGCCTTTGGAATGATATGGAGTTGGAATGAAGTATTCGTCCAAAGCAATGAAAGTGACAAAGATTTTTTCCCCTTCTGTTTTTTAATCATGTCTGTTTCTTACAAGACTGCCTGGACAAGTCCCTGTAGTTTTCTTCCCAAGCTTTTTCAGAAGTGGTTTGCTTTGCCTCCTTCTTTGGGCTGAGAGAGTGACTGGCCCTAGGTGACCCAGCTGGCTTTGCACCTAAAGTAGGACCAGAACTCATCATCTCCCGGTTTCTAGACAAGAATGAGCTCTGGTTGTCAGAAACTGTGGAAAACCTGCAATGCATCCAGTCGTGACAGAATCAAGAACATGCTGCAGAAGGAATCCAGATTCTTTTCCTAATCTAAATTAACCTTCTGTGCAGTAAAGTGACAGGGCGCTCTCAAAAGAAAGCTTGTCTTGTGTCTAAACACAGATCTAGCACCATTTCTCAAGAATACTCAACCTATGTGTCAAGTTTCCGACATATGGGCTTTTCAAGTGACTCTGAGGCATTGTTTACCTTAAAAGTCCTTTATTTAGCCTAATACACCTGCAAATGCTTGCTCGAAGGAAGCTGGAATCTGAAATCTCTGCTCCCTTGCACAATATATTAAACACAATTCTCCACCTTTCTAATTTTGTCATTAATCATATTCTCCAATTAATTTAAAGAATCAGTTTCCCTTCTGTTAGACAACCTGCCAAGTTCTTATCTTCTTTAATTTCATATGGCCTTGAGGTACAATCTTCCTCCTCCCTCCTCCCAGCCTTAACCCTATCTATTAAAGCAATACACAAGTTTAACATATGAAATAGCTGCTTCTTCATCTCTTGTAAAGGAAGAACATTCGATGTTAGCAGTGTTGACACTATGTTTATAAAGGGGCTTCCATAATATTTGCCAAACACTTGAAAACTGCAAGCCCAGCATTACATGGGCAGATGCTTCAGCAGATACCAGATGCAGCCCAATCTCAGCAGCTGAAGGGAAAAGGATAGGCCTGGAGCAGCCTAATGTACCCAACAGGAGATATGCAAATCACAACCCCCCCACAAGAAACTGGACCACGTCTCAACAACAAACAACCAATCAAACAGCCCGAAACCAGATCATGACTCAGCAACATCTGGACAAATAACACTCACACCAATTCACATCACACAAAAAGGTATTTAAAGGCCAGTGCTCTGACAGATGAGCACAATTCAAAGCACACTGAAGATGTCCCCCCCCCCCCGCGGAAGGGAGACAAAACGTTTGCAGCCAAATCACCAAGCTCGGAGATCAAACCAACTACCAACCAGAGCTACTAATATTCAAATACATCTCAGATGTACAAATCTTATCCTTGTCTGTACCATCAACCATGCTGTTGATAAGCATGCTAGATCATGTTCAAGACAAACAGGGTATTAGGAGGAAGGCAAATGCTATCTTAAAACTGAAACAGCTAAAAGCAATTTTAAGCTGCCAGTTATATCAATGAGCAATGAGACAAAGTGTTAGTTATATGATTATAGCCTAACTGGTTGGGTTGGCAATATATAAGCCATGATTGTAATGTATTGTATCCCTTTAAATGTCACAAAGATAACATCATCAGGAGACAGCACTTAAAATACTCCACCAGGGTGTATAGTTAGAGGGACAGGTGGATGAACCCTTTTACCTACTGAATCTAATAGCTTGGTTTATTTCCTTCCCATTATTTAAGTAATGATGTGAGGAATGTAATTGCCAAGACTAGAACAATTAAACTTTGCGCTATTGTTTTATGAAGTGTGAGAATTTTATTTTCTTATTAACGTTCCCTTTTAATACATTATTTATTTATGATTGGTCGCACTGTCAGCCAGACTGAATTTGGCATTTTCAAAAAAAAATGTTGAGATTCTTTTCTTTTCTGGCCATTTAAGGTGAATTATCCAACAGTGCAATAAACTGACTCCAGGATGGCAAACAAGTGAGTCAAGGCTGTACTGTCTTTCCTTATTTATTCAAAGTGTATGCAGAATGCATGGTGAGCATGGTTTTAAATTTGAGAAAGAAATATTGATAACCTCTGCTATGCTGATGATACTACTTTGATAGCTAGAAATGCAAATCTCTACAGGCCAAACTAGCATTAAAAGCTTAGCCTTATCAAAGAACTGATCAAGGAAAAAGGCCTACGGTTAGAAAATACCACAAAGTCCTTGCTTTGCTTGGGAATAACTGAGATGTTTATCTCATTAAAATTAAAAGATGGGGATTTATTTGAAAGGAGAAAAATAATGCACATACAGACCACTAGGAAAATAGGAAACAACAACCCAAGAGAGTTTTTTATACTAATTAAATAGAAAGTCATCAAGAGAAGGTCTTCTGGTCTTGTAACGGCAGTGAGAAAATCTTGAAATGAAAGATGTGAAGATTAGAAATCTGATTCTGTGATAAATGTGATAAAATCATTTTCCATAAAAAGGAATCTGTTTCATTTTCTGTTGGCAAACAATTAGCATGATACAGTTTAGAATAACCTCTTGAAATGTTAATGAAATTTATATGGATGTTTCTATTTTTATCTTGAATAGATGATGTAAATTTATCTATCTATCTGTATGTCCATATATCAAATCTATACAGCTGCCCATTTCATCAAAAACAACTCCATAATATTTTAAAGTTTAACTTGCTCATGAGTTACTAGGTTTTTCTCCATTTTCACAATTTCATTGATTTACACAATACAATAAAACATAATTATATAGAGCTTGTTGGGTCATATTTATCTGGGACCTGGGAATGATTCCTAAACTTCAAGGTTACAGCAGCATAACAGCAATTATATGCATTAAAATTTCTGAGTGGAACATAAAGTGAAAGATTTATCAGACTCAAATCATATTCAAATCAACCACAAGGTACTAAACTCCAACAACATCTAAGAAAACACACATTTTGAATCAAATAATTCTTCCCAGGCAAAGAAACTCCAATTTAAAATAGTATTATTGATTTAATTCTGAATAACTTTGAGCTTTACCTCCAATATCAGCTCTATAGTGGAAGACTACTAAATGTGCACATGTAAGAAATACTGTAGTTGTCAAAAGTAAAATACAACATGATAGAACAAATAAGTAATCTGCTCAGTACTCCTAAAAGAATGGCAATGTTGGTTGGGATTTAATTATTTAGAGGGTTCAGGTTGGTGAACACTACAGAATATTAATGGGAATGACCAGCAATCTTTTGAATGCCTTTTAAAGGACCCCTGGTGGTGCAGTGGTTAAAGTACAGTATTGCAAGTAAACTCTGCCTTGAGTTTGATCCTGATGGGCTCAAGGTTGATTCAGTCTTCCATTCTTCCCAGGTCAGCATAATGATGGCCCAGATTGTTGGGGGCAATATGCAAATAATGCTGAAATTGTAAACCACCCAGAGACTGCTATAAAGCACTGTGGGGCAGTATATAAGTCTAAATGCTATTGCTATTTGGAAATCCTGATTCATCCTTTTCATCTTCCTTTGCTCAACAAGGCAGGCAAATTGCCACTGCTGCCAATTCTGCTTTCTATCTCAAAAGCACATTTATGGCAAATGGCTTTCCATGTACTCCAAAATGGCTTTAGTATCAACATCCACCTGTTTTGTTGCCTCTTGCTAGTATGGCCAGGTGCCCAGCAGTGGATGGCAATGCTAGCCTCAGTTCCTGTGTCGCTGAAATTAGCCACTTATCTGCCAGGCCTACCTAGGACCTATTCAGGAATGCCTTACAACAATTGTACAGCTGTCCAATGTATCACAGTATTCCAAAAACAAGCCATCATGGTTATCCAATACATCCTGCTTAATTATCTTGAAGAAAAATGGATACTAGTAAGATGCCAATTTATTCCTCACTTAATGATTTTTAAACCTTCCACACCATATGAAATGAGGACATTTAAAAGGAGGAAATAAACATGTAGAGAAAAAAGGTAGTAGTTTAAACTAGAGCCCTTCTTAGTACAGCATTCAAAAATAAATGGCAAGATAATCAGATGTTTGAACAGGAATTTGGCTAACTTGCACGCCTTGCTTAAATGACTTTAAAATCAGAATACACACAGCACTTTATTATGCATATATAATAGCTTCATGTAACCATTCAGCTGTCTTCAGTTGTTTGCCCACTAGTTGTTGGCTGATCCAATGCATCTGGAGGACACAGTTGGAAAAGGCTTGTAGGTAAGCATATGGTGTAGTATATTAGAATGATAGAATTGCAGAATGAAAGAACTGGAAGCTACCTTAGGGAACATTAGTCTAATCTCATGTTCAGTACAGGAATCCAGGAAACCAGCATGTTTCAAAGTGTGTGTTGCAACATTTGGAGAGAGGGGGGTCACAAGACAATCAATAGGGATTTGGAGGAAGTGTCTTCCTAACAAAGCTTCTCAGGAGGGTTTGCCAGGTTGATGGGGAAACACAGTGCAAAAATTTCCAAGCGCTGAAGAAACCCTAGGTACATTCAGCTTCCAGAACAGAACGTATTTGCCTTTCAAAAGGACATTGAACCTGAAGGGCAGGAGGCTTCTGTGCAAAGCTCTAACTCTCAGATCTGACCCTCAATCTGCAGAGGGAAGGAGGACCCATGGAAACGGGAGAAGGGCCTGTGAGGCTGGAGCAAGAAAGAAAATGTACAAATTGGGGGAATGATTTACAAGCATCAGGCTGGAAGACACACACACACACACACACACACACACAGAGAGAGAGAGAGAGAGAGAGAGAGAGAGAGAGAGAGAGAGAGACAGAGAGACAGAGAGAGAGACAGAGACAGAGAGAGAGAGAGACAGAGAGAGAGAGAGACAGAGACAGAGACAGAGACAGAGACAGAGACAGAGACAGAGACAGAGACAGAGAGACAGAGACAGAGAGACAGAGAGACAGAGAGACAGAGACAGAGACAGACAGACAGAGAGACAGACAGACAGACAGAGAGAGATGGCAGAAAGGGCAGAAAGCAACTTACAGCTTGTTCCATCCTTTCTTCCATTATCTTTAGGGGCTGCACTCTCAAGAATACAGATTAAAAAAGAGTTTGGTATTATTTTCATTCATTTAACTGATTGTCTGCCTCAGTTGCTGAAGCATCTCTAGGAGGCTTACAACCAGTGGTGTGTGCTGCTAAATGTTTATGAATTGGCACTGCTGGTTCCATTTCTGCAGCACCTGACTGCTAGTCACAGAACATCTGTTTGATATTTTTGGTGCCAAGGCTCCCTTTGACAATCAACCATATCAACATTTCAAAAATTTTAACAATCATGTCTTGTGAGCCAGTGCAAGCCATTTCCAGTTGAGGGCCACACAAGTGGTACCGATCATACCTAATATAGACATTGAAAATCCAAGGAGAGGAGCTGCTCGGACATCACCCCTGAATTGTATCGAAAGAGGAAGGGGAGGGAAGAAAGGAGAGGAGAGAGGGAAGAGAGTAGAGGATGGGGAAGGAAGTAGGAAGGTTGGAGGGAAAGAGGAGAAGGGAGAAACGGGAGGGGAGTGGTGAGGGAAAGAGGAGAGGAGAGGAAGAAGAGGGAAGTAGGAAAGAAAGGAGAAAGGGGGAAAGAAAGTAGAGAAGAGGGAAAAGAGAGAAGGAGGGTGGATACAGTGAAAGGGGAAATGGATGAGTAGCACCCAAACTTAAGTGTATGTATTTATGTATGGCGATATATAATACCTACAGCATTACTTATATAACAAATGTTAAATACTTGAAAAAATGTTTATATTTCATTGGTTAGTTTGTGGTATATTAAAGGAACTGTGAAAAAATTAAAAAATAAAAAACAAGTGGTACCAATCAGTCAAATTAAAAGACAAAAAACTATGTTAGTTATCAAGTTCAACAATGCTACAGAGTCCATGTTGTTGGTATTACAATAGGCATAAGGCTGTTGTTGTTCAGGCACTAAGTTTGTTTGACTCTTTGCCAGGGCTTTTTTTCTCATTGAACGCTCAGAACGGAGTTCCGGCACCTTTTTTGGATGGAACCTTGTAGGGTAGGCAAGGTGGGTTGTATGACATGTGTGAGTTCCGGCATCTTTTTCTTTTACAAAAAAAGCACTGCTCTTTGCAATCTCATGAACCATAGCATGCCAGGCTCTCCTATCCTTTATAATATATATTATATTACATATTAATATTATTATATTGTATCGTATTATTTATTATATTATACTGTATTATATTATATTTATTACATTATATTTGTTATATTTATTATATTAGAATATATAATAATATACTGAAATGAATAACTAAATACTTAGATTCCAGTGCTCAAAAATTATTTAGAAACATTTGCTACAAGGTTGCATTTTCTTTTTTGTGTTTTTTTTCTTAATGAAACAAAATAAAGATAATAAAAATTAAAACCAAATGACACTTAGCTTTTCCTCTGAAATCTGTATTTCCACACAAGACAAGAGGAATGATCTGTGGTTATTAGTTTGATCTGAAAACATAATAAACAAATACACAAGATAATTCCCTATCTGCGTTCTGAAGTTGTACAGCCTAATGATTTCCACCTCATTAGCCACTTTCCAAGAAACTCCCTCCTGACTGCATGCTACAAGAATTGTCAGATAATTCCCACATGCCTCGAAAGAATGCCTGCAAAGGATCGTGCACTGCAGGTTCGGCTGCAATCCTTTGCAGACACTTGATCACTACATATATTTAAATTACATCAAAAGAGTCTCAGGCAAGTCCAATCTACTCTCCTTGAGCTTCTCACTAACAGGATACTGGCCACATATTTGGTTTTACCCATGGATATTAGTGTGCTTCCAGAGCCCTGAATTTGCAGAAGCAGGGGGGAGTATTTAGCCACCAAATATGTTGGCACTGTTAGTTGGAAAGCAAAGCTGGCTTATATGCTTGTGTTAAACCCATAATCATTCATTTCTTAAATGTACAAGAGGTTCCCATATTAGCCACAAACTGCCTGGCCACTCGTTTTCAGTGTATTTATGTTTAACATTAAAAGACACAAAGTGGTTGGAAAAATCAAGGCACAAAGGGCATTGCTCTGTAATTCTTCAGACTTTACTTAAATTTTAATCACGCTTGATGCTTGAAAATCAAATTTATTTATTTATTTATTTATTTATTTATTTATTTATTTATTTATTTATTTATTTATTTATTTATTTATTATTTATTTATTTATTTATTATTTATTTATTTATTTATTTATTGAATTTATATACCACCCTATTCCCAAAGGACTCAGGGCGGTTCACAGGGCAAGTTAAAAACAATACAAAAAGAGAGAATAAAATTAAATTAAATTAATACAAGCCCACAAAATTAAGATAACATTAAAATTGAAATTTAAAATTAATTTAATTTAGTTTAATTTAATTTAATTTAATATAATTTAAAATCCCTCAGTCCAGGCCAGACAATTCAAACAACCAGGTTTTTAAGTCCCGGCGAAACGAGCGAAGGTCGGGGGCAGTCTGAAGTTCCATCGGCAGTTCGTTCCAAAGGGCGGGCGCACCCACAGAGAACGCCCTCCCCCTGGGAATCACCCGCCGGCAATCTCTAACCGGCGGAACCCTAAGGAGGCCCTCCCTGTGGGTGCGCACAGGACGATGGGAAGCTGATGCTGGCAGCAGGTGCTCCCTAAGGCAGTCACATCTTTATGTTTAGTTCTACTCAGCATGACTGAGAAATTCTCAGGGTGCAGTTCTTATTTGGATTCAGTTTTCTTTCAAAGATCTTTGGGGTTTATTTACCTCTTGAAGATTCTGACCAATAATCAAATTTAGTGAGGTGATATCAACTCTCCAGAAAGAACCACAAATCTCAGGCTACATCTTTGGTTGCCATTTTCCACAGGCAGGAGGGGCACATCACTGATGGATGTCGGCTGTAACACCCAATATTCCTCTTCATTCTGCTTCAAGTGGTATTAAATAAAAGAGCAATAGCTGTTGCCTCATCTAATCTCTGGGTGTAGAAGGAATTCATGGCAGCAATGAAAACTGAAGTAAGCCTTTGTAGTTCTTCATCTCTAGATTGTAAAATCCTTAAGAGACGACCTATCCTCACATTCCTTCTGCACTGTTATGCCCATAATTCCTTATGCGCTGTCATGTCCATGGATGATGACTAGAGCTAATATTAGTAACACCAGCAAGAAGAAAGTTGCAGGTCTCAGCAGTGCTATAATTGATGAGTGCTTTTAGCTCTTAAAAAAAGTATGCTGAAGCCTTTTTTTAATGCAAACCTTGGAGCTAAGGAGGAGAAAAACGGCTTTCATTCCATCTGCAGGATTTTCTTCTTGAAGAAATAGCATTAAAACATATGCTGTGAGTGGAGTTAGAATTTAAAAAGACAGATAATTTTAAGGTCATTAGTAAGAGTTGTGGCTTCTGTGCTGAGGTAATAATAAGGGCAATCAACCCTCATGTTTTAGGACCTGTGAGTACTTTTTAGCGGGTAAAGAAGGCATTTTTTATCCTGCGGGTGACATTAAGACATTAGCTGAGTCGAATTTTTAAAAATCTCCTTTGATGTAAAAGATATTGACTGCTTCAGGTACTAAAGGAGACAATCTCTCCCTCAGAAGAGGTAGAAAACTTGAGCTCGTTAACTTGTAGCAAGAGAATTTTGCTATATATATTTTACACAATAACTGCTGGAAGCATTGCTGATTCATCAGGATCCAAACACTGGGATATGATTAGAGATTATTGAACTGGTGAAGGGAATATGATGGAATAATTCATAACAATCTAAGTTCTGGAGTGCGTAATTCTGTTGTATTCAAGTTCCCACAATAAAGTACTTTCCCAGTACTTTGCTGTTCTTGGGAACATTAAAAAAAGATATTGTTGACTAATCTCTCAACTCTAGAGGCTTCAAAGTTGGACTATTATAGGGAGACACAAGAGAGAAATCAGACCTGAATATTTTCAGGTAGGAACTGATACATCTCTTCTTAATATTTCCTGCCAAATTCATCCAAATGAAACTCTAAAAATGTGACTATTTGTTTAAAAGGCATGGAAATAAAATACATGATGAAAATAATATAAAAGTCTGACACAATTACATGTTGTTAACTTGAGTAACTTTATACATAAAAATCCATACTCATGTTTTTAGCCATTAGCTACTGATCAATACTTTGTAGCATTCATTTAATTCTTATGATTGGATTACTTCGGCGTTCCATGTAGGATTTTCCTCCCCAATGGGAAGAATACCATTGATGAACAAATGAAAATTATCTTGGCTAGAAGAACAAAGTAATTTTGAAATTCAGGAATTGTACTAGGGACCCATTCCTATACATGTAATCCTCGACTTACAACAGTTCATTTAGAGATTGTTCGAAGTTACAACAGCATTGAAAAAAGTGACTTATGACCATTTCTCACACTTACGATTGTTGCAGCATTCCTGTGGTCATATGATTAAAATTTGGACGCTTGACAACCAGTTCATATTTATGACAGTTGCAGTGTCCTGGGGTCCTTTTGCGACCTTCTGATAAAGCAAAGTCAATGGGGAAGGCAGATTCACTTAACAACCGTGTTACTAGCTTCAACAACTGCAGTGATTCACTTAAACTACTGTGGCAAGAAAGGTCATAAAATGTCAAGAAAGGTCACTTAACAAATGTCTCACTTAGCAACATAAATTTGGAGCTCAATTGTGGTCATAAGTCCAGGACTACCTGTATGTGTTATACCATACTTAGATTATTATTTATTATTTATTATTATTTATTAATTTAATTTATATACTGCCCTTCTCCCAAAGGACTCAGGGCGGTGAACAGGGCAATACATAATAAAAAGCCAGATACAAAAATTAAAAAGTAATTAAATAGCAATGCCCGTAATAAATTAATACAGATTAAAAGGTTAAAATCAGTTTATAAAACCTGACCCCATCCCATCAGGCCAGGCCAGCTTGTTCAAAGAGGTAGGTTTTAAGATCGCGCCGGAAGGAGCGGAGATCAGGCGCCGTCCGAAGCTCGACCGGAAGATGGTTCCATAAATCCGGGGCGCCCAGAGAGAATGCCCTCCCCCTGGGGGCCACCAGTCGGCATTCTTTGACCGGTGGCACCCTGAGGAGGCCCTCTCTGTGGGAGCGTACTGGGCGGAGGGAAGTTGACGCCGGCCGCAGTTGCTCCCCAAGGTATTCCGGACCCATGCCATGTAGGGCTTTGTAGGTCATTACTAACACCTTGAATCTCACCCGGAAGACAACTGGAAGCCAATGCAGCTCGCGGAGCAGAGGTGTGACATGGGAGTGTCAGGAAACTCCCAACACAACTCTCGCGGCTGCATTCTGTACCAGCTGGAGCCTCCGAGTGGTCTTCAAGGGTAGCCCCATGTAGAGAGCATTGCAGTAGTCAAGACGAGAGGTCACGAGCGCGTGAGTGACCGTACGTAGGGCATCCCGGTCTAGATAGGGCCGCAACTGGCGCACAAGGCGAACCTGGGCGAAGGCCCCCCTAGTCACAGCTATTATATCGTCTTCTAGGGAAAGCTGTGAGTCTAGGAGGACTCCCAAGTTGCGAGCCCTATCTACGGGGGGTAATAACTCACCCCCCATGGCAAGGGGTGGAATATCCTGGATATCCCGAGATGCCGGTACGCACAGCCACTCAGTCTTGTCAGGGTTGAGTCGAAGCCTGTTCCTCCCCATCCAGACCCGAACCGCCTCCAGGCAACGGGACATCACGTCGAGAGCATCACTGGGGTGGTTTGGGGTCGAAATCAGCATACTGATGGTACCCAACTCCAAAACCACGAATGATCTCACCCAGTGGTTTCATGTAGATGTTGAACAGGAGAGGCGAGAGGACCGATCCCTGAGGGACTCCACAAACGAGAGGCCTCGAGGTCGACCTCTGCCCCCCTGCCAACACCGACTGCGAATGTCCCAGGAGATAGGAGGAGAACCACTGCAAAACCGTGCCTCCCACTCCCAATCCCCTGAGGCGCCGCAGCAGGATACCATGGTCGATGGTATCGAAAGCCGCTGAGAGGTCTAATAGGACTAGGACAGAAGAATATCCCCTGTCCCGAGCCCTCCAGAGATCATTCACCAGCGCGACCAATGCCGTCTCCGTGTTGTACCCGGGCCTGAAACCCGATTGGTACGGGTCTAGATAATCCGCTTCATCCAGAACTAGAGGGAGCTGATGCGCCACCACACTCTCAACAACCTTCGCAAGAAAGCGAAGGTTGGAGACCGGACGAAAGTTATTCAACACAGCTGGGTCCAAGGCAGGCTTCTTGAGGAGAGGTCTCACCACCGCCTCTTTCAAGGAGGCGGGGAAACTACCCTCACTCAAAGAGGCAGATATAACCACCTGGAACCAGTCTCGTGTCCCCTCCCGGGCTGCATAAACCAGCCAGGAAGGGCACGGGTCCAATAAACATGTGGTGGAGCTCAGCCTCCCCATAATCCTGCCCACTTCCTCCGGAGTTACAGGATCAAACTCCTCCCAGATAACATTGACAAGACCACCCGTGTCCTGATCGTCCGACTCTGCCCAGTTGGAGTCCAAACCAGTCCAAATCCGAGCGATTTTGTCCGACAGATGTTGACTAAACTCCTCGGCACGACCCTGCAAGGGTTCCTCACTCACCTCCTGATTAAGGAGGGAGCAGGTCACCCTAAACAGGGTGGCTGGGCGATTATCTGCGGACGCGATGAGGGTAGCAAAGTAATTAAACCTCGCCACCCTCATCGCTGCGAGATAAGACCTAATATGGGTTCTTAGTCACAATCGGTCGGATTCAGATCGGCTGGACCTCCAACTGCTCTCTAGGCCCTGTCTCCAATGCTTCATCTCCCGGAGCTCCGCAGAGAACCATGGAGCCCACTGGGGATACCACCCTCTGGGCCCAACCAGGTCTCCGTGATGCAGGCCAGGTCCGCATGCTCACCCTCGACCAGATCCCGGATGAGAGGAGCCTTATTAACGACGGACCTGGCATTTAGGTACACAAGCCGGAGCTCAGGTGGCTGCACATCCTTGCTCCCGGAGCCTTGGGGTGAAGACAGAGGGTCGGAGCGCCTCACCGCTTGTAAATAGCAGGGATGCCCTCCCGAACATCGATACGGCCCTGTTCCTACACCTGCTGCCATTCCCTAACGTCGTGGGAATAGGAAGTCCCACAACCCGCTCCCAAGCTCCGGAGGCAGCAGACTCCGGCTCCTCCCCCCCCCCCGCGATCTGTCCCAGGCCTGGCCTGACCAACGATTGGTGGATTACCCCCATTTCCAACCAACCACAACCCTCCCCCCTCCCTAACCCCACAAAAAAATGGCTAAAAAAGTAATCAGGGGCCTCTTATTAAATTTATACTGGAGGCCCCTGCCCCTGCCCAACCATCTCTCAGGGTCCCAGCAATCGGGCCCTTCATCAAGAGGAGGTGTAAAAAGTAAGGCAGGTCACTCCCAGGATGGGGGGGGGCCTGAGGGCGAACAAAACCATGCTCGGATAAGTCAGACGCATGATGGTTGTTAACAAGTCCAACAACAAGGCAACAAGACAGACCCAGATTGAAACGGGAGGATCTCAAAATAAAATAAAAGGAGAATGACCAGAGTGCCAACCCAACTCCACTGCCACTAGAGCTGGGAACCCCCGGGACAGATCGAATCCTGCCCTCTCACGACGGTCAGAGCCGGGGAGCAGCCTGGTACATACAACTGGGGAAAGCAATACTGCCTAGAGCTCTCACCTCTAGGAGGCAGCAGATGTAAAATCTCAACCACTCTCCCACAGAGGTTGTAACCCGGGCCTTCCAAAATCATAGGGGAGGGGAGAAAAGAGGACGGAATTAGAGCAAAAGAGTCAGCGAAATACATCAGGGCTGATAAGCCTGTGCAGTCACAGAATGATAGGAGAGCTCCGGTTACACAGTTCGATTTCATATTGTAGAAAGGACCAGATGATAGTCAGCCAGGAAGGGAAACCAAGACCATGGTAATTCAACAGAACCACAAAACATGGTCTAGTCAATTTCTGGCGGCGCAGAGGTTAGATTGTGCCTCACAAACGTCTGAGGCATCAGCGTCCGCATTCCACCGCCAGGCCAGGTCACCATACCAGAGAGGCCGCGGTATTCCAACTCCCTTCGCCGTCAGCCATCTCAGACACCAACCGGACGACATCTCCACCACTCCATCACTTCCACGCCAACGCTGCTCCAAGCCGCGATTCATAGTCAATCAGTCAACCCGCAGCTCCCCCAAGCAGCTGAAAGGCACTCCGGAACAATACGGGCATTCCAAAAGCAGCCACAAAAGCTCAACTCGTCCTCGCCCCAAATCCTTCACAGAAATAAAATATTGCTGTGAGCCTCCCAAGGGTCGCCAAATTGCAGAAGCTCCAGATGGAGCTCAGCCGAGCACGTCCGCCATCTTGGGCATGCTCATGCTTAGTCAAAGAAGGATGATTCAGTACTACATACAAAGACTTCTTTTTGAAAATTTAAGGATTGTGACAAATGCCTTCTGCCCTCATGAGAACTCAGATTGTTCATGTGCCTAATGACTTCATGTCTAAGATGAAGTCTTTTTTCTTTTCTTCCGCTTTTTAAAGAAGCTATGGAAATAACAGTACATATAGGGGGGAATTAATTCTGGAGTGTGATGTTTTGCTCCGGCTCCTGCTGAGCTTGCTAAAACTGGCACACTGGTTTTAATTAGCATTTAGCTAATTGTTCATTTTAGTGTGGAAACTCTATGCATAGAATTGAATGAACCTACTATATGGATTGAATGAAAGAGCAGTTGTAAACAAATTACCTTGAGGACTACAGCAGCAATTATCCTGCCAATAGAAATTGTTGTATACATTTGGTCTACAAGCTAACTTGTAAGCAAAAACATTCTAGAATAATTTCCAAGCGTCTACAAACCAGCTGAAACTTAAGGTTTTTTAAAAAAAGAAATTGCAGTTGATAACAAGAGGATATTTACTGTTATTAGGATACGGGTAGACTGTTTTTCATATAAATCCAAGTGCAAAGAGGTAGTGTGATTCAGTTCTCTCCCCACACACACAACACATACGCAAACACCCTTTGTGGAGAAGAGAACATTACAATGCTAATGCTAATATAATTCATAAAACACCCTTATATGCTAGCCAAATAGGTTATGGATCTTAGGCATATGGCTGCCAAGTACAATCCTTGTTTTCTGTTAATTTGTTTGATTGTTACATGAACAATTCCAATGTGCTACTTCTATGACATGACTAACAAAAAGTGACATGTCCATGTTTTCAAGTTACGTATTTAACTTGACTTCATAACACCAATTTATTATAAACATGCATTTTATACTTTAAACAAGAGCTCCTTCATGTAATGACATTTAAGGTTTCTTGTTTTTCCTTTTTCTTTCTTTTTTTACTCAAGAGCACTTCCCACCTTCTTAGAACATATGCACTTAGGGATCAACCTGTGAATAGCATCATTATGCACATGAGCAATCTGAGTTCTCATGAGGGCAGAAGACATTTTTCCTGATCATTGTATGCATATGATAACCAGCTTTTCTTGAAAAACAATAGTAGGGGTAGGCAACCTTAGCTCTTTTATGACTTGTGGACTTCAAGTCCCAGAATTCTGGCTCAGGAATTCTGGGAGTTGAAGTCCACGAGTCATAAAAGAACCAAGGTTGCCTATCCCTGGCCTGTACAGATACCGATTTAGATACATTTTTTTTCTGTGAGAATATTCATATCAAGATTTGTTCGAAGGCTGGTTAATTACTGTCTTTTGACTAGAGGCCTATTCATTCCTTTTAAACTGTTCATCACTCACAGACACCTTATGAAAGATCACCTTAGTAAAAAGGAGATCAGTGGTTCATCAGCGGATCCTACAACTGGATGGGTTTTTTCTGTCGATCTCCAAGGCAAATGGCTAACCCTTCTCTTTGTAAAATTAAGTAGCCCAAAATAAAATCTGAACTGGACTCCAGCTTGTTAGGTTCTAATAATTAAGAGTAAAGTAATAATTATAGGTAGAATTCATTCATTCATTTATTCTGAACTATTTGTGGGATTCTCTGTACTGGAATTATATTAGGAACAAGAATATTTCTTCCATCTGATAGAATGTGTCATTTTAACCACTTATTAATTATAGCTGAATCCACAAATATATTTTTTCCACAACCCGGTAATGTTTCTACTATCAGCCAAATCATAATATACATAATTATGTTGCACTGATTGGAAATTTCTGAAGCAGAGAGGTTTAGAATAAGGAGCTGCTATTTATTCTCTAAAAATATCTGTTTTTTGTTCTTCTGCTGCGTATGCACCATTCAGGTAGCTGACAATCATTAAAGCCAACACCCGGAAACATACTGGAAAAGAAAGTCATATAATTAAATCAAGCAATTGAGCAAGTAAAATGAAACTTTCCCTGCAAATTTCCCTAATAATAAATCTTAAGCTGTCCAAACTAATACTTATCTTTCTTCCTGAAGTACAGAGTGACAGTTTAAGACTGTGAATTAGCATTCTAGTACTGGGCATCTCCAGCATGCTAATGCAACATTCTGGACAGTTCTGATTTAAATTTGGATAGGTCTCTCTACTCTTCTTCTATTTAATGGTGTATCAAATAGCAAGACATTCAGCTTTTTACAAAAGTTTTCTTTAGAATAACTACTTTTAGTTTTGTAATATAGCTATAGACATAGAATAGAGGTAGCCATGGTGACACAATGGTTAGAACGCAATAGTACAGGCTAACTCTGCTGACTGCCAGCAGTTCAAGTCTCACCGGCTCAAGGTTGATTCAGCCTTCCAGCCTCCCAAGGTTTTTAAAATGAGGACCCAGATTGTTTGGGGGCAAGATGCTGACTCTGTAAAACCACTTAGAGGGGTCTGTAAAGCACTATGGAGCAGTACATAAGTCTAAGTGCTATTGCTATACTGGTTCTCAGATATACAGCAATTCCTTTTTAGCCCATAAAAAGCTTATGAGATAATTTCAATTTAAATGGTAAATCTATTCTATGGATAACGGCTAGAGTTGGCTCTGTGAAGGCTTCATCCTGGCTTGATGTGGGGTGATAAAACTACATCATGGTTGATTTTTATCTGCTTAGATGTCCTACACTATGACCAGTCACTGTTTGTTGACCAGTGTGGAGAAGGCTTGAGGCTGGAGACGAAGCCCTGCTCCATCCAACATTTGCAACTTTAACTTCCTCTTTGAGCCTTTTTTCATGGGACTGCTGTAGCCTCCCGTTGGATGGACGGATGGTTGTATTCTCTCTCCCATTTCTAACACCTCTTAGTGAACTGGCAGGAAGCAGTGAGGCAGTTGCAAAAGTAGGAATGCAATGCACATCTCTTAAATTCTCAGGTATAGGTATGAAAAGAAACCTGCCTTTGAAACTTCAAACTATCAATTGAACTGTAATTTCAACTAAAGAGAGGAGTCAACCCTGGCAATGTCCTTTTGGCCTTCCCTTCCTCAGCAGGCTAATTTTAAATGCCAGCTTCAGCTACAGAAGTCTAGATGGACCTTTCATCTTCCAGCTGACATTCCTTTAAGGCAACAGAACAAAGCCAAGCCAGAAGAGGTGAGCTCTTCACTGATGGCCTTTCTGAAGGGTTGGGGGACTTTTATAGATTTGGATGGAAAATCCTATAGCAATGTTATTTAGCCTTTCATTCCTCCCTTTTATTGGCTTCCTTCTTTGTCCTACTGCCCAGTATCATTCACATATTCATAGAGGGTTGGGAAGGAGTAAATACCCAAAACCAAAGATGCAACTTATCTAATCAAAGCATTATTCTTCGTGTATGTGTTGACATTGGGGGGAAAAACACCTCCCACCTCACAGCTTTTTTTTTTAGCTTCTAGATACTGAACTGCAAACACTTAATTTCCCATAATTAGACTTACCCCTATAGATGTATATTTCCTCTTCCCTCAATTGTAAATGCTTGATACTACCATATCCTATTGGTCAATTGACCCAAAGCATCATCTAGTTTTTGCATGTACATTCCTATATCATTCACTAGAGGCTTGTTTCTCCCAACTCATATATACTCAATTCAGGGGCACCCACAGATTGAGAATGGCACACAAATAAAATGCCCAGGTTTATATTATAGGCAATAAGTTTATGCAATATAATCCTTTATTCCAACATAATGGAAGCTATACTGGGAAAAATAAGACTGCAAATAAATTTTTCTCCCCTATTGTAATGGTACATGCAAATGGCCTTGGGACGTAGGGAAAGATCTACAGCCAGGGTAGTGGTTGGATGAGATGGAACTAAATCCACAGCTGGAATGTGGACATGAAAACATCTCAGAATGGACCACCTTTAGTTTCTTGGGTGAGAATGGTAAGTGGGGGAGAAATGTATTTTCAGACTTGCAAAGTTTTATTAGAAATTAGTTTTTCTAGAATGAACTAGAATTAATTTATCTGAGTGTATTTCCTAACTGGACTACCTCACAAAGTTGACACTTGTCTTATGTGGACAAACTAGGGCTTCACAACACTTAAAGTCTTCTGCTCTGCCACTATGGGGGAAGAAGACTCTAACCTTTCAGGAGTCCATGATAATAGGTATGTAACAACAAACACTGTGTAAAGAGAACTATAGCTATATAGTGCTATATAGTGTTTTAAAAATGTAATCAATCGATATAGATATTTTATTCACTCAGCTACTTTGGCAGGTATAATTATAACAAAACATGGCAACTGTCTGTCTGGCTCTCTCCAAATGCTGTGCTTCTTCTCTGCCAGCTTGCCAAACTGTGCAGAATAGTTTCATTGGGTGAGCAGAACAGGACAGAGAATCCTCCATATAAAGCAATAGCAACAGCAATTAGACTTATATACCTCTTCATAGAGCTTTACATCATATTCTGAGCAGTTTACAATGTCAGCATATTGTCCCCAACAATCTGGGTCCTCATTTTACCAACCTTGGAAGGATGAAAGGTTGAGTCAACCTCGAGTCCCATCAGGATTAAACTCCAGACTGTGGGCAGAGTTAGCCTGTAATACTGTATTCTAACCACTGCGCTACCATATATCATCTTCTCTCTTTAAATTATGAATCTCTTTCAATTCCTACTAATTCAGAAAACTTAATTCCACCTAGAAAAGTTGAGTGAATGCACTTTTTGCACGTTACTGCTTCCATACCTAGGATAAAAGGTACACATATATACCTAAAGAGAGAGACACAGACCACCCTAGAACCTGTGTGGACAATGCAGCACAGCTAAGATGTTGTACTTTTCATCTTCCTTTTTGTTTCTTTTCAATAGTTACTCATCCTTGTTCCATAGTCAATATGTAACATGAAGATACAAAAATATCCAATGTACTTCTCTCAGCATTTTTTAAAAAAATACATACATAAAAATCGTACTTTAAAAGTTACATTGCTAAATGAAAGAAATGGAAAAGAGTTTAAAACATTTTTAAATTACCAAAAATGAATATATCATAGTTTCTTGCAGTATCTCATTTCTCTATGAATGTCATATAAATATCATATATAAAGATTACAAGACCCATCACCAGCCTCTCTCTGATGACTCATCACAAGACCCTCATTTGACACACCCACACCTGAAACCCTTATAAACAGAAGAGCACTGACAGAGACACCCCCTAAACGCCACTGAAAATGTTACCTAGCCTGGTAACGAATCGTTCAGAAACTAACCCATAAGCTCAGAGAACAAACCTTCACCCTTATCCTACACCCGAGCTACAGATATTCGCCACTATTGTAAAGATTACTTTCCTCCACTACCTTTCCAATAGATAACCCTCATCTGATAAATAACTGAAGCTCAGCTAAGTGACCTTTATTCTTACTGTTCTCAAATAATTATACATACAACAGTATCTTATGCCATTATTATCATTGTTCATTTTTTCCCCTGCATTCAGAATTGAATCGTAACCCTAATTTAATTCAATTTCAGTTTCAAAGACCAGCTAGTCAAAGGATAAAATTACATCCATCTTTAAGAAGAAAGAATAGCACTGTCAACTTGAATAAATGCCCCTTAGGTGGTATAGAGTAATTATTCACTTTAGGCAGTCAAACACACATTATGGAAGGTTTATTGTCATAATTTAATTATACCTGCCTTAACTTCAGAAGAAGATTCTCATCCAGCATTCTATTATTCATTATTATTTCATCATCCTAGGGATGGGAGAGAAAGACTCTCTTAATACCAAGATTTCTTAATGTTTGGATGCTCTTTGCATAGATCAAGTTAATTTTTCCTTAATTAGCAGAATTCCAATCCTTCCTTCCTTCCTTCCTTCCTTCCTTCCTTCCTTCCTTCCTTCCTTCCTCTTTCTTCCTTCCTTCCTTTCTTCCTTTCTTCCTTCCTTCCTTCCTTCCTTCCTTCCTTTCTTTCTTTCTTTCTTTCTTTCTTTCTTTCTTTCTTTCTTTCTTTCTTTCTTTCTTTCTTTCTTTCTTTTTCTCCTGCCAGAAAGTGTGTTTGAAACAGTAATATTTCAAACATTATGACCTAAGGGCTTTTTGTAGAGTATCCAGTCCTAGAAACAGCTATAAAGAAAGATAGTGCCATACACCCAACGGATACGTGAAAGGAATGACTTGCTCCACGTGTTTGTTTTTAAATCTAAAGCACAAATGTAAGTTTTCCCTTACAATGATCTGACAATATATCTCAGTTGGTATAATATTCTGCAAGAGGGCTCAATTATACTGGTGCAGAAGCAACAATATGCTTAAGGTGTTACAAGTCTTCCAATTCCACCATTATATTACTCAAACTTTCTAGTGTTTATTAAATTTAAATTAATCATCCTAGTTCCCTGAACATTCTACACATAACCTTGGTGAACAGCTTCCATTCTCCTCTGATTCTAAGACAAATCCTCTTCAAGACATAACAATCCTAATAAGTAACTCTCTTAAGGTAATTTTTTCCATGAAAGAAATTTATTTTGGGCAGAACTTCCTTTCTCATTTGTTTGTTGTATATTGGGTTATTTAGATACTAAAATGACCTCCCTATAGACTGAGTTATTATCATAAAATTCCTACTTAGGATGAATGCAATATTGGCATTAGTTGTAATTGGCAAGTTAAGTAAAAAAATACAATCTACCTATAAGAGAAATTGCATCTTAAAAGGATGTTCCTCTATTCAAGATTTTTATTATTTCCCCATTTCTCCAACTTATCTTTCCTAGCTAGGCCTTAACTCTCTTCCCTCTTTGCTTTTCACCCCAATAACCATAGAAACAAAAAATGTTTTCAATGATCATCAACTGATTAGAGATGAGAATTTTCTCCACCTTTCAAGGCTTTCACATAGTCATTATATAATCAAAGTATTTTATTCCAAAATCTCACTACAGCAAAGGGAGAGTATTTTTGAGGGAAGTCATTGCTAAAAGTTGAAGATGCAAACTTCAGTGCAATTGACCTAGTCTACTTCATGGGAAGTATGAAAAATTATTGCCATTATCTAGTTCGTAAAACTACCTCCACTCTTTCTAATCCCAGATGATTGGGATAAAATCTATAACTTAAGAAGTGGTGCTTGAACATTTTTGTTCTTCCTCCTCCTCTTTGAATAATTTCAGGATCCATTCTCTTCTCAGAATAATGAGAATCTGAAAGATCATCCAGTTTATGGCTGCCTGGAATTTGAAACTGAACAAAAGCTTAAATCATTTTATTAGTTTGCTCTGTCTATATTTTTAGTACAAGTACAAAGATGAAGGTGGTGGGGTTATTTTTAATTATGCAATTCTAAGTGACCTGTAAAATGTTCTTTCTTTATGAAGCTTGGAACACTTAATCATTTAAAAACACCCCTTAACAAAAAGTAATATAAGAAAAACCATGTGTCAGGCAATACCACTGATGAAATAGATGCTCCATATCTATGCACTTGGAAGGACTCATGCATTGGCAAACAGACAACTACATTAAGAGCAAATATAAATGAAATGACTTTGAGTCCTGAACTAATGTTTGCTGAGTGGTCAAAAAAGTACAATGTAGACCAGGGGTCTTCAAACTTGGCCCTTTTATGACTCGTGGACTTCAACTCCCAGAATTCCTCAGCCAGGCATGCTGGCTGAGGAATTCTGGGAGTTGAAGTCCACGAGTCATAAAAGGGCCAAGTTTGAAGACCCCTGATGTAGACTATAGTAGGTAATCTCTACTCATTGGCACAGACAGACTGAAGTAAAATCTGAAGAGATGACTATATGGTACCATGTGATTGGAACTTCATTCTTGTCATTGTCTCCTCTTAAGAACGAAATCCACATCTGTTTAATCATACAGCAAGTCTGCAGAAATGAATGACTCAGCAGAAAGTCCATGAGTTACGGTACTTATTCTAGCCAACTCCTGATGAAGAATTGAGAAAGTCTGGTCTGGAGAAAGTCTGGCAAGCAATGTAGACCATACTGGGCAGAAGTCAGAGTCCACATAGATTTTTTTTTCCAAAGACTGAGTTCTAATCATGAAATGACAACATGTGTGGAAGCAAACACCTGATATCCCCTTCAAATTAGGTGATCAAAGAACTTAACAAACCCTTTTGAATTGAGCTGCAAACAGAGAAGAAGAAAAAAACAATTGTATAATAAAAGGTAATTTTATCTTTGAACTAAGTGCTTAGGGGTGGGGGCACAAACACATAACGCCTGGATGCTTCTATAGCAGGGCTTTTCAACCTTTTCACCCACTGTACCACTTTTAGGATATGGCAACATCCAAGTACCACCAGGCCCCTAGCAAGGTGTCAAAAACATGAGGACTAAAAAAAAAGGAAAAAAGTGATGAAGTACAGGTAGTCCTCGACTTACAACAGTTCGCTTAGTGACTGTTCAAAGTTAGAATGGCACTGAAAAAAGAGCCCCCCAAGCCACAGCCGAGCAAGACACCTGCCTGCCCGCCCGGCGGTGCTCTTCCTCCTGTCCGAGGTTTTCATTGTTGTGAGCATTTCTGTTGAGGATTGGCAGCGGGGTGGGGTGGGGGGTCTTTGGTTTTTATTCCCCCCGTCTGCTGAGTGGTAGCAGCAGGTTTTAGTCACTTTACATGACCCTGGGATACTGTGACCGTCATAAATATGAATCAGTTGCCAAGCATCTGAATGTAAATCACAAGACCCTGGAGATACTGCAACATTCCAGCTGATCAGCGCTTCTTCTGGGCTCAGAAGCGTCAGGATCAGCGCCAAGCTCCAGCTGGATCCTGGCACTGATCCTGGTGCTTCCGCTGAGCCCTGACAGCCCTGCAGCTCCAGCTGTCTCTCGCTCAGGCTTGTATGGTGCTGCAACCGGTTCAGCTCATTCCCCTCCCCCACTACCACTTTTCTAGGATGGTCACGTACCACTTGCCAGTGCCAATGTACCACATGTGGTACCCGTACCACTGGTTGAAAAGCCCTGCTCTATAGATCTTGCTGACCCTACAGCTCTTTATTGTCTGCACTTTGCCCATGTAGCTTGCAGTATATTTTAAGGGCTGTGTTTACTGGTTCCTTCAGCTGAAATGACAACTCTACTCACTCTCAACCATTGCATGAAAAGACATCCTTAACTGGCATACACAAAGTTCTAATTTTTTTTTTCCTTTCCTTTCCCATTGTAGTTGTTTGGACTTTTCAAAATTCCTTTTAACTACAACTTGTGGCCATTGGTGACAGCAAAGAGTTAGATTCCATTTGTACATCTTGGCTGACATCTAGTGGCTACTGGTCCAGATTATGCAGCAATTTTATGTAGATTTATGCAGATGCAGCCACTGGATAAGTTACCTTGAAAATAAATGAAATTGAAGAAAGGCTTTTAGCTATATGGATTAATGTGGGAACTACAAAATATTCTCAGAATATTACTTGAGAAAAGTAAGTGGGAACCAGAATTTCTTCTCAGTCACCACTGAGAAGGGAATTCCCACCACACAAGCTATAGAAGCATAAAAGCTGTATGTGTTGAGCGGGGGACAAACTAGTCTGTTTCAGGACTTCACCACTCCTACCAATGATGGACTCACACATTTTTAAAAAAAAAATGCCAGCAGAAATTCTGTTTGTCTTTGTGGCCAAGAATACAGCAGAAGATGTCCTGAGCCCAGGGACTAGATCAGGGGTGTCAAACTGCCGGCCCACAGGCCAGTTGCATCATACGGAGGCCGCGCCCACCCCAGCTCTGGCAGTGCAAAAAAAAGTCACAATACATCACAACACGTCACATGACATGGCGAGTTTGACACTCATGGACTAGATGGAAAGGGATAGTCCCATAGACAGCCAGCTGGGACCCAGCGTTCTGCTTCCCCCAACCACCTCATCTCAAACCTCTTCATGTGCCATCAATTGTCTAGATATAAGGTCTTGAACCAGTATGAAAGGAAAAGCATCACTTTCAGGACAGAGCACCTAAAGCCATTATTTATGTTGGCTAATGATAAGATATAGAAACTGTCTTGAAATGGTTAGGAAGGTGTCTTCACAACAGGGCAAGGGGGATATGTGTATTATTTTATCAATGACTGGATGCACTGCAGCTCAGATGATAACTTTACACAATACTCTACTTTAAAACACATGTTCTTCAACAATTGGCTGTTTTCCTGGCTGAAAAGGGTTAACTTTAGTCTCATAGCCCTTATAAATTGCCTTAGCCACATAAACAAGTCCTTGTGGTTCAATCCTTATATCCATGAAAGGTCTTAAAGTTCATAATGGAACATGCACTCCTTGCCTCCCTCCAAAATCCTTGAATTCATTGTGATGTCTTAGTAGGGTTATAACTAGTTGCCCAGACTGAGGGGTTTTAATTATTTATTAATGGGGTTTTTGTTTAAATTCAGGGACTTAATTTAATCTTAGTTTTAATCGATTTTAACTTTGTATGTTATGTATTTTTAATTTTTCCCTGTAAACCGCCCTGAGTCCTACGGGAATAGGGCGGTATACAAATTTAAATAATAAATAAATAAATAAAAAAATAAAAAAAATAAAAAAATTAAAAAAAAAATAAAAAAATAAAAAAAAAAATAAAATAAAGTTGCTATTATGCTCCAGGGCAAGGTTAAAGACATGTTCTTAAGCAGTGTTCCTGTTGGGCTCCCAGGCCAAGCTACAGGTGGGAATTGAGCCAAGATGAATTATCTGATATGGCTTGTGGTCTTAGCAATTGACTATCAGCCTTCTTGTTTGCTTGCAGCTATTGCATTGACTGGATTCACTTCCTACTTCTTTGTTTATACCCTCCAGCTTGACTGTCCTTTTCAAAGCTAAGGTGTGGGTGCGCAAAGGTTTTCCAAAGTCCACCTGTGGATTTTGGCATGTTCTTAAAAAGCCAGTGTGTGGCTAAACTAGCCAACAGGGGATGTTGTTAGACCAGCAAGAATGTGACTCTCCATTATCCTGTGTACGATACTCAGATACTCATTTTTAACTAAATCCTTTAATCTATTGTTTTGAATTTCATAACTATTATTCTATTTGAAGAGATCATGAATCAAGAGTTAACCACTTTCCTTTCTTGTATCCTGACTGGATTATTCTTAAGATATTTCTCTATTTCTATGCACCTCATGGTCTCTTTACTCTGAAAATTTCCTATATGGGTTTATGTAGAAGTAATTTATACAGAATGCAATGAAGCTTTGTTCTTCCAAGTATGTGTATTTAGTATTGCAATGTAAATGGCCATTCCTAATAACAAAATGGAGCCCTGGCGCAGTCCTATGTTCACTTAGAAGCCTCAATGATTTCATAAGAATTTTTGCAAGATAGATGCAAATGGATCTCAGTAGGTACTGTTCAATAGGCATGCCATAAAAATAATGGTAGCAATAAAAATAACCATATAAAACTCACTTTGAAATATCCTGCATCACAAAGGCTTCCTGTGAGTTTATACAATTTGATGAAAGGTAAAGTGCAAAAGCAGCTATTTTGGATTTTTGTATTTATTTATTAATAAAATGCATCAAAATAAGCAAGATACTTTCAATTTCATCACATTTCTTTTCGAGAGTTAGCAAGGATTATTTACTGCTAGATGAGGCAAAGACATCTCAACTCCCCCTCCTTTTCCCTGCACGCCACAGTTGAGATTAAAAGGATTTGCAAGAGAACCTTTTGTTCTATACTCAAGACTGCAGCCTACGTTTCCTCTAACTGCACTTGTTTTCAAGCTGTAATGTTTCTCTAGATTGTACATGGAAATGGCTATTTCTTATTTTGCTCTATTTACATCTTATTTTAAATCGAATGGGTGAGAATGGTTAGTAGATCTCTTGTGGGAAGCTTTGGTCATTTAACCTCACATTCCTTTTTTTTTTTTTTTTGATAATGTGTTCGGTGTTTTTACTGTGTTTTTATTGTAGCATTTTATATGGCACTCAGTATCATAATAGATTAGAAAGTGGGGAGAGGCCTATAAATCTTATTAAATAAAGAAACATAGGTCTTCTTGTCTCTCAGACTGGCCCTCCTCCCTTGGCTCTTTTTGGTAAAATGTGTTAACTTCCATCATTTTAAAACCCAGAGGGATCATCTGCAATGGGTAAATGAAGTCCTGGAGGGCATCCTTCTCTTCCAGTCTTCACTGAATTTTCTGAATTTCACTCAACAACTCTTCTACAATCTTCTCAAGATCTGTCCTTAAACCAGCAAGATTTCAAGAGTATTTGGTTTTTGGAGACTTTATCTATTGTGGGAAGTCAGCCCCCCTCAGAGAAAGAAATATTAAAATGGCAGAATATTACATTTCCTCAAAGGATCTTAAAAAGGGAGAAAAGCATGCCCAGGGTTGTTTTTTTTTTCTTAATAACCCCAAGTCTCCCTCCCCCAAGCAGAAACCAGCTCTGTAGAAATGCAGATGTGGTACTCCATTCAGGAAAGTTGGAGGCCCCCCCGCTAGAAGCTTAGGAAGACAAAGACACCTAAAATCTACATACCCCACTCAAACTCTAAGACAGGACATAATAGGATTAACCCACAGATGCCAAAGAGGCACACTCAGACTCAGGTCAAAATACATGACACAGGAAATACAAAGCCTCAAAGTGTAACAAGAGACCCAGAGGGTATAAAAACCCACTCCCTACATGTGCTCTCTCTCTTTTCTTCCAGAGGCATCTTTCTGTCTGGCTCTCCTCTTCAATAACCTGCAACCTTCTTTCTAAAGCCCTATCTGGACCGGGATGCCCTACGTACAGTCACTCATGCGCTCGTGACCTCCCGGTTAGACTACTGCAATGCTCTCTACATGGGGCTGCCCTTGAGGACCACTCAGAGGCTTCAGCTGGTGCAGAATGCAGCCGCACGAGTAGTAATGGGAGTGTCCCAATACTCTCATGTAACACCTCTTCTCCGCGAGCTGCATTGGCTTCCAGTTGCCCTCCGGGTGAAATTCAAGGTGTTGGTGATGACCTATAAAGCCCTAAATGGCATGGGTCCGGATTACCTTAGGGAGCACCTGCTACCAGCATCAGCTTCCCATCGTCCTGTTCATGCCCACAGGGAGGGCCTCCTTAGGGTTCCGCCGGTTAGAGATTGCTGGCAGGTGATTCCCAGGGGGAGGGCGTTCTCTGTGAGTGCAGCCGCCCTTTGGAACGAACTGCCGATGGAGCTTCGGACTGCCCCTGACCTTCACTCGTTTCACCAGGACTTAAAAACCTGGTTGTTCGAATTGTCTGGCCTTTAATTATATTAAATTAATTTTAAAATTTTAATTTTATTGTTACTATGAATTGTGGGCCTGTACTAATTTAATTCCATTTTATTCTCTTTTTGTACTGTTTTAACTGCCCTGTGAACCGCCCTGAGTCCTTCGGGAATAGGGCGGTATATAAATTCAACAAATAAATAAATAAATAAATAAATAAATAAATAAATAAATAAATAAATAAATAAATAAATAAAGCAGTCACCATGTTGTTTATTCCTGGCTTGGACTGAACTATGATGAAGACTTTTCATTCAACACTATGATGCCAGCCAATAGACTTCTTCCTTCTTTATGATATCTTTCAGTGAGAAACTAAACCAACTCCTAATCCCAGTTTTCTCCCCCAACTATCTAGCAGAAAGTGTTAATTTGGAGGCTTTATGAGAATGTATGAATACCTAACCTGAAATGGGGTTGCATGTAGGCTGTTATACCCTTCCTTTGAATCATTATATTTTCTTCATTCAAGGATGTTTTTGTCATGTTCCACAAGGAAAACTAAAATGGACCTCATGTTTATTATGCAGCTGCTTTTAAACATAGGTGTGTTTGGATGCATGAATCAAAATAAGTTCTGTGGCCATTACTGAGGAAGGAAGGAAGGAAGGAAGGAAGGAAGGAAGGAAGGAAGGAAGGAAGGAAGGAAGGAAGGAAGGAAGGAAGGAAGGAAGGAAGGAAGGAAGGAAAGTTTTTTTTAAAAAAATCAGATTTGTGGTTGTCTTCTCAAAGTCAAATTCCTCTGGTTCAAAACTGCCTTTCCATTTCACACAATTTGTTTAGCTCCATATTCTTTGTTGGAAGAGATAGCATTTATTCTACTTCTTTGGTCACACTCACCCCATTAAGCTTGTGTTTTCAATCATAAGCTGTTGAAGCTCTTCACTGCACCACTAAGCAAGTCACTGTGGTGTTTTATGCTACAGCCATGCTGCATCCTCCATTTATCACTTTGCTGATACTTGGTTGATAAAACTTATCAGTTGCAGAGACTAATGCTAAAGAAGGTTCTTCAGATTTTAAAAAGACTGAAAGAAAACAAAATCTTCTGCATTTACAGATAGCTTTGTTTGGAGAAAGAAGCAAATCTTTAATCCAGGAGCTGGAGATGGATTTTAAGGCTTAGGGAACAATACGTGCTTTGTATTCATTTTGTATTAAAGTAACACTATTGGGCTATCATAAAAGATAGAGATTTATTTGCTTAAATAAAAATGATGTCTTGTAGTAAACAAATATGGAAATCACTAAAAAAAAAGCAAAGATGGCTTGTCTTGCAGAGTGTTATTCCCTTTCTTCTAGAAATATCACATTACCTACTTTCCGGAGTTGCAAGAAGTAGCAGCTCAATGCTATTTTAACACTTTTTAGGAAGAGAACTAATGCTGGACTATTTGTCCCAACCACCCCCAAATAATAAAGAAAATATTATTTGTCTCTGAGTGTTATATTAAATTTACAAATCATGGTGATTTCAACATGCCTTTCTCCAAAGATATTTGTGCAGGGGTCCTTGGTGCTCTATGAGCTTGCTTTCTTGCAGGCGTTTCATTACCCAAACTATGTAACATCAGCAGTGCTATGGTAGTAAGAAGTGCAGTTTGCTATCTCTTATATTCTAGTGGCTTGTCCTATCAGTGTTGGTGGAGATGGTCTTAGAGATTCTTTGGTTGGGCTGCTTGTTATTGGCTTCTTTGGCAGTTTCTTGATTGGGGTATTGTTTACTTGATTGTTGGTCTGATGTTAATCTTGGAGTTAATCTATGCTGATCTGGGTGCTGATTTCTGATAAAGATGTGCTTGGATCTTTTTGTTCCCTTTTTGGCTGGCTGATTGTCTCTTTTGTCTATAGATGTTGTTAATGTCTATGCATCTATTGATGGCTAATTAGTTAGAGAACCAGGCTTCTAGAAATTCCCTGGCATTTTTGTACTTGGCTTGGTCTAGGATGGTCTATTGTCCAATGGGTTAATAGTCTGAATAAGTGTTTCTTATGTATTCACGGGCAGAAATTTATGTGTGAAAAATGGAGAAATCCACAAGTAGTAGAATCTAGTCAAACATTTCGGGGGGGGGGGGACAAAGGGAAAAGATCATGCATCTGTGTCTACTTACTCTTAGTCTCACACCAGCTTTTTTCAAATTGGTGTTCTCCAGATGTATTGAGCTTCAAATCCCAAGGATGTTCATCAAATGTGAAATTCATTAGAATAACAGAGTTGGAAGGGACCTTGGAGGTCTAGTCTAACTCCCCTGCTCAGGCAGGAAACCCTATATCATTTCAGACAAATGGCTGTCCAATCTCTTCTTTAAAACCTGATTAATTATTCTATCAGGAAAATTCTCCTTAGTTCTAGGTTGCTTCTCTCCTTGGTTAGTTTCCCATTGCTTCTTGTCCTGCCTTCAGGTGCTTAGGAGAATAGCTTGACTCCCTCTTTTTTGTGGCAACCCCTGAGATATTGGAACACTGCTATCCTGTTACCCCTAGTCCTTCTCTTCGTTAAACTAGACCTACCCAATTCCTGCAACCATTCAAATCATCAGATTGAAAAGACCGCCTTATAAAAACTGCTGTTTGTTTGACAACCTACACCATCTTATAATATTTAATAATAACTACTATACTGTATTGTACTTCTTCTGTTTCTAGCACAAATTTAGAAAATGTTACTTACTACAGATAGTCCTCAACTTACAAACATTGGTTTAGCAACCATTCAAAGTTACAACATTGACGGAGGGGAAAAAAAGGACTTACAAGTGGTCCTAGCACTTAATATCATTGCAGCATTCCCACAATCACACAAGCAGAATTTGAATGCTGTGCAACCAGAATATATTTACTATAGTTGCACTATCCTGGAGGCATGTGAATGTAATTTGCAACCTTCCTAGCTGGCCTCTGGCAAGCAAAATCAATAGGGGAAGCCAGATTTTCTCAATGACTGTATGTTTTACTTAATTGCAGCGATTTGCTAAAGGGTGGCAAAAAGGTCATACAATCAGATGCAACTCAGATACAATAGAAAGTATAGTCACATTTTGGGTTGTAAGTCAAGGACTACCTGTATCTACAGATTACTCTTAGAATTGCAAAATGTTAATTGAATCGAGGCCATGAATCTGAATTTCTCATTTCCATCTCTTATTGGCCCTATGTTGATCTATACAGATGAAACAGAGATGATTAGAGATCAGCCATGAAGAAGAAGGACCTTGGAGTCCTAGTGGACCATCACTTAAACATGAGTTAGCAGTGTGTGGCAGCAGCCAAAAAAGCTAATACAATCCTTAGTTGTATAAACAGAGGCATAGATTTAAAATCACATGAAATATTAGTACCAATTTATAAAGCCTTATAAGGCCACACATTTAAGAGAGAGAAAACTGTATTTGTGTATCAGGATACAAAATTAAATTCCATTGAGTGTAAAAGACCTTGGAGTCTTCAGATTTTCAACTAAGAATTTCCATGGAATGAAGATAATTAAAGGGTTTCAGTATGTTCCTGCACATGGCATTGATTAGAGATAATCCATTAGCAATAAGGTTCCTACTCACAATTCCTCACTCCAAAAATATAAATCCAATAAACAATTTAAGAAAAAGAACTGGAGAGGGCAAATAAGAGTCACAATAGATATAGATCAGAATAGAAAAAGAATGCAATTTGGCAGGCTTGGTGTGTGCCCTGGATAGAATGTTAAACTTGGAACTGACTGCCTGTTCAGACTACAAACTTTTTCAGACCATTGACTTGTCTCTTTCTTAAAATGGGGAAAGTTTTGCTGGTTTTATAATGCAGCACATGCAGGTTACCATCCTCACAACAAACCCATTGTAAACGGCATCCCAATGCATTCCTTTGGGAAACTTTGATGTAATTCTGATATAAGCAGAGACAGAGTCTACCAAAAAATCAACCAATCAGAAATGAGAGGGTAGTATTTTTCTTCTATTATCTTCAGCACAGGATGGATAGTGTAAAGATGGTGTACACATATATTAAATATATAAATAAAAGTCCAGAAGGAAACAATTCATGGTAGTGGAAATCAAAAAGAATAGCTAATAAGTTTGTATTTAATTTTGTTATGTGTGTTTTTCTCCACCAGTTGTTTCTCTTTCCAGATCAAGCCAGGAAGAAGAAGGCTTCAGTGGATCCACATACTGTCTGGAGATAAACTTTACTCAATGCAATTAAAGTCCAGAGAGTGTTAGGCATATGGTGATACCCTATAAAGTTGGGTTGAAAATATATAAACTATGATGTTGTGTCTTTAAGATGTTAATTGGCTGATGGGTGTGTAAGTGTTCTCATGGCCATAAGAGGGAGCTAGGAACGTAGCTTCTCTCTCTCTGAATTCACTGCTCTCTCTACTATTACTGTTTTGCTGTACTGTTGGTTTACTACTGTGATAAACCTGAACTGTGTATTTGATCTCTGGACCGGTAAGAAGACTTTGTATTTGGAATACTCCTTGGACTGTTACTATTGTGTATGACCTGGACTGTTTTTTTTTTGACCGTGCATTTTTTTGTTTTTACACCACCTCAAAAGTAAAGTACTTTTTGCTTTCACAACTCAGTGTACTCTTGTGGTTACTGTGTGACTCTTACTGCTCTCAGTACCCTTCCTTGTCTGTGCAAACCCTTGGTAACACAAGGAGACCTCTGCACAACAATTTTCTAACAGAGAGAAACAATGCAACACTGTGTTGAGGGAGGTTTCTCTTTATGGTGGAAGGGAGAATCCTGCTATATTATATATCCCATACACATCAACTATCAAGCGAGGAGATTATGAGATGCAGTAGAAGGAGATCTCATTGTAGTGCAAACCCCTGTGAGTGAAAGATGCATTTGGAATCTCCTTATCACTCTTCTTGGCATGAACTAGTCATCTGGCATATAACCTCAAGGCAAAGATGTCCAGGTTAAAGGATTTTAACTCCTTTAGTTTTAATTCTATGTATTTATTTTATTCATGTAGCACCTTTCATTCAAGAGCTCATGATGAGATTCACAACTAACTCTACTGCCTGCCATTTCTCATCGACTCAAGGTTGACTCAGTCTTCGCTCCTTCCAAGGTTGGTAAAATGAGGACCCAGATTGCTGGGGGAAATGTGCTGACTTAGTAAACCACTTAGAGAAGGCTGTAAAGCATGGCAAAGCAGTATATAAGTGCTATTGCTATTCTCTCCTTCTGTTTTTACCACACAAATAATCTTTGACCTTATGTTTGGATGAGAGAAAGTGATGAACCCAAGAAATTTCATTGAGCTTGAAGGTTGACTTAAACCTGGGTCTTCCCAATGTCAGTCCAAGACCACTAATGGTTCATGGGAATGACCCTGAGGGATTGGAAGAAGAGATGCTGACTAGAGAACAATTAGATAAGAGAGGACATAGCTTACAGTTGCATAATGGGCAGAGAAAGAGATCCAGAAAGGAATCTTCCTAACTTCTCAGACTGTAAAAGGAGGGAAATTTCTACTATCAGACTTCCAAGAATGTTACCTGTCTTCCTAGGGCCAGATGAGCTTATTGTAAGGCTACATTAACAGAATCCTTCAAGTCTTGGATGAAGAGTCAAGTTTGAAAGAACTAGTTCCCCAATGTTAACTAACCCTGGTGGATGAATTCCAGGTAGGTAGAGTTGAAGGTTATTGGGAGCCACATGAATGTACAACCACAAGGAAGTTGTCAGGATGATCTTGTGCTAGGGTGGGATATAAACAGAGAAAGTCTCCTGAAGCATGTAAATGTATTTGCTGAGTTCTCAGGGAAAACCATCTATTGGTAGTCATCTATAGCTTCTAATGGGATAAATTGCAAAGCTATACAGTTGCAAAACTAACAGATGGTGAAATGGAATAGTACTCTTTGGACTGAATGTTATTGTTGCTCGTGGGGTGAAAACAGTAACAGTGATTGATGGGGCTGACATTATGTATGATTAAAACTGAGATGGGTGGCATGTGCACTTAATAAATAAAAATAAATAAGTAAAACCAAACTCTGGTATAATATGAAAAACAACTTATTTCATTCTTTTGTTCCTCATATTGTGAAATATAATCCCTTCCTTTACATTTTCTTCTAACAGATCTCAATTTCAAAATATATAGAATATATTTAATAATGTAATGTAATGTAATGTAATGTAATGTAATGTAATGTAATGTAATGTAATGTAATAATATAATATAATATAATATAATATAATATAATATAATATAATATAATATAATATAATATAATATAATATAATGTAATGTAATGTAATGTAATGTAATGTAATGTAATGTAATGTAATGTAATGTAATGTAATATAATAATATAATATAATATAATATAATATAATATAATATAATATAATATAATATAATATAATATAATATAATATAATATAATATAATATAATATAATATAATATAATATAATATAATATAATATAATATAATATAATATAATATAATATAATATAATATAATATAATATAATAACCATATTTCCAATAATAATACCAATATTGCTCACAGACCTTTTATGTCTTGCAGATCTGATCTGGGCAGCTACAAAAACGTAACATGAACATGCTAGATACTGTTCCTTTTTATGCAATGGGTAATATTAGCTGGATGTGCAAGAAAATGGAACCATACATGATTTACAAACATGTAATTTAGTCTAGTGCTAAAAGCTGTTTCTGTGAACTTGAATAAATAGTAAGGCCCTAATGAAAAAAAAAAGTCCATTTTCACAAAAAATACTATTCAGATTTAATGAACACATACATTGCTATGATTAGCTATCAAGAGAAATGTGCTGCCTACCAATGAAGTTATCATTTGAGAAATATCAAGAGAAGGATATGCCACGGTGTACAGTCCAGAACCTATGAAGCATCCAAGGGCAAGGAAAGCTATTCACAGTGTTTACACTTATGGGTAGCCTAGGTAACCTAAATTGGTATGATTATCATGGCTTTTCATAAATTACATTTGATGCAGATTATAGCAACAGGACAAGAGTGTGTCAGATATAGAGGGGAAAGAGTAGGATCAGTGGAAGGCAGAAGGAGACAACATGTGGTTAAACTGTGAGAAAGGGAGAGAACTACTGGGCTAAAATGTGGACTAAGGAAGCAACAGCCCACATATCAGGGATGGACAATGTACAAATTGTGATGATGGTTGTGGTGATGATGATGATGATGATGATGATGATCTGAAGATATTATACCATGAATGTTTAACTGCCTACTGGAGAAACCCTACTGGCCTACAAGAAAGATCAAATGAAGAACAGAAAAGAGACGTGGCAAGGCAAAATAGTACATGATCAGTACATTTTTTTTAAAAAAGCAGATAATCACAAGACCTGGCAACTGCTAAGTGCAGGAAAGTTGAAGAAAGTGACAGAAGGGCAAATTCGTGTTGCCCAAGACCAAGCTTTGCAAATAAATGCATACAAAGCCATAACGGAGAGGATAGCAACAGACAATTAACACTATCTCTGCAAAAAAACTGAAGAACCAGTGGACCACCTAATTAGCTGCTGTAGGAAGATGGCACAAACTGGCTACACACAACATCATGGCAAAGTAGCAATATTGGTGCATGGGAAGATCTGCAAGAACTGTTAGCAAAGTAATAGAAAATGAAGAAGATAAAGTACTCTGAGACTTTAGAATTCAAACAGATGGGCATCTGCCACCATAATGCCCCCAGACTTAACAATTGTTGATAAGAAAGACCAAAAGGTATGGCAGTACCTAGAGCAGGGGTGTCAAACTCGCAACATCACATGATGTATCACAATGTATTGTGACTTTTTTGCCATTGCCGGCAATGGGGTGAGCACGGTTTTGCTATGATGCATCCGGCTCGTGGGCTGGCAGTTTGACACCCCTGACTTAGAGAGAGCAAAAAAGAAGCAAAAGAACTGGAGGAAATCACAAAATACAAATACCTACAAATAGAAAGATTGTGGCAAAAGAAAGCCACAATAGGAATAAGTGACTTGGGTGCGATCTCAAAATAATTGAAGCACCACTTGAACACCATGGGGGTGCTGCAACAGTTGTAAGTGTGAAAAACGGTCATAAGTCACTTTTTTCCAGTGCTAGTGTAACTTCAAATGGTCATTAAAGAATGGTTGTAAGTCAAGGACCTAATTATAGGATCTACTTATAACAACAACATCAACCAGTCACAGATATTTATTAAGGAATGCACCATATTTCTATTGCCCAAACCCATTCTAGAGTTCAGAAAATGCTGCCACTGGCTACTCACCTTACTTTTGCCTTTTCTTTTCTTCAGGTATGTCTTCTTCCTGAACAAACAGAAAGATGTGGGTGTCCCAGTAAGAATAGCAAAAAGATTCCTGGCTTTCTCTCCCAAACATCTTACTGATATATTTGTATCTGATTGGTAGGTTTGTCCCGGTTGGAATGTTTTCTTAATTCAAATTCGGAGGCCTCAATGTATATCAGAATTGCAGTGGCGGGCATAGGGTTAAATCTTTCTAAAATTTTAATTTGCATTGGCCTCAACAAAGGAGGGTTGTGGGGAGATATGTGGGAGTGTGAGGGGGATGTGATAAATAGGACGTACCTGTAGGCATATGTCTATGTGGATAGATTTGTTTGTATAATGGTTAGAGAGAGAAAATGGGATGCTTTTTTTCCATTTTGAATTCATACCAACTTCTTATCCCTGCATATAACCATTGCTCCCCAAACCCTTGAGGAAATAATTATTTGCAGCTATCTAAGTTAGCAGCAGCTGATCGGAATTTGCTGTTCTATAAGGATTCGTAAATTGAGATAAATTTCATTAATAATTATTCCTGTACAAAGTTCTGCATCAGAACTTTTCTTCAAATATTTGGGGAAACAAAATGGACTATATTAGAGATAGCACATTTCACAAAGCATCAATGCAGGGCTGATAAGCCTCAACTAGTTGTTTGGCTTCAAGATAAATGGCTTCAGCATGTGTACTGTGCATGCCTAGGGAACTTCTGATGGGCCAGTTAGCGAGAGAGAGAGAGAGAGAGAGAGAGAGAGAGAGAGAGAGAGAGAGAGAGAGAGAGAGAGAGAGAGAGAGAGAGAGAGAGAGAGAGAGAGAGAGAGAGAGAGAGAGAGAGAGAGAGAGAGAGAGAGAGAGAGAGAGAGAGAGAGAGAATGCGAATTTACTGCATCAAAGAAGACCCACAAAAAATGCTTTGATCCAGTTAAAATATGATGCTGCTTTGATCCCCTAGCACAGGGGTAAGCAACCTCGGCTCTTTTATGACTCATGGACTTCAACTCCCAGAATTCCTGAGTCAGCATCTGACTCAGGAATTCTGGGAGTTGAAGTCCATGAGTCATAAAAGAGCCGAGGTTGCCTACCCCTGCCCTAGCAGCTATCACAGTTGTGGAAATCAGCAATTGCCCCCCCAAAACACTTTCAATGTTAAATCATGACAGTGTTTAAAGACTGTTTAATACTAACATAGGGAAGCTACAGCCTCAATGGGTGACCAAATCACACCATTACTTCCAATAGTATATCTATACTTCCATCAAGACAGACATAGGAAATAATTCAAATCAATGGTTTCATGTATTTGCTTATGGATATTGGGTTCAATTTTGCCTACACCAAATTCAGATCACATTAGTAATGGATGCCATCTGGCTTCTTGCTCACTCAGCCAGAATCTTTCTGATGGCCAATCTTGCTGAGTATGAGCCTTAGCTTTCTGCGTCCACCCTTTCTCTTTGCCTAACTCTAGACAAAAGCCAAATGGTGAAATTATTCAAAGGATGCCCAGAATTTCTCCAAATTAAACTAAATTAAGTTAACTTTTTAAAGTATTAGAGACCTTCTTTTTAAAGCCTGCAGCCGCTTGATGCCTTACAAATCACTAGAAAAATGCAGTAAGCCTAGGAAGATTTATCTTTGGGATGAGGGTACCTTATTTGAACATAGGCCCGATTTTGACTCAGTGATTCAGAAAGTGTCCCTCATTCATGCAGCCTTCATTCGTCTTTTTCTTCTCCCCAGGGGAAAAGAAAAAAGATGGGAGAAAAAAGAACGCTTGAGCCACTGGTGTTGCACTTTGTAACTTTTCACAGCAAGAAGCATATAATTAAACAGGGATATTCAAAGGCATTGCATGTCATCGACTTCAAAGAGAAAAAAAACATATTTTGCTTCATTAGGTGCACAGTTGTTTGTCATTCCAAATGTCAGTGTAATAGAAGGGAGTGCAGTTTGCCTAAGATTAGAAACATTTCTCTCATATATTAAAAGTGCCATTTAAAAAAAAATTCAGAATCATATGGATTTGTTTGGATTGTTTAACTTAATACCTGTGAAATAATTTGGCACTAATCTTTGAAGAAGCTCCCTCTGTTTTTCAACACATGAAAAATGCAACAAAATAACAGCTGCTTCATTACATTTCAGACTTGGTGCAGGAACAGACAAGACCCATGTTACAAAAGAAGATGACACCCCTTCATGTAGGCCTTTGGAGAGAGGACACTTTGCTTCTCAAATGGAAAAACTGGTCCTAGATATAAATATATTGCGATATTTAGTGAACTCACAAACAACAGATGATAAGTCTGTGCTCTGATTCCTTGCTGATTGCACCATGGCAGAGCTACTAAACCAAATCCTAACTCATTTAATTTCCCCATGATCTTGCTTTTAGCATTTTAATTTTGTCAAGCATTGGATGAAGTTGAGTTAGGAACAATGGTGGAAGAGTATTTTGTGTGTGTGTGTGTGTGTGTGTGTGTGTGTGTGTGTGTGTGTGTGTGTGTGAGAGAGAGAGAGAGAGAGAGAGAGAGAGAGAGAGAGAGAGAGAGAGAGAGAGAGAGAGAGAAGAGATATCCAGTAACATCCACTATCATCACCACCTCACTGTGTGCACCCCATCTGCAATGAAGTCCAGTGAAGTTCTTTTTGTGTTCCACTGAGCACAAATCTTCTTTGAAATCTAAATGCATTGAACAGGAACACAAAAAAATCCCTCTCAAATGTTCAGACTGAGCACAGAGATGGGGCTTGAGTGTGGGAGAAAGAAGCAGATAGAATACAGGGTCCCACTTGCTCTCCATTGTTTGATTCCAGAAGGAAAGGGGGAAAAATGAAGGGGGTTACAGTCCTTTTTACATCAAATAAGTATCAGGGGAGAAACCAAGAAAAGAGACTTTTTCTCATGCCCTCTTCTCAGACAGCAAATCTGCTTCCAATGGAAGTTTCTACAGCCCCGTTTCCTCTGTCAAATTGATTTATTTCATTGTTTGCTGCTTTGCTACTCTGCATTTTAATTTGCATTTTAATGCAGATCTTAATATAATTTTAACTGACTTTGATTTTTTAAAATTGCTCTTTGATTGCTGCAGCTTATTGTTTTAATGTCTTGTTAAATAATTGATTATTGGCCACCTTCAATGTTCCACATGGAACAATGAGCTGAACATTTAAAAGATTTTTGTTTTTTTTAATAAAATAACAGGCTGATCTAGACAGCAAAAGACAACCAAATACTTTTATCCAACTCTACGTGAAAGTCAATTTAAGCCTTTAAAACCGGGCACAGAAATGAGAACACTCAATTAGCTTTCAACTTAATGACCAAAGCCATTGGATAAAATCATCCATTATCAGAAAAAATGTAGGCAGCAAGGTCATTATTAAAAGTGACCCTTGGAATATTAGAAAAGTTACTTTGCAGCATTCAGTATGGATAATTTCCATCAGCCTCCGCAATGTTAGCATATCAAGTTAGCACGCGAAGCATAAGTGTGTGTGATCCATGCAGACCTCTTGACAGCATATTGAAAATTAGCCTGACATTACGCAGCTGAACTGCAAAAAGTAACTTTGAATTGTTCTTCTAACTGTTTTTCTGTTGTCCATCCCCTTTTCTTCTGTGTCATGGTTTTGTATATGTGTTGGTGGGGATGGAGACAGGACTATAAGTTTGAAGGTAGGTACTGCATCATGTTATTGATTTGTAAAGAGCACAAAGGTTTCCAAATCAAGTGCCTGATATGTAGCAAATTCTTCCAGAGAATGTGGAACACAGTTATTTGTAATTATAAGTATTAAATTTTAAGATGAGAAAAACAAATATTTTAACACCATTTTCACAAAACTATATCTAAACAATACTAAGATAGATGTTCTGGAACCTGAAGAAGGAATTGCGAAAAACAGTTTGAATATACAGCTATGGATTCTTCGGTCAAAAAAACATATATTCTCTGGGGGAAAAAACAAAAAAATCCTCCATTCTGGAAAATGTCATCTCTAAAACACACGTGGTACTGTTCAAGCTTACTGGTCAGAAGAGGAGGAAAATATAATTTAGACCACCAGAAGCAATCTCTGTAGACATCCTGGACTTCCACTAGAAGCTCTTCACCTCAGTAGACTCTGAACAAGACCTAACTTGAAAGAGCAACAATAGTGCCACTGAGCCAAAATTGTCACAACCAGACTTATTAATATGAAGGAGTATGGTTAGCATCCCCTTCATGGATTACTGCCTTGCGTAATTCAATGAAGCTATGAGCTATGCCGTGCAGGGCCACCCAAGGCGGACAGGTCATAGCAGAGAGTTCTGACAAAACGTGATCCACTGGAGAAGGAAATGGAAACCCACTCCAGTATCTTTGCCATGAAAACCCTATGGACAGTACCAAAAGGAAAAAAGATATGATGCTGGAAGATGAGCCCCTCAGGTCGGAAGGCGTCCAATATGCTACTGGGGAAGAGCAGAGGGCTAGTACTAGTAGCGTCAGAAAGAATGAAGTGACTGGGCCAAAGCCGAAAGGACATGTCTGGTGGATGTGTCTGGTGGTGAAAGGAAAGTCCGATGCTGTAAAGATTTTTTCTCCATAGGAACCTGGAATGTAAGATCCATGAATCAAGGAAAGCTGGACGTGGTCAAACAAGAAATGACAAGACTGAACATCGACATCTTAGGTATCAGCGAACTAAAATGGACAGGAATGGGTGAATATAATTCAGATGACCATCAGGTATACTACTGCGGGCAAGAATCCCTCAGAAGAAATGGAGTAGCCTTCATAGTCAATAAAAGTGTAGGAAAAGCAATACTGGGATACAATCCCCAAAATGACAGAACGATCTCAGTTCGAATCCAAGGCAAACCATTCAATATAACAGTAGTCCAAGTCTATGCCCCAACCAACAGTGCTGAAGAGGATGAAATTAATCGATTCTATGAAGCCCTACAGCACCTTATAGAACTAACACCAAAAAATGATGTGCTTATCATCATGGGGGATTGGAATGCTAAGGTAGAAAGCCAAAAGATAACTGGAATAACAGGCCAGTTTGGCCTTGGAGTACAAAATGAAGCAGGGCACAGGCCGACAGAATTTTGTCAAGAGAATACGATGGTCATAGCAAACACTCTTTTTCAACAACCCAAGAGATGGCTCTACACATGGACATCACCAGACAGTCAACACAGAAATCAGACTGACTATGTGCTCTTCAGCCAAAGATGGAGAAGCTCTATACAGTCAGTAAAAACAAGACCAGGAGCTGACTGTGGCTCAGACCATGAGCTTCTCATTGCAAAGTTTAGGCATAAACTGAAGAAAGTAGGGAAAAGCACTAGGCCACTCTGGTATGAATTAAATCATATCCCTGTTGAATATACAGTAGAGGTGACAAATACAGGTGAAACTTGAAAAATTAGAATATTGTGCAAAAGTTCATTTATTTCAGTAATGCAACTTAAAAGGGGAAACTAATATATGAGATAGACTCATTACATGCAAAGCAAGATAGTTCAAGCTGTGATTTGTCATAATTGTGATGATTATGGCGTACAGCTCATGAAAACCCCAAAACCACAATCTCAGAAAATTAGAATATTACATGCAATCAATAAAACAAGGAGTGTACATAGAACAATATCGGACCTCTGAAAAGTATATGCATGCATATGTACTCAGTACTTGGTTTGGGGCCCCTTTTGCAGCAATTACTGCCTCAATGCAGCGTGGCATGGAAGCTATCAGCCTGTGGCACTGCTGAGGTGTTATGGAAGACCAGGATGCTTCAATAACGGCCTTCAGCTTTTCTGCATTGTTCGGTCTCATGTCTCTCATCTTTCTCTTGGCAATACCCCATAGATTCTCTATGGGGTTCAGGTCAGGCGAGTTTGCTGGCCAATCAAGCACAGTAATCCCATGGTCATTGAACCAGGTTTCGGTGCTTTTGGCAGTGTGGGCAGGTGCCAAGTCCTGCTGGAAAATGAAGTCAGCATCCCCATAAAGCTTGTCTGCAGAAGGAAGCATGAAGTGCTCCAAAATCTCCTGGTAGACGGCTGCGTTGACCCTGGACTTAATGAAGCACAGTGGACCAACACCAGCAGATGACATGGCTCCCCAAATCAACACAGACTGTGGAAACTTCACACTGGACTTCAAGCATCTTGCAGTGTGTGCCTCTCCATTCTTCCTCCAGACTCTGGGTCCTTGGTTTCCAAATGAGATGCAAAAGTTGCTCTCATCAGAAAAGAGGACTTTGGACCACTGAGCAACAGACCAGGTAAGACACTTCTGACGTTGTTTGTTGTTCAGGAGCGGCTTGAGAAGAGAAATACGACATTTGAAGCCCATGTCCAGGATCCGTCTGTGTGTGGTGGCTCTTGATGCACTGACTCCAGCCTCAGTCCACTCCTTGTGAAACTCCCCAACACTTTTGAATGGCCTTTTCCTGAAAATCCTCTCCAGGCTGCCGTCATCCCTGCTGCTTGTGCAACTTTTTCTTCCACACTTTTCCCTTCCACATAACTTTCTATTAATGTGCTTTGATACAGCACTTTGGGAACATCCAACTTTTTTTGCAATTACCTTTTGAGGCTTTCCCTCATTATGGAGGGTGTCAATAATGGTTTTATGCACAACTGTCAGGTCATCAGTCTTCCCCATGATTGTGATTCCTACTGAACCAGACAGAGAGACCATTTAAAGGCTCAGGAAACCTTTGCAGGTGTTATGGTTTAATTAGCTGATTAGAGTGGGACACTTTGAGCCTAGAATATTGCACCTTTTCACAATATTCTAATTTTCTGAGATTGTGGATTTGGGGTTTTCATGAGCTGTAAGCCATAATCATCACAATTATGACAAATCACAGCTTGAACTATCTTGCTTTGCATGTAATGAGTCTATCTCATATATTAGTTTCCCCTTTTAAGTTGCATTACTGAAATAAATGAACTTTTGCATAATATTCTAATTTTTTGAGTTTCACCTGTAGATTTAAAGAATTAGATCTGATAGACAGAGTGCCTGAAGAACTATGAATGGAGGTTCGCAACATTGTACAAGAGGTAGCAACTAAAACCATCCCAAGGAAAAAGAAATGCAAGAAAGCAAAATGGCTGTCTGAGGAAGCTTTGCAAATAGCTGAGGGAAGTGAAAGGCAAGGGAGAAAAAGAAAGATAAACCCAATTGAATGCAGAATTCCAGGGAATAGCTAGAAGAGATAAGAATGCCTTCTTAAATGAACAGTGCAAAGAAATAGAAGAAAACAACTGAATAGGGAGGACCAGAGATATCTTCAAGAAAATTGGAGTGATGAACGTTTCATGCAAAGATGGGCATGATAAAGGACCAAAATGGCAGGGACCTAACAGAGGCAGAAGAGATTAAGAAGAGGTGGCAAAATTACACAGAAGAATTATACAAGAATGAGCTTAATGTCCCTGATAACCAAGTACGAGGTGGTCACTGACCTCAAGCCAGACATCCTAGAATGTGAAGTGAAGTGGGCCTTAGGAAAGCTGAGCAACAACAAAGCTAGTGGAGGTGACAGTATTCCAGCTGAGCTATTCAAAATCTTCAAAAATGATGCAGTAAAAGTGCTACACTCAATTTGCCAGCAAATTTGGAAAACTCAACAGTGGCTACAGGATTTGAAAAGATCAGTTTACATTCCAATTCCAAAGAAAGGCAGTGCCAAAGAATGTTCAAACTATCACACCATTGCACTCATTTCACATGCTAGTAAAGTTATGCTTAAAATCCTACAAACTAGACTCCAACAGTATGTGGATCGAGAACTACCAGATGTACAGGCAGGATTTCGAAGAGGCAGAGGAAATAGAGATCAAATTGCCAACATACGCTGGATCAAGGATAAAGCTAGGGAGTTCCAGAGAAACATCTACTTCTGCTTCATTGACTATGCTAAAGCCTTTGACTGTGTGGATCATAACAAACTGTGGCAAGTTCTTAAAGTGATGGGAGTACCAGACCATCTTATTTGTGTCTTGAGAAACCTATATGTGGGTCAAGATGCAACAGTGAGATATGGACACGGAACCACTGATTGGTTCAAAATTGGGAAAGGAGTCTGGCAAGGCTGTATACTGTCACCCTGCCGATTTAACTTATATGCAGTGCACATCATGAGAAAGGCAGGGCTAGATGAATCAAAAGTTGGAATTAAGATTTCTGGGAGAAATATCAGCAAACTAAGATATGCAGATGATACCACTCTAATGGCAGAAAGTGAAGAGGAACTAAAGAGCCTCTTGTTGTGGGTGAAGAAGGAGAGTGCAAAAGTTGGGTTGAAACGTAACATTATGAAAACCAAGATCATGGCAACTGGCCCTCTCAATTTCTGGCAAATAGATGGGGAAGAAATGGAGGTAGTGACAGATTTTATTTTCCTGGGCTCCAAGATCACTGCAGATGGGGACTGCAGCCAAGAAATTAAAAGACATTTGCTCCTCGGAAGGAAAGCCATGGCAAATCTAGACAGCACACTAAAAAGCAGAGACATCACCCTGCCAACAAAAATGTGCATAGTCAAGGCTATGGTCTTCCCAGTTGCAATATATGGCTGTGAAAGTTGGACCATAAGAAAGGCTGAGCGCCAAAGAATTGAGGCCCTTGAACTGTGGTGCTGGAGAAGACTCCTACGAGTCCCTTTGATTGCAAGGCGATCAAACCGGTCAGTCCTAGAGGAGATCAACCCTGATTGCTCTTTAGAAGGCCAGATCCTGAAGTTGAAACTCAAATACTTTGGCCACCTAATGAGAAGGAAGGACTCATTGGAGAAGAGCCTAATGCTGGGAAAGATTGAGGGCAATAGAAGAAGCGGATGACAGAGAATGAGGTGGCTGGATGGAGTCACTGAAGCAGAAGGCATGAGCTTAAATGGACTCCAGAAGATGGTAAAGGACAGGAAGGCCTGGTGGAACATTCTCCATGGGGTCGCGATGGGTCGGACACGATTTCATAACTAACAACAACAACAATGGTTAGCATATCCTCTCCATTCCATCCATGGTATGACAAAACAGTTCTGAGCAAACAAGAGACTTAAATGATAAATGAGAAAGAGGTCTGGGCTGTGATTGAGGGAAAATGCAATTTCTTGGGAACACTTTTACAGAAGGTGACAGGGCAACATACTGGAAATAAATATCTAATATCCCATTAAACACATTTGTTTAATGGCAAAGCTTGCATTTGCTCTTTGCAAGTCCCCATATGAAAATAGCCTAAATAATACTTGGGGTGGGACAGATTCAAGCACAAAATTAGCATGGAAATCAAATCAATGCTGGAGGTTTACCAAGTGCTAAGATCACAGCATAGCATCATGGTGTGTAGACAAATAGGCTGAATTCTGTTCTCAGCTGTGTTTCCATTAAACTAAAGTGAATCATCTCTCTTCATGATAGCAGCTAATATTGTCTCTTCATGAAGGCATGATCAGGTGATTGCAATTGAAAAATAAAATACCAGGTATTCCTCTTATATATTGATTCCATTCTTGTTCTAAACTGTCCCAGCTAATAGACAGAAATATAATTCTTTAAGTTGTGGAAGTAGAATTCTTTATTGGCCAAGTTTGGTTGGACATACAAACAATGGTGGGAATCAAATATGTGAACAACTGGTTCTCTGTGTGAATGCTGCTTCCAGAAGTCCATTCTGGGCCTGGGCAACAAAAAATTAGCTACCAGTTCTGCTGAAGTGGTGCGAACCAGCTGAATCCCACCACTGCATACAAGGATTTTTTTCTCTTGTGCATAAGCTCTCAGTGTACATACAAACAGCGAAGTGATAGGTCAAAGATAATAAATCATAAGATACAAAAATAAATCATAGGATATAAACAACAATTGATAAATCATAATATACTAACAGGAGAAGGTAGTAGGAAAGATGAGAGATGTGAAAGATGAGAAGGAAAGATGATAAAGAAATATATATATTCCCATCAAAGCCAGAAATATCCCATATTGTGCTTTAACAAGTGGGAAGTGAAGATAAGAATGCTTTTACATGAAGCACAAATGTCCTTACATCTCAGAGTGACCTATGAAAGCCATTTATATCAAGTGATTCTTAGTATTTCTTTGAATCATTTTGCCTCAATCAGAGAGGTGTGCAAGAAGGGATATGGGTGGCTTGTTAAACTGGACAGAAGACTGGTAAAGCCAAATGCCAGAACATTAATATCATTCCTTTCCTCAAAGTTTTAACAAGCAGGGGAAGCAGACAGGTGTTCAAAATGCACATCAGCTTTGAATTGGTAAATTTGGATGAAATCAATCTCCCCGTGAGAAATTCCACTGGCATTAATTTAATAGCTGTGACTATACTGGCAATTTGTTCCTGATGGGTTTATATGCTCAGTGGCCTTATTTCTGTGGTTTGTTTTTAAATGTGTTTTGTCTATTCCATGTTATTATTGAATTGATGTATTTAATGTGATAGCTGCCCAGAATACTTTACATAATCTGGATGGCCTTAATATATGCATACATGCATAACATACATACATACAAACATGCATACAGGATATGTCTTGGCAACTTCACTTGAAAAAATGATTCCACAATTTTCTATCCAAGTTTCATTTGAGTGAAATTTTCCTCCCAATTGGAGGAAACTGGAGGAGAGGATAGAAGAGAAGATGGAAGAGAAATTCAGTGCGATGAGGGTAGACATTTTGTCTACAGTGGAAAGTGTGGCTGAATGTGTGCAAGGTTTGGATGAAAAAGTGGAAGATCTGACTCAAAAGAATGCTATATTAGAAGTAAAGGTACTGGAGAATGAAGATTTAAGAGACAAAATGGACAGAGAATTGAGTCTTGTTCAGTATCATCAGATGCAGTATGCTGTTAGAATCAGAGGCTTAAAAGAAAATACCAAAGAAGACCTAAAGCAGCTGATTTCTGAGGCTCTGGAAGCAGTATTGGGTCAGCCAGCATCTGAAATAAAGGGATGCATGGATAAAGTCTTTCGTGTAAACTCATGGATTGCTAGACAGAGAAAGCTACCTAGAGATGTGGTGGTTTATTTTGCAAAGAGAGAAACTAGAGATGAAGTTATTCAAGCCGCCTATGATACTAAAGTAGTGGTTGCTGACCAAGAAGTTTTGGTTTTAAAGGAAATTCCTCCAAAGATTTTAAGGAGAAGGAAGGACTTTGCATTTCTTGTGCAGGAACTTAAGCAACGTGATATAAGGTTCAGATGGGAGATTCCAGTTGGATTGGTGGTGATGCATGAAGGTAAAAGATACCGTCTGGTTACTGTGACACAGGCGCGTGATTTCTACAATAATGTTTTAAAAGCAACCCCACTATCACTTCTGGAAGCTGCAAAGGGATCTGGAGAAGGAAAACCTCAAGAGGCCGAAGATGGACAGACAGAGGAGAACGGTGCTGGAGGGGATCAAATTATAACTTCGTTGGCTGATGCTGGAGAGCAGAGGGTGACGCGTGCTGCTTTAAAACGAGCAAAACAAATAAAAGAACAAGACCAACAGAAGTTTATGGAATTTTCAAAGCGTACTTACAGCGAGGCAGTGGGAGGAGCACGGCCCAAAGGAGACAGAGGGGCTATTAAAGATGTGCTCCAACAGCTTCGGGATGACAAGTATGGTGACTAAATTTCTAACCTGGAACGTTAATGGACTAAATTCGCCTCAGAAGAGAAAGAAAGTTTTTCAATATTTAAAACAATTTAAGATTGATGTTATATGCTTGCAAGAAACGCATATTAGGGCTATGGACCAAAAGTATTTATTGAACTCAAGATTGGGCACACAATTTGTCGCCTCTGCAATGAATAAGAAAAACGGAGTGGTTGTCTATGTTAAAAGTGCTTTAACAGCGGACTTAATTGAAGCAGATAAGCATGGAAGATACGTTATGATAGATTTGTTGCTAGAAGGCAAAAAAACACTTTTAGTTGGACTGTATGCTCCTAATCAACAACAACAACAAGCTGATTTTTTTAGTTTACTTCATACAAAGCTTACTCAGTTGGATTACAAATCGTTTATTTTTATGGGGGACTGGAAAGGTGTTTTGGATGTACAGATGGATAAGGCTGGTTTTTTTAAGCGTGTTCCGTGTCATGCCAGATTGCCTAAATCTTTTTTTGAAATGAAGGATGATTTGGAACTGCGAGACATTTGGCGTGACACACACCCGCATGAAAAGGATTATACATTTTTTTCGGATAGACATCAATCTTTTTCCAGGATTGACTTCATTTTGCTGACTAACGATTTTTTTTCTAGGATTAAGAAGGTAAAGATCTGTGCAAGAGCTATTTCTGACCATAGTCCAGTATGGTTAGAGATCAATAAGGACAATAGAGATAGGCGCTCGTGGCGCATAAATGAGAACTTGTTTAGAAATCAGAAAAATGTGGAAGAATGTAAACAACGGATGAAGGATTTTTTTGAAATTAATATGAATAAGGATACTTCTATGGACATGGTTTGGGATGCTAGCAAGGCCTATATGAGAGGGGTGTTGATATATATGAATAATAAATACAGACGTACTTTGGAAGCTAGAAGGAAAGAATTGGAGAATGAAATTAAGGAAAAAGAGAAGGCCTTGATTTTGAATCCATTGGATGTGAAGACTAAGGAGGTTATTAAGCTATTAAGAGGACAATTTGATAAGCTAATGGCTGACCAGGTGGCAACCAATTTGCGGTTTGCCAGGCATAATACTTTTTGCAATGCTAATAAGCCAGGTAGATGGCTAGCTTACAGACTAAGGAAAAAGCAAAGGGCTTCTAATATAGACAAAATTGAACATAAGGGAAAGGTTGTGTTTCAACAGGATCTTATTAAGGAAGCCTTTGTGGATTTTTATTCTAAATTATATGCTAAGGAGAAGATTAATGAAAAAGACATTGATGTATATTTGGAGAATGCTAGCATCCCGGTTCTTACGCAAGTACAAAAAGAGGAGATTAATCAATTGATTACAGAAGAAGAAATTCTTACAGCAATTAAGGAGTTGAAGGTGGATAAAGCGCCAGGTACGGATGGTCTGACTGCGGCTTACTACAAAAATTTACAATTAGAGTTGATAAAACCGTTAAAGGAATTGTTCCAGACAATTCAGAGAGGGGGAAAGGTGCCTCCGTCTTGGAGAACTGCTTTTATTTCTTTGATTCTGAAGGAAGACCAAGATGTTACTCAAGTAAAAAACTACAGACCGATATCACTTTTAAATACAGATTACAAGATATTTGCTAAGGTGTTGGCTAATAGATTGATGAGGGTTCTGCAACAGGTGATTCATGGGGATCAAACTGGGTTTATTAGTGGTAGGCAAATGAAAAATAACGTGAGGCATATAGTTGATGTGTTGGAATTTTTGGAAAGGAACAACCAGATCCCTGCGGCGCTAATTTTTTTAGATGCTGAAAAAGTCTTTGATCAATTGAACTGGCAATTTTTGATGAAAGTTTTAGATAAAATGAATTTTGGGGATAAATTTCTGCAACCAATTAAGGCATTATATCAAAAACAAACAGCCCGAATAATAGTTAATAATAGTTTGACAGAAGCATGTAATATTGAGAAGGGTACAAGGCAAGGGTGCCCGTTATCGCCTTTGTTATTTGTGTTAACATTGGAGATATTATTGGTAAAAATATGGAACTCGGAAAGAATTAAGGGTATACAAATTAGAGATCAGGATTATAGATTGAGAGCGTTCGCAGACGATCTGGTTGTTACAGTGACCCAGCCGGAGAGCTCTGTTGTGGACCTGATGGAGATAATAATGCAATATGGGAAGGTTTCTGGATTTAAAGTTAATGTACAAAAAACTAAAATTTTGGCTAAAAACATGACAGCATCGCAAAAGGCCCTTTTAGAAGGGTTAACTGGATTTGAGATTGTTAAAAAGGTCAAATATTTGGGGGTGCTTCTGTCGCCCTCTAATACAAAATTATATAAAAACAACTATGAAAAATTATGGGGAAAAATTCAAAAAGAAATGGAGAGTTGGGAAAAACTGCAATTGTCTTTGTTGGGGCGAATCGCAGCAGTGAAAATGAATGTCCTGCCTAAATTTTTATTTTTATTTCAAATGATACCGGTTCTTAAGAAAGATTCTAATCTGGAGGAATGGCAGCGAGGTATCAACAAATTTGTCTGGGCAGGGAAAAGGCCACGAGTTAAACTTAAGATTATGCAGGATACTCGTGAAAGAGGTGGTCTTAAAATGCCTAATCTTAAATTATATTATGAAGCTGCTGCGTTAGCAGGTATAAGTGATTGGATTAATTTGACACAAGAGAGATTATTAAATCTTGAGGGCCACGATTTGTTGTTTGGCTGGCATGCATATTTGTTGTATGATAAGAAGGTAGATAATGTGTTTAGAGTGCATATTTTAAGACAGGCATTGCTGAGAGTTTGGAAGAAGTATAGATATAAGTTAGACTGTAAGATACCTTTGTGGGCAATTCCAAAACACGCAATAGAAAATATAAATGTTGGTTTTAAACATGATGTGACTACGTATAAGGAGATTTTAAGCTTGGAAAGAAATGTCTGGTGTCTGAAACCATACAGTCTCTTGCGAGATGAGAAGATTGTTCAAACTTGGTTTCAATATATTCAGCTACGGGCCAGGTGGAAAGAAGACCAGAAAACTGGTTTTACAATGACTGATGAAAATCTGATAAAGCAAATTAGAAATGAGGGACCAGCACATATTAAACGGATATATCTTGCATTGATAGAGATTGACTCAGAAACAGAACTTGTTAAGGATTGTATGATAAAATGGGCCCAAAACATCCAAGAAGTTATTACAATGGACACGTGGGAAAAGATTTGGGTGAGGAACGTAAAATTTACACAAGCTCAAAATTTAAGAGAGAACTTTTATAAAATGTTTTATAGATGGCATCTAGATCCTAAAAAGCTTGCAAGTACAGTATGTACCCGAATTATCAGCCAAAATGCTGGAGGTGTGGCGATGAAGATGCAACATATTTTCACATATGGTGGACTTGCAAAAAGGTGAAGGCCTTCTGGATAAAAATTTGGTGGAATATGCAGAAGATTTTCAAGCAAAGGATAAAGTTTTGTCCACAACTTTTTTTGTTGGGAATAATTACAGATGCTACGGTTGTGGACACTAAGTTGATGTTGAATTTAATTATGGCAGCAAGACTCTTAATAGGTCAGTATTGGAAGAAGGAGGAACTGCCGACCATAGAAGAATGGACTTTAAAGGTTTCTGACCTGGCAGAGATGGCAAAGATCTCGGCTTATTTGAAAGATCACTCGCAAGAACGTTATATCTTGGAATGGAGAAAATGGATTGAGTATATCCAGAACAAATATAGGACTAAAAAGTTTCATGTAGCATTTGAATAAGTCTTCCTTTTCTTTTTCTTTTTTCTCTTTTTTTTCTATATATACTTAATATTAATAGTGTTTGTATTATCCTATATGAGCCAGAGAGTGATAGATTTTAGAGTTTATGGTTGTTAGCATATGGATGTTTATGATCATTTTTTTTTGTTTTTATACCTTGTACTTAGCTCTGGGAAGTCGGGGGGGGGAGGGGGAGAGGGGTAGGGAGGGAGGGAGAAGGGAGGGGGAGGGGGGACTGTTAAAGATAAAATGTATGTTAAAACTTTTCAATAAAAAAAAATAAAAAAAAATTTCCTCCCAATTATAAGTAGAAGCACATGCAAGGCACTCAAAAAGTTTCCCATGTGGACACTATCACATGAAATAGTAATATTGGGAGACTGACACTCTGGCCTTGTACATGCAAAGCATATGTTTCAGTCTTGACCCAGGGTTCTTTTTCCTGGAATCTCAATATGTTCATCATACTACAGCCCCTAGATAGCTCTTGGATAAAATGCTCAAATAAATTTATAATGGAGCTGTAATCTCCTTTCCTCTATCTCGGGTTCCAGAGCAGAATATATAGCCCTCAAAACTATCTCATGCGTACCAATTCAAATTGGAAACCATGATGGTCAAGGGCCTATGAAAGTTCATGGTTAAAGCATAGGAGAAAGTGCCTGAAATCTGCATGCAAGCAGAGATTCAGCATTATAAGTACTATGCTGGGCTGGTAAAGCATCAGAATCAAAGAGATGAATGAGGAATGTCAGGCTGCTTTGTGTCTGAGTGGACTGCCATGCCTATTAGTTGAACTTTGCAGGGCCGATAAGCCTCTTGATATTGTGTTCATTCAGTACCACCTCCTGTCTTTGAACAGATTGACGTTCCTCTGATCTGAAGATGACTCAAAGCACTTAGGCATTCCAATCATAATGCAAGCTGCCATTTCCTTACAGTGGGGCCGCCCTGAACAATAGATTGCTGCCAATTTCACCCCTTGGAAGGTCATTCCATTCAGAAGCGGAGAGCGGCTGCCAAAGGGTAATCCCATCTCATTTTCTCAGTCAGCTGCCTAATGAGTTCAAGTGGTAACATTCAAAGGCACTGCTACCAGATGACTGCAATGTAGAAAGGCCGCAGGAACAGTCTTTGCAATAGCATTCTGTCCTTGGAGGGAGGAGGAGGAACCATAGCTTTTGTATTGTGCATGCACAATTAAAATGCTAGTGGGAAAAATGGATTACTGCTATCAAATTCAATGCACAATTCACACCTCCCTGCAGCATTATTAAGGTTGTTTTTTTTTAATGCCACATCAGGTCCTATTGTTATGTTATTCAAAATCTGAAATGGGTGTGCCTGCTTGATTTAGCTACTATTCTCTTTCCCCCAGTGCAGTTCAGTGTTAACGTGAAACCAGCATGGGCAATAAGGAAAATATTCAGAAATGGTTATGCCTACTGACAGTTTCCCCATGAATTAGTGTCAGATCAGTCAGTTTAAAATCACAGCTTTCATCCCCTCACATATTTACAAGAATTGCAGCTCATATTGCTGTGTTTTCCCCCACCTATCTCTCACATTTGCAGTGATTCTGGGTACCCAAAAGGGGCATGGACCAAAAAGGGGGTCCAGCCACAATTGCATGATCAAAGGTCTGCCCCACACATTAATAATAATAATAATAATAATAATAATAATAATAATAATAATAATAATAATAATAATAATAATAATAATAATAATAATAATAATTTATTTATATACCGCCCTTCTCCTGAAGGACTCAGGGCGGTGAACAGGGCAAGCATAAAAATACAGAGTTACAAAAGTTAAAAAGGATTAAATATATGCCCACTAAAAACAGTAAGTACAAATATTAAAATAACCATAAAAAACCCCGCCCATCCCCCATCAGGCCAGGCCGGCTTGTTCAAATAAGAATGTCTTTAGATCGCGACGGAAGGAGAGAAGATTGGGCGCCATCCGGAGCTCAACCGGTAACTGATTCCATAGCTGGAGGGTTAGGGCTTATATTCCATTTAGGTCTTATTTTGGGGGAAGTACGGTACTAAATGCGTCTGTCTGTCTGTCTGACAATCTTAACTGGGGCTTATTTTGGGGGTAGAGCTTATATTAAGAGCAACCTGAAAAATCATGCTATGGTTTATTTTTTGGTTGGGTCTTATTTTCAGGGAAACACGGTAATAAGTGTAGCACAATATACATTTTTGCCCACGATATGCCCTTAACCTCTCCTCAAACCTGACTTTAGAAAACCTAGCACCCACAAGATATGAATACCAAAAGCCATGGATCAAAAGCCACACCTGTACCCACTGAGGCTGCAGTCCAACTAATCCAACCTTCCCACACACACACACACACACCCCAATTCAACACTAAAATGTCTAACAGGTATCATCTAATTTCTGAGACAAAGGACAGTTAAGAACTAGTTAAAAGCCTTTAAAAAAATCCAGTTTGGATGAACTGATAGGCTGCTGGCACTGATGTTAGCCTTGCTTCTCCAAGCCACAAACATATCTGTGGTGCAGGAAAAAATGAAAACTTTGTGGTCCATGTCACTATCACAGGTATTCACCTTAATGTCCATTCTGTGCTCAATTTACCTGTTATTTTTTAATTTTTTTTAAAAAAAATGTGAAAATTCAGGTTTGAATATGTAATCATACAATTATTTCTAACTTGGCTACATACACAAGATAAGTGAAATCTGTTTAAAGGAAGAGAAGTTGCATGATACATTATAGCTAGGCCATAGCCCTGCCCTCTCCCAGAATATTTGTCATTTTCTGATCTGTACCCCCAAAGATAGTCAATAATAAGCATATTTAGCAAGTATTGGGGGAGAATGTTAAGGTTTATTTTGTTTAGATTTCCGTGAGCATCCTCCTTTTAATAGCCCTTTCATTTATTGTCTTGTCACCATATATTTAATATTTCAGTTTGATTTGATGACATGTCATCATCATCATCATCATCAAACCACTTACATTCTGAAAGGTAAAGATAAAGGTTTCCCCTGTCCAGTCATGTCCAACTCTGTGGGGCAACCCCATTTCTTAGCCAAGGGAGCCAGCATTGTCTGAAGACACTTCTGTAGTCATATGTCACAATCCTTAGAAATCCTATAAAAATCCTATAAAAGGGTATAGGATACCCCCAAGCCAATAGAGGCTGAGACTAATGTTGAGAAAGATCTATTAGGCTAATTGATGAGTTTGTGAAGATAGTTATATTAACACTGCAGACCCCCTTGTTCAGTATAGTATGTTACACTAGTTCATAATACACAGGTATTCCTCAACTTACAAGCATTTGTTTAGCAACTGTTTGAAGCTACAATGACACTGGAAAAAATTACTCATGACCAATCCTCACACTTATGATCGTTGCAGCATCCCCAAGTTATGTGAGTATAATTCAGGTGCTTGACAACCAGCATATATGTATGATGATTCAATGCCCCAGGGTCATGTGACTGCCATTTGCAACCTTCCCAGACAGCTTCCAGCTAGCAAAGGCCATAGGACCAAGATGCAAAAATTCTTTAGGTGGAAGATCTAGAAAAGTAGAGTTGGGGAAAGAGAAATCTTCAAATTCTTAGCAAAAAATATCTGCACTTTTTAAACTAATCTATGAAGCTGGGTTTTGTGGCTGGGGAAAACTGCCAAAGGACAGGTAAGAGACTCAATAAAACCAATTTGCATCCCTTTTCATATCCCAGTCTTCCTTAGTGAGGCAGCCATAGCACCCAGGGCATAACATGTGATAAGGGACAAATTGGCATAACTTGTGACAAGGGGCAAATTTGCTTACACTGAGAGTTTTTACTAGTCCTTCACAACATAGCAAATGATAGGAGGTTGAGTCAGTTGTAGGGCATCAGGTATGTCTGATATTTGGCAACAGACAATAGATGTTGTCCTATTCTGTTTTCCTTTCCATCAGGACCAGCAGACTAACTCAAGCAAATACCAAGGACTATTAAAGAAGTCTGTGAATGAATTATAAACAGGTAGGTCATTTAATTACTTAGGGTGAAAGTTTAAAATAAGAAAGCAGCTCACAGTTGAGTGAAAAGATCATGTGGAAATTAAAAAGGGGGAAAAACTGAACCCAAAGATCAGTTTATTTATTAAACTGATAAATAATAATTTTAACTTTATTTATTAAATTTCTATGCTGCCCATCTCACTGACACAGTGACTCTAAGCAGCAATTCCACTTTATGAAAGGCAAAAAGGTTGGGAAGAATAAAAGTGAACAGTGAATCAAAGATAGAAGAAAAGAAAAATGGAAGAGAGAAGAAAACAGAGGGAATTGGAGAAAATCAAGGGAGAAACTGGAGGGCTTTGTGAATTACAAACCCTAAAATATGAAGATAAGAATATAAAAAGAGCCTAGCTGGATAAATCGAAAAGCCATCAAAACTTGCATCCTTTATCACAGTGGCTAACCAGATTCATTAATGAAGCTGACAAATGTCAGCTGGAAGGTGATAATCCTATTATTTTTGTTTCTTGGCAACTGATATTTAACATAAGCTACCACATGAGAGAGGAAGGAAATACCCATGAAGGCTAGATGCTAGTGACAGTATGATTTTCCACTTGGTGTTTATCCAAAGCCCTTGCAATAGTTTTAGTTAGTTTATTACTGTTTCAAATTTTATAGTATCACCTTTAAGTGGATACTAAAATTGCAAATTGGGGTTACTAATGTTAATCCCTGAACAAACAATTTTACAGCCTCTCAGAATGGGATAAGTGCAGTGGTGGGATTCAACCACTTCACACCGGTTCAGTAGAACCAGTAACTAATTTTTCATTGACTTCGGCAGACTGGCTGATGCCCTAGCCCTTTTTCACAAGGCCCAAAACAGACCACCGGAAGTGCGTGGATGCCACATCCGGAAGTCCATTCTTAGCCAGGGAGGCCTGTTAGGCCAAGAACGGACTTCTAGAAGTGGTGTCCACACACTTCTGGTGGCCGTTCTGGGCCTGGGAGGCCTCCCTGGCTCTTCTGGAAGCGGCGTCCATGCAGAGAATTGGTTGTTCAGGTATTTGAATCCCACCACTGGGTAAATGGCATCATCTCTATCACCAACTAGCAGTGAAAATATATAAAGCTACATCTGTAATTGTCCTCCTCATAGACATGTAGGACATAACTTCATCTTGGGAGTGAAAATTAAGATTAAGAAGATGAGAGAATTCTTAGAAGAATGGCACACTGACATCCCCTGAACTCCACTGAAGATGTTATCTAGCCTGGCGATGAAATGTTCAGAAACCAACCCACAAGCTCAGAGAACAAACCTTCACCCTCAACTTAAACTTTATCTGTGGACCTATCAAAAGATAAAACCAGATTACCACCTACTGCTACTCTTCCACTCAAGCATGTGTATAACTGACAAAATAAAGATATATGTAACCCTTGCCAACCAACAAAGCTCACTTTCCCAGCAGTGATTATTTTATCTAATATGATAAAAGTTTGCAATACAAATGACTATTTCAGAAAACTATAGCATAACACAGTTTTGTCTTCTTAAAAAATATCTCAAAGTAATGAGATGTAAATTTTGTACTTGCTGCTACAAGGATATAATCTTCTAATGAGGCCTGGTGAAATAGTGGATAAAGTGCAGTAATGCAGGCAAACTCTGCCCACAGCCAGGAGTTTGATCCTGACAGGGCTCAAGATTGACTCAGCCTTCCATCCTTTTGAGGTTAGTGAAATAAGGACCCAGATTTTGGGAGCAATATGCAAATAATGATTCTATACTGAAAACCACCCAGAGAGTGCTATTGCTACTACTAATCAGCCCAAAACTATCAAGGTCATCCACGTTTGTCTGCAAACCTGGGTAACTGGCTTACACATTTTAGAGACTACCAGAATTTCCAAAGAAGAGCTACTCAAAACCTATGTCCAACTTTACTCTAGTTATTTACAAAAGACCTATGATTTCTTAGTAAGGAAGCTCTAAATTTGTCTTGCACATTCAAGCTTGTCACTGGATACTCCTAAATTAGAAAGACTTCCTATTTGATATAGTCAACGCAGTCTTGGGCATTTTTCAATCCTTTGTATCTTTGAAAAACACCACATTCATACATTGCTTTTTGAGCTTTAAACTTCTTACCTAATCATTTTAAGGATCTCATCAACTCTATCCGAACCCAAGTTTCCAACTCTTGCCATTCCATTCAATTGATTCATTCCACTTTCAACTTCTTTACCTATATAGAACAATACAACAACTTGGTAAAAGAATGGATATATATTAATCGTGTTGTGACCCTTTTTCAACTATTCCTATTAGTCACAGGAGTTGTGATTGATTCACTGCAGTTTCCTATATTTAACTTCACATATTCCAGGGTTTAGTTGTGGTATAAATATTAGTAAGTATAAATTTTTCTCTCTCAATTTTCAGCCCAGAAAGGATCTGAAATTTTAAATAAATAAATCACACCAGTGCTTTTAAAGTACATCAGAATCTAAACAGAAATAAAAGTATTTTAACAGCCTAAACAAAGAAACTGCAAAACTAAAGACCTAAGGGAGAGAGTTCTCATTACTCTAACATGTACTGTAAGTGCAAAATGTCTAAATCAGGACTCACAGGCAGTCCACCAACATCCATCCAGTAGTTGCTACAGGGTCAAACTTTTAACCCTTTTTGTAATGTTATAACATTTTGAGTGAGTATCTAAGTAGCAATATGGATGCCTTAGATCAGAGGTGTCAAACTCGCTGATCACATGGCGTGTCACAACCTATCATGACTTTTTTTGCATTGCTGGAGCTGGGGTGGGCACAGCCTCCATATGATGCAACCAGCCCGTGGGCCAGCAGTTTGACACCCCTGCCTTAGATCCTGAAAAGCTTTAAGGCTACCATATATGTTGTTCTTTGTTTTTGTGCTTTTGAATCGTTGTTGACTCCTGGGGACTGCTTGGATAACTCTTTGCAGTTTTCAGGTAGTTTGCCCTTGCCTCCTTCTTCCTAGGGCTGAGAAAGGGATTGGTCAACCAGATGCCTTCATGCCTAAGGTGAGATTAGAACTCACAGATTGTAGTTGAATGTTTTAACAACTACACCAAACTGGTTCTACCTTACGTAGGCTACAAAAATCTGGATATCTGTTAGATGGTACTACCAGAATTAGAGTTTTCTACACTTTTGCTGCCATCTACTGATTAGCTCCCCTTCATGGATTACTGCCTTGTCATGGTGAAGGGGCTTGCGTAATTCAATGAAGATGGACAGGTCATAGCAGAGAGTTCTGACAAAATGTGATCCACTGAAGAAGCAAATGGCAACCCACTCCAGTATCTTTGCCATGAAAACCGTATGGACAGTACCAAAAGGCAAAAAGAGATGGCACTGGAAAATGAGCCCCTCAGGTCGGAAGGCATCCAATATGCTACTGGGGAAGAGCAGAGGGCTAGTACTAGTAACGCCAGAAAGAATGAAGCAACTCGGCCAAAGCCAAAAGGATGCTCAGCTGTGGATATATCTGGTGGTGAAAGGAAAGTCCAATGCTGTAAAGATTTTTTCTCCTTAGGAACCTGGAATGTAAGATCCATGAATCAAGGAAAGCTGGACGTGGTCAAACAAAGAATGTTCAAACTATTGCACCATTGCACTCATTGCACATGCTAGTAAGTTATGTTTAAAATCCTACAAGCTAGACTCCAGCAGTATGTGGATCGAGAACCACCAGAAGTACAGGCAGGATTTCGAAGAGGCAGAGGAAATAGAGATCAAATTGCCAACATACGCTGGATCATGGAGAAAGCTATGGAGTTCCAGAAAAACATCTACTTCTGCTTCATTGACTATGCTAAAGCCTTTGATTGTGTTGATTGCAACAAACTGTGGCAAGTTCTTAAAGTGATGGGAGTACCACACCATCTTATTTGTCTCTTGAGAAAACTATATGCGAGTCAAGAAGCAATAGTGAGAACTGGACACGGAACCACTGATTGGTTCAAAATTGGGAAAGGAGTCTGGCAAGGCTGTATACTGTCACCCTGCCTATTTAACTTATATGCAGAGCACATCATGAGAAAGGCAGGGCTAGATGAATCAAAAGTTGGAATTAAGATTTCTGGGAGAAATATCAACAACCTAAAATATGCAGATGATACCACTCTAATGGCAGAAAGTGAAGAGGAACTAAAGAGCCTCTTGTTGTGGGTGAAGAAGGAGAGTGCAAAAGTTGGGTTGAAACTTAACATTAAGAAAACCAAGATCATGGCAACCAGCCCTCTCAATTTCTGGCAAATAGATGGGGAAGAAATGGAGGTAGTGAAAGATTTTATTTTCCTGGGCTCCAAGATCACTGCAGATGGGGACTGCAGCCAAGAAATTAAAAGACGCTTGCTCCTGGGTAGGAAAGCCATGGCAAATCTAGACAGCACACTAAAAAGCAGAGACATCACCCTGCCAACAAAAGTGTGTATAGTCAAGGCTATGGTCTTCCCAGTTGCAATATATGGCTGTGAAAGTTGAACCATAACAAAGGTTGAGCACCAAAGAATTGAGGCCTTTGAACTATGGTGCTGGAGAATACTCCTGCGAGTCCCTTTGATTGCAAGGCATTCAAACCGGTCAGTCCTAGAGGAGATCAATCCTGACTGCTCTTTAGAAGGCCAGATTCTGAAGTTGAAACTCAAATACCTAATGAGAAGGAAGGACTCACTGGAGAAGAGCCTAATGCTGGGAAAGACTGAGGGCAATAGAAGAAGGGGACGACAGAGAATGAGGTGGCTGGATGGAGTCACTGAAGCAGTAGGTGTGAGCTTAAATGGACTCCAGAAAATGATAGAGGACAGGAAGGCCTGGAGGAATGTTGTCCATGGGGTTGCGATGGGTCAGACATGACTTCACAACTAGCAACAACAACTGATTAGCTGGATTTTTTAAACCCAAATATGGTAGCTCTATTTAAGACACTCATTAAAGCTAAGTGATTTTTTTTAGTAAATAGGAATTGAACAGGAAGATTATATACTGCTTGTATCAGTATAAAAATACACTTTCTGTTTACTTTTGCAGTTTATCAAATCAAAGCCAATGCAACTGAGACTTTCAGCAATAACACATAATAAAAAGGGTCTTTTATATGCAAAAATGTTTTTGGTCTAATTGAAGACTTGAAAGAAATAAAAGCTCTCTGTCATTCAAAAAGCAGTGTATGTAGGCCTTAATAGTTCATTTCCTTTTGTTGTTTAAAGCTTCATGATTGTTTAGCTCTCTTGAAGTTAATATTATGAGTAGTTTGGTAAATTCCCATAACACTTTTCTTCTGTCTTCATTTCCCAGTCTAAGCATTAATGGAAAGGCAATATTTCAAAGTAAATCCAACGAACACAACTAGCAAAAAAAAAACAAACCACCCCACATTGTTTGTTTTAGTAAAACAAACTTCATTAAAAATGTACTTCTGATTTTAATACGATACAACAACTCTGTTCCAATTTCATATCTTTTCCCAGTATAAAGAACTTCTGAAGATGGCATTTTGAGGGCAAAAAGGTGAAATATAAACCAAAGTCTACCTCAAGAAGCTATAGGTCATGAGCAGTCCACTGGCAAGATACCAATTTGTGCAAAAGAAAACAATTTCTTTGAGCTAGTGAACACACTCAGAATTCAGAGAGCATCTTAAAATGGGTCCCCCCATGTGAAGTTTACCTAGTTTCAGAAGGACAGCCAGGGTGGGTGTCACTCATCACAAAAATACCAACTTAACAAAAGGCAAAGTGAAATCTTGTTTACTTTTCAGCCCCTTATGATGTTCCCTGTATTTGTGACTTCATAACACAGATCAATAAAGGTCCATTCTCTCCCTCTCGTAATCTATATCAACTGCTGCATCAACCGCTATTTAAGTAAAGGGTAAATTATATAATAATTATGGACAACACCTAGAAGTGTTCAACACCTTGGTGGGAGCATAAGAAGTGACTTTATTTTATCTAGACTCCTTTTTAACTTTAACCTAATATTTATTTACATTAATCAGAAAGAGCACTCCGGACTTGTAAGAGGCAAAATGGTTATATCATGTGCTACATGGCTAGAGATACCAGGATTAAATTTGGGGTTATGCAGGCGATGCATATATTCTAACTCAGCACTATGGAAGGTTCACAATACATATCATTCCATGCAAAGAAAGAAAAGGTGTAGTTTGTTACCCTTTTTAAATAGTTTGAATTCAGCAGTTAAGTGCAGTTATAACCACACATTTTAATGCTTATCTTATTTGGGTTACATTTTGTGAAAACCCAATTCCCTTGGGATGGCCATAATTCTGAAAAGGTTGAAGGAAACAAGAGGATGACCAGTAGCAAGTTATATTAGAGCAGTTATAGGTGCACCATCAAAATATCTGAAGTTAAATTCTAGGAAGAGATTATGACAATTATAAAGAGAGCTTTAAATCTTTTTAGTTTTCATTCTCTTTCAATCAGCTTATCGGCTGTTTCTCACTAAAACAGAGAGGTGTCATGGTTGCTATAAAGCCCTCAACAGTATTTAGTGGCCCAGAGCACTGACAAAGATACCATAGATACAGGGGTGTCAAACTGCCAGCCCACGGGCCAGTTTCATCATACTGAAGCTGTGCCCGCCCCATTGCCATCAATGCAAAAAGATTCATGATACATCATGACACATCACGTGACGTGGCAAGTTTGGCACCCATGCCATAGAACATCTACTTTAAGCCTTACAGAGGCACTGTTTAATCCCTCACACGTTTAAATAAGCTGGTGTATTTTTCCCTGTTGGGGGTATGAGGGGATATGGGGTGAGCAATGACTACAGATAGTCCTCAACATACAACCACAACTGAGCCCAAAATATCTGTTGCTAACTGAGAGAGTTGTTAAGTGAGTTTTACGCCATTTTACAACCTTTCTTACCACGATTTTTTTAAAATTTTTATTGAATTTATATACCGCCCTTTCCCGTAGGACTCAGGGCAGTTTACAGGGTATATAAAACATCAATACAAAAATTAAGAGCAATTAAAAAAGATTAAACTAAATCCCTGAAAAAATATAAAACCCCAGTTAAAACCCCAGTTAAAACTCAGCCTGGGCCGGAAAGCTCAAAGAGCCAGGTCTTTAAGTGAATCATTGCAGTTTTTAAAGTTAGTAACACAGTTGCAAAGTGTCTCTGGTTTCCCCATTGACTTTGCTTGTCAGAAGGTCACAAAAAGTGGTTACATGACTCCAGGACACTGCAACCATCATAAATATGAGCCTGTTGCCATATTTTTTAATTCCCATGGGGATGCTGCAATGGTCGTTAAGTGTAAAAATAGACATAAGTCACAATCACTTTCTTCAGTGGCATTGTAATTTCAAATGGTCACTAAATGAAAGATTGTAAATCAAAAACTACCTGTATACTTCTGCTTCACACCATTAAACATTGCTATTTAATAGGAAGAACAAAATATTGTGATATTCCCTCCAGCTATCTTTCCTATATTTTAAATAAACAGGATCATGTGATTAATCACATCATTTTATTGACACAGATACCAATAAGCAGCCTTTTTCCTGCTCGTCCAATCTCTTCTGTTTTCCACTGGTTAATCAGGTAGCTGCCCAATTTGGCTATATACTGCAAGTCCCAGACCACTGTTTTGAGGTCCAGCAGATAGCAAGGATTTGGAGATGGTTTTATCCCAGGAAAGCAATGGGGAAGGCTGCTGTGACAATTTCAAGCATGGGTCCAAATTAAGACTAAGTACCAGTAGAGCTCATTTTCCTTTATGAGATGGAAGAAGCTAAATGTTTTTGTATACTAAAAAAAATATATCAAAACCTGCAAAACTGATAAAGGAAAGCCCCTGTCTACATACAATATGTCTGAGTGGTAAAGATTAAGAGTATGCCTTTGCAGAGCTGTGATAATTTGCAAGTAATTATTTCTTCAAAGACATGCATGTAAATGGATTCCTAGATGCTTCATGATTTTTTTTTGCTTAAATGTGTTGAAAATAGACAATGAAATATCTTGAAGATGAACATGTCTTACACTTATTAACAACAGAAGAAATTGAACTCAGCACCAGTAAGTGTTGATTTTATGAATGAATAGATGGGAAAGGCAAAGGGAGAGGGTCCTCAGATATTCTCCATGGAGATTTATTTTAAACCTAGAATCGTTTCCCAATAAAGAAGCAAACAGTTGTGAAAATATTTGAATTGGACTTGGTCCAACAGACAGCTATGTCACTTAGTAAGTATTCATTTTTGCTAAGCCTGAGACTTGGTAATTAAGGATTTTTTTTAAAAAAAAATCAAGTTTTGCATGGTTCTTATACTTGTTTCAGTAAAGGCAATGTTCAGCAAGACTGGAAGACATGCTAAATATTAATGTAGCCAACTTCTACTTTAGTGACTTAAGAAAGCATGCATAATAAAAAGGATAATGTCTTACTCACATAATATAAGCTGTCATATCATAGCTTAAGAAAGTATGTTGTGTGACCTAGGCCACATGCATCCCTGGCACAATTTGTGGCGAATGCTCCTGCTGCCTTGAAGAGGGAAGTGAGCGTAAGAGAAGCGAGCCTCAGAATAAGAAAGAAAGCGGAAGCAAAGGACGGTATTGGCAAAAGTTGGTTCTGCTTATTTGAGCCTTACCAGCAGTGGCCTACAAGAGAAATGTTGTGTACTGGGTTCGTTGTGCAGGAATGAAGATGAGACGAGTGAGTTCAGCAAAGATCATGGTTTATTGCTTGCAGGATCTGAACTAGAGAACAGGGCTGCAGATGCAGCAATTTATACCCTGGCCCCTAGGCGGTGGCCAATAGGTTTGAAGCAACCCATTGCCGCCTAGGGGCAACCAATAGCAGCACTGGAGACGGGTTGTCTGAGGAGCTGGGAGCCGTTAGCTAGCTTCCCTGCTCAAACAGCCTTCTAGCAATTACCATGTGGTGTTCCCTTAACAAAGCAAGCCCAATACATTACAAGAAACATTCCAAAAAAGCAAGGTCCTGGTTAGACCCAACCTTTCTTAAGGCAGTGTAATTGAATATTGTAAAATTATTGTCTGACATTTGTAATAAACCATAAAACAAATCTGGGGAAATGAACACGGAGGCTAAATTATGATCGTGGCAGCATTGGGAAGTTGCTCTCCAAAATAGAACTGTCTTAATTCAGATATGTAAACAATATTTTTAATGAGTTTTGATTTTTCAAAAGGTCAAACACAAAATGTAATTGTTCATATATTTCTAAGAATACACACACACACAAACACAAACACACACACTCACATACACACATCTTAATATTAAACTTGCTTGGTTATGATGTTTATTTGGCAATAGCAATAGCACTTAGTTTTATATACCACCTCAGTGCTTTACAGCACTCTCTGAGCCATTTAAGATGTCATCATATTTCCCTCAACAATCTTGGTCCTCATGTTATGAACCACAGAAGGATGGAAGGCTGAATCAACCTTAAGCAGGTCAGGATCAAACTCCTGGCTGTGGGCAGAGTTTGCCTGCAATACTGCACTCTAATCACTGTGCCACCATGGCTCATATACAGAGAAATAGTTTCATTGTTTGTTTGAGAGTTTTGTAAGGTATTCCAAAATTCAAACTTGGGAACTAGCATGTAAAACACTGTGCACAAAACTGCATCTTTTTATAGCCATAGACTCACTGTATCATTTATTTAGTGTTGGCTTGCATAGAAGTATTTAAGTATGTGTGTTTCCATTTTTTTCAGTTATTTGCATATAGAAAATCAAATAATTGAATGCATGGAGGCTGAGGGAAAAATCACAACTGTGGTAATCTTATCTTGGCATTTATACATTTTTAACCAGGATTTTTTATTGGCAAAGACATTTTAGAAATAATGCTTAATTTCTATTAATATTAATTAATTAATCTTACATAGGTAATTACGTACCACATTGTCAGTGGAAGGTGTTTTTTTTTTTAATCCAGGACATTATAAATAATATTTCTTTGCTTATCTTATATATTTTTATCTCATGTTTTCTTAGAAAAAGCTCGAGGGAGCTAAGAGCAATGATAAAAGTATTCTGAATGAGTTTAAAACAACACCTCTAATTCAACACCAAATTAAAAATTAAAAAGAAAGCAGCAAGAAATATATAATAGATGCCTGAGAAATTATACAAAATCCAGAAATTATGAAAATCATCTCAAACATATTGCTAATATTGTTTTATTATCAATTTATGAAAGGTGTTAAAAAGAGAGTGAGATGTGATTTTCTCAGAAGACAGTTTCTATTTATTTCTAGTTGACTCTGACTTTAACATCTCGCTGAGTTTCTTCTTTTGAAGCTATGTCATATCAAAATAAAAGCCTGGACTTTCAAACATCAAGCAACAACACCATATTTAAGAGTGAAATCCAATGTCACACAAACTCATTTAAACATTGGGACTTTCTTCCTATCTACAGTCTCCCACCTCATGAAAATCTGAAATGTACTCTCTTCTACATTATCTCCAGAGGACAAGGGGACAGATATTAAAAAAACCCATTCATGGACTAACTTAGTTAGATTATACCCAATGTCCAGGAACTCTGCCACACCATCATGTATTTCATCTGCAAATCAAGCCAGACAGAGACCTAATCTAGGATCCCCACCATTCACCACTGTCTCTATATTCCAAATGGGTTCACCATGTTGCGAAGCTTGCAGGCTTACAAGCACAAAGTCCAAAGTCTTGTCTTGTTCATCTTTTTCCTCCAGTTCCACCATCTTTTCCAGGTCTTTGCTGGAGATGTGCACATATGTGAGAAATAGGACCTCATGACGGCAAAGCCACACATACATTCCTTGCAGAACCATTTGCAAAACATGGGAAGCTCCCTGCAGCCTCTGCATATTGGTCAGAGAACCAATAAAACCTCTCTCTTCCTCTTTTAGACTACCCTTCTACCACTGCCTGTCACAAATTTAAGTCCTAAAAGGTAGCCAGGTGTTTTGCCAAATCCAAATGTCAGGACAGTGATCAGATGTCCAGGCAATTTGTTGTTTTGGATCCAGAGACAATCAGCACAACTGTAAATACAGAGCATTATTATTAACTTAAGCAATCAGAGTTAAAAAGCATAACCCACTGCTGGTTCTGCACAGAAGCTCCCAGCTTAAAGGCCAGTGCTATGGTTTTCGTTAAAGACTGGCACCTGTTTTATGGTCACGAGACTGCAAGACCTGATCTTGACTGGGTGGCTCATACCTCGAAGGTCTGAAATCAAATAATGACCTAAACAGACCTCCTCCTTTTCTTTAAGGCTAACGAAAAGAGAAATAAGATAGAACTCATTTTTTGCTTATATCTAAGGCAGAACAAAGACTCAATCCCAGTTCAGGGATCCAGGAGATTTCCTTCTATCACCCTCAGTGAGAGAGAGCACCATGGAGTGCTATGTCGAAAAGGACTGCTCAGATGACATATCCTGCTACCCACAGCAAGAAAATTCCCTATTAACTTTCTTAAATGGCATGGTCCTATTAAAGGACATGCCCATGGGATGTTGCCTTTGGTGATGCTTCAAAAGTGGAAAAATAAATCCATAAAAAACAACTGTGGTTGTTTAGTGTGTCCACATCAAAACTGTAAGCACAGTTCCATCCACCTAACTTCAGATTAGAGGTTGGCCATAACAGCCATAACATTTTATGTTAGTGGACTTTTCTGTTTACGCAAAAACTAGAACAAACCATGTTAAGGGTGTCGTCCAGCTGTGTCTCAATATGTACGAATTTGCATTAGGTGAGGAGCAAGGCTGTGCCTTTTCTGACACTTAGCTCTAAGCAAACACTTTGCATACAAGTAGCATAATTCTTCTGAAAGGGAGGGAGAATTATTTCTGATTTGTAGGAAGCTAAGAGAGGTGGAGGTTGATGGCCTGTACTTGTGCTGCAGCAACCTGGCTGGGGAAAAACCCTTTAATTATCTAAACATTTTTGTTTGTTTGTTTCAAGACATAAATTGGCATGTTAACACAAAGTAACCACAAAATACAGTTAATGAGTAGTTTATACAAAGCAAAATCTGGAATTAAAAGTGAATATTTGAACCATTTGAACCAAAATTTGTTATTTTTTTCTATTGATGCCTTAGTATGATAGCAATACACACTATTGCTATTGTATAGTGTGTGTGTGTGTGTGTGTGTGTGTATATATATATATATATACACACACACACACACACACACACACACACACACATATATATATATATATATATATTTGTTTTCTGAATTATAAATTATATAATATATTATATATTAGTTATATTCTATTATTATATTTTATATTATAATAAGATACACTATATTAGATACACTATATTATATATAATAATGTGATGTATATTATTGTGTAGTGGGTCCGACGCAAGAGAGACGCCAGCCGGTGTGTGAGTTCAGCTCTTTATTGGAAGGGGAAGTGAACTGGGGAATAAGGGCTACCTGGCCTCCTTATATACCTGGCCAGGTAAGCTAACAGCCAATGGGGTTGGCCCTAGGTTTCCCGCCGAAACTGTCCAGGCCAACACCCCCTGGTGGCTGTTGCTATGCAGGTGCCTGCATACATAACACCCCTCCCCCCTTAGAGAAGACCCACATAACAACAACAACATGCAACTACTATAACTATGAGTATATATATATATATAAAACAGTGGTGTCCTTGTGTGGGTCACTTGCACACATAATCTGACAGGTAGGCTGGTGTCCTGTGTGGACGGGTGGATCGTCTGGGTGTGCTTGGCCCCTGGGTTCCTGAGGCCTTTGTGCAGGGCTGCAAGGAGCCGGCATCAGGAAGTCCTCCTCCTCTGGTCCCTGCCCTGTGACGCCCTCAGCTGGGTTGACCCCTCCTGGAGTGTGGTCCTCCTGTTGATCGTGTGCGTTGAGTTCAGGGACGTGTGTGACGCGCTCAGGGGCGTGTGTGACGTGCTCAGGGACTCTTCCTCTGAGCTGATCGATGTGTCGCCTTTTGCGTCTGTCCCCCTCCACCCCTACAATGTACGAAAGGGGTCCTGTTTTCCCGACCACTGTCCCTGGAACCCAAGGATGTCCAGCCCCATAGTTCCTTGCCCAGACCAGGTCCCCCAGGTTGAGGACCCTGTGTGTGGGTGATGATGGCAATGGTGATGGTAGTGATGCTGGTGGTGATGGTGATGATGGTGATGATGGTGATGTTGCCCTTCCGGTTTCGGCTGCTACCCGGTCTGGGTGTAGGCGGTCCAGCTTGGTGATGAGGCGCCGTCCCCATCGCAGTTCTGCTGGGCTCTTGCCGGTAGCAACGCATGGTGTTGTGTGTTGGGCTAGTAAAAATTTGGCCAGTCTGTGGTGCCAGTCCCCGCTGATGATGCGCCGGAGTGCGTCTTTGGTCGTCCTTACCATCCGTTCGGCCTGCCTATTGGTAGATGGATGGAAAGGCACGGAGGTGGCATGCCTAATCCAGTTCGCCTTCAAGAACGCCTGGAAATCAGCAGCAGTAAACTGAGGCCCATTATCAGACACAATTATGTCGGGGAGGCCGTGTGTGGCAAAGAGAGCTCTGAGCACCTGGATTGTCCTCCCCGAGGTCATGTTGAGGACAGGGACTACCTCTAACCACTTGGAGTGACTGTCCACCACTACTAAAAATAGTTGACCCTGGAATGGCCCCGCATAGTCAATGTGAATGCGGGACCATGGCGTGTGTGTGGCCTCCCACCGGTGTACTGGTGTATGTGGCACTTCTGGCCTGGATCTCTGGCACGTATAACAGGCCTTGACCCGATCCTCAACCTCCTTGTCCAGAGGTAGCTCCTAGCCAGTGCCTTCATCCTGACCACCCCCGGGTGCCCTTCGTGTAAGGAGTCCAATACCCTGGCGCGTAGTGCGGGTGGAATGATGACCCTGCTACCCCAAAGGAGGCACCCCTTGTGTGTGGAGATTTCATCGCGTCTAATGAAATAGGCCTGAAACTCTGGTCCCGGGGATTTGTCCTGCCACGCTGTGCAAACCCATGAGTGCACCCTGCCCATGATGTTGTCTGTGGCTGTGTGGCTGGCAATGTCCTTGGCAAGAACTGGACACTCGGGTAGTTCCTGCAGGGCTAGGATCTGTGTGGCTGGTGCTGGGTCTGGGTCATGTGTGTCTAAGGGGAGCCTACTTAGACCATCTGCGTGGCCCATCTCCTTCCCTGGCTTGTGCACCAGCTTGCAATTGTATGCTGCAAGGAAGATGGACCACCGGAGCATCCTGGGGGACAGAATCTGGGGGGTTTGCCTGTCTGTGGTGAACAGGCCCAGGAGTGGTTTGTGGTCCGTGAAGACAGTGAACTCCCTGCCATATAAGTAATCGTGGAATTTCTTGATTCCTGCCACGATTGCCAGGGCTTCTTTGTCTATTTGGGTGTAGTTTCTTTCTGCTCCAGACACTGTCCTAGAATAGTATGCTATGGGGACTTGTGCCCCGTTGGGTTCAAGGTGGCTTAGGACAGTGCCCACACCATAAGGGGATGCATCGCAGGCAATACAAATGGGCTTGGACTCGATGAAATGGGTTACTGTGGACTTGTCTGACAGCAATGCCTTCAGGGCCTTGAAGCTCTGATCATGGGTGGCCGTCCAGGCCCATGTTGCCTGTTTGTCTAGCAGCCTGTGGAGCGGTTCAGCGATGGCTGCCTTGTGTGGGAGGAATGTATGGTAGAAATTCAGCAGACCCAGGAATGCCTGAAGCTCTGCTTTGTTCTTGGGTGTGGGTGCTAGTTTGATGGCCCTCACCTTGGATTCTGTGGGGTGGATTCCCCTGGCGTCTACTCTGAACCCCAAAAATTCTGTGGAAGGAACGCCTATGCTGCATTTTTCCTTTTTGAGTTTGAGGCCAGCTGTGCGTAGCCTTGCCAGCACTTCCCTAAGCCTACCTGCCAGTTCCTCTGCTGATGCTCCTGTGATCAGGATGTCATCAAAATAGGGGCAGACTCCTGGAATGCCCTTGAGTGTCTTTTCCATAACCTCCTGGAAAATGCCGGGAGCAACGCTGACTCCAAACTGCAGCCTGTTCACCCGGAACGCCCCCCTATGGGTTACTATGGTTTGAATGTCAGCTGTTTCCCTAGTGACCGTGAGTTGCTGGTACGCCTGTGCAAGATCGAGCCTTGCAAAGATGGCGCCACCTTGGAGGGAAGCGAGAACATGGCTGACCGCAGGAACCGGGTAAGCGTGCGAGTTTAGGGCGCGGTTCACCGAGCACTTATAGTCGGTGCAGATCCTTATTTCCCCGTTGGATTTGAGGGGGGTCACGATGGGGGTTTCCCACTCCCCTCCATCTACGGGCTCTAAGATTCCCTGGGCCACCAACTTGTCTAGTTCGCGCTCGATTTTGTGTTTGAGCGCAAAAGGGACTCGCCGCGGCCGGACCCTAATGGGGGAGACGTTCGAGTTAAGCTTGAACGATATGGGGGCCCCGGTGTACTTGCCTAATGACCCGTCGAAGACGTCGGCGAACTCCCGGCAAACGGCCTCAACGGAGTCCCCCTGGATCCGATGGATCCCGGATACTGAGATTCCCAGGGCCTCAAACCAGTCCAGCGCGACCAGGCTGGCTCTGCGGCCCTCTACCACTACAACATCCAGGTGCCCTTCACGACCCTTAAACCCCACTGAAATGGTGGCTTCCCCCTTCACCTTGACTGGCGAATTCTGAAAATCGGTCAGGGTTAATTTAGTAGGCCGTAATTTAATCCGTTGCTTGCTCCGGCTAATTATGTGGTTAAGGGTCTCGTCCGAAATAATCAAGACCGCTGATCCGGAGTCAAGCTCCATGCTGCAAGGGACGCCTTGCAAACGGATTGCTAATCTAATTTTGGGTTTGAGCAGCCGGCGGCTACCTGTGTGGTTAATGGCCAGCCGGCTCTCGACATAGCCAATTTTTGTTTTGGTGGGGGCCCCAGTACCTTCGAACGGCGGTTCCTCTGGCTGCAGCTCGTGGATCTCCTCCCGGGGGCGGCGGCTACGGCAGACGGCGGCTATGTGGCCTGTTTTCTTGCAGGCCCGGCACGTGGCGGACCGGAACTTGCAAAGGCTGCGCATGTGGTTCCCACCACATCCTGCGCACCTCTGGGGAACGGCGGTGTTGCTGGGAGGCCTGGGCCTGTCTGGGCGTCTGGCTCGCTGGTCGGGGTCGACTTCCGCTGGAGGAGGTCGATGCTCAGGTCGTCCTCCTCTGTGGCCCCTTGCTGGTGGACGCTGGTTGCCTGGTTGCCGGGCCGGGTTCCCTGGCAGGCTTGGACGGCCCCGCAGGCCGCTTCGTGGGCTAGGATGGCGTCCTCGGCTTCCTGGAGAGAGACCTCCTCTCTTTCGAACAGGCGCTCCTGCAACCGCCTGTCGCGTAGGCCGCAAATCAGCCGGTCCCGTAGTCGCTCCTCCAAATTTGTGAACCTGCAAGCGACGACAGCTTCCCGCAGGGCGGCGAGGAAGTCGGCGCCGGTCTCATTGGGGCGCTGGTCCCTTTTCTCGAATTGCGACCATGCGGCCACCTTGGAGCGCCGGGGCCTGAAATGTGCGTTGAGCCTGGCCACGAGGTCTCGGTACGTGACGGTGTTGATGGCCTCCTGGGGGAACAGGTTCACAGCGACTTCCAGCAGCGCTGGTCCCCCAAGGCAGAGCAGGGCGGCCGCCTTTGCACCGTCCTCCAATATCTGATTGAACCGCATGTACAGTTCAACGTGAGCCAGGTAACGGGTCCAGGTTTTGGGGCGGTGGGTCTCGAATTCGTGGGGTTGTCTGGCTCTAGCCATGGCGGCAGTTGGTCGTGGATGTGGCGCTTGGCGTTGCCGGTTCGGCTGGCGGTCGTGGGGGGAAGAAGGAAAAATGCCTTTCCCTTCAGCTCGCGGAGCGTTTCCCCAGTGACTTCAGCTCTTGGTCGGCAGCAATCCCACCTTCGTCACCACTATTTTGTAGTGGGTCCGACGCAAGAGAGACGCCAGCCGGTGTGTGAGTTCAGCTCTTTATTGGAAGGGGAAGTGAACTGAGGAATAAGGGCTAACTGGCCTCCTTATATACCTGGCCAGGTAAGCTAACAGCCAATGGGGTTGGCCCTAGGTTTCCCGCCGAAACTGTCCAGGCCAACGCCCCCTGGTGGCTGTTGCTAGGCAGGTGCCTGCATACATAACATATATAATATAGTAGTGTGTGTGTGTTTGTGCATAGATCTTTAGTATGGTAGGATCACCCCTTCAAGGCAGACCAGACTAGGTATCCCACGTCATGTACATCAATGTTACTTTTTTTATAAAATTAGCAACAGACTATTACAAGTCTGAATGCTTTTCTCCCTTCCTTTCCTTTACCTTTGTGTGAACTAGGTAACAGCTAGCTGAGGTATTTACTCATGCTACATTCTTGGTCTGGACTCAGACCTATTTTATGTGACTGTTGCCTTGATAGTGGCTCTTCCTTCTGTCCTTAACAGCCATTGCCTCTGTCTTCTACAAGTAGAAATCCCCTTCCCCAAATCTAAAAGTATTTGTCAAAATGTTCATACATTAGAAAATGTATATGGGATCCAACTTCCTTAATATGTTGCATGTCTAAATATGATTTGGCTGCTATCAGACTACAAGGTTTGGAGCAAATCAAATCACCGTTCTTTTTAGCTACTGTATTTGTCTGATAAATTTGACAGTGAAAGAAATTGTTCCCAACTGCTTACCTATGTATGATAGGTAACTATTCATCATTGTAGCTGAAGATAAAGTAGAAGAATTGCTGTTTTCTTAAATCTTAGAAGCCATAATTAACACAGCTAAATCAAGAATATTTGAAACAAAGGAGATAAATTGGTTGGAATAGAAGCAATGCTAAGTTCATGGTCAGAATTTTTAAATTAAAAATAAACCTAATCTGTTTTCAGATGCTCAGCATCATTTACTGCCAATCATTGCCTTCCAAAATTCTGCCCAGCAGTCAGTCTATAAGTCTTGCTGTGAAGGTAGCTAATTACATGACAAACAGTGAATTAAACTCCAGGTTACATGTCTTATTTTTTGAAATTTGGGAAGCTGATCATGAAGTTTTTTCTTTTCTTTGTTGAGTTTCAGTGATTGCCCAAGAAAATATATTTGAATGGATTTATGAGCTGAAGAGATAGGTTTTATTTTGGGGATACCATGGAGCTTGCAATTTCAATAGATACCACTACAGTTGCTCATTATGCATTTAAGTATTTATTACTATGTATTTAGTATTTATTTTATTATTTTATTTCATTTAACATTTATCAATGTGATTCTATTTTTATTATTAAGTATTTATCATTATGAACACATAGTTATAGATATAGACATATTCCAGTTATGGCTATTGTGAGTTAATATTAAAAATCTCTTGTTGTTTCAATTTCATTAAGTGTTCAAAGATAGGAGTCTTGAAAAAAGATACCAAAGGGGGGGGGGGAAATCGAATCTCATCTAGTCTGCCTGCAGGAAGAATTCAGGCATTATTTCCCAGATGTAGTGACTGAAAAATCCAATTTGGAAGCTGGTGAAAAACACTTTGACCACTGATCTTTAGTCTTGAGTACAAACTAAAACAATGTTTGGAAGTGAAGTTTGGTTCTATTGCCGAAGATAACTTCCAGCAAATCAGGAATATTTAGTTAAAATACTATCTTCCTAATAACTCGGAACAAGTGAACGGGTTGGCTGCCCAAGTATCCCATTCTCACTGAAATATCATTGCTGCAAAGCTGTTTAGCATTTTTTCTGAAGAGTGCTGAATCCAAAACCGTCTGCAGGGAAAGGGCCAAAGAAAAGTCACAATGGTAGTCATGGAATCCCTGTTCCTATCTGTAAGTTATAAATAATAAAGGCTATACAATACATTAAACCCACATAAACTTTGTTATGATTTCACATGTGTGAAGTCCACATGATATGTGACATCACACGATATGTGAAGTCCTTGGACCTGAGAAGAAACAAGCTGGTCATTCTCCCCAAATGCCATAAGTGTATATTAATTTATAAAACAAGGATGTTAAGCAGAAGTACAAGAGTGAAAGAAACTCTCAGTGTCTTATAATAGAACAGGATGTCCTTTCCAGATTATGGCAAAGCAAAATCTACTAATAATATAAAATACAAAATAATTGTTATAATATATACAATTATAAATAATACTGTAAATGAATTATTAGCATGCTTAATGTGTATTTTGCAAATAAATACATTGAGTTCAACTCAATTTACTATCAGGGCATGTACTCAGGTTTGCATTGAGAGGCAGAGAGAGAAACAAAGAAAGAGGGAATCATGAATTACATTCATTTTGTTCCATATTTGAAATTTCAGCTGGCTCACATACAATGAATTTGCCTGAAAATGATCTGATTTGTTTTTCCAATCATGGTTATCCTGTGGTTAAATGTCAAACTTGTTTTAAATTGATTTTACTTTATTATACATCACCATGAGAAAACAACACATTTTGAAAAGTAAGAAAGTCATGCATAAAGAAAAGTAATAAAGAAATTAAATCATTTCAAAGTATCTTAAAACGATCCAACAGTCATGTTACACTAAACCTTATTCTTCGAATGGAGTTAATAGTTGCATTTTTCTTCTTTTCTTTGCTCCATTTTTCTAGTAGACTTGCTTGATCGTCCTTCAAATAAAGCATTAAGTATTCTTTTATTCTATTTGCAGTACTCTTCCCCTTAGAAAGTGTGTCAAAAGTGAAAATCTGGTAGCTATGTGCTCCTCTGTTTTCATCTTGCCATTAGAGTAAGCTGTTGCTTTCAAATGGGTTAGTTAGAGAAACAAAACCTCTCTAGTTCAACAGAAGCCTGTTGAGAGTCGACAGTATGGAAACCTTTCAAGGATATTCTAGCAGGTATGAAGAAGAGAGCAGATGGGTCTCATAACAACATGAACATCAGAGGGGTTTGGCTGGAAACGTCATTGTCATATGCTGTGGTATGATGCCTTGGGACTTTAAAGTTAGTTTTTCCTCACCTTTATGCAGGCCGTGAATTCAATAAACAGTAAACTTTTCAGAGATAAAAATAATCCTGGGTTTTTGTTGGATACTCAAGCTGGAGGTTGACAGCTGGGCATTTTATGGCACCCAGGCCACATCTGGCCCACATGAAGTCAGTTGTAAGCCACCCAAAATCGTTGGCTATGAGAAGAGTGACAAATAAATTTCATAAATAGATAAACAGATAAACAGATAAATAAATAATGGAAATTAGAAATCAAATGTAAATAAGCACACCAAAGCAGGTGGGAGAAGAAGCTGAGTTGAGTCTGGCGCTACACAATCATTGTGTACTTCTTCAGTTGGCTGGTGGCCATGGGAAGGAAGGTGAGGAGAGAAAACATTTTTCTGCACCTGCACAGCACTCACCTCTTTCCTGGAGCAGCCTGAGGAGGCAGTGATGGAAGGTCATTGTGTTTGGACCCAGGCTTGGCCACCCACTGCTAGATGCCTTAGTCAAAGTGCAGCCTTACAGGCAAGCTGGCAGAGCATGGCCAGGAGCTATTGGTTTGGCCCTCATGTATGGCTCCTTGGGAAAATTAATTGCTCACCACTGTCCTTTATAATTCTGAGAGATGTTTTAGGACTTCTATTCAGGAATACAGTGAGGACTGGTGGAACCAGATTGTCTGACACCTTGTCTAGATCTAGATCCTCAAGCAAAGAGACACCAGCCAACAGTATAAATCCATAAGATATTCAGGAAGGTCAAATGGAGGCATGGTTCCTTGACTCAGTTTGATCAGGAACCTTGATAACAGCAGAATTCCATGAAGTAAGAAGGCTACTGTTGACCAAACTGGTCTAGATTACCGTTCAGATATTGAATTAGGGAAGGTTAGGGGTGAGTAGACATGGATGTGAAAATTGGAAACAGGGCTACTCTGGGCCATCCTTTGTCCAGATAGGAAGTCCTTTTGAAATCTATTCATTCTGGAAGACAAAATAATTATCCTTGGAATAAGGGAAAGAATAACAGGTGGAAGAAGATGATTAAGTTTATTCTCTTTTATCTAATATTCTTAATTTCCCAAATGAAAATTATTGAAGTATTGCTGAGGTTGTGGAGAGAATGAAATAATCACCTTTTTTTTGCAATAAGAATCAAATGCATCTCTAAAGCTCATAGAGTTATAGAAACAGATGCCCTAACCACCCTCTAAGTGCCAGTAGCATAAAGCAGATCTATAGCTAATGCTAGCAGTATTTTCATCATATAAATGACTAGCTACAGCATGTCAATAATATTGCCTTTTTCATTTTGTTCTGCACAACCAACTGTCAGATCTGCTGCTTTTGAAAATGTTGCCAGCCATTTTCCAGGTGCACAAAAGATCTTCTCTGACTACAAAGTGAGGATGCAAAAAAAAAAAGCAACACAATAGGTTACCACTTTTGCCCCCTTCAGTCATAAGATCAAAAATAGATGTGATGGGATAACTATCCTGTGTGCTTTCTTCTCTTCTGGTTCTTATGAGAATCCAAATAATATAAGGTAGCAATTTCATCTAGGAAGCTGCCTTATTAGAAATCAAAGCCAGATTCTGGCAGCTGTGTATTGCTACTTCAGTCACTACTGGATACCTTGCTGCTTCTGCCCAAAAGAGATTTCATGTGGCTGCACTTTTTACTGTTTCTATTATTTTTTTATTAAATCTGAGGAGCTAGACCACAGGGCTGCAACCCGCGGCTCCGGAGCCGCATGCGGCTCTTTCAGCCGTCTCCTGCGGCTCCCAGTCCTCTGACATGTGCAGTCCCAAAAAAAAAGTGGGACTAAAAAAGTAGGTGCATATCTCGCCTTGGCTCCACTCTTCAGTCAAACCCTGTTCTGCGCATGCGTGCACGTACGCGCATGTGCACACATTTTTTGCGGCTCCCAGTTTTTCCTTTTGTGAGGGAACCGGTTCCGAGTGGCTCTTTCACTGTTTCAGGTTGCTGATCCCTGAGCTAGACAGAGCACTACAGCTGCCGTCCTGATCAGGCAGCAAAGCTCTCAGGCCCAGTCTTGGGTTACTGCAGTTTTTGTTAGTCATATGATTACAGCCTAACTTCTCTCTCTCTGTGTTAGTTACTCTGTTACATTGTTTGCTGATTATTCTTGATTGTGGTTTTGCTACTGTTTGCTAAACCCGAAGAACTGTGTTTTTGACTTTTGGACTGGTAAGACGACTTTGTATTGGATAACTCTTGAACTGTTGATATCTTCTCTGTACCCGTGTATGACCTGGACTGTTTATTCTTGACTTGTGCTACTCCTAAAAGTAAAGTTTTTTCCTTGTTTACACACCTCAGTGTATCAGTGTGGTTCCTGTGCAAAACCTGACTACTCTCAGTACCACTTCTTCTGTGCATTCTCCTTGTTGGCTCAGGAGATATTCTGCACAAAACCTGTCCGTTTTTGTGGCACATCACGGTTTTGTACAACACATCACAATTACTTCTATCCCTTTTAGAAGGCCCACTTCGTCCTGGCTTTAGCAGCATTTAAGAGCCACAGTGATGATGGTGGTTATTACAAGCTGGCCTATCACAATCCTACTATTCTACAAATCTCTTCCGGAATACATCTTCTCTGTGGTCTTTTCTTGGCTACACCTGGGTGTTCCCAAGCTCATAGTCAGAACTGGATCTTTTGGCCATTCATAGCCATCATCGTCATTTTCTTGGAGTATTAGCTGGGGCCAGAATTTGCTCATACCTTTGCCCTTTCATGCCTATTACCTGTCAATTGTGTTATTTGTGAACATGGATTCAGCTTATCTGGACCTGGCACTTGGGTCAGGTGCTAGACTAATAAAACACAATCTTTTCAAAGTGGACATGACAACTCAAGGTGCTCAAGAGCACCTGCCTTGAAAGACCACAAATGATCCACTATGGGTGGAAAGTTCTTTCAAGTTGTAGTATGTACCCAGCCAATTTATGAAGCCCTAGAAAATTTACCCTTGACCTAGCTATCTTATTCTCTTTCTTCTCTCCCCAATGGTCAATTGGGGAAAAAAAATCCTGTATTCCGATCTATTTTTTTAATATTGTTTCTCTGCCATTACTATGGCACAGAGGTACTGTTCTGGTCCATCACTGTCACAAGCTCTGTTTTTCTCTCAGCATAGCTGTGCCAATTTCCCGTGTCTTCAAACTCACCATTATATGTTTTCTCTTTCCCTCCTCCCCTTTTTTTTGTCTTTTGATGGTCTCAGCTCAACATTCAACTCAATAGGGTTGCACAATATACACAGCGGCAAACATTCTTTAATTAACACTTCAAATTATGGGGCCCAGAGGTTGTCAGAGAGAACTCAGAATCTGTACTGAAAATCAGACCCCAGAGGACAGCTGTTGCAAATTATTTCTCTGTTGTGTGCAACACTGATATAAAGCTTGTATTTTTTTTAAAAAAATTGATCTGTTGGAGATGCTTGTTGTTTTGGCATTGGGTTTGAGGAAGTCTATCAATTCTTCAGCATGCCTTATCTCATATGGAAATGGTTGCTCAGGGTATTGATGACACTTCCTGATGAACAGCCTTTCCCTCTCCTTCTAAGTCCAGGAAAAAATCCCCCTGACACAAAACTGGAATCTCCATCTTCATTTCCTTGAGAGCCTTTCCACTGTATATCAGATTTAACAAGCAAAAATTGGCCACATTTACTAGCAAGACCATGCAACTGTGCGCAAGTATGTGCAAGCTAAAGAACAAACAGAAGGAACCCTCTGAAAGTAAATTATTATTTCCCTAATTCTATTTCTCTCCATTTAATTTGTCTCTCCTCTCCTCTTGGACACCGTAAATAATTAGAGATGAGGAAAAGATCTTACAGAAAACAAAATGTAGGTTGATGGTCCATGACCATGATGAATAAAATGTAATTCCTGGTTCACTTCTATATAGGTAATGAGAAATCATCTTATTACCTCAGATACCTCAATCTAGCCCAGGGGTCAGCAACTGAAACAGTGAAAGAGCCACTCGGAACCAGTTCCCTCACAAAAGGAAAAACTGGGAGCCGCAAAAAATGTGTGCATATGCACGTACATGCGCGCATGCGCAGAACAGGGTTTGACTGAAGAGTGGAGCCAAGGCAAGATATGCACCTACCCTGCATATTTGAATTGATTGGTTGAACTTTTTTAGTCCCACTTTTTTTTGGACTGCACATGGCAGAGGACTGGGAGCCGCAGGAGATGGCTGAAAGAGCCGCATGCGGCTCCGGAGCCACGGGTTGCAGACCTGTGATCTAGCCAAAAGTTGATTCCGATGACTCTCTGTCATGTTCCAAAGTATGAAGACACTTTTAACTATAGTTTAAATAAGGATAAACAAGATCAGGGACCTTAGCCAGTATAGGATCTTTTGGTTCAATTGCTTACTGAGACCAAGAACATATAAGGCCAGTAAATGTTCTCACTGCCTATTTAGTTTTATAACCATTCAACAATCCTAAAATTCTACAGTTCTCATTCCAATGATTCATGCTCTAACTGGCCTTGGTGAAGATTCCTGAGGCAAAGGGCAGAAGGACTAAGAGATTTATTTAATTGGGAGTGAAACCTAACAGGGGAAAAAAATGAAATCTACATCCCAGAACAATGCCAGGCTACAGCTTGCATCATCCTAAGAAAAATGCCAATTAGCCTCCTTCTGACTCATTCTGAAGCAAGCCCAGCTCTCCCCAGCTCCCCAGCCAGTGGTGGGATTCAAATATGTAAACAACTGGCTCTCTGTGTGGGTGCCCCTTCTGGAAGTCCATTCTGGGCCTGGGCAACAAAAAATTAGCTACCAGTTCTACCGAACTGGTGCGAATCCCACCACTGTCCCCAGCATATCTTCTGGTTCATTTACATTCAAATCATTCAACTGCAAAATTTTCATATCTGTGCAATAGAGAACATATGGAGGTGACCATAAGCAATGATCTAATTCAGTGTACCTTATTGATTTATCATGTTTCTCAGCTGCCTCTCTCCCTAAAGGGATATGGCAAGAAATCTTCTGGATGGCTAAAAAGAGAGGTTGAATCTCAGAGAAGTAAGTAAATAGGACTTTGATTTCAAACGTTGCTTTTTAAACAAAAGCACTGGAGTGTGCAGGTCATTAGATTAGAAAACTAAGCCTTTTCCTTATCTCTAACAAGGAGGAAAAGGCTATCAATGGAGAAACTATAAGGGTAGGGTTCATTCATTGAGTGTTTTGGTTAGTTTAAAACTTAGTACTGTATGTAACAACTGATCCAAACATGGTTTTCTGCAATACGAGAATCCTATTGCTCCATAGGTTGCTTTTAATATGAAAACTTTTCTGTACATTTGGATGCTATGAATGCTACACAGTATTAGAAAACAATCCCTCCCACAATTGTTACTAACTTCAATATCCCAAGATTAAAGTGTTTATTAATGAACCACTGACAGGCATGAAAGTTTAACATAAGTGGGAAGAGGGAGAAAGCAAAGTAAAGAAGAAACTAAAATAAAAGAAGTATATCCAAATCAGACAATGTCTTGTGAAATAGATGTGTTCTACTGTCAATAAGTCTTCTGAGATATGATGGTCTATCACTGTGTGGAAGGAATAGATTTGTTCTCTATAGTGCCCAAGGGTATGGCAACAACAAATGGATGGAAGCTTTACAGTGAGCAGTCTAAATGTGGAATTTCCTGGCTGTGACAGTTATTAAGAATGGAACTTTGTGAAGTTGTGGGTGTTTCATCACTGGAGACTTAAAAAAAAAAGACTGGACAACCATTTGTGCAAACTGGTCTCAAAATTCCCATTGGGCTGAGGATTGGATTATAACACCTCCAAGGGGAATCAGGAAGCCATGAATAAGCATTTGCAAGTTTCTACAGTGGAACAGTATCTGGGAAAAGTTATCATACTGTTGTCAATATCTATCAGTAGGTTCAGCAAACACATGACTATTATGTCACCATAGGAAATAGCTAGTATCCCATATCTTAAATCTGAAGCTGCCCCTGTTTGGTGCATCTCTCCAGATGCATATGGCTTTCCTATCTTAATTCCAATGTGAGGAAACCAATTCCCTAGACTTGCATACAATGCTATTTATGTACAAAGCCCCAAATTCATCTTAAGGTTTTATGTATACAAGAAGGTGAATATCTGAGGGGCTGTCATCGTGCAGAACATAAAACTGACAATCCAAGAGTACACATATTCAACATTAAAGAAACAATTGGATATCATGCTAATCATACCCAGTAATGTGTTTTCTAATTAACAATGTTATTTTTTGTTGTTATAAAATAAGAAGCAAATTCTATGAAAGGAAAATGTGATCTCAATAAACCTGGAATGAAATTAAAGTGAGCCAAAATGGAAGAGGAAAGAAATGCATTTCTTCTGATTTTTATCATGGTCAGCTATTTCCTGGATATTTTGGGCTTTCACCTAAATTACATAAGCTACATTTTAGCTGAAACATAGAATGGACTAATTATTCATGAAATGAAATTACCCATGGATAATTTTGACAATAACATGACAAGCCCACTCAGAGTATATAATGAGGAGAGGTGCTGTGTCTTAACATGGAGACAGGGCACTGGAGGAAGATAGATGGAATATTACTGGGTACAAATTAGATGGCACATTTTTAAAAATTAGCTAACTTCAATCAGATGTCCCCCTGATGAACTTAACTACAACTCTCATCATCTCTTTACAAGATTCAAAGAAAAAGCAGAAATGAAGATACTGTACCTCCTCACTCCCCAAATATTCTGCTTGGAATAAATAATAATTAAAAAATAATGCTGCAGATTGCCTGGGAAAGTGGAAGCTAGGTGCATATTTTTGCATAAGTGAAAATGACAGATGGATTAGAATTATGGACTAAACTATGCAAAATGATTTACCAGTTATTTTGTATTATTTAAGAGCAATGTGTCCCTCCATGCTCACCCTGCCCTACGTGCAGTTCTGGTTACCTTCTGTTACAGCCCCAGGTCTCTGATTCTTATGACCAGAAATTCAGCAAACATGAGACCCAAAGGGGTACCAGCATCCATCCAACTAATCCATCTTGTTGAAGAAAGAGAAAGAAAGAAGAAAGAAAGAAAGAAAGAAAGAAAGAAAGAAAGAAAGAAAGAAAGAAAGAAAGAAAGAAAGAAAGAGGGAGGGAGGGAGGGAGGGAGGGAGGGAGGGAGGAAGTAAGGAAGGTGCTTTTACTGAGCCATGGAGGTCCAGTGGTTGAAATGCAATTTTGCAGGCAAATTCACTGCCCACTGCCAGCAGCTCGATCTTGACAGGCTCAAGGTTGACTCAGCCTTCCATCCTTCTGAAGTCAGTAAAATGATAACCCAGATTGTTGGGGGCAATATGGTGACTCTGTACATAGATACATACATATACATACACACATAGATACATAGATACATACATGCATACATACATACATACATACATACATACATACATACATACATACATACATTTTATAAATCCTGGAGCACCGGGGAAGTACCAGAGGATTGGAAAAGGGCTGATATGGTCCCCATCTTCAAGAAAGGAAAAAAAATGGACCCAGGAAACTACAGACCAATCAGTTTAACATCAATACCTGGGAAGATCCTAGAAAGGATAATCAAAAAACAGATCTGTGAACAACTAGAAGCAAAGCAAGTCATAACTAGTAGCCAGCATGGGTTTATAAAAACAGATCATGCCAAACCAATCTCATCTCATTCTTTGATAAAGTGACTAAACTAGTAGACCAGCAAAATGCAGTGGATGTAGTATACTTAGATTTCAGTAAGGCATTTGACAAGGTAGACCACAACCTACTCCTTGGTAAACTAGGAAAAGGTGGAATAGACAACATCACCACCAGATGGATCTGTAGCCAGCTAAAAAAATGTACTCAATGAGTAGTCCTCAATGGCACTACATCCACATGGAGAGAAGTAAGCAGTGGGGTACCACAAGGTTCTGTCTTAGGCCCAGTACTCTTCAATATCTCCATCAATGACTTAAGTGAGAGAATAGAAGGGGAACTCATCAGATTTGCTGCTGACACAAAACTGCCAGGAGTAGCCAACACCCCAGAAGACAAACTCAGGATCCAAAAAGATCTTGACAAACTTGAATAATGGGCCCTATCCAACAAAATGAGTTTCAATGTGGAGAAAAGCAAAGTCTTACATTTAGGCAGGAAAAACCAAAGGCACAAATACAGAGAGGGCAAGACCTGGCTTAAAAACAGTAACTATGAGAGGGATCTTGGAGTCCTAGTGGATGATCACTTGACTATGAGCCAGAAGTGTACAGTTAATACAATCCTGGGTTTTATAAACAGAGGCATAGAATCAATATCATGTGAAGTATTATTACTGCTTTATAAAACTCTAGTAAGACCACACCTGGAATACTGCAGCCAATTTTGATCATCATATCACAAAAAAAGATGTTGAGAGTTTGGGGGAAAAAATTCAGAGAAGAGCAAGTAAGATGATCAGAGGCCTGGGGACTAAAACATACAAAGAATGGCTGCGGGACATGGGTTTGGCTAGTCTAAAGAAAAGAAATAGGGGAGACATGATAGCAGTGTTCCAGTATCTGAGGGGCTGCCACAAGGCAGAGGGGGACAGGATGTTCACCAAAGCACCAGATGGAAGGATGAGAAACAATGGCTGGACTAGAAGACCTCCAAGGTCCCTTCCAGCTCTATTCTATTCTATGCTATTCTGAAATTGAACATTTTTAAAGCCATCAAAATCCAATTACAGGTGATGGGGCAGGGTGGGGGAAGTGGGATCTCTTGTTGCTTAATCAATCATCTACATTGGGCCCCCAAGCTAACTGGCAGAGTCATGTCTTTAGGCCCTTATGAAAAGATAGGAGGATTGGGGCCACCTCACTTGGGGGGGGGCAAGATGTTCCAGAGGGTAGGTGCAATGGCAGTTCCTTCTCCTGGACTCTGCTAGCTGGTATAACTGGGCTGACATGCCCACAGCATGCCTCCTCTGCTTTTATTGACATAGACCCACTCCAAGTGTGCAAGAGAGTCCAGGGGGATTGAAAAGCCACTTTGAGGCACCAGACAAGCCAGCATCCTTGCCATATTGCCACCAGCCAGCTGGCTTCAACACATCAATCTCCACTTATAATGAGTTCTGATCTATATCAACAATGGATATACCTGTATCTTTTCAAGCGATCCCATGTGCTATTTGAGCACATCCATGAACACCAAGTCAAAAGACACAGTGAAAACTTCTTTACCTCAACATATGGACAGACACATCATAGCTTCAACTGGGAAACTGTAAACATCCCTAGACCAAGCTAAATCCAAAAACACCAGGGAACTCCTGAAAGTTTGGTACTCAGACAAATCATTAGAGATAGAGATAAAACCAGGGCTTTTTTTCTCATAGAACGCTCAGAACGGAGTTCCGGCACCTTTTTTGGATGGCACCTTGTAGGGTAGGCAAGGTGAGTTGTATGACATGTGTGAGTTCCGGCACCTTTTTTTTTTACAAAAAAAAAAGCACTGGATAAAACACATTTACACACCATTCAAAAGGGACAATAAAAAGCTAAGAAGGAAACAGAAAGACCAGGATAAATCCTCTTCAGCAGATAACACTCAGATAAGCAGGGATTAACATCAGACAAACAATCAAGCAGAAAAAAAATTCCCTAAAGAAAGAACTACCAAGGAGTAAAAGAACACTCCCACCAACACTTGTTAGGCAAGTTACTCTATATAAACAGGGAGCAGACCCCATACTCACTAGCACTGATGATGGTATCTAGTTGGGTAGTGAAATATTTGTAAGCAAACAACCAAGCTCAGACAGCACCAATAATTCTATATTACCTTTTAATAAAGCCTATTAAAGAGATAATGCATACACTATCTCACAGAACCAACATATCTGTCACGTCAGAGCTAACCAAACAATGGCACATTCAGTATTAACTTTCAGTGAATAATTACCCTATTTTTCACATTAATTTATCCAGGTTGCAACACTCTGCCACTTTGTCAAGCTTTGAATGAGTAGGGAATTTATAGACTTCGGGAAGGCACTGGACTTAGTAATACCACTGATTGAGCACATAAACAAATCTGACTGTTGAATTCAGATTAGCTCAGAACAAATGGAGCTACTTCCCAATTTGAAACTGAACAGGGCATTTCTTCTGAGCAAATTGGAGAAGAAACAGGGGAAAAAAGATTTGTCCATCACTATTTGTTAATAAGAAAAACAAACAGCCCATCCCAGTGTTGACTTCCTCAGCAAACTCTTCTACAAATGAGTTGCTGAAAAATGTTAGCAGGCCTTGCAAAGAATGCACCAATTGAAATACATTTGACACCACTCCTAGTAAAATAAAAAAAAAAGTTCAACCCACATATAAAGAAATTAGAATTGCAAATGTCAGAGTGATAGGAAAACAGAGAATTTCTGTATTCTCAAGAGTTTTGTTGAGAGAGGTAACTTCTGGAGCAAGCAGATTTTAAAAATCAAGTCTGACATTTGGGGCCTTTGAAGAAATAATGAAACCTCTTCCCAAAGGGTTCTACGGTATCAGAAAACAAATTGGCTTCCAAGGACCAACAAAGGTCTATTTTCTAGAAATCTGCTTGTTAACCAAGTGGCAATTACAAATCCATTTTTACTTTGAGGCCCTACCTGTCCCCCCCAAAATAACACAGCTGACCTTGATGTTTCCGTTTCTCATCTCTTGGAGCTAATAGTGCTTTTGGCATGCATTTAACTTGCTAAAGCAAAGCCAAAGATCCACTTCAAGACCTTTTGAAAATAGATGTATGTGAAAAGGAAAATGTACCTTGACTTGCTCAACGCAAACCCCGATTTACTGGAGTTGTCATGTCTGATCACTGTGGGCTGTAAAAAAAGCTGGCACAAAGGATGAAACACTGTTGCTCTAGCACAACAATCCCAGAGCTGGGAAGGCACAGTTATTAATATTCTGCTAGGTCGGCAGATCTACGATTTATTAGAAAATATATTACTCAAGTACAATCATGTCTAGCAAGATAATGAAACACTACCTGATATATGTGATGGCCTTGTGTGGTGTAAAGCTGAGGGAAGAGAAAGCAAGATCAACGACAAGGAGCTTTCCTTATCATAACATTTCATAGTTATGAGGTTCCTAGATTTGTGTTTTCAACACAAGACTCTGTCTGGTATGAAATAGCAACTCTTCACTCCCATCATTCTCGCAGATCTCACTAGTTTCTGACATTTGGTTTCATGTGGCCAGACACAGGTAGGAACTGCAGGGCTGACAGTGGAAAACAAAGAGCTATGAGCAGAGAAATGCCTAAGGTTCATGTTGTTGTAACTATTGCACAGATATCCTTCTAAACAAGATTCAGTACATAATAGCCCAACCTGATAGGAGGCCTTTTCGCCAAATAGAGCACTACATCTAATTCTGGTAATTAAATAAGTGGTGACTTGCAGGCATGAAAGCATCATCAAAGAGATGATACCACAAACAAAGTAAAACAAATGCCAAACTTCCCAGGAGCACCAACTCATACCATCAGGTGGAGGGAGCAAATATAGGTCCCAGGGCATTATCTGAAGAAGGATAAAAAAAATAACTGGCTGCTATAATATCTAATGTCTCTTTCTGGGTTGCCTTGTGTTCCAGGTAGGAGCCTTGAGGCAAATTGCAATCAATTTAAAGCATTTACACTGTAACAATAATACCTTTGGAGAAAAGCATAGTATGGCTGCAAGTTTCTGGAAGAAAGGAAAGATATTTGCAACATTCGGAACTTAGCAAACCTTGGTTTCTTTGGAAACCTTCCAACCGAGCATACAGAACATATAGAAAACTCTACATGCGGAAAATAAAAGAAATGAAATAATAGAAACAATAAGTCTTTTGGGATGATGAAGAATTAATATGGCAACTGGAGGGAAGGGTTAAAGCTAGAAACAACTCTCAGGTGGTAAATCCCAATCTATTAGATTCATCTATCTGTGTCATATTCTTTGTTAGACTGACTGGGTTGCTTATTTACCTCTTTTACAAGTTGTAATTACTCGTACTAGGTATGTGTGATTCTGGGTGACTTAAAACATGAAACATAAAAATAATACAAAAAAACTATCCTAAATCCTAAAACAGAAACCACTAAAACATTAAAAAAACCAACCAAAACCATTAAAACCATAACAAACATAATCTGTGAGAGTACAATCCATTTTACTAACAATATAGTCATTTAACAGACCACTGCTGCCAGATCCCCCTTGTAAGATGGTAAAGTCAAATCTTCAGGCATTTTCTAAATGTCAGAAGGGTCAGGAACAATCTAAAGGAACACTGTCCAAAGTATGGGTACCACTGCAGATAAAGTTCTCTTCCTGGACCCTTTCAGATGACATTCCTTAACAGATGGTACCTGTAATCTCCTCTCCTGCTGGGTCTGTTGGGGCAGGTTGATGTACCTGGGGACAGGCAGTCCCCCAAATATTCCACTCCCATGCCACGTATGGCTTTATGGGACACTAGACAACCTGTGCTCCACTGGGTCATTGTTTTAAAGATGTTTTCTTACCTAATAGAGAAATAGAATGACCAAAAATAGAAGTGGGAGCAGGAGAAAAGGACAGGAGCAGTGGTGACACATATCAAGGAGGGTGCACGGGGTTCATGGGTTAAGAGAGGCACATGGGTCTACATAGGCCAGGGAAATCATGTGGGGGGAGGCACACAGGTCTGTAGAGCACACAAGGCATAAGCCAGAAAGGGTGCTGTGAAAGGGATTCTTGCCTGCTTCCCCTTCTCCTTTTCCTTCTTTCTTTCCCTCCCCTTTCCCTTCCCTTCCATTTATTTTCCCACAGGTAAGTGAATGACTGCTGCTGGGTGGGGAAAGGAGCATGGGATTGCAAGACTGGCTGGGAAACTGTCATGAAACATTGCAAATGTGACCACAGCGACAGCTCAGCAGTGCAGGAGCAGCTAGTAACAATGAAGCATCCACGATATTCCCAAATTTCATTCTCTCATGGGTCACAGATTTTGTACACATTCTGTAAATTTGAGATATCTTGATTCAAAAATTGTGGCCCAAAGATGCACTGTTTTGCCCAGTTAAAGAGCATGACAATGAGAATTTACATAGTATATAGATTACCAGCAACTTGAATTGTATCTGGAAGCATGCTGGTAGCCAATGCAGCTCAAAGAACAGAGGTATAACATATGCTGCTCAAGGAGGATACATAACTTCCCACACCACCTCCTTTTACACCAAGCGAAGCTTTCAAATGTTGTTTCAAGGGCAGTCTCACATAAAGTGCATTACAGTAATCCATTAGGAGCTAGAATGTTCTGAATCAAAGCAAATCCATGTGCTTCATTACTAATTTATTATATTTGTGCCTGCCTTTCCTCTATCCTTTAAAGGTGATTCCACCCTCATTTCATCCTAATAATGTGTGATAAAATGATAAATGATAAGAACAAGAAGAGTAAGTAATGCTTTGGGACTTATCCTGAGTCTTTTCAGCCTCAGTTCAATGTCTTAGTCACTACTTTACACTAATTCCAAGAGACCTACTTCTTGGCATTCCAGTCCAGCCACAGCACATTTTGTTCATCTCTATTTGTTCATAACTAACTCTGTTAGTTCTGCTGATTTTCTGTGGGACTAGATTCAAGGTTAATATGTATGGGCAGTTTGTATTGAAATGAATCTTAGGACCTCATTGAATTAGGTCCTAAGCTTCAGTTCAGTAAATGCTGCCCATCACTGAATTAGTAAACTTACAGCCAAAAAGAGTTATCTTGCAGATTATACAACTGAATATTGTTCATTGGTCTAACATCCCCCCTCCAAAAAAAATCCACCCACATAGAGACCTTTAATTCAAAGCAATAGAGCTCTTTTAGGTACAAGCCACAAGCTTTAAATGTTATGTGCTACTGTCTTTTTTGCTTCTCAGGAAATATTCAGGGAATCAACCTATGTGTTGAAAACTTCCTTTCTCTGCCAATTAAATTCAGTAATTTCTCCCTTCTTCTCCCTGTGCAGGAGTTAAAAGGAAGGGGGGGAAAATATGTGGGGACTGATTAAAGCAGTGATTGAGTTTTAGAAAGGACCTCCAGAATCAATCACACACAATGACTATTAAAGCATGAGTGTCATGCAACTATTTCAAACAGAGATTTTATTTTTGTTCTCATGATATTGATCCATGATAGCAGCTCTGCTTTCACTTTTGTGATGTCACTTGAATCACTGTCAAGAGAATCTTTCTTTCCAAACGATGCTTCGGCATCTACAGTTCTATGCTGAGTGCAGCAAAATGTCACCCTTAATGTTTCATGGCATCTGGCAAACTCACTTGTTTTCTTATCTATACACTCATGGTTTGAAATGATTTATAGTTTGTAGTAAAAGAGGTATATAGACAAAGTGTAATCTTCTGTCAACCAGTCATTCAGATGGAACTTGAAAATAAGTAATACATTTTGTTATAAACACAAAAGGACATTGAGGATATTATATTTGGTGGTTGCTGGCCCTTGTGGGAGTCCTCCTAACATCTCCATGAGTGATACAGTGTATTGACAGAAGGCCTAGTGCTCTTCAGGGTACATTTTCTTAGAATCATAGAGACTGAGAGCTGTGTAAACTGTAATGTTTAACTCCATAACTGAATTTCGGGAGAATGAACTGGGTGATTCTGGGGCATAATACACAAAGTACACTGTTTGCTTATCACCTGTATCAGTCCCTCCAATCCTACTAATTCATCTCTCAATTGCTACAGATTTCACAAATACAGGAATATCTGCTTTGATCTTCCTGGTTGTAGCCCAAGGTCTGGATGCTAATATGCAAATTTTCCTATGGATTAGATCAGGGCAAGCTCAGTCAGGTCCAAATACATAGATTTTTGCTGTTTCCATTTCAGAAAATAAATAAATTGGGACAGAGGAACAAGAATAGGATGTAGTGGTATAATATTATTAGACAGAGTCTTCACATGAACAGAATTTCTTCTGAGCAAACTCTGTTCTTCTTAATCTGTTTTCTTATCTTGTTTTTCTTTTTTTCTCTATACTTAAAAATGCATACTAGGCCTCCAGTTCAAGATTCCAATCTTTTCTAAACTTCAACTGAGTTGTCTTCAATTTTGTTGAAGCTCTCTGTCTTCAAGCAGATATATGTTAGAGCCCCAAAAATGACATTGTTAGGACATTACCATACTCAGCATCCATCAAAGATAAAAATGAAAATGGTTGATTTTATCTTACTGATAGATTTCACTTAATGATAGATTGAAATGATTTTTGATACTAATCCCTTCTAGTCATTAATCAAATGACTCGTTTAGTATGCCTTCTTCAAATCACTTATCTAAATTTTAATTTAATAAACTTGTAAATTGCAGTGGTTAGATCAAAGAAGATAATAACAACATTTGTGGTGGCTTTTGAGCACTGTTTTGGACCTGTCATTCAAACTGTGCTTTCCAATGAAATTATGTTTCATTCCTACCAAGAAGTAACAGTATATGCATGCGTTCTTTGATGACTTGCTAATTGTGATGATGTAAACCCTGCAGTTATTCAATCAGCCAGTCTCTCTAGTGATGGAGACTAAGATTTTTAAATCCACTTCCAGAAGTGCTTGGTTAGGGGATATATCTTTGGACCTTTTTTCTTGTTAATGCTTCTTTGGGGTGAAATTGGAAAAGATTCCATTTACTTCTTCTATATATTTCGCTTTCCCACAGGGTTCTTTCTTATGAAAGAAAAATCTTGTTTTGTTCAGACACTTTTATCAGATAAGTAGATGACCACAACCTTTCTTCTATTCACTCTGGAAATCTTTTATTACAGCATCTTTCTAATAATTGCTGTTTCTTCAGATTCCAGAATGAAATGCTTTTTCCTTATCCATTGTATTGTGTGAATATGCTTTTGGAAGGAGATTATCAGTTCTTCCCTGAATTATTGCTGACCACTAAAAAAAACTTTTCATTTGGGGTATGTTGTAGGTGAATTCAAAACTGCATTCAGCATTCAGAGGAATATAAAATATACACAGCCATTCTATCTTTTATTCCCAGACATTAAAAAATGATATTTTTCATAGTAGCCCAATTGTTATGGGTAGTAGGAATTTTACATCATCCAGTTCAGCTGATATTTCATCTTAAAACTGTTGGCACAGTCAGCAAGAGCATAGCAAGAAGAATGCTATTTCTTCTTATTAAAAACAAAAAAATCCAGGATCACCATCTCTGTCCTGTCAAGAGCACAAAACTAAAGAATTTATTCTTTTACTAAATTATATTCATTCTTGCTAAATGTAGGTCTGTGCAGGGTTGCAGTCCAAAATACTGGATTTCAGGTTTCTGGGTCTGAAAAAGCATGTGATTGAAATATCATAGTTTTATTTGAAATTAAAATCAAAGGATGAGTATCCCTTCCTACTGATGAATCCTCTCAATGAAATTAGTTCCACCTGGAAGCATCTTGTACCTCTATTTTATTTTATTTTATTTTTATTTTGAGAGGGAGGATAATTTCTGCTAGTATGTTCCAGAAAATAATATCAGATAATCTCTAAACAGAAACACACCCACAAAGGTCATAGGTTTGGAATGTTTGAAATAAAGCCACGGCAGGCACAAAAACAGCGTGAGAGGATTCCTGGGACAAAACTGAAATATGTTTTGTTTCCCTGGTCATGCTTTTCATAGACACTTTCACCCACACTTCTTTATTGCCAAACTTACCAAGAAAGCAGTTTCTTTCCCCCTTTTTCCTATTTTCTTAGGTGGCTTTTTTTTCTGGGCATGAATATCTCATTACATTCCATAGGTAGGCAGTCTCCTGCAATGCATATCTGGTTCATTTCCTGATGGACCCTTGAGGTACAATAGAGACGGGGAGCCGCCACGTTTTGCCATCCAGCAGAAGACCTAAATAATTGTGCTTATTACGTTTAATTCTTAAATAGAAACTCTTGTTCAATATGTTTCCAAGAAGATGCATTTTGTGCCAGATACTTTGGTCTGTCTTGAATACTAGGAACTGGGATTTGGGGTAGATTTACCATCTCTCTCAAAAGAAAAGTGTCCCGCTGTAAAGGTTTCCTTGTTAAGGGAAATAGTCCATCCTTCCTGGACCCTGAAGTACACATTAAGGAAGACAGAAGCCTTAACACTGAAGTTTACAGAAAACCCATGCACAGAGATCAATATTTACATTTTGATTCTCACCACCCACTGGAGTACAAAATGGGAGTTATCAGAACCCTACACCACTGAGCTGAAGGCCTGCCTACCAGCAAAGATGGGAGCCTTGGTGGAGCAGTGGGCTAATGCCTCCTTAAGTAACACCAGCTGCCTGCAATTAGTGCAGGTTCGCATCCCACCAGGCTCAAGGTTGACTCAGCCTTCCATCCTTCTGAGGTAGGTAAAATGAGGACCCAGATTGTTGGGGGCAATTAAGCTGACTTTGTAATAATGCCGCTTGGGTGTGTGTGTGAAAGCCCTAATAAGCGGGCATATACATAGAATGAAGGCTACTGCTAAGCTTGTAAGCTGCCCTGAGTCTTCGGAGAAGGGCGGGATATAAATGGAATTAAAATAAATAAAATTAAAATAAAGAAAAAGAACTAAAACACATCAAGGAAACCCTCAGAACTTGTGGCTATCCTAAGTGGGCCCTCATCAAATCCCCAAAAAGACCCAGCAGGAGCACCTCCATAACAGACAAAGAAGAGAACAATAAACAAAGCAATGTAGTCATTCCATACATTGCAGGAAAATCGGAAAAGCTCAGGAGGAATTTCAGCCAACACAACATACATGCCCACTTGAAACTCGAGAATACACTAAGGCAGAAGCTTTTCCACCCCAAGGATAAAACACCCAGACACAAACTGAGCAACATGATATATGCTGTACAATGCAGTGAGCCATGTGCAGATCTGGGGAGGGGGGACGAAAACGACATCATCTATCTCCAGCCTACAATGCAGTCCTTTTAACAGTTCCAAGAAGGCTCCATACCCATTTGCACTACTCAGGTGACCCTGACAACACAGATAAACTTCCAGGGGGCCTCAATGACTCTAAAAGAATGCAAATGACTTATTGTCTGCAAGGAGGGTAAATCCTTCCATTTCCCCACCATCCAGTCAGAGTTGAAGAAGCTTCTTGGACGAGATGCAAAACATCTTCAAAGAAAAACAAGACAATCCAGTTGCCTTGTGAAAAACATCTTTGGGACAACTATTAGACATCCTGCTGTAAACAATCTCCCTTGTTAGAAACAAAATACTTCTTTCCCTTGATATGTAGTTCAACATTCACTAGGTTGTTTGCTTTTGCTCAGAGCTGAACAATTTAAGAATGGTGTCATTTCTCACTTCTCTGTTGTCAGAGACACTCATGCATGAAATTTTGCAGGGGCAGGGAGGGACCGCCTTGCCAGGTAATTCTGACAAGAGGCATATCCAGGAGTAAGGTTTTATTAACAGGATATTATATTCTGTTAATATAATATTCTGTTAATAAAACCTTACTCCTGAATATGCCTCTTGTCAGGACTACCTCGCAAGTCTGAAAGTACATCTCTCCTGACTCAACTTTTTACAATCCCAAAAACTAAGAAAAGACTCTTCTGAGACATTTGGCATGCCCCCATTTCTTCTGTTGGTTCAGCTGTCCTTTATCTGACCATAGTCTAGTCTGTGGCTTTTCCTACTCTCTCCCAAGGTCATACACACATGCCATTACAGAGAGAAAGAGAGATAAAAAGATAGATGGCAGCTGGTCTAAAGGATGTTTTATACTGAGGTGTAGCATGGGCCCACATCCTAGGAAATAATTACTTTTGATTTACTTCTTTGGGGAAGATTATCTCAGACATGGGCCTAAAACTTATCCCAACCCATCCTCACATGTTTGCATGTAAAGAGAAAAATTAATTCAAAGGGGTGTGGGAAGAAACCAGAGAAAGAAATATTTTGGGAAATATTAAAAAGGCAGAATATATTTCTCCAGAGGAATAATGGAGATCTTTAGAAGGCAGAAACTTCTCCCTTCCCCCAGACAGAAAACTCAGCAGAAACCAGCTTTCAGAAATGCAGATGCAATAATCCATTCAGGAAGGTTGGGGTCAAGAAAATAGAAGCTATGAGATTAGGAAGACAAAAATATATAAAATCTACATATCCCACCCAAACTCTAAAAGACATGACCTTTGGGGACATAATAGGATTAACCCACCAATACCAAAAGGGCACACTCAGACTCAGGTCAAAGTACATGACACAGGAAAAGGAAACAAACCTCAAGAGCCCCAGAAGGTATAAAAACCCATCACTCCCAGCAACATGTGGTCAGCTGCTCCAGAGCCTCATGTCTTGTGGTTCTGCTTTTCAATAAACTCCAGTCTTCTTTCTAAAGCAGTCTCCATTTTGTTTATTCCCAGCTTGGACTGGACCCTGATGAAGATTTTTCTTTCAACAGGGGTTAACATAATGTTGCATGTGAATTCAAAACTGCATTCAGTGTACAGTTAGACAATTTATTGTCTACAAAGTTGTGAGATATTGGGTTTGTTGCTTGATTGACGAGATGAGACTAGTGAGTTCAGCAAGAATCATTCTTTATTTGGTTTCAGGAACTGAAGTGAGAAACAGGACTGTGAATGCAGCAATTTATACCCTGGCCTCTAGGCAGCGGCCAATAGGTTTAAAGCAACCTATTGCCACCCTAGAAGCAGCCAATGGCGGTGCTGGAGACGGGTTGTCTGAGGAGCTGGGAGCCATTAGCTAGCTTCCCTGCTTAAGCAACCTTCCAGCAATTAACCCCACGTGATATTCCTAAGCAAGACAAAGTGCAATACATTACAAAAGTAATGAAGCAAAAGCAGGGGGAAAGCAGTCATTTTCTTCTAAAGCAGGGACTTAGGCTCCTCTCTGATAAGGTTTAAGATTCTGTTTTAATCTTAATCTTAAAACAGAAATAAAAGAGAGAAGTTAGAAAATGATTCTGCACATGGAAAATTTATAGACAACCCTTTTCCACTTTTTTTCTAAATTGTCACCATACAATTGCTGAAACTGAAAATATGTTTCCTCTTCTAAAAATCCTAAAGAAAATAAAACAAAACAAATAGTACAATTCTTATTTTCAGTGTGTTACAATCTAACCCACTTTGGGCACATTCACACATTTTTCCCCCAACTCTGGCTACAATATGCCTCACTGAATGCATCTTAAAGACATATCCACATAATGTAACTTTTAATTTATCCCAAGATCACGTTCAAGGCTGGATAACTTCTTATTTGCTCATGTGATGTGGAAGAAGTCTTCATACCAGCCTTGCTATAATCATGATCTATTTCACTTTGATGGTGATGAAGTATCAGTTGCTGCTTTTGAATCCTGCAGGCCTGCTTCTTCTTCTCTAGTTGCTGTCATCTCCCCTAGCCATTATATGTGCTACCTGATCAATCTGACATCAAAAGAGAAGTAGCATCATCAAGTTCACTAGAAAGTGGATCTCTCTGGAATGCAACTCTTTAAGAAAACAGGGAAGAAACAGGCACAAGAAAGCCAGAGAATAGTATTAGACAATGTTTGTCAGCCTTCACAACTTTGAGATGTTATTCTGTGTACTGCAACTCCCAGAATTCCCCAGCCAGAATTCAGGAAGTTAAAGTCCATCCTTCTTAAAATTGCCAAGATTGAGAAAGACTGCTCTAAAGCAACATGACTTCAAATCAGTGCAGAAAAAAATGGGGCCTAAATATAGAGGTTCCAATCTATCACTTTCTGTAGTCATCTAAATGCAGGTGTAGCAATCTTAGAGTTCAGCTGTGAGACAGGGTAACCGAAGTTGCTGTACATTTGTGCTACCTCATAGTTTGGATGAAAGCCCATTAAATCAGCTGCCTGGATATGCCCATATTGTCATCATTTCGCCCCCCCCCCCAAATTGCAGTGTAGGCCCCAGAGAGGAAATGATTGCTCATCTCTGTGCCAGAGAAATATCAGAGGTTGGATGGCAGTGAAGACCCCAGGAAACTAGTGAAAACTGGATGCAGGGTGCAATAATGTTGTTAAAGTGAAGAAAATTTAAGCAGATTGAATAAAAGTTATTTTCCAATTAAGAAAAAGCAGAATGCCCTTAGCTTCGCTTTAGGGTTGGTTCCGCACCAACAGGCTGAAAAACAGCTTTAATCCGTGGGCTGTTAGGCTTTTAAATGAGAAATAACTTTTGTGAATTTTATGCAGAATTAACTTGGGAGGCCGGTGTGTGGTGTAGTTGGTTCACATGGTGTAATAAGATGGAGGGTTTGTTGTCACTGTGAGTTGGGGGGTGGGAGCACGAAGGGAGGCTCAGCTAATCTTAAGTTAAGATTAAGTTCTTAGCTAAGTTTTTTGTGGGGTTAGGGAGGGGGGAGGGAGGAGACTATGGTTGCGCGGGAAAGGCACACCTTCCAGCCACCATAACGCATGCCAGGCCCACGGCCGTTCGCGACGGCGTACAACGAGGGCCAGTCGCCGATAACACCCAGTGGCGTACTGACGAACGTCCCATCCCTAGGATGGTGGGGAATGGCAGAAGGTGCACAGACAGAGGGCCGTATCGTCACCGGGAGTGTCATCTCCGCTCTGTAAAGGCGGTGAGACGCTCCGACCCCCTGTTCTCCCCCGGAGGACCCGGGAGCAAAGGTGCGCACCCTCCCATGCTGAGGCTGGTCTACCTGAATGCAAGGTCCGCAGCCAACAAAGCTCACCTCATTCGTGACCTATTGGAGAGTGAGCATGCGGACCTGGCCTGCATCACGGAAACCTGGCTGGGCCCAGAGGGGGGTGTTCCTCTGGTTGACCTCTGCCCGCCAGGTTTCCAGGTACTGCACCAGCCCCGGGCTCATGGGAGGGGCGGGGGAGTGGCAGTTATCATCAGGGAATCCCTTAGCCCGCGAGAGACCACCGTCCCTCAGATGGTCGGGTGTGAGTCTCTCCTACTGAGATTCGGCCCAGGGGCGCAGCTGGGTCTGCTGCTGGCGTACCTACCACCTAATCGTGCAGCGGCGGCCCTACCCGAGCTACTCGATGTCCTCTCAGAGTTGGTGGTTGAATTCCCAAGACTCATGGTCTTGGGCGACTTTAATCTACCGTCCCTGGGAGGATCGTCCGAACTGGCTCGGGAGTTCATGGCTTCCATGACGGCCATGGACCTGTTGCAAATAATTTCTGGGCCGACTCATGAGAGAGGCCACAACCCAGACTTGGTGTTCTTGTCTGGACGGTGGCGTGATGATGTCGGTGGGGGTGCCACAACTGTTACGCCCCTGTCATGGACCGATCACCACCTCCTGCGGCTAGACTTCCCCCTTGCCACCCCCCACCGTGGGTGCACGGTGCCAGTCAGATGGTACCGCCCTAGGCGCCTAATGGACCCTGATAAGTTCCAGGCAGCGCTTAGGGACTCGCATGCACCCCCTGCTCACAGCTCGGCGGAAGCCTTAGTGGAAGCCTGGGAAAAGGCAGCCACGGAGGCTCTGGACCGAGTTGTACCCTTGCGGCCTCTGACCCGGCGCAGATCCCAGCGAGCCCCATGGTTCACCGAGGAGCTCCAGGAGATGAAGCGTCGGAGACGGGGCCTAGAGAGCCGTTGGAGGTCCAGTCGATCCGAATCCGACCGATTGCGACTAAGAATCCTCACCAGGTCTTATCTCGCTGCGATAAGGGTGGCAAAATCCAACTACTTTTCCACCCTCATCGCGTCCGCAGATAATCGCCCAGCTGCCTTGTTCAGGGTGACTCGCTCCCTATTAAACCAAGAGGTGAGGGAGGAACCCTTGCAGGGTCGAGCCGAGGAATTTGGTCAATATCTGCTGGATAAAATCGCTCGGATTCGAACTGGTCTGGACTCCAACTGGGCTGAGATGGAAGAACAAGACATGGACAGTCTTGTCGACGTCATCTGGGAAGAATTTGATCCTGTAACTCCTAAGGAAGTGGACAGGATTATGAGAAGGTTAAGCTCCTCCACATGCTTACTGGACCCGTGCCCTTCCTGGCTGGCCTATGCAGCTCGAGAGGCGACACGAGGCTGGTTCCTAGCGGTCATCTCTGCTTCTCTGAGTGAGGGTCACTTCCCCACCGCCTTGAAGGAGGCGGTGGTGAGACCTCTCCTCAAGAAGCCCACCTTGGACCCATCCTCTTTGAATAACTTTCGTCCAGTCTCCAATCTTCGCTTCCTTGCGAAGGTTGTTGAGAGCGTGGTGGCGCACCAACTTCCTCAGATCCTGGATGAAGCGGTTTATCTAGACCCGTACCAATCGGGTTTCAGGCCGGGCTACAGCACGGAGACGGCATTGGTCGCTCTGATGAATGATCTCTGGAGAGCCCGGGACAGGGGCCATTCCTCTGTCCTAGTCTTATTAGACCTCTCGGCGGCTTTCGATACCATCGACCATGGTATCTTGCTGCGACGCCTCAGGGGACTGGGAGTGGGAGGCACGGTTCTGCGTTGGTTCTCCTCCTTTCTCCAGGGTCGCTCGCAGTCGGTGCTGACAGGGGGACAGAGGTCGACCCCGAGGCCTCTCGCTTGCGGAGTCCCTCAGGGGTCGGTCCTCTCGCCTCTCCTGTTCAACATCTACATGAAACCGCTGGGTGAGATCATTCGCAGTTTTGGAGTAGGGTACCATCAGTATGCTGATGACACCCAGCTTTTTATCTCAACTCCAAACAATATCAGTGATGCCCTAGACGTGATGTCCCGCTGCCTGAAAGCGGTCCGGGAATGGATGGGGAGAAACAGGCTTCAACTGAACCCGGACAAGACTGAATGGCTGTACGTACCGGGAAACCAGGAGATTCAGAACGTCCCACTGCTTAACATTGGGGACAAGTTACTTCCCCCTGTTGATAGGGCCCGCAACCTGGGTGTCCTCCTAGACTCGCAGCTCTCCCTGGAAGACCACATTGGAGCTGTGACCAAGGGGGCCTTCTCCCGGGTTCGACTAATTCGCCAACTACGGCCTTATCTGGACCTGGATTCCTTACGTACAGTCACCCATGCCCTTGTGACATCTCGCCTAGACTATTGTAACGCTCTCTACATGGGGCTGCCCTTGAGATCCACTCGGAAGCTTCAACTGGTGCAAAGTGCGGCGGCACGGACACTCTTGGGAGCCTCCCGATACTCCCATATCACACCTCTCCTCCGTGCGCTGCACTGGCTTCCGGCTGCCTTCCGTGTGAAGTTCAAGGTGCTAACGATGACTTACAAAGCCCTACATGGCATGGGTCCGGACTACCTTCGGGAGCACCTTCTGCCGATGTCAGCACCCCACCGTCCTGTGCGCTCCCACAGAGAGGGCCTCCTCAGGGTGCCACCGCTCAAGGAATGTCGGCTGGTGGCCCCCAGGGGGAGGGCATTCTCAGTGGGTGCGCCAGCCCTCTGGAACACCTTACCAACAGAAATCCGGATGGCCCCTGACCTCCGTACCTTCCGTCGCGACTTAAAAACTTTCCTGTTTCAGCAGGCTGGCCTGGCATGATAGCGTTAATTGGGGTCCCAGTTTGTGTTCATTAGTGTTTCTTATTATTTTTATTGTTCGATCTGTATACCTTCCTTCCTCTGTACACCGCCCCGAGTCCCTCGGGAGAAGGGCGGTTTATAAAAACTAATAAATAAATAAATAAATAAATAATCTCAATGTACACACAATAAAGGTTCATTTCATTTCATTTCTTATACAGAGATAGAAGGGACCATTATAATTCAAGAGGTATTGTTTGGGATTTCAATCTTGAGAACTGTAATTTATTCTTCAAGCCCATGTAGTCACAATTCAGAATACTGTGCTCAAGCTGTGGTGAAGTATGGAGCCTGCTAAATGGCTTATGTAAGTGTGGGCTGTGTTCTTTCTTTTTGTTATTGGAGTTTTTTTATCTGTTCCTAATTGGTTGAATTATGTGGATTATTAATATTTTTTTATTCACATGTAAGTTACATGCCAATGAAAATCAGTAAATAAATAAGGGAAATATTCTATTTCTCTCCCCCCCCCCCCTTGCTGGGTGTCATCTGCAAATCTGATGCGTATCTCTTCAATCCCCTCATTTAAGTTATTTACTATATGAAGATGTTGCAGAGCACTAGTCCCAAGACAGAACCTTGGATGATTTCTTTAACCCTCCAGAATCCTGATTTTCCAATGTTCCAAAATTTTGGAAATAATTTCTACAAGTATAGAAGCCTCTCCACTGCAGATGGGAAAGAAAAAGGATGAAGCTATTATGTTGGTTAGTGTTTCTCCTTTTTTCTGTTTAGCAGTTCTACACAGGGACTTTGCCTGAATAAGATGACAGAAAACTGACTCTGGGGCCTCATTAATTTTGAAAACAGAACTTTCTTGGAGAGTACCTTAAGATCTGTTGTGAGTTTGACTGTCAAGCTGTGTCTCTAACTATGCAATTTCTTTGTAAATAAATACTAACATCCTCCTCCAGCAACTCCTTGCAAGGGAAGCAGCTTCTAAGGGAACACTAAGTCCCTCAAATTCCTCAGTAATTGGAAAAGTGGGGAACCAGTAGCCTTATGCTGAGTATTGTCCATGCAAAGAACTGCTCATATATCCACGAGCAATAAAAAACACATGGGGGGGGGGACAGTTCAAATATTAGATCATCAGTCCTTGTTTTGTATATTTAATTTTATCTTTATCTTTATTAGACTTATATACCGCCCTTCTCCCGTAGGACTCAGGGCGGTTCACAAGTTTGTTTTCCCTTGTTATGCTTTAGAACCTGTAGGTGACCATCTCAATCTGTTGAGCTCTAAATACATAGCAATCTTTCATAGAAATAAAGGTCAATTAGAAAAAGAAGAATTCAGAAGACTTTTAAAAAAAAAATGAATGGTGCAAGCAAAGAAATCCATTTGAAAGCTTCATATTATCCCTTCGGGATCTAGATGTGTTTAAATGTCTTTCATTTGAATATCTAAATAATTTAATAATAGCTTGTGCATTCTTTTGCAAAAAAAACCTAAAAAAATTCTTCCAATTATGATTAGGTTTATATGTGCTTCCTTGTATGGAGTTATATGGAAAGGGAAATTAAATGTAGTTATTCTGTTTCTGCAAAATAAATCTTCTTTATTCATTTGATTCAAGGCAATCTAAATCAAGGTAATTTAAAGAGATCTCTTCCCCCATTTCTTATTCCCCATATGTTGATTTTATAATTCTTCCCATTTACAAAGAAGCATTTTTTCTTTACCTTTTTGTTAACAGTTCTCAGAGAAACATAACCTTTTATTAAACATACCACCTTTCTTAGATCCTTATTAGGAAGGCTTTGGGGAAAAAGCTAATCAAATAAACTTTATATTAAATAATGTCCTAAATCTCTCCCAGCTGATTATAGATGCCAAACAATATTTGGAATTGCATACCAAATCAAACTTGCTCCAGAATATCATCCTAATGTGAGGAGACCAAGTTTTAAAATTGCCCAATGTTATTAAAGATAATAATAATAAGGACCTAGTCAAGCTCCACTTCTACGTTTAGCAAGAGAAGAGCCATCTCCCATCAATGTAACAATCTCCTTTAAGCTATAAACTATAAACCTAGTATAATAAATCCAGTTTAGCTATTTCTTCTTAGGGAAAGTATTGAGGAGTTTCATGCCCACATTGTTTGAACTTATATGTTTGCAGATAGCCAACACTGTATCTATGTATATGACCTTCCATCTCATGGCTGCTGATGAGCACGTTTATTTTGGGGTTAACCCCATTTTTATTCCCAACAAATGGGACCTGGATGAAGAGGGAACAGAAATAGGTAAAGAATTTGACAAGGGTGTCTTCAATCTTTCAACAAAGAAGCCTCGTATAGCTGGTGGAGAAGGCCTCTAGACCAGGGGTCTTCAAACCTGGCCCTTTTATGACTTGTGGACTTCAACTCCCAGAATTCTGGGAGTTGAACTCCACAAGTCATAAAAGGGCCAAGTTTGAAGATCCCTGCTCTGGACTGTATAGAAGGGTTTTTCACAGCTACTGTTTCTTATAGACCTTTAACAACTACATATAATACATCTCTTCTACACATTTAATACAGCAGCCTATTACTGGAATTAATATATGCTGAGGATTGAATCCTGACTTCATAATAAAATCCAACAATTTTACCTTAAATCAATGGTTTTAGTAATAACAACTAATTTAAAAACCATTGGCCTATTAATTTCAGTAAATGTACTCTGACAAAGTGTCTGACCACATGTCCAACCCTATTATCTTCAAGACTGGACTTAGAAAGAATGGCATTTAATGAATGTCATTAAATGGAATGTCATTGCACCCTGCCACTTTAGGTCTGCCTCATTTGGGTCTCATCTTTCAAAAGCAAACATCTATTTTGCTAGGATGTGCACAGTCACACAAAAGCATCAGCTTCACTAAGCAAGTTGATAACTTTTTGAAAGATTTCATTTGCAAATCTTCATGGTTGGTTACTTGCTTTGCCTAGAAAATTTGACTGAGTGTGTCACTTATATGTCATTTGTGATTTGTCCTGAAATATTTCTGGGCAAATAGTAGTTCTTGAACTCTTTTCCATTCAATATAATAATAATAATAATAATAATAATAATAATAATAATAATAATAATAATAATAATAATAATAATAATAATAATAATAATAATAATATAATAATAATAATGAAGAAGTTGGAAGGGACCTTGGAAGTCATCTAGTCCAACCCCCTGCTCAAGCAGGAAACCCTGTACCATTTCAGACAAATGGCTGTCCAGTCTCTTCTTAAAAACTTCCAGTGTTGGAGCATTCACTACTTCTGGAGGCAGGTGGTTCCACTGGTTAATTGTTCTAATTGTCAGGAAGTTTCTCCTTAGTTCTAGGTTGCTTCTCTCCTTGACTAGTTTCCATCCGTTGCTTCTTGTCCTGCTTTCAGGTGCTTTGGAGAATAGCTTGGCTCCCTCTTCTTTGTGGCAGCCCCTGAGATATTGGAACACTGCTATCATGTCACCCCTCACCCTTCTCTTCATTAAACTACACATACCCAATTCCAGCAACCGTTCCCTATATGTTTTGGCCTCCAGCCCCCTAATCATCTTGGTTGCTCTTCTCTGTACCCTTTCTAGAGTCTCAACATCTTTTTTACATCGTGGTGACCAAAACTGGATGCAGTATTCCAAGTGTGGCTTTACCAAGGCATTGTAAGTGGTATTAATACTTCACGTGATCTTGATACTATCCCTCTGTTAATGCAGCCTAGCAGTGTGTTGGCTTTTTTGGCAGCTGCAGCGCACTGCTGGCTCATATTTAAGTGATTGTCCACTAGGACTCCAAGATCCCTCTCACAGTTACTACTATTGAGCAAGGTACCACCTATACTATACCTGACCATTTGGTTTTTCTTGCCTAAATGTAGAACCTTACTTTTTTCACCATTGAATTTCATTTTGTTAGGTAGCACTCAGTGTTCAAGTCTGTCCAGATCCTCCTGTATCTTAAGCCTGTCTTCCAGAGTGTTGGCTATTCCTGCCAGCTTGGTGTCATCTGCAAATTTGATAAGTTCCCCATCTATCCCCTCGTCCAAATTGTTGATGAAGATGCTGAAGAGCATTGGGCCCAGAACAATTTATTTATTTATGTTTAGGGATGTCAGATAGATGACAGATGGATGGATGGATGGATGGATGGATGGATGGATGGATAGATAGATAGATAGATAATAAATAGATGATGAATGTTAAATTGAGAGAGATGAGAGAGATGATGAGAGAGATATGATAAAGATTGGGATGACAGAGAGGGAGAGAGACAAAGATGATAGAGAGATAGAAAGAAAGAGAGATCATATAGATATAGACAGAGAGAGTTATGTGTATGTATATATATATATATATATATATATATATATATATATATATATATATATATATATATATATATATATATATATATATATATATATATATATATATATATCCTTTATTAATGAATGAGAAGAAGTTAAAAACAAATTAACAACTATCTTTTAATAAGAATTTGGTTTAAGAAAACAAAAAGATCATCACCATCTATCTGTTACTCTGAGATATAATGGCATCTATACAGGTGACACCTAACATGATCCATTAAGCAAAAGTAGTTCACCCATTAGATAGGATGCCCACTGCAGGGCTTCTCATATCTATCTCAGTTTTTCACCACAATCAATCCTCTGAGGAGGGTAACTGTGCATGTCTAGTGAGCTGCTCTCAGCCTGGTGGTTCAGAATCTATGAAGGCTTCCTTTGTACCCAGTTTCTATGCTGCTAAGGCCTACAATGCAGAGTAATGCAGCCAATTCTTGCTAGTTTATAATATAGCCCCACAGCAAGATAGGTGGCAAATAAATATAACAAATAAAAATAAATAATAAATAATACCGTAACTCAATGGGCCTTTCATTAAAACACGGGAGGGTTGTATTAAAATGTAACAATAAAACATTCTTCCTTAACAAAGAAAGGGCAGTTTGTCATTTTTTGTTACCAGTACATTATTTTCTCCCTGTTTGAACCTTCATATGCATTCCCACGTGCTAGTCCTGCAAATGCCAGTTATCATTCTGAAGGTGTAGATTAAAAAAAATATGCATGCAGGAGGAAGCTTCTAAGGAAAAAAACAACACTTAACAGCAGAAAGCCTATTTGCTAATCCTATACTAAATACTCCAAAAGCAAATGTTACATCTTACCATAAATTGTAAATTGTATTTCATGGGGTTTTTTTTACCTCCAGATCAGGGGAATGATTCCTCCTGTAATAAAGTGAGCATAGCACAGTTCTCCTGCATTCCTGATGACTATTTTGTGTTTGGTGGTGGAGAGATGGTCTGATGGTTGCCCACCAAAACAATTTGCTAGAACCTGACAATTACACCATTGCCAAACCTGTGAGCAATTTACCATGTTATCTTGTTAACAAGTTAACTATACTCTCCATTATGAAACAGCCCGACAGTTTATCAGTCTGATACAATCCTCTTAATTGTGCAAACAATTTAGCCATAAAAGAAATCTTTGGAATATTTCTGCCATACTCTAAAGTGCCTATGATGACTTTTAAAGTCATATGATTATCCTTTCTCATTATTTGCCAAAGAAACATTAATGAAATTCTAAATCCAAAGAAAAAGAAAAACAAAAGATGATTAAGGGGTCTGTAGACTAAAACATGATGAACAGTTGCAGAAACTGGGTATGATGTGATAGCAGTCTTCCAATATTTGAGGAGCTGTCACAGAGAAGAGGGGATCGACCTATTCTCCAAGTATCTGAGTCCAAGACAAGATGTAACAATGGAAACTAATTAAGCAGAGGACCAACCTAGAACTAAGGAAAAAGTTCCTGAGAGTGAAAACAATTAATCAATGGAAATCCTTGCCTCCAGATGTTATTGGTGCTCATCACTGGAAGCTTTTAGGAAGAGACTGGACAACCATTAGTCTGGAATGGTATTGGGACACCTGCTTGAGAAGGGAGTTGGGCTAGAAGACCTCAAGGTCCCTTCCAACTCTCGTATTCTGCTATTTCCAATTAAAAATCAGTAAAGGCATGTGGTGGTGATCAGTAACCTGCCCAAATATTCTGTTTCCATTTCTACCATTTGGTAGACCATTTGCTAGATTTTTCAGTATTTCATATAATCAAACCAGGGATTACCAATTAAAAATGATAAAAGCTGCATTCAGGCAGCCTTTGTTGGGCTCTGCTTTAATGATAATTATGTATCAAGATTTAAATAGATCAGTATTGATGTTCTAAAAACTATTAATCCACATTATGATGAGTTTGCTGAATTTGTAAATAATAATAATAAAATTGGTTCAAATAGATATTTTCATATATATTTTTCTTACCTTTAAAAAGTTAATTTTCTGAAATAACCAGTCACGTTTAGCAAACAGCATAGTTTTAACAGTAGAATGTGTGATACATTTTCTTTTCACTAAATCTTTGGTCTTCTGGCTTTATATGGTCATTCCCTATCTGCCAGTTATGGACTTTGGCTATTCGTGATCATTGCTTGGATCATCACAATCAGTGGTGGGATTCAGCCAGTTTGCACCAGTTCAGCAGAACCGGTAGCTAAGTTTTTGATGCCCAGGCCCAGAATGGACTTCCAGAAGCGGCATCCACACAGAGAACCAGTTGTTCACATATTTGAATCCCACCACTGATCACAATTATTTCTTCTCCCAGTCAGAAGAACCACAAACTTTATTTCCTAATTCTCCTTCTAATGAATGAGTCTGGGGAGGAAAAAGAGAAATCCTCTTTGACTCATAGATTTATTTCTGATTTATTAAAGGAGCTATCTTAGGAGGAAAAGGAGAGGTGACATTATATCACAAGGTCTTTTGAAGTAATATTAAATACCTGATTTGTAAGTTGTTAATTTCATAACCACCATTTTCTAAAGAGTGATCAAGGAATCCAAATACCTACTGTGCCAGTACAAAAATAGTTTCTGTGACTACCAATCAATTTATCTATCTAAATTTTAAAAATATATATGTATTTGTCCATAGTTCCATTAAACCTGGGTCTTAAAAGCATGGCCTTTAAAGACAGCACACAGAATAGAATTAGCTTCACATATATTTTCTGCATGGTTATGAGACTTGAAACATGAATGTGATAAACCAGGGGTCCCCAACCCCCAGGTCGTGGCCCATTATTGGGCCACGACTCATCCAGAACTGGGCCACGCAAGTGATGGGTGAGCACATGCGTATGCATAGACCCACTTGTGTGCATGGTGGGTGCAGGTGCTCACGCTTACATAACTCCCCTTGTATGAGGTTGCACAAATGGAGTTTCATGTACTCGCACACCTGCCACTCGCACAGAACTACACCCTCCCCCTCCACCAGTCCACCTTGCTGGAAAGGTTGGGGATCACTGTGATAAACTGATCAAATTCTACTGCTTTTCAGGATGAAGTCATCAAGTCATTTTTAAGAGTTTCTTTTCACTAGTTATTTCGAGCAGCAGGCAGGACTTCATCCTTGCAGACCTTGCAGATGGGGCTTGCTCGGGTTAGAAATCAAGAAGTTTACAGATTTAATTTCATCCAAAGTCTTAGTGCAGAGGTGTCAAACTGCCGGCCCGTGGGCCAGATGTGTGATGCTGAAACTGCGCCCACCCAATTGCTGGCAATGGGAAAACAGTCACAATATGTTGCGACATGTCAAGTGATGTTGCGAGTTTGACACCCCTGTTTTAGTGAAAAGAACTTAATGTGAATCTTTATGTAGAAGGTAGTTATCTTAAGCTATTATATTTCTTCAAATTATTCTGCATACAGTAGTTCTTAGGCTAAAAAGCAATTATCTGTCCCTGAAACATATAGAAAATTAGGCAGATGTTTCAAGATGTTTTTAATCGGATAGATGGATAACTAGCAAAGCAAAAATAGATTGTTCTGTCTTTCTATAATGAAAATGCAGTAAATAGCAACCTCCACCTTTTTCTGATTACATCTAATCGTACTATATATACACACTATAGATGCACTATCTTTAGTTTGCCCCTGGTCTATTTAATAGGAGGAAAATTCATGGCATAATGGCATCTTTTATACCTGTTGAAATTGTTGTATAAATAAATCAAATTTATTCAACCTGTCTAGAAACTGTGGGAGTTACAAGCCACAAATATATAGAGGACATCAGGTTTGGGGGAAAATGCAGTAGTTATAACGGGAAAGATAAGTAGATTTGTGTGACTGCATGTCCATCAATGGCTAGCTGATATCCACTCCTTTATATAGGGCTTTATATCCACCCCTCTGAAGCAATCTTAAATACAATGATATGATTTATTAAGATTAACAATGCCAAGCTTTAAGAGCTGTTCTTGCCCTCTTTTCTGCATAGCAAAAACTGGCAAGTGTTACTAATCTGAGCTGACACGTACATTAGTTGCCAGTGGATAGCTGTGCTTTTCAATTCTTACAGCTGGCTCAGAAAATGGAAGTACATTTTGCATGCTTGTATCTGTCTGAAAACTTTGTTTTAATATGCAGAATTCAACCTAGGGACTCTCTTCCTCTAAAAATATAAATTTCAAATACTATCTTAACTTTATAAAAGCATTTCACTGGTCCTTTCTTTCTTGTGTTTCTCCTAATACAAAGACATGATTCTAATGTGACAGTGATATAAAAGTATAATCAACTTGAGGTTCACAGGCCCACACATACAGTAAGGTAAAGGTAAAGGTTCCCCCGCACATGTGTGCTAGTCGTTTCCGACTCTAAGGGCCAGTGCTCATCTCCGTTTCAAAGCCGAAGAGCCAGCGCTTGTCCGAAGACGTCTCCGTGGTCATGTGGCCGGCATGACTAGACGCCAAAGGTGCACAGAACGCTGTTACCTTCCCACCATAGTGGTCCCTATTTTTCTACTTGCATTTTTACGTGCTTTCAAACTGCTAGGTTGGCAGAAGCTGGGACGAGTAACAGCACTCGGGATTCGACCTGCCAAACTGCCAACCATCTGATCAACACGCTCAGCGTCCTAATTTACAAATGCAATTGGAGCAACCCTATTCAAAACTTTTATTTTCTACAAAAATATTATTATTATTGCTGCTGATCCATATATGGACGCACGTGAGCTTTTTACAGAATATTATCCACATTTATGAACCTTGGTTCCGAAGTCTGTAGATTCATTATCCAGATATTACCATCATCATTATCATCATCCCAGATCAATCTACTGCAGGATGCAGGATGTAAGCCTCTTCACTGAAGGTTATGGACATGATTGCTCTGCTACATTGATCCAGTGCAGAGTGTTAGATGGTTTGGTTTGGTTTTTAACTTTTCAGTCAAGGTTGAAAGGAAATGATCAGTACAAAGTCATCCAGTTGGTTTCTGTACTCATTCCTAGTCCGAGAGAAAGAGAGACAAAGAAGAAAGTGGGATGGGGGAGAGAAAGAGAGGGACAGTTTGATTATCTTTAATGGGACAGTGCAGTTTTAATTCATTAGGACAGAGTCCAACCTTGCACTTAGGTTCTTTTGCTGAGAAGATAGTAAGTATTTAAACTTGCTATTAAACTTTTATAGGATAAAAAATTCCTGTTATGCATTTTGCTTCAGAAAATAATAACCTACATAAATTTGGGACTTGGTATCTTACATGAAAATGCTGTTATCTAATCACATTTAAAACAGGAAAGCTCTATCTACATGGTGCAATACAGAGCATTGTCTGGAGCCAATAAATTATGTGTATTAGAATGATCATTACGTATGTATTCAGGAACGGTGGCAAAGTATTGTCCGCTCATCTTTACTGGCACTGGAATTTTTGATTTATTGTCACTTGAGACTGTGGATATAGAGATTTATTCTGTTAATAGGCTATAAGGCAGGGCCAGCAGCCCTTTTGTTCTCTTAAGGAGTGTTAAAAAAACAACAGTTAAGGTTACCCTGTCTGGTTGTGTCCAACTCTAGGACATGGTGTTCATCTACTTCTTGGCCAAGGGAGCCAGCATTGTCTGAAGACATTTCTGTGGTCATGTGGCCAGCATGGCTACATTCCAAAGGCACACGGAATGCTGTTACCTTCCCACTGCTAAGAAGAACAATGAAAAGAAACAACTACAATTAAAGCTGAGGGAGGAACTTAGAAAACTAGAATTAGAATTACAAATAGATCCAGATAAAGTAATACTCAAGAAACAAATGGAAATAATAAAGCACAAATTAAACTTAGCTGAAATGGAATTAATGGCTCAACAGATTAAACGGGTCAAACAGAACTTTTTTGAAAATGCTAACAAGCTGGGAAGATGGCTAGCATATAGATTGAGAAAGGAAAAAGAAAAGAAAATAATAAAGAAACTCCAAGATACAAAAGGAGAAATACAGTTTCAAAATGATGCAATGAGAAAAATGAATATTATGAGACACTTTATAAAGCAAAGGAAATTTCTAAGGAAAAAATAGAGCAGTATTTAATAAAAGCAAATCTACCGAAAATTCCTCAGAATATCCGAAATATATTGAACGAACCAATAACAATGATGGAAACTACAGAAGCTATAAAAAGGCAAAAAAGGGACAAGACTCCAGGTCCAGACGGACTACCTGCAGAATACTACACTGTGTTACAAGACGTGCTTACTCTGATCCTGAAAGAACTTTGTAATGAAATTCTCCTGAAAACCAAAATACGAAAGACATGGACTGAAGCTAATATCGCTTTAATACCCAAAGAAGATACAGATTTGATACATATAAAAAATTATACACCAATTTCATTGCTAAATGTAGACTATAAAATTTTTGCCTCGATAATGGCAGAAAGAATTAAGAAATTTTTCATTGAATTTATACACATGGATCAAAATGGCTTTCTGCCTAAAAGTCAGATAAAAAGCAATTTAAGAACAATCTTGGACATTCTAGAGTATTACAAGGCCCATCCAGGCAAACAGATGGCTTTGATATTTCTTGACGCGCAAAAGGCGTTTGATAACTTAAATTGGCAATTTATGTTTCAGAAACTTTTGGAAATGGATTTTGGGGAAAACTTTATGAATGCAATTTATGCAATTTATGATAAACAGACTGCTAGAGTAATTGTAAACGGAGACTACACAGAAAACTTTGATATTAAAAAGGGCACAAGACAAGGATGTCCTTTATCACCATTGCTATTTATTTTAACTTTAGAAGTATTGAACAGAAATATTAGACAAGATTCTGAGATCAAAGGACTGGAGATAAAGGGTGAAAAATATAAATTGCAGGCATTTGCGGATGACTTGGTTGTTATACTGGAAGAACCTCTGGAAACAAGCACAAAATTGTTGGCCATAATAGAACAATATGGTGAGGTCACAGGCCTGATAATAAATAGAGAAAAGACTAAAGTTTTGACAAAGAATATAACAGAAAATGCATCTTGCAAGAAAAACAAATCTTCAAATAGTTAAAAAAGTTAAATACTTGGGAATTTATTTAACAGCAAGATGTATAACAGTGAAAGAGGATAACTATACAAAACTATTAAAACAAATAAAACTGGACTTAGAAAAGTGGAAAAATCTCCAACTGTTAATATTGGGGAGAATAGCTACAGTTAAAATGAATATCTTACCAAAAATACTCTTTTTATTTCAAACCATTCTGGTAAAATTAGAAAAAGCCTTTTTTGATGAACTGAATACTATAATATTGAAATTTGTTTGGCAAGGGAAGAAAGCACGAATTAAAGTAAAATTGCTACAGGACATTAGAGAAAGGGGAGGACCTGGACTTCCAGACTGGAAGTTATATTACCAAGCAGCTATTTTAACGTGGATTAAAGAATGGATAACACTTAGAGACAAAAGATTACTATACCTAGAGGGGCATGACCTGCAGATTGGCTGGCATGCCTTTCTGTGGTATGGAAAGAATAAAGCGCATAGAGACTTTCAGAACCATGCTATAAGAAATGCACTTCTCTTAGAATGGGAAAAAATAAAAGAAAAAAATTATACTAAGATACCTTAATGGCTTTCAACAATGGAAGCCTTTGCTTACCCAGAGCCATCCACTTTCCTTCTTTCTCTCACTCCTCCTCCCCAATTTCTGGCATCCCAATTGCCTTTTTCTTTGCAACATCCAGTTCTTTATGGATTTTTCTCCAACATCCCCTGGGAGGTTGCTCTTGCCAGAGGAAATCATGGCTTCTAGAGGACTTTAGAAATCAAGCCAAGAGTGGAAACTTAGGCCAGATATCACGTATATAGCTTTAGGGTGGCAAAATGTTGACTTATGAGAAAAGATATGATGGTGGTTCTTAATTGGTGATCCATCATTGTTATTGCTACTGTTGTTTGTTTCACTGAGAGGCAGTGCTCTAGTTTTTCAGTTCCACATATAACAAATTGGATACTCTTATAAGAATATCAATTTAAGGTGAAGATCCATTATTATTTATTAGTGTTTTCATATCCAGTTACTTCAAAACTAATTTACATTGCTCCTTTTTGAACTCTGAAGCAGTCAAAAATGCCATAGGTATCTGTGTGTCACAGACAGTATTTCTGAAAGAGGAGATCTTTGCCTGAGCAAAGATTAATGAGGCAAGGGAAATGAAAAGAGGTTCATTCATGGAAATCCATGAAGGGGATAAGTAAAGCCAATATCATGCTAGTTATATCCAATGCACAGTGGCCAACAAACTGCTCAAGGAAGCCCATTTATCTCCCAGCAGATTGCCTTCAGAAGCAGTCACATTGCCACCAAGGCTAATAGTTATTGCTCTCCCTGACTCCCATGAATCATATATATAATGGAGTTGCAGTGGCAAGTTGTGTAATGAAGTTGCAGTGGCAGTTCACTAAGAGGCACTGTTGCTTGCCACAGGTTGGCCCAGTGAAAATATTCTTCCTAGAACATGAGGCTGAAGTAAAGTTAGTTCTAGCCAATTGATTGATCAATTGTAATTTCTGGTTAGAGGTTTTCCCTTTCTCTTCCTAAGTATGCATCTGATACCACAATTGTTCCACTGGTGCAGCACTGATATTTCTGGTCTTTCATAATGTGAGTATAGGATTGTGCAGACTGATTTTTACTGATATAAATTACACTCATAATAAGACTAAAAGAAGAATTATATTTTGACTGGGAAGAGTGCTAGTGAAATAGCTAGTTTCAGCATTCAGATTTATGCTTGAGACAGAATTCTAACTATATTACCATAATATTACATTAACCATAAGCAGCAATCTTGTTTCTTTGCAGCAAACGTTTTTCTAGATATTCAGGCCTCACACTACTACTTTGTTGAATATTCAGGTCCCTGACATTTTAGTTCAAATTCTTCAGAACGCCAATAGGGGAAAATATCAATTTTTCATTAATCAACTTTTTGCATGTTTATATAAAACTAAGGAATACAGCTAATATAAACTTTAAGAAGACATGATGTCTTGATTCCCCTTTTGTTGCTATGTGTAACTTCTTTCCTATTCCATGACAACACTGCTCCCACTACTCTTCCAATCACCACTAACATCCCCGCCCACTACCTTTCCTACTCTTCTGTCACTACCATCTTCAGCCTTTGTATAAAAAATGAGATTATCTTCTGATCAGAAATTATCTGATGTATTTAAACAAAAGTTAAAGAATCCTACAGAAAAGGATACTTTGTAAGTCATATCAGGCCTAGGAGAAATTGTGGTACATTCATTTTCCTTGCCTGTAATGGGATACAATTTGGCCATTGTTTGAGGAAGGCAGAGGAATGGTGAGGAAAGGTCAACTGCTCATTTACATAAGGGGTCCTCAACCTCTGGGGCACAGACTGGCACTGGTCCATGGTGCACCAGAAACCGAGCTACACAAACAGGTGAAGTCCCAGGCTGCCCATAAACCATGCCACCCCCCAGCCCACTGAAAAACCTCTATCCACAGAACCGATCCCTGGTCCCTAAAAGGTTTGGGGATGATGATTTACATCATTCATGCATCTCTATCACAAATACTTAACATATAATACTATGTGGATCAGTTGGCAGAACAGATAGAAAGGATAACTTAATGGTCATATTGGGACAAATTAGTACCAGGAAGTGGGCCAGCATAATTGCATAGAGGCCATTTGAAAGCCATCTAGAGTGGGTCATGAGAACAATCTAGCTTAACTAAAGAATTATGATTTATCAGTGAATGGTTGCAAACTCAACTTGAAGCACATGTCAGTCTGCAAAGTGATAGGAATAGTGTAATCCAAACTTCTACCACTCAGTTTTGCTAAATACACAGGACAGTTCTCCCCAAGATTCTTTTTTTCCCCTAATTTTTTTTGCAGTGTCTTAGAATTGGAAGGATTTGGCCATGTTAGCTGATATATCCTTTCCCTAGTACAGTATCAGATTCATGTTTCACTGACTGATGAATAGCTTCATAAAGTTGAGTAGAAGACAAAGTTGTCAAGCATCTGTTTCTGAAAGAGATTATTGCAACTAAAAAAATCAATATTCCATGGAAATAACACCTGGAAAGAGTGGTGCTTTTGAATAAAATTAGCAGATAACAATAAATAAAATCAGTGTTGAGCAAAAAGAAAATGAATGCAAAATTCATAAATGTGAGGTGTGGTGGAGATTTGTATTTATTTATAAGTCGCATGGTTAAATCAAATTTACTCCCAAGAAAGCATGTTTAGGATTGCAGTCTATGCAAATAGAAGATTGATGTAGTTTTCATGCATACACTAAATAGATCTAACCCATAATCCCACTGCTATTCTTGAATCCTATGCCGTAAATGAAGGAACATTTGTAGCTAAACTAGTTTGGAAAAAGCTTTTCAGTTCATGTGAACACTTAAGTTTAATATCCTCTTAGAACTGTAAACCACATTTATTAAATGACAGCATATTTCTTTGACATAAAATAGGAAGAAAGCACCCATAAAAACAAATACAATTATTGAAGAATGAACTGAAGCAATTACAAATAACAAGAGGAAGAATCCTCTTTTGGACATACTGTAGTAGAACAAATGATTAAAACTATTTTAAACATCTAAATTTAATGAAAGTTAATACTTACAAGAATCTTCATTTTACCAAACAGAAATATTTTGAAAAGGGGAATAAAACCCGATAACCAACTGCTTTATCAGTTTAGGAAGGAACAAGAAAAAACTATCATTTCTATCTGGGATGGCATTATAACAAATGTTTTTTTAAAAAGGAGATAACAAAGTGCTAAAGATTATTGTTGATTATACAGCAAATAGATATCAAATACAGAATACGCTGAAGACTGTTTAAACACAATGCAGCTTATAAAGTTTGCATAACAACAAAAGGGAGCAATTGCTGAAGAGTACAGCAAAACAAAAAAATTATAAAATTTGAAACTGAGTCAGGCTCTGGGACAAGATGGACTTGCTGCAATATATTACTTCCAAGAAATTCTGATCAAACTCAGGTCATGAATGATATTCACTGACATCGAGCAGCTTCTTTCTCTTAGAAAATAGCTCTAAAATCTCTGATATTTAAAGTCAGGAAAGACCCCAATCATCCAAAGTCATATAGAGCTATTTTGTTACTTAAATGAGAATACAATCTTTCCCAGCAATATTTCTAAAAAAGACTAAATGACTTTCAATATGTTCTGATCAGACTGGATTTGTTCTGAACCGAGATATATGAGGGATAATATTAGATATATTTTGAAGGCTATTGATAATATAAACTAGAAAAGTAAAATAATGTTTGTGGTTTTTGTAGATGTATAGAATGTTTTTGATCATTTGTAATAGACCTTTATATTTACAACTCTGGAAAATATGAACTGTGGCATGAAGTTTCTTACATGGATGCAGAATATTTATAATGAACAAAGAAACAAGATATTTTTATGATGATTTTTATTGCTTCCCTTCCTTCCCTTCCTTCCCTTCTTTCTTTCTTTCTTTCTTTCTTTCTTTCTTTCTTTCTTTCTTTCTTTCTTTCTTTCTTTCTTTCTTTCTTTCTTTCTTTCTTTCTTTCTTTCTTCTTTCTCACAATTCTTATCACTGTTTCTGATGGTTGCAATAGTTGGTATGGCCATTTAGCAGATGGTAGACTAGTATGATTGTTCCTTACTGTCACCTCTAATCTCCCATTATCCACTCCACAAGGTCAGCTTTTAACTGGTTCTGGCTTCTGTTGCTCATCAGGTGGGCATTCTTTCAAAATTAAAATCAATTTCATTTTATAAGAATTATACTGAGAAACATAGGAAGCCCTGAAACAGTTTTGGAACTGCCATTGCAGCATGCTAATTCCCCACTGGTTTCGCATGCAGTAAGACATGCTGCTTTATTGGTTTCAAGGAAGGTGTCTGCAGCCACATTGGCCATCGCACCAGAAACCCAAACTAAATTACATGGACTTCTATTAAGAAGAGCTGGATTGAGTTCTCAGCAAAGAACAAGCAAAGTTTGCTGTGAGACTTGAATTTCCTTTTTTCCAGCATTTGTAAAATAACAACAATATAATAAGCTCCTTTTATGAGCTCCAAATCCATTTCTTGAGCTTTGGGGTGAGATGACAGGAAGATGTGATAAATAAAATTAACACAGAGAATGAGACTTTATTTCCAACAAAATATCTAGTATGCATCAAACGAATGGTCCATTAATCATCTCAGTTTACAAATGAGGATTAAGAAATAGACAACTCTATGTCCATATTTCATCACAAAAATAGCAAACAAAAGTAGCTGAATGATTCTCAGGAGGTCTTTCTGCAGTAATGTAAAAGAATAACTTCCACATTTCAGCTGAAATTCAATATATATTGGTCTGAAGGTGATCTACAAAATACAATTGTGGGGTTGGTTTTAGACCATAAAACAATAAATTTAATAATAATACAACAGAGTGTTCCTATTAAAGCAATTTTAGGTAGGGGGAGATAGAATGTTGGAAGAGGAATTAGTCAAGAAAAGAAAACTCAGATTAGATGTTTGAAAGCTACCTTATTATTTAATCTTGCCACCACCTACCTAAATAAACATCACCAGGCTAATCTGCCATAGTTGTGTTATAATAAGACAGTCTTCATCCATGATAGGAGTATGGAAAAAGTCTAGCACCACCCTACGCTAGATATCCATGGATGAAAGATAGCTTTCATCTATAGATATTCTGTCATATGCATGAGTAAACTCTTTGGTTCTTAGCCATTTTGGTCCTTTATCCACTAGCTTTGTTGTTGCTCAGCTTTTCTAAGGCCCACTTCACTTCACATTCTAGGATGTCTGGCTCGAGGTCAGTGACCACCTCATTGTGATTATCAGGGACGTTAAGCTCATTCTTGTATAGTTCTTCTGTGTAATTTTGCCACCTCTTCTTAATCTCTTCTGCCTCTGTTAGGTCCCTGCCATTTTGGTCCTTTATCATGCCCATTTTTGCATGAAACGTTCCTTTCATCTCTCCAATTTTCTTGAAAAGATCTCTGGTCCTCCCTATTCTATTGTTTTCTTCTATTTCTTTCCACTGTTCATTTAAGAATGCATTCTTATCTCTTCTAGCTATTCTCTAGAATTCTGCATTCAATTGGGCATATCTTTCTTTTTCTCCCTTGCCTTTCGCTTCCCTCCTTTCCTCAGCTATTTGCAAAGCTTCCTCAGACAGCCATTTTGCTTTCTTGCATTTCTTTTTCTTTGGGATGGTTTTGGTTGCTACCTCTTGTACAATGTTGCAAACCTCTCTCCATAGTTCTTCAGGCACTCTGTCTATCAGATCTAATTCCTTAAATCTATTTGTCACCTCTACTGTATATTCAACAGGGATATGATTTAATTCATACCTGAGTGGCCTAGTGCTTTTTCCTACTTTCTTCAGTTTAAGCCTAAATTTTGCAATGAGAAGCTCATGGTCTGAGCCACAGTCAGCTCATGGTCTTGTTTTTACTGACTGTATAGAGCTCCTCCATCTTTGGCTGCAGAGCATAAAGTAAATCTGATTTCTGTGTTGACCGTCTGGTGATGTCCATGTGTAAAGCCGTCTCTTGGGTTGTTGGAAAAGAGTGTTTGCTATGACCATCGTATTCTCTTGACAAAATTCTATCAGCCTGTGCCCTGCTTCATTTTGTACTCCAAGGCCAAACTTGCCTGTTATTCCGGTTATCTTTTGGCTTCCTACTTTAGCATTCCAATCCCCCATGATGATAAGGACATCATTTTTTGGTGTTAGTTCTATAAGGTGCTGTAGGGCTTCATAGAACCAGTCAATTTCATCCTCTTCAGCACCGGTGGTTGGGGCATAGACTTGGACTACTGTGATATTGAATGGTTTGCCTTGGATTCGAACTGAGATCATTCTGTCATTTTGAGGATTGTATCCCAGTATTGCTTTTCCTACTCTTTTATTGACTATGAAGGCTACTCCATTTCTTCTGAGGGATTCTTGTCTGCAGTAGTATACCTGATGGTCATCTGAATTAAATTCACCCATTCCTGTCCATTTTAATTCGCTGATACCTAAGATGTCAATGTTCAGTCTTGTCATCTCTTGTTTGACCACGTCCAGCTTGCCTTGATTCATGGATCTTATGGAGAAAAAATCTTTATAGCATCGGACTTTCCTTTCACCACCAGACACATCCACAGCTGAGTGTCCTTTCGGCTTTGGCCCAGTCGCTTCATTCTTTCTGGCACTACTAGTACTAGCCCTCTGCTCTTCCCCAGTAGCATATTGGATGCCTTCCAACCTGAGGGGCTCATCTTCCAGCGTCATATCGTTTTGCCTTTTGGTACTGTCCATAGGGTTTTCATGGCAAAGATACTGGAGTGGTTTGCCATTTCCTTCTCCAGTGGATCACGTTTTGTCAGAACTCTCTGCTATGACCTTTCCGTCTTGGGTGGCCCTGCACGGCATAGCTCATAGCTTCATTGAATTACGCAAGCCCCTTCACCACAACAAGGCAGTAATCCATGAAGGGGTTCCTTCCCTTACACTCTTCCTTTTCAATGACTTTTATGAAACGTATGTTATTTTTTGCAGTGATTCTCCTGGGAAAATATGGGTCAAGAGGACTATACAATATTCGGTAGCATGTAGTTTTTATGACTCCCCTAGCTATGATGAAGGCATTGGTAGAAAAAAAAAATCAAATTAAAATTAGCATTGAAAATATTATTGCTTTGCCAAGGCAAAGCTTTTTTAAGGATCATGAAGTCTAAGAAAGTTATAAAAAACAACATACCATTCAAAAGATGGCCCCAAATGATATATGTTTTATAGGATATGATTGATGCTTGCATTTAGCCTGGAGGCAGATGAGTGGCCAGGGTAGGTTCACGTATCCCTTGCAATTGTGTCCACATGATAGTCTGGCCATGGCATTCAAGAGGAACCAAAATTTTTAAAGAATTTTTCAAGGCAGACTAAGATATTGTGTATTAGTCTTAATGAAATGAAAGGTATGCATCATATTGGGAATATTTGACATGTCCTGGAACAGAGAAATTGTCAAGGTGTAAAGAATCACAAGTATTCATAAAATTGCAGCATAGAAGATTTTTTCAAACCTGTACACAAGAATCTAGTCAACTAACAGTCAGAACTAAATTGGTGCTAGATAAGTGACAATGGAATTCAAGGAGGGGCTGGACTTATATCTCTTGTGGCAATGCAAGGACTCTAAAATTATGACACATTTAATTCCCCCACCCCCCCACCCCGGCTCTGCCTGCTCTTCTCCTACAGAAATTTGCATAATAAGTTTGGTTAAGGAAATGCACCTCTGGATCAGTTCAGAATTGTATCCATTAATATATCCAAACTAGGGAACTGAGTCTTCAGGAGAAGCATAACTCCCATCTATAACAGGTTGAATCCCTCACCTGCCCTGTATTGCCCAAGAATAACTTGGTCTTGTATGGAAGAATTTTCAGTCTGTTGACTTCATCCTACCATTTCTCTCTGATATCAAATTGTAACTTGGATTTACATAGCAAAAAGAATTGTAATGATATGTGGGAAAGATGTTGGGAGATAGGTCAAAGACATGCTTCCTATGGAATGGTCAGATAAGAGATATCATAGTCCTCAGCTCCATAGAGAGCAGAGCAAGAAGCTCATAAGGAACCTTCTCTAGGTTCTCAGGCTGTAAAGGTGACATCAGAAAAAAAATTGCCAATTTGCAACATTCTGTTAATATAGCTTTACAATAAAGTAGAATTAGTTTATCTGGTCATGTTTCCTCTCTGGTAAGGCTGACAAAAATAGAAATGAATGTTATCATCCAGAACTTCCTGCATATGAAGAATTAAATGGAACATCATCCATTATATCCAACACAATTCTCCTAATACCAAATTTGAATTCATTTCTCCAAAAAAGAACAAAAGTATAATAAATCAGTGCCTACAAGTGATTTTCAGCCATACAATAAATGAATAAATAAAAGCATGAGTGATGGCATATAAATGCATTATACAGTATGTCCAATGAAGCCAACAACTTATTTACCATCTCACCCCACTGGGATTGGCCCATCCCAATTGTGCCAGTAGTGGAGGTATGCTCATCAGCCCAATTGTTCTGGATGTCCAGGTCCAGAAGGAAGGCCTTCTCTTCTGTTGTTCCTGCCCTCTGGAACATCTTGCCCCCCAATGTGAGACTGCTCCCAATTCTTCTATCCTTTTGCAAATGCCTAAAGATGTGGCTTTGCCAGTTGTCTTGGGTCCTAAATGGGGACAGCACAGTAGAGGTTGTTGAATGAGAAACAACAGATTCCACCACTCCCCACTCTACCCCCACCCTCCCTATGTGTCCTTAGATTTTAATGTTTGGTTTTAATTTATTTATGTTGAAATGTATATGTAGAGATACATTTTTATGACTGCAAGCCTCCTAGAGTTAGCCATGGTAAGTAAGATGGGCAGCCAATACATTTTATAAATAAATATTATTGACATGGATCCCCTGCCAAAGTGACCAAAGCAATTTCTAATCCATAACCATACTTGAAGCAGAATTCAATAACCTTGAATGTTTTGTGTAACCCAGAACCACCAGATGCTATCAAGTCACTCAATAATGGCATGTTTAGAGCTATTACAGTAATGTTTAGCAAGTTTAACTTTAAACATCTCTGCTTCTCAGAGTTATGGAGAAATCATATCTTCTTGGAAAAAAACTTGTGCATATACACTATTTGGGTGGAATAAATTGAAACACTCATTATAACAGAAACAGAAAGTTATGTCCAGTGAATTTGTGTCAATCACACAGTAGCTTCCAAACTGACATCTGTACAAGTGATTATTTTCTACCCTATGATGGGTTGTCCAAGTAGTTATGATGGTGATAGACTCATTTCATTATTTCAGATACCTTGTGCCATAGAAAACTGGCAATCTCAAATGCAAGTATGAATCTTCCTTTGCTTCTTTAGTTTGTGAGGAGTACTGCAAGGCACTTGTATTTTTTTTCAGTTTTACTTCTGAAGAGGTAGGCAATAGTTCCAATTATTAGTATTTTAAGATTTCAAGAAAATCCTGTTGAATACACTGGGAATTATTCTGCCTAGAAAACTACAGTATTGACTTTTAAAGATGAAGGATCAAACTTGATATGACAGAGAAGTTTGGGAGATTCTTGATATATATTTTTATTATTTTTGTTTTGTGTGGGAATGTTTTAGATGGGCAATTATCCAAGAGAAAAGTTTGACTACTTATCCTGCAATATCTGCAATCAAAAGGGACCACTAACTATTGAAAACAGATGAGTTTAATAGTTATTTGCTGTCTCTGAGATTAATAATAGATTTACAAAGAGTGGGAGGAGTGGATTGTGGACACAGATCACATATACAGTATCTCTGGCATATAGATCTCTACCTCCATTATTTATGGTTGAAATTTTCTTGATTTTGTTTTAATCTACACTGGAGGACTCTATGCCTTATGGTTCAGAACTATAAGCACCGTTTGTAGCCCCAGAACCACAATTGCTCACAATCAGCAGGATACTTTTTCAGCATTTTGAAATTAAAAAAAACACATAAGAATCATAATATAAGCTTTAAAGTCACACAATACTATAATTTTAATCTATGGGAAAGCACACAGAGTGCAGCTTCTGGAATTCTTTCCAACTCCATTATAAATAGTTATCTTAGGAAGTGCCTGTATTTCCTGCATTTGTGTATTTATAATTTTATATTTTATATTAAATGAGGGCAATTCAGAAATAAACATCCATTTGGTTATCGATGAGAGATAATCATAGATATAGAACCTTTATTATACACATTAGAAAACTACAACATTAGTGGGGGTAATCAAAAACATCCCAACAGAATTGCTTCAAAAGTTCTTTGGTGCATTTAGCGGTGTGCGGGAAAGCATTATCATGAACCAACACCACATCAGAACTCAGTATGCCCCGACGCTTGTTATGGATGGCTCATCTGAGTTTTCATAACGTTTCACAGTAGACATCTGAACTGATGGTCAAACCATGCTCCATGAACTTCACTAGCAGTACTCCTTTGGCATCTTCACATTTGGTGGGATTTTCTATGGCACCACTTCTGGTATAATGTTGGTTCATGATAATGCTCGCCTGCACACCTCTAGACACACCCAGGAACTTCTGAAGCAATTCTGTTAGGATGTTTTTGATCACACACACACACACACACACACACACACACACACACACACATTGCCCAGATTTGACGGTGAGCGACTACTACTAAGGAATTTCAAACCTTGTAAGAGGTTATGACAAGTGCCTCAATTTGAGTGGCGATGATGTTGAAAAGTAACATAATGTTGCAGTTTTCTAATGTGTATAATAAAATTTCTGTATCTGTGAGTATTTGTCATTCATAACCAAATGGAGGTTTATGTCCAAATTGTGCTCGTATTTATTTACACGTGCATGTGTGGACTTGTGTGCGGTGGAAAGCACTGAGATGCACATGGCTCTGGGCTGGAAAAGAAGGTGGCAGGAGGTGTAGAATGGAGTAGTTGCCCAGATTCCAATCTGTTCTCCAAGGATACATTGGGAAACTGCTCTGTTGTGTGTTTCTCTGCCCCTCTGAACCAGTCCAGCCTTTTTTGTGAATGCATTTTTTTTATTACCAGATCACAGCAAATTTTCTATTTCTGAATATATATATCTATATATCTATACATCTATACGTCTATACGTCTATACGTCTATACATCTATATATCTAGATATAGATATAGATATAGATATAGATATAGATATAGATATAGATATAGATATAGATATAGATATAGATATAGATATAGATATAGATATAGATATAGATATAGATATAGATATAGATATAGATTCAGAAATAGAAAATTTGCTGTGATATGGTAATAGAAAAAATGCATGTGTTTTGAGTGGATGGGCACATCCTCACCCAATCAGAACACAGCCCCCATTCAAAGCACACTCCCACCCAATCAGAACACAGCTAAGCCCCCACCCAATCAGATCACACCTCCACCCCATCAGAACACAGCCAAACCTCCACCCACAGAACACATCCCCTCTGGCAGTTTAAAAAAGAAAAAAACAGCCACTATCACACACTTCTCCCAGAAGAACAAAGCTGAAGTCACCAGCCTGAGGATGACGGATGAGATTTCGTCGAAACGTTGCCCTGATACCTCCAATTTTACGTGGGAAAAAGCCCGAATGACCAAAGATATTCCAATATTCAGTGTTCAGAGTGTCATTTTGCTGAATGCATAGAGATCAGAGTTGTTGCATAATTTTCTTCCAATATTTTGCTGGATTGAAATGAGTAACTAGTAGGGTAACTGGCTTTGGAAACTCTTTTCAATCCATTAATAATAAATCTGCTCTGAGTCATGTGACTGAGAGGGAGCTTAGAGTGAAACAAGTCAACAACATTCATAATTACTGCCCAGCTGCATAGGGAGGGGCTTTTCTCTTGTAGACTGTGGCTGGTCCCATTTTCAAGCTGGTATCTTCTGTTCCCATCTTTTCTCCCCCACACCAGTTTTCTTCAGTTATCCTTTAATATACTGCCCCCCACCGCCAAGATAGGCAAAAAATAAAAAAAGATTTCCACCTATATCCCTTACCAACCTTACATCAGTCCACTGAACATTGTCCCCTGTCCAATGTTCAGTGTGATTCAAAATTGCAAAGGTTGCCAATTCCTGAAGCAGAAGACACATTTTTACTTATTTTAACAGCAAAAGAATTTCTCACCTGTATATGAAACAATCTAGTTACTATTTGAAATTGAAAAGACATTTCAGGAGACTATACATGCTGTATACCCTGATGGTAATCTAGTATAAACTAATGTTATTTTTTTTACTCTAAAATTTGATTTCCTTAAATTAATTTTTTTTAAAAAATATCTATATATGAAAGTTTCCTTTTTTATATAATAATTTTTATTAAAGCTTAAAATTTTAAATCTTCCTGATGTAGAGTTTGAAATGTTGTCTCTGGTAATTTTTCTGACTCTATTGGGACACTGTATGCCAGAATAAGAAGTACCGTATTTTCCGGCGTATAAGACGACTTTTTAACCCATGAAAATCATCTCAAAAGTTGGGGGGTCGTCTTATACGCCCAGTCGTCTTATACGCCAGAAAATCAGCGAGCCTGGGAAGGCATGCCCTCCCCTCTCACTGTGGAGGAAGCAGGGCAGGCTGGCGTCTGGCGGGAGCCTGCCCTGGAATATACCATCCGTATAGCCTGGTAGCAATCTAGTATAAACAAATATGATTTTTTTATATACTGCAATTTGAATTCCTTCAATTAAAGGGCCTTAAATTTCTTAAGAGTAATCTCTCACAGTTGACATGTCTACCATCAATAAACTAACTAGAATCGTCTACTAGTAAGGAGCAGAACATATGAAAACCTAATTAGACTCAAACAAGATCTGAATGAAGGTCTTGTCTTCATTCTTAGGGAACCCATTCCTCTCTCATTCCCAAATTACTAGCAAAAAGATTGGAGTTTACAGGACATGCTAGAAAGACTTGATGGTATCTTTTTGGATACACTGTCCTGGGCCCATTCTCAGAAATAATGTTAATTTACAGGCCTTAATGAGAATCCCGAGTGCCGCGTAACAGAGTGAGCGCCTGTTACTCGTCCCAGCTTCTGCCAACCTAGCAGTTCGAAAGCACGTAAAAATGCAAGTAGAAAAATAGGGACCACTATGGTGGGAAGGTAACAGTGTTCCGTGTGCCTTTGGCGTCTAGTCATGCCGGCCACATGACCACGGAGATGTCCTCGGACAAGCGCTGGCTCTTCAGCTTTGAAACAGAGATGAGCATCGGCCCCTAGATTTGGAAACAACTAGCACGCATGTGTGGGGGAACCTTTACCTTTACCTAATGAGAAGTTAGAGAGTGGAATAGTAGTTAGTTTTGTGAACTAAACAGAAAACAGAAGAATCAGTATAAAAATAAGACAGACTGGTGGTGTTGATCTTCCACTGTGAATTTTAGAAGACTAAAATGTCACACTGGTGAATACAAACCAAATTATAAGAAACTTCATAGACAGTTAAGCAATGGATGAGAAACTGATGACATCCAGAGCTTGCTGAACTGCAACTCACACTCAATGGTCATGCTTACTGGGGAGGAATATGTTCCCCTTCTCTTATTTCAAAATTTTCAAAATAAATGCTATCATAGACATTTAAATCTCTTCGATAAAGCTGTTAGCCATGAGATTCAATCGGAAAAAAACTTAATAGAAAACAGATTAAATCATCTGATGTGGAGATGATGTGATATGATATGCTTCAGTATCTCAAAGTCATCATTTGGGGAATGGAAGAAAATAATAAATAAATACAGCTAAATCACTAGTTATAAAATAAATGAGCAGAAATAACTGGGTTTAAACTGATGAAACGTTAGGAGGAGATGTTATGTGTTGTGGAAGTCTGTCATTTCCTATAATTTAGTTAGTATCTGAGAGCTAAGAGCCTTCTCTCAGGAGCTCCAGACGGCGCCCGATCTGCGCTCCTTTCGCCGCGATCTGAAAACATACTTGTTCGAGCAAGCCGGCCTGGCCCGAGGGGGGATTGGTGGGGTTTTTTATCATTTTTATTGGGGTTTTTACTATGTATCAATTGTATTTTAATCGGGCATGCATTTAATTATCTTTTAATTTTTGTAAATTTCTGTGTTTTATTCTTGCCCTGTACACCGCCCTGAGTCCTTCGGGAGAAGGGCGGTATAGAAATGATAATAAATTAAATTAAAATTAAATTATAAATTATACCCAGCTTTTTTAAAACAAGAAGTTTGGATTCCTGAACAAAATCTCCATCTCTTGCTCTGATGTGGATATAGGAACTGGCTTGGAGTGTGTTTGGTGCAAGCCTAGCAGGGCATTACTCTCAGCAATTTTCCCAACAATTTTGTGGACAAACACATGACTGAAAGTTGAATTTCATCTGTTTATCTTAAATTGAACCGTGGCAACTGACTTTGTGATATAATGAATATATGAGGTTCTAAAAAGCTGGAGTTCAGGAATTCAGATAATATTCCTGAGCTCAGTGAGAAAGAGAAGTGTGTGTGTGTGTGTGTGTGTGTGTGTGTGTGTGTGTGTGAGAGAGAGAGAGAGAGAGAGAGAGAGAGAACTTCTAGCAAGTCCCTTTTGATGTCATATATGAAAGAGTTTCCACCTCGTTAAATGGCACATCAAACATATGAAAATGCCACCATTAATCTATATTTCATGATATCCTCCCAGCAATAGGAAAAAGAAGTATGCTCCATATTGCAGGATCAAAAGTGGTATTTTCTTCATCTTGCTCGAAACCTTAAAGAATAAGTCCCTATATTATTCATTGAGCTTTCAGAAGTTAGCTGGGCTAAATTGGCTACCTGTTCAAAATGAAAGTGAGGTTTAAGAATAGTTTCTGAGTTCCCTGCTTTTAATAGTGACGCTGACAAACAAGCCTTGTTGAAAATCTCAAAAGTTAATCCAGGGTACCCCCCAAAATGTGATGGCATCAGATTATAAAACATCAAATATGACAGAGGTGTTTAAGTATATATCGTAAAGTCAAAGCTAGCATTGGCCTCATTATCTGTCATTCCATATCTCCAACTGAGGGGTCTGAAAGGAAATTGCCCTTTCAATCACTGGACTCTGTGTCCTGTTTCCATACAATCTGGAGAGCTGATCCCATTCCTAACATTCCCAACCCCAACTTTACAAGCACTCAGTGGCAAATCTGAAGGAAAAATGCATATGTCAATGCATAGACACCCTTCAGGACTTCAACTCAATCTTTTGTTGTATTGGTGGAGCTGACATAGGAATTCCCTCCATACTCACAATGGCCAGTGATTTAGAAGGTTTGCTTTGCTGTTCAAAGACCAGTTCCTATCCAATTCTTTCCTATCTTCTCCTGAGCTGCAAACTGACCTAGGTCACTTTGTGATGCTACATGGCAAGGCTGGCTTTAAAAAAAGTCATTAAAGTCTCAGAGTCAGATTTCCATCGATACAATAGATAATAATGGTGACCTCTACAACAACAATAGGCTAAATATGACCTGCATCCAAGCATAATGTTATATTATAGTTTAACTGCATAGTGGTCACATTTATTTATTTATTTATTGCTGATAGTGACCCGTATTTTCATCTTGATCTTTTTCAGTCTCTAGTGATTCCAGTAATCAAGGGAATGAGGTCATGAGATCACTGGGGGGCTGAGCCAATTTTGTCACTGTTAGCGATGGAGTTTGGGAAAAGATGTTGCAATAGTAGTTACTGTTCTTAACTTTTATATGTACTTTAAGCCCACCAGAAACTTAGAATCATGGGCCTGGAAGTGATCCCTGGAGGTCTTTTGCCCAATTGTCTGCCCAAGGGAAGAGCTTTTAGACCATCCCAGACAAATGGTTGTTCAATCTTTTCTTGAAAGCTTTTAGTGATGGAGCAGCCACAAGTTCAAGAGGCAAGCTATTCATTGACTAATTGTTCTCATTGTCAGGAAATTTCCCCTTTTTTCTAGGTTTGATCTCCCTTTGATGAGCTTCAACTCATTGCTTCTGGTCCTGCCCTCTGTTGCTTTGGAGAATAGACTGACCCTGTCTTCCTTGGGCCAGCCTTCAATTATTGAAAGAAGGCTATCATGTCACCCCCTAATCCTTATCTTTGTTAGACTAAGCATACCCAGTTCCCTTAGGCATTCTCCATACAATTTAGGACCCAGACCCCTTAACATCTTTGCTCTTGTTTGCTGCACTCTTTCTAGGCCCTCAGCATCTTTTTTGTATTGGAGTGCCAAAACTGGATTTAATATTTCCTTGATTTTCAAATTGAAAGACAAGGCAAGGGGAATTAATATTCTCATGCCTGCTTTGGAAAAGGGTTTTTTCCCCCACCTAATGTACTGCATACAAATATATTAATCGCATTGTGTTCCTTTCCAGTTCTCCCTAGAAAGTATCCCAGAATGCTTTATGTCCCTCAAGATCTAGAGATATTTTCAATAACATGAATAAGTGGAGCCATAATGAAGTTTAGAATGCTGAGAAGTTGCTTTTCTAACAAAGATCCCAATTTGATCAACAGCTCTTCTCCTTCAAACTCTCCTAAGAGTTTCTCATCCCCCAAATTTCAGTTCTGCTTCATTTTAGGCTTATACAAAGGAAAATCCTTCATACCATGGGTGGTATTGGAGGAGAAATATTGTCTGTGAGGAATCCTTCTTCTCTCTTTTCATCTGAAAATGTGACCTTTTGTTCACATTTAATGCCAACTTCTATTTGGGGGAGATGGAACAAGCATATTAAGCATTTTGCTGAAAAGCTGATTGGATGAAAAAAAAATGTCATCAGTGCCAGTCACCTTGAATAAAAGGCCAATTTTGCAAGAATCTCAAGCATATCTATAAGACTGGAACTTCCAAGCAGATGGCTTCCCAAACTGGTGAAATGCTGGAAAAAAACTCACTGCTGCGACACTGCAGAAGAATAACAGCAGTTATCCAATTATCCCTCTCCCTCCCCTCCTCCACTTCATCGTGCCTGTGGAACTACAAGCAAAACCATATAAAACCCTACAACTCAAGGAAGAAGAACAAACGGAATCTTCTAGCGTGATTGAGAAGAAGAGTCACTCGATGCCTTTTCATTCTCTTCCAAGCTCATTGAAGCCGTTTTCTGCTGTACCCTAAAGTCCAATAGGAAAAAGATCATATGCTATAACAAGCAATGTCCCTTGTTTCAGCCAATAGGGATATTGTCCTAGGAAAAGAATACTCCCACTTTAACTGCTGCTTTCTTCCCAGGCTGTTCCTAGTTCTTGTAGAAGGCACTGCTATCTTTACACCAAGAGTTCTCAAACACTACAGCTCATCGACCATCTCATTATGTTTTAGAATTTAGATTGTTCATTGACACCCTCTACACTTATTAAACGGGCAAACTAATAAATACTTCCTTAACTAATAGTACTAACCCATCAGTCTACACTGTGGAACTTTGCTTTAAGCTCTCCCTGTCAGTTTGCTGCATCTTCAGTCCATACAGACCTCTCCACAGTCCATAGGTTACTGCATGGCTATCCAGAATATCAGACTATATGGGGAAATCAGCGGCCATATTCTTCTTTCCATAGGCACTTTACTAGCAAAATAATGCTTCATTTTTGGGGGCTGCCAATGCGTCTCAGCTTCAACTCACAGCAGAAGCTGACTCCGTTTCCACCGTTGACTGAACAAATATTTCAAGAGGGAAAGTTTGGAAGTATTGGATGAATAATAATTCAATATTACTCACCCACCTTTGGTATTTATTTATTAGATTTGTGACCACCCCCACCCCCACCCCCATTTCAAATACACATTCTTTTATCCCACGGAATAAGCTACACAAGATAACTGGAGTTATTGTTAGCCTCTTATAAATGCCGCCATATATTCTGTGAATACATCCTGCATATTTTCTGTAATGCATCACATCAGTAAGGGGTTATTGGATGATCCCTGAATGCTTTGCTATTTAACTCAGAACACCAAAATTGATTGAATCACACCCAGCTCCAATCTGCTTTGGGATGCGGTATTTATGTTTATATTGAAAATACATCACATGGGAGAAAGGGAGAGATACCTAACTGAAAGCAAATTGAGATCTATACGAAATCTGTCCATTTTTTCAGTATCTAAATAGATTTCTTTTCAGCAGTGCAAGAGCTGCAGGATACACGTTGAAGCCAATATGATCTAAATTTAATATTGTCATAGCTTGATGTTATTAAAAACAAATCACAATCCCTCCGAGAATAACATACTGCAGGACGTTAAAAAAAATGGTTCCTTCCTTCCTTCCTTCCTTCCTTCCTTCCTTCCTTCCTTCCTTCCTTCCTTCCTTCCTTCTGTCAAGGGTTTATTTCCATGCTCATCTCCTTTTCACTTTCCAGCTCAGCCTTAATTGAAAATTGACACGTGTACCCATTAGACGAATGTGTCCTTTTCCACGCTTCATTAGCAATGCTCTTTGCTATTGCAAAATGATAATGCTCTACATAAAATGTTCCTCTCAGTAATGCCAACTCACGTAGAATGATGATTTGTGGCATTCAAATAGTACAGAATGAGAAGGTAAAAAGTCTACTTGGTAAAATGGCAAGCTGCATCCTAAATTCCCAACAGGTTTGTTGACCAGATCAGTTGTCTGAAATGCTGGTATAAATGTCAGCCAATTCCTTTCCTGATATTAGAGCTGTTGTATACTGTTTCCTCCCTAGAAATGTAGTACTCACTTGCAAGTATCCACAGATAACACTAACAAGAGCACTTAGACTTATATACCACTTAATAGTGCTTTACAGAACTCTCTAAGTGGTTTACAGAGTCAGCATATTGCCTCCAACAATCTGGGTCCTCATTTTATTGACCTTGGAAAGATGGAAGGCTGAATCAACCTTGAGCCGGTCAGAATCGAACTGGTGGCAGTCAGCAGAATTAATCTGCAATACTACATTCTAACCACTGTGCCACCATGGCTCCAGATGCTGTCTATTGCCAAGAAAAGAATTATCCACTGGTAATACTTGTTAAAGAATTTCATGTGGAAAACCAAATCCAGGGACGTGAATGCAAATTAACTTCATTTTCTTAAACAGTGTTTTCCCATCCTGATGTGCAAAAGCACACATTCACAAAATGTTGGTTCTTTGCATCGTGACATTTCTCTACAATGCAGAAGTTTCCTTGGGTTACCATGGAAACTACTCTATATCCAAGCTTTTCTTCATCCTCAAAGAAAAAAAAGGTTGCTATTTACATAGCATTTTTAAAAAATACTTTTTATATGCTTCTCCCAACACATGCTGATAAAATGAAACAATGTTTTGTATCCCAGGAATGTTATAGATTTGTAGGAGTGCATTTAAAGGGCAAATATCTCTGATTCAGCAGGTATCTTTTGTGGGACAAGTAAGATATGCATCCAGTGAGAATTGTGTGAATAAAGCCGATGCAGCAATAGATGACTGTTCTAGTTCTAGAAACACCATGTCAGCTCAGCTGCCTTTATTGAGAAACCAAACATGATTTGATATATTTTAACTTTCATTACATGCCACAGGGCATATTCCAAAAAGTGGACGGAATCAGGCAAAGGAGTGAATAGGGCAAAGATACAAAATTAATTAGACTTTATTTAACAAATTGAATTAATTTGAGTTAAATGACAAATACCCATATATTTAATAGTTATCACCTCCAGGCAATATCTACTATGATGTGATAGAAACATTGATCTTCCCTCTTCTTCAGGGAAAACATTCACCTAATGTGTTTCCCATCTGTTTTCTAAAATACCACAGGTAGGCTTAAAGGCCATTCCACTGTATATGTCAGAAAGTATAATCTCATTTAAATGAAGTGCCTATATCTTAAAGGAAAATAGCACTCTGAACAGGAGAGAGACAGACAGAGAGAGACAGAGAGAAATATGAGGGCCATTTTTTAAAAAAAACCAACTGTTTTTATTCCTTCACATGATTCAAGTGAATTTATGGGTTATTAATGAATTCTTTGAAAACAAAATTTCTAAATTTTTCATTGAGTAAACTAACAAAACACATGTTGGAAAAAGTGGGATTAACCTCCAGCTTTTCAGTCTTATCAATATTATTTGGTTTTTAGTTACTGCCTGGAATAAGAAACTTTGTAATTCAGGTCCTCTTTGGGCTCAACTATGAACTCCGCAGAAATCCTGCTAATTATTGGGATCCTTTTTGTTTCAATAAATGCATTTAAAGTCATAAGATACAGACATAAGGTATTAAGTATCACATATAATGTAGATCTTTTCTCCATGCAAAGTTTACAATAAGAGTTAATTCAATTTAAAAATAGCTACTGAGTGTACTTCTGGAGTAAATTAGACATTTCTCCATATCTGTACTTTGAATTAATACTGATGGAACTGTTTTTAATTTTTGAACAAATTCTAAAATGGAGTTAGAGTTTTTGTTCATACAGTGTTATATATTTTTTTTGCCTCCAAAAGAGGCACCAGGTCTTATTTTCAAGGGATGTCTTACCTTAGGACAGCCGCAGCTAGGCCTCCCATGCCCCAACAATTGTTGTGCCACTGCTTAATTTCTTCAACAGCTGCTTTCCACTGTTTACCATCTGATGCCACATGTTGCACTGCGCCAGTGCTGCAGCTCATGGCAGGAGGCCGCATAGTGCTTCAGGCTGCCGCCAATCTCAGTCCCATGCCATGTGGCGCCAATTGCACTGGTGCCGCTACTCATGGCAGGAGGCCACATGGTTTGCGATGTCCTGCAGTGAGCGGTAGCACCTGCCTGAAATCCTGCACAGCCTCCTGCCGCAAGTAGTGGCACTGGCCTGAAGCACAGCCTCCTACCGCAAGCAGTGGCACTGGCCTGAAGCACTGCACAGCCTCCTGCCGCAAGCAGTGGCACTGGCCTGAAGCACTGCACAGCCTCCTGCTGCAAGTGGCAGCACCTGCTCGATCGGTGCCATGTGGCATGTGGCCACGAGTGGCAGCACCAGCCCGAAGCACCATGCGGCCTCCTGCCATGAGTGGTGGCACTGCCCCGAAATGAGCCATGTGGCCACAAATGGGCACAGAAGAACTCAGGCAGCAGTGCAACAGCTGCTGGGGTGTAAGAGGGCTGGCTGTGGCAGTTCTATCGGTAAGGCAAGTGGGTGCAGGGCCCATGGGGTAGCTCCACCCCCACCCCCAGCTTGATCTTTAGGCATGCGGTTCACCCCAAAACTAGGGATTATTTTGGGGGTAGGGCTTATATTAGACTCACCCCCCAAAATCAAGCTAGGGCTTATTTTCAGGGTAGCTCTTATTTTTAGGGAAACACAGTACCTCAAACATACAATGGTATATTAAATTACTGCTGCAACTTTTCTCACAATGCCAGATACTTACCAAGTGATTTGAACCTGTGAATAAGCAGTATGTTGTGTTAACAGAGTAAATATTCATTAAGCTCTGTGAAAGCTATCTTTTCAAGCTTGACAAATTCTGGTTTCAGGCAGGAATACCCAAGCTTTTCTTATGATGTTTGTTATAGTAGAGGAATTATTGGCTAGCTATGCTATCACAAGCTTATTTATTCAATGCTATTTGGAGTGTTAAGTTGGTGTTCTGTCCTCACTGCATGTTACTCTGTCTGCAGCTTGACATCCAACTAAACCTACCTATCCTGCAATAAAACAGACTGTGTGCATAAATGTGGATGTTTTATTAAAAGAACAGGATGGGTGAAAGTGGGAAAAATAGAAATACATACAATAAGAACTGAAATATGAAATAAGTAGTATTGAATTGCTGGTGAACATAACAATAACAAATACAGATAAATCTAACTCTCACCAGCAATGCTGTGTGTTATGGGATATGGGTTTTGTCCTCTGATGAATATGTGCCATAGATTAGACAGGATTCTTCCTGGTGCTTTTGCCTTCTCCAAATGCCAAAGGAAATGGAGTCTGGCTTCCCAGGATGCACTTGTTCTGAGAGTGAGGGTTCATGGGTAGATGACTCTTAAAAGAGGCCAGGTTAGCTCCCAAACAATACAGATTGGTATTTAGCCCCCAGCCAGTAGATGGGGCTAGAGAGCAAAAACAGTATATACTGTTTGGGCTTTGGACGAGTACTACAGTTCAGCTTTTGCTTTTTCATTGTCTAAAAAAATGAAACATGTACATAGCTTACTTGATCAAAATGTAATCCCACTCCTAATGTATTTGGGGGGAAACTTCAGGAAGCAATGAGTGGAAGCTCATCAGACGGAGATCCAACCTGAAATAAGCAGAATCATTAATGGAACAGCTTGTCTCCTGGAATTGTGGATGCTCCATCACTAGAGGTTTTCAATGGACAACAGTTTATCTGGAATGGTATAAGGACTCCTGCCACGGGCAGGGGGTTGGACTAGAAGACCTCCAAAGTCCCTTCTGGCCCTATGATTCTGTGAAATGCAGCGTGGAAGGCCTTTGCTTACTGCCCTAAAGCTCTGTGCTGGTTGCATCACTAATTGAATCTAATAATAAAACAAGGTATTTGGCTTGAGTACAGAATTCATTAACATGAAAAATTCAACTTTCACGAATGAATAAATGAATAAATGATATTAGTAGCAATCCTTCCCTTTTTCCATGCTTGAGATATTCAGTTATTATTTTAGTAGCTACTTACCCTCCTTTCCTTCTTTTCTTTTTCCAGTTAGCAGATTCTCAGTACTCAATTTTCTTTGCACATGCCCAGATTTACCACCACCACCACCCCAATAATCTTTTAAATAAATAATAAAGCCTTATTTGAGATTTCTGCATCTTCACATGATATCTTGTTTTGGTATTTTTGCAGTGATGAAATCTTGAATAGCAATCTTACAACATTTCATTTATACTTTGGATCTGTCTATGACACTTTGGATCTGTCTAGGGAGATTCTCAGTCATCCAGGTCATAGTTATCTCAAAGGGGCTTTTTTCAAAAGGCAACTTGACTGTATTATTTTTTCTTTTCCTTCAGAAAGGAGAATAAAACATTTCACTTCTTATCCAAGAAGCTTCATCAGTTGTGATGCTGGGGAACGGAAGCAGTGGTGGGATTTGGCCGGTTCGCACCGGTTCAGCAGAACTGATACCTAATGTACAGTATCTTCAGTTTGGTGAACCGGTTGTTAAAATGGCACTTGAAAAAAAGCAGATTTAGTGTGTACACCTGCCTCATGCTTGCCCCTTGTCCGTCATGCTCTCCACAGTACACTGCAGCTGATCCGAAGTGTGGAGAGCACAGCTGACGGGTGAACGCATAGCAGGCACATATGAGGAGGAAGGCAAGTGGGAGCCCCAGCAGCAAGAAGGGCCGCTGAAAACAGCACTCTGTCTGTGTGCCTGCTATGCGCTTACCCATCAGCCATGCTCTTCGTGCTCTCAGATCAGCTACAGGGTGCCGTGGAGAGCATGGCTGACTTGGGCAAGGCAGGTGCAAACAAAGACTCCACTGTTTTCGGTGGCCCTTCTGCTGGGGCTGCCAATGACCTTCCTCCCTCACCAACTTGTCATGCACGGGGAATCTGCATCACCCACCTCCCCCCCATGCTTTCGCTAAATCAATCACCTGGCTGGAAATGAGGTTTAGCAGGCTGAGCACTCAGGCAGAGGCACGGGGGAAGATGGGTGGTGCAGATTCCACGTACATGAGACTGGGTTTTTTTTTTCCACTGCCAGATTTTTGCTGCCATATTGTTTAAGTTTCTTTAAAGTTTACTTGATGCAGAATGGGAAGGATCCACATTCTGCATCAGGTAATCTTTAAAGAAACTTAAACAGTATGACAGTGAAAATCTGGCAGCAGGGGGGGGGAAACAGTTTTTTGAGACACCAGACTGGCATAGATTCACATGCCTCCAATCCCCTTGCTTGTTGCAAAACCAGATTGGAGTCCTCAGGCTGCTCCTTCCAGCACATTTTGCAGTTGGTCCAACAGTGAAGGGAATGGTTCACACCCCACCCAATTGCTGCAGGGCTTTATTTCCAAAGACCTTCTGCACAGGCTACAGACAAACTCACATCTGGGACTGAAAAAGCAGCAATGGGATGAAAGGATTGTTCAAAGGAGGAAGAGGAAAGAGAAAATGGGAGAAGTCACTACCAAACAGGTGAGGCACGACAGATGTTGGGGTGTGGTAGGCCTGGCTGCGAGGGCCCTTCGGCATGGAAAGCGGGTAGCATGGGGCAGCTTCCCCCTTCCCCCACCTGCCCCGTGGCAGTGCCCCCCCACCTCCCCCCTGCAAAGAACTGGTTGTTAAATTATTTGAATCTCACCACTGGACAGAAGGATAGGTACTGACAGTTGAGACTGGATGGTGGGGGTATGAAAAGATAGATTCTGACAGAATGATAGTGGGGGGATGGAAGGATTGCTTTTTTTTCAGTCTTTGCACTCTTTCTGAGAATTGTTGAGGCCATTTGGGGGTTTATCTGTGTTTTCAGGGTCACCTGAATCAAAGTGCAAATGAATGTGGAATCTTCTTGGAACTGCTGCCTCAACAGCTCTCAGAGAGAATGCTAATGATCAGATGACTGCAAAAAAATACAAAATCCTTCCAAGCACAACAAGTACAATTGTAAGAAAAACTCAGTAATTCTGGAAAACACATTCCCTGCTGAAATGTAGCACATGAGCAAAGATCTTCCTTATCCAAGTTGATAGGCATTTTTTATTGCTATTCTATAGTGCCATAAAGGAGGAGTCTCCTTTACCAAATGATTATGCCAGTCATACTGGAATGCACTGTATTATCTGTACTATCTTAACATTTATTAAATCCCTTTTGGACTTGAGTTTGTTTTATTATCCCTTTCTCTTTATCCCACCTAGTGCAGAAATTTACTTGGTTTAGATAAATCGATCATAAGGATATAAAAGTAGCTATATTACTGTGTCCTTGCATTGTTTGTATTACTACACCAAAGCCAATTTGAACTGCAGTGTATGCCTCCCAGCATACACAAAGGACAGCACAGCAGGAGGCTGATGGTGCAGATCAGCAGAGGGGTTGGACAGCTCCGGGCGATAACTGCTCACTCAGGATAAGCCTAATGAGTTAAGCTGTTGACAGCCCCAGGCATGGTCAGCCTGGTGGGGAGCCAGGATCTACACCCATTGTCACCTGCACTGGCAGGAAGCCCAGGTTTGAACTGATTGGATGCCATCCACCTGGGCAGGTACAAATAGACGCCAGGCTTCCCTGTTTCCCCAGTTCGTTCTGTTCGGAGTGGGCTCGTCTTTGCCCCAGCTCTGTGTCCATCTCTGTGTGAAGCACGCGACTTTACATGAACAATCATATTTATATTTTGTTCTGTGCCTTCCAATGATTATGGATGCTAACTTTACTGGGAATAGACAAAGAATCAGAGATATCAGATTGGAAAGATCACCTTATTTCATTTGAACCATGTTTTGTTTGACGTCCAAATGTACCTTGTCATTTTTTTTCTATCAGCTATATTAAATTTCTCCTCTCAAACCTCTTCTGCTACTATTAGAGCTTTTCTACACCATGCTGGTCAGTTTAGAAGGCAGCATTGTCTGTGCTCTATTTTCAAGCTTGCAGTCATAAGGTGAAAATGTTACTTTTCAAAAGTTGTGAGGAAGATTAAAGTAGAAATCTTTTCATGGACCCAACAAACGATGAGAATAATACAGTTTTGGGGGCCATGTAGCAAAGATTTGCCCACCTGAAGGTGAAAAAAAAAGAAATCACCGAGAATCAAAGTACAAACAGGTATTAAATGCCAAAAACTGAATTTCTAGAAAAGAAAGAGAAAATGAAGTGTCAATAGTTTATTAGACTTGCAAATATCCTGGTCACTGCATGAGTTGATCATTCTGGCAAAAGAAGATAATCTTTGCTTACATCAAAACCTGCAGCAACTGGCTGTGCGTGATGGGCTGATAACTATTATTTGTTCACTTTAGGAGCCATTCTTAAGGAGCTGCATGGTGATTTAGCTACATGACTACCATTCTGCCATGCTAAATTGTAAACATTTTATTCTCTTCTTATCTCTTTCTTATTATAAGGCAACAAATGACTTTCTCACAGATTTCTGGAATGAGAAATCTTCTCTGATGCTCTTGTAGGACCTGAGAAAATTAAGATATGCCCAGAGTTAAGAGTAGGACGAGGGGTGACATGATAGCAATGTTCCAATATCTCAGGGGCTGCCACATAGAAGAGGGAATCAAGCTATTTTCCAAAGCACCTGAAGGCAGGGCAAGAAGCAACAGATAGAAACTAACCAAGGAGAGAAGCAACCTAGAACAAAGGAGAAATTTCCTGACAGTTAGAACAATTAATCAGTGAAACAACCTGCCTCCAGAAGCTGTGAATGCTCCAAAACTGGAAGTTTTTAAGAAGAAACTGGACAGCCATTTGTCTGAAATGATATAGGGTTTCCTGCCTGAGCAGGGGGTTGGACTACATGACCTCCAAGGTCCCTTCCAACTTTATTATTATTGTTGTTGTTGCTTGAGTTTAGCCACCGTGTTAAATTATGATTAACTTAACTTAATAGTTCAATGTATTTTTTAAAATGAGTAAACTATATTTACATATGTGTACATATGACAAGCTTATTGCTTGAAAAATGTAGGTAAGATTGGTATATTAAATTCATAACTTCATAAAAGTAATGAAACAGTTGCAATGAAGAGCAACTGTCAATTGCTATGGAATAAGATCATTAGTAAAGATCATATTAATAAGAAAAAATATGAGCTGCCTGTTTCTCCTCCCCCTTTCTCCACCTTCTCCAGATTAATGTATTTATTGTCAGTCCCCAAAGCCAAGAAAGACACATATTGATTCTTCTAAGCATCTTTCTAATTGTTCCATATCTATAGACAGAATCTTGCCAAACTGAAGTACTCTATTATCTTTACATCAAATACATATACCCTGATAACTATTAGGGAGAAGCTGTCTTTATCCTTTTTCTCTCACATAAACTATCTGAACTGAGCTGCCTCTTTTTCCCCTGGAATGCAACCCATCTCTCCTGGGAATCCAGACTATCACATTCCATCACATGTAAGATTCCCCTATCTGGAATCAGCAGCTTCATAATTATTAGCTGTTGTTTATGATAGGAAATAGCCACAATAACGATATTGAGATACAGCACATTTTGCTATATGATACAGAGAGGAGAGAATGCCAGAATGGAGAAGTTCTTCAATGCTAATCTTTTCAGTCCAAGGGAATTAGATGATGATGATGATGACAATGACTTTAACTGGATTAAAGGAATACAAGCATAGATAAGTCAAGTTCAAACACCATGCCTAGCCATGGTTGCTGCTAATTATTATTACAAATCCATTGTCTGATTTGAGCTTCCAGGCACAACACAAGCAGACTCTGGTTTTGAGTTGCTTTGGTTTTTCTTTCTTCATCTGATCAAAATTCAGCATCCCAGATGTATTTCTGCCTCAATGGTGCATCAATAGATCCAATTGTTCTTGTTCAAGAATGTGTGAATTCCAACTGAATGCTACAAATTGAGGTTTGCTAGCCAGCTACAAATCCTTATAAAGCTTGATTTATGGTTCAGATGCAATCTCAAACCCTAAATTGAAGCCATTTTCAAATGTTGTACAGCTGGCTTGGATTGAGATTAGAGTAGGGCCAGCAGCAAAATGTTTTGGATTAGCCCCTGTGATGGAGTGGGATTTGAAGTGCAGCCATACTGTACACATTCATTCCTATCTTGCTATGCTGTAGCATCAGACAAGCATCTTCATATAGAAATACAGTTGAGGGACTGGAGTGACTTTGGCTGTGGACAATGGGAAGTTAAACCTAACGGACTGAAGCCCATGATTTTTCGTTTCTTAAATTTCCAAGGATGATAAAACTGACCTTTGTAAAACTGCCAGTCCTAATCCATAAAACAAATGCAGCTCACAAAGGAAACGTTAATCTTTTGGTAACACAAGGAACAGCATGGAGCTAGCATAATCCAAACATTTAGGGGGAGAGAGAGAGAGAGAGAGAGAGAGAGAGAGAGAGAGAGAGAGAGAGAGAGAGAGAGAGAGAGAGAGAGAGAGAGAGAGCAGTATGTAGCTTTGCAAGAAATTGGACAGCTGATATCAACCCATGAGTGCTGAAGAAGACTTGTGAATGCAGTTTGTCATACTCATTTTTCTCTAATGCGATGGAATGTATCCAGAGGCTTAAGTTCAGTCTATTTTTAATTCTTTAAAGGCTCCTAAAGGAATTGCCAATATTAGTTCAACTAGCAGTCTTGCCTACTCTACAAAAAATTATAGAAAGGATTAGAAAATTTAGAGAAATAATTGTGGGCATGCTTTAATGGAATAACTGTCTAGTCACTGAGACTACCCAGATTTTTTTTCCCTCAACCTATTAGTGGATATGACAGACGTTACTTTCAATCCCTATTCAACTCTGCCCAGTTTGTGGGTAGGAAGATGTCAAAACTGTAGCTGATCTGAAAAAGGAACCTGCATCTGCAGAGCCCAAGTAATCAGTTTTTATGATTTTAAATAGGTGAGGAAAAGAAGGAAAGGAGCTGTGAAGATTTAGTTGAAGGAAAATATTATCTTTCCCAGTGAATGCACGTGAGCTGCTCATATTCTTTTCTTTTCCTTTTTTCCCACTGACAAATAATTCCCTAAAATAACAGACATCTTTCAGAATCAAAGGAGTACAAAGGAGTAAATTGTAACCAAATTAAGATATAAACTTAACATTTGATTAGTGATGTTTAATTCTGAAGAGTTTTAAACAAGAGATTTTACTGAACTCTGTTAAGATACTAAGATGGAAGGCTCTTTTAAGGCCCATATTCTTTACTGGTTGTAGAACTGTCTTTTAAGGCCCATATTCTTTACTGGTTGTAGAACTGAATATATTCTTCTAATTCACATTATAAATGAGTGTAATTAATATCATAATCAACCTTAAGAAAAAAACCTGTGACTATTCAGACTGTTCAGAATTGGATTTCTGATCATAAGCAATTTCATTTTAAGTAATAAGGATATCCAATCCCAAATATTGATGGCATAAAGCCTAACAAAATTAATTAGAAGATGCAAATTAAGTATTGCTTTTATTATGCAGTGCTACAAGTTCTAAACTATTTTGCATTACAGTGCACTTTTTAAAAAGCTATGCAGTATTATATACAAAAAGTAGAAAAATTACCAGGTAAAATCTCCACAGAAAACAATTTTGTCTTCTATTAGCTAGAAAATACATATATGCAAGTCAAATATTGTCAGATGCATGTAGTATCAAACAAGGCTCGTTCCTAGTCATAACTTCATTATTTGTTTCTAGCTGACACACACAAAGCCCACAGCTGCCTGCCTCTTGATGGTTTTACTCTATGAGATTCTAGTGATATGTAGAATGAAGCTAAGTTAGGCTTCAGGCAATACGGAAGATGTGGTAGCTCTTAGATCAGTAACAGGCAGGGCTTTTTTTCTCATAGAACGCTCAGAACGGAGTTCCGGCACCTTTTTTGGATGGAACCTTGTAGGATAGGCAAGGCGGGTTGTATGACATGTGTGAGTTCCGGCACCTTTTTCTTTTACAAAAAAAGCACTGGAAATAGGCAAAATGTTTTGGAAGGGAGAAGAGACAGAAAAGCAAAGAAAGGAAAAGGAAAAGGAAAAAGAAAAAGAAAGAAAGGAAGGAAGGAAGGAAGGAAGGAAGGAAGGAAGGAAGGAAGGAAGGAAGGAAGGAAGGAAGGAAGGAAGGAAGGAAGGAAGGAAGGAAGGAATTGAGGTTACCAACTGTCCCAACTACTTGTTTAAACTCCATCCATTATTAACATCCTCACCTCATTTTTCTGGTTTTTGCCCCCAAAGAAGCCAATGTTTCTTGCCACAGAGCAAACTCAGTTTTGGACAGAGAGGGAATTGATTCCTTCCCACTTTTCTAAAGAGTTCTTGCTTCTGCAAAATGGAGGACATGGTAATATTTCCCTTTTGTGTAGTCAGCAGCATTTTGGGTGTGTACTTATCTCTGAACATCAACTAAGAGAAAAAATTAGGGAGAGGATCACCCATCTCTATTTTGAGTTTAATTAGTTTCTAAATCATTCTTTTAAAATTCTCAGAGCATTTCCACCTCTAGTTTAACTAGTTGTAAAAAGAAGCAGCGGTTTCCTTAGGTCTTGTACCTGAATTTTTTGTAAAAAAAACAACACTTTTCTGTTAGATGATTCTAGGCTGTGTCACATGCATTAATCCTCTTGAACTTAGAGGTATGCATATTCAGTTTTCAAATGAACAAAAGAGCAGTTTTGGGGCTGGTTTTTGTTTTTTTTTTTATAATAACCTCTTACAGCACAGAGCTGTTATCCCCAACCAGTCTTGGCATTCTAAGCTACTTTCAAAATGCTGTTACCGGTTGAAATTGGCAGCTCAAGGTCACTTTCACTTGTAGCTTGGAAAGACAAGCTCTCTCTCCCCATGTATGGTATGCCATTTATTTAAGAACCCTTCTTTGTATTGTGGTGGAAAAAGACACCCTAAAACTAATTCTTGAGGGCCTAAATGATGGTTTGTTACTACAAGAAGTTGCTAGATTCTATGCTTTGGAGATAAAGAGCCCTCACAAGTTTAAGTATAGTAATGTTGTAGTGACCATTCAAAGTTACACCATCACAGAAAAAAGTGACTTATGACAATTTTTCACACTTACAACCATTGTAGCATCCCTGTGGTCACATGAACATAATTCAGATCCTTGGCAACCGACTCATATTTATGATGTTTGCAGTGTCCAGGGGTCATGTCATCACCTTTTGTGACCTTTTGACAAGCAAGTCAATGGGGAAGCCAGTTTCCCTTAACAACCATTACTAATTTACCAACTGCAGTGATTGATTGTGGCAAAAAAAGTTGTAAAATGAGGGCAAAACTCACTTAGCAAATGTTTCACTTAGCAACAGAAATTTTGAGATCAATTGTGAGGACTAATTTATTGAATACTTCTCCAGGCCATTTCAAGTTTCGTGGATAGATATATGTGCATTTGTTAGTGTTACATTTATTTTAACATATAGGGCATGCAGTAGAAAGTTGTTGCTTGGTAACAAAACTGAAGATAATAAAATCCTAATGAGATCTCAAATCTTTAGGTGAGAGTTCTTATTTTATATGCTGTTTCTGCCTTGTTTAGGAGTGCTTGTGATAAGGATGTTCAGACTGTTTTAATCGTCCTTAAGGTATCTGGTCTCCTAGGGAACAAGGCCTTTCTCACAGATGAAAGGAAGAGGTTCTCGGTGTCTGTCATGCCTATGCTTAACAAAGTGATTTGAAGCCACAGAAGCAGTTTCAAATATGCCATGCTTATCAGTATATTGAGTCTAAAAAATGTGCATACTGATATAGTGTAAGCAAGGTAACCTAGGTCTAACACTAGACCTAGATGTACTGTTAGGACAATTACTTATTTCAGCAATGACCATCCCACTGATTAGCTATGATGAAAGTTCAGTTGAGGAATCTAATTACACCAGCCATTACAGGCTTGAGCAAAAGTTGATGCAACAGCTACTGCAAAGGCAAAGTATCCAATTAATAAAAAGTTTAACCTGATTAAGAAACTTTAAAATAAACTTGGACAGAAGAGAAAGCCATGAAAAGTCTGGCTAAAAGGTTGCTATTCAGTCTAGAAAGGAGTTATTATCAGGCATAGCTAGAACATAAAGTAGCTCATGAGTGAATAAAGTGGGCATCTGTTTTTTAAGTTGTGCTCGTTTATCCACTAACAAACAGGAGGAATTTACTACTTCAGATCCACCCAAGCTCTTAAGAGGTGAGTAAATAATAAAGTGCTAGGCAGTTATTTAGACTTAGATGGCCCACATTTTCAATTTCTCCTTGCAGTATGTCACTTGCATCAGTGGAAGCATTAAAAGCAAGTTCTGAATTCACAGAAACACTGATGATAGCACATTCAAGGGAAACTATTCCATACACAGGAAAAAAATGGCCTGAAGACCTGTTAAAGCCAAATGTTCTCAGCTAGAGGGTTTAAAGTTTGGGGAAATTGTTTTAAATGGTACGCTACATAAAGTGAATTATATCTTGTGATGTCTGGAAATGTATACTGAAAGAAGAGGTTGACTATAAAATTCCTAATAAATGTTTGATGACCATACACCCGGTAAAGTTTTTTTTTTCCCCTGTGGGAGAAGTCAGATTTGCTGATAATGGTTGTATGCTTTGAGTAGCTGAGCATTGAAGATTAGGGCTTGATTGTGGTCATCCAGAAGTGCCAATAGGTGTTTGACAACCATCCAAAATCTGCAGTCCTTCTATTGCCTTGTGTATGTAGCCAGGGGCTTGTTACTCCAATGTCACAAAACCTCTATTGCACAGGTTTCAAACTTGCCATATCACATGACGTGTTGTGACGTATTTCAACATTTTTTGCATTGCCGGAGCTGGGGTGGGTGCAGCTTCTGCATGATGCAACCGGCCCATGGCTGGCAGTTTGACACCCCTGCTCTATTGGCTTCCAAAACGCTCTAGCAATAATTCAAAGTAGTATTTTTATCTTATAAAGCCCTACTGTATATGGCTTGGCATCTCAGGACTGCCTACTTCAACCAACAATCAACTGTCTGACTCATCTGTCCATGGAGAAGCTGCTGGTGATACTCCACTTACAGGAAGCAATGGATACAGAGAGTCTGAAAAGATACTGCTTCTCAATCATGGTACCTGCTCACCTTGAAAATCAGACTTGACCTTCCTTTAATTTCTTTTCAGAAGTTATTAAAAAAAAGAGCTCTTCTGGATAGCAGTTGTTAAGATGATGCCATTCAGGTTTAATGATTGATCATGATGGTGTTACTGCTTATCTGGTTTATTTTATTTGATATCATTTCAACACATTTACTTATTAGTTTAACTCCTTATTATGGATGGTTTATTCATTTGCTTGTTTATTGTGAATATTTTAAATTGATGTATATCTTTGTGCCATATGCTATGATTCTGAGATTACAGATACATACCAGTGTAGTAAATGATGATGGTAACATTTTTAATATGAGTGTGAAGGAGAAAGGAAGAGGATGTATTTTTTATTATTATTATTAGGGGGGAGGGGGTTTGAGACAGAAATCACTGGAAATTTTAACCTCCTGGCATTTAGTTCTTTGTTGTTTCAAACTCTTCTGTGCCACAGGCTTAATATATATTATTTTATTCATCTGGTGTAGCACATATGCAAATGTTGTTTACTGCAAGTTTATATTCAATTTAAGTGGGGGGTTTTTTGTGGAAGCATGTTGTTTTTTTATGCATGCAAGCCTGGATTTTTATGAACAGAAGTAAGAACCCAAAGGGCAGAGAATTATCATCCATACTCAGAGCATTGCAAAGATTAAGAAATGGGATATAATTAAATAAGTAAAATAAATCACACCAATATAGGCAGGTGATTTGTAGGACTGATTATCGTGAAGGAGGATTTTCAGACAACACATAGAGGAAGATGCATGTCACATAGGTTCAACTGCCTTGCCTCTTTGCTCTCAGTTCCATATTATTGGCTTGCTGCTGTTTTCTGACAACATGGAGATAAATAAAAGAAAGTTGTCTTGATAATGATAGTGAGCCCAAAGAACACTATTCTATTGCATTTGCAGCTGTTCCTCTACAACAAGCATTTTATTGGTTTGAAAAGGAACATACCTTTCTCAGAGTTTTCAATCTGATCAAATAAAATGATTTTAGTCAAATAACCTGATAATTTTAGGGCGATTATTGTAATCTTGTTCTACAAAGCAAGGAAATCTGGAAACTAAGACTGATCCTTGAATGCATGGATGTCAATCTCGCCGCATCATGTGACGTGTCACGATATATCATGATGTTTTGTGCATTGCCGGACCTGGGGTGGGCATGGCCTCCGTATGATGCAACCGGCCCACAGGCCAGCAGTTTGACACCCCTGCTTCAACAGATGTGCCTCCATGTTGTTGATCTTTTTTTATATTATCACCCACAAATACAAAGACTGAGGAAACGCTTCCTGAAGCTATACAGCAGGGGTCTTCAAACTTGGCCCTTTTATGACTTGTGGACTTCAACTCCCAGAATTCCTCAGCCATGCACACTGGCTGAGGAATTCTGGGAGTTGAAGTCCACAAGTCATAAAAGGGCCAAGTTTGAAGACCCCTGCTATACAGAATAAGGAACAGAAAGAAGCTGTTCTCCAGCAGCTAGATTTTATTCTGTACATTAAAAATTACAAATAAAATAAGACTAAATGACAAGAATAATTTATGGTCCAGTTTGCTTTAGTGGCTAAGCCACTAGGATAGAAACCAGGAGACTGTGAAAGTTGGGTGACTTTGGACCAGTCACGCTCTTTATCTCAACCCAACCCACCTTACAGGTTTGTTGTTGTGGGGAAAATAGGAAGAAGAAGTATTTCATATATTTGTCACCTTGAGTTATTTATAAAAAAAAATAAAGGTGGAAAATAAGTTATATAACTTATGCCAGGCTATATTTTAAAAAAACTGGTTTTCCCTCTAATTTTTCAGTTTGATGAAAGAGAATTTGGTTTTAAAATTCTCACAAAGAAGAAAAAATTTGCAAGGGATATAATCTGGTTCTTTTACACATACTTGGTTCGGAAATGGGCCAGTGGAGAGAGACATTGTAAATGTCCTAAATGGCTTTTTCAGGAAATTTTCAAATAGCTTCCATTTTCTCCATCCCCACCACTGCATTCCTACCATCCCAAAGTATCCTAATCTTTCTGAAAAATAAATTTTATGGGCACATCTGTTAAAGCATCATCAACCTAATTTTTCAGCATTTTTGTGTTTATAAATAAATAATGTGAAGCTTGGCTTTGAACTTCACTGCAGCAGCCTAAATTAGAAGGGAAAACTTTTGGTTGTGCCTGTAGCTAAACAGTGGGGAGTAGGAAAATGATGGTCATTTACAGCCAGTAACAGAGATTTATGAAGAAATAATGATCTATTTTTCTCTCTACTCACCCTAATATAAATTGCAGCCAGCAATTGTATTGACTATCAATTAACATCTGGCTCAATTCAAAAGACCCTAAGTGTCCTCGGTGTGGCATATTTTAGCTGTACCTTCTCTCTTCTGTGCCTGACCTCAGCCTCTTGTTACCTTTCCAGCTTCTATTGAAAACAGTAAGGGTGTGAGCTAAACTGTTTTCTCACTTACAACTATAGAGAATTCATTGCCCAGAGAAATACAACCATGATTCTGCTTGTTTTCTTCATTTTATTTGTGCCACAATTCTGTCAACCTCCATTCATCTGAGGCCAATATGGCGGACTCAAACTCTGAGAACTTTCCTTAAAGACATTTTGCTTTATGCCCACTTCATAATAATCATTCATCATTATTAAAGTATTTTTTGACCCAACATGTTAGTCCTTCCCCCAAAATAAGAAATAACTTTTTCTCACACTTGCCATGCAGATTAGTGGAGAAGAATAGTTCAAGTACCACCCCATCCAAACTGCTGCTTTGGATTTTTCTTACATTTTTTCTAACTCTGAACAGGATATACAGCAAGGGGAAATGAGTGACTGTTAATCAGGAAGTCTGATTTAGAATGTTTTATTTAACCAGTATCATTGTCTCCTGCTGCATGAGTGCTAAAACAATACTAAGCCACTCTTTGAAGCTATTCCTTCATTTGTACTTGTTAGGTTCTCTTTCCCTTTTCAGTGTTCCCTAAAACAAATTGTTGATTTAAATAAGTATCTGAAACAGAATTTCAACTTATCTTGTCAGATATAGTTTGTCACATGTTTCTGCTTAATGTCATATCTATTGCAGACAGTCTTGCCCTTTCAAATTCATTAAGTCAGACATAAGGCCTCTATCGTTTTTATTTGCCCCATACTCTTCCAAAGATTCTGTGTTTATTTCAAAGATGTACTTAGTTGAGCTCCGCAGGCCACAAAAAGATACTTCATTTAGTTGTAATGGAGTCTGGGACCACAGAATCGTATCTCTCAACCATCTGTATTTGTGCTTCAAGCTGTGAACCAATTCAGTGAACTCCTTCTGCAGAAATTAGACACAGCTGAGATTTTTGAATATGACCCAATAAAACATAGATTGGGTTCTCAAACATTTTAATGGTACAGTGGTAATAGCCTACCTGACCTAACATATGTGAATGTGAAGACTACAATAGACCAAGAAGACTGAGCCAAACTTTATTCACTTTGGATTGATTCAGAAATGATATGATTCCTCTCAAAAGGAAGGAACATTTCCAGACTGATCTGAGAACTCATGAAATGCACACACCCCATTCATTTTTATCACTTCAACATTCGGGCCATCCCACCACACATGAACAATACTGTAGAAGGGAGTTGTTATGTATGGGGATAATAAAAATACAAGCAGCAGTTCATTGTGACCATCAGGTGGTGATGTGCTGTAACAGGATTGGCTGGTAAGCGCTCAGTGGGAAAACCTAAATAAGGGATTGGATGCCAGTGCACCTGGCCAGGTATATAAGGGGTACAGGTAACCCCTTTGTCCTCTTCTCTATTACCACCAATAAAGAGTTGCCATGCTGAATCCTTTGTCTGTTGTCTGACCATGTGGCCAAGAACCCACTACACAATAGTGGTGACGAGGATGGGATCCTGTTTCTCCTGAGGGGCTGAAGTCACTAAGGATCGGAGGAAAAAACAATTCCCCGAACCTTCCTCGGCTGGCTAAGCAAGCACTTGTGGTCAGCAAAGCAGAGAAACAGGATAACCATGGCACAGTACCCACAGGTTCCGCCATTCGATATGCGGCATCCCGAGAGATGGGCTTCACACCTGAGTCAGGTAGAAGGGTTCTTGAGGGCTAACCGGATCACTGATGATATCCAGAAAGCAGCATTCCTGACCTGTCTGAGCAGCCCAGCGATCCACGACCTGGCCGTTAACCTGTGCGTGCCGATGGCAATCGAGACCGTGTCGTACAAGGGCGTTGTGGAGAAGCTGAATAATCATTTCAAGCCGCGAATGTCCAAACTGGTGTGGCAAGGCCAGTTCGACCAACAGTGCCAGCGGCCAGGTGAGATGGCTTCTGAATTTATCGCAGCTCTACAGGAAGCCCCGTGCCTGTGCAATTTTAATAATTTAGAAGAAAGGTTGCGGGATCGGTTGGTGTGTGGGTTCCGAGACAAGCGACTGCAGCAGTGCCTATACGCCTGGCCGACGATCACATTACAAGATGCTCAGGATGAGATCTTGGCCAGCAAAGCCACTGGGGGAGCAGTAAACGTGACCCATCAAACTCGACCCAGCAGCCCAGGCAGTTCCATTCATCATGGAGAGGCTGTGGACGGTGGAATTGGAGAAGTGGCAGAGGAGGCTGAGATTGATGCCATGCATCAAAAGCAAGGAAGACAGCAACCACGGCGCGACAACAATGGAAGCCAGCAGAAGACACCAGCAACTAGCAAATGCACAAGCTGCAACTGCAAAGAAAGCACTAAAAAATGCGCTAGCTGCGGGTGAAACCATCCAAGGGTGACCTGCAAGTTCAGATCTGTTAAGTGCCGGTCCTGTGGTAAGACAGGACACATCGTGGCCGTCTGCCGAAATCGCACGCGGGACAACTTGCATGAACTTCAATCGGTGGATGCGTAGCCTAAAGGTACTGAGTCCCCTCATCTCAACTCTCCTCAGCCCTCTCCTATCAAATTCCATGGGAACAAAGTGACCGTCTCACACACAGACATTCAATGGGTTCTCACACCAAAAATAACATTAGAGGTCCAGTTGCAAGGGGTACCTTGCAAGATGGAACTCGACTCCAGATCCGCAGTCTCCATCATTTCTAGTGATACATTTAGAGCAGTTTGCGGCCGGAGCAAACGGTGGGCTCCTTTGAAGCCCACCAACATTTAGTTAGCTGATTTCCAGCATTCACCCATTAAAGTTAAGGGGGTGGCCACCATGTTAGTAGGGTTCAAGAACTTCCAGGGTCCTTTGGACATCCTGGTAGCCGAGAGCCGGAGGACCAGTTTAGTGGGGCTTAATTGGTTTCAGGCTCTAGGAATAGGGATCTCAGGGATCCATAGCACCCAGACCAAAAGCCTCGAATCCATCTGCAAAACGTTTGCAGACGTATTCGATGGCAAGTTGGGTAAATACACAGGGGCCCCAATTAAGTTTAAATTGAACTCCAATATTCTCCCCATAAGAATAAAACCCCGTAGAGTCCCCTTCACTCTCAAGCACAAGACTGAGAGCAAATTGGATAAATTAGTGGGTCAAGGGGTGTTAGAACCCATCGATGGGGGAGAGTGGGAGACCCTGATAGTCACCCCACTCAAAGCCAATGGGGAAGTGAGAATTTGTGCAGATTATAAGGCCACGGTGATCCGGGCCCTAAATCCGCATGCTTACCCGGTTCTGACGGTGAGACACATCCTCTCTGCACTCCAGGGCGGCACCATTTTTGCCAAGCTCGACTTGGCACAAGCGTATCAGTAGCTCCCCATTACCAGGGAGACAGCAGACGCTCAGACTATTGTAACTCAGAGAGGAGCCTTCAGAGTCAACCAATTGCAATTCGGAGTCTCTGTGACTCCTGGAATCTTTCAAGAGGTGATGGAGAGGACTCTGAAGGGCATACCTGGAGTATGCCCATACTTTGATGATGTCCTCATTACTGGAGATTCTGAGGAGGTCCTGGCTGACAGGTTGCAGGCTGTGTTAAGCAGATTCCGTTCTGCAGGGCTGAAACTTAAGAAGGACAAATGCAGTATTGGAGTGGCATCAACTGAATTCCTGGGGTTCAGAATTGATGCCAAAGGAATTCACCCTACTGACTCAAAGGTAAGGGCAATTAAAATGGCTCCTACTCCAAAGAACAAAGCTGAATTGCAAGCTTTCTTGGGGTTTCTTAATTTCTATCATGCCTTCTTACCCCACAAAGCAGTGATTGCTGAGCCGTTACACAGGCTCTTAGACAAGAAAACTCCTTGGAATTGGACCAAGGTCCATGAACAGAGTTTTAGGAATTTAAAAGACCTATTGTCATACAACTGTCACACATTTTATTGAAACCAAACCCATCTGCATCACATGTGATGCATCCCCCTATGGAGTGGGTGCTGTCCTATGTCACATAGAGGGCAATGGGGAGCAGAGACCTATTGCTTATTACTCCCGGACACTGTCAAGAGCAGAAAGGAATTACGCCCAAATAGATAAGGAGGCCCTGGCAATAGTGTCAGGGGTCAAGAAATTTCATGATTACTTATATGGCAGGGAATTCACTATTTTCACGGACCATAAGCCTCTGCTGGGGTTGTTCACGACTGACAGGCAAACCCCACAAATCCTATCCCCAAGGATGATGAGGTGGTCCATATTCCTTTCAGCATACACGTGCAAACTGGTTCATAAACCAGGAAAGGACATGGGTCATGCTGATGCATTAATCAGATTACCAGTAGCCACTACAGAACCGGATCCTGCACCTGCTGAACAGATTATGGCAATCCAGGACCTGCCAGAATGCCCACTCCATGCTAAGGACATTGCTGCAGGTACCACAGCAGATAAGGTTCTCAGCAGAGTACTGGTGTGGGTGGCCTCAGGGTGGCAAGAAAAGAGTCCAGGCCCAGAATTTCAGGCATTCTTCACAAGGAGAAATGAGCTGTCTTCTCATAAGGGATGCCTATTGTGGGGTAGCAAGGTCATCATTCCTGAGAAATTTAGAGATAAGGTTTTATGGTCATTACATGAGGGACACCCGGGCATAGTCAGGATGAAAGCCTTAGCCAGGAGTTATTTGTGGTGGCCGGGCCTGGATAAAGCTATTGAGGAACAGGTAGTGGAATGTTACACATGCCAAAGATCTAGGCCAGATCAGCCACACGCACCGGCCCACAAGTGGGAGGTGACACACAACCCCTGGTCCAGAATCCACATAGATTATGCTGGCCCGTTTCAAGGCCAAACTTTCTTACTGGTAGTGGACAGCTACTCCAAGTGGCTAGAGGTGGTACCAGTGACCAGTATGACCACAGCCAAAATGGTTCAGGTACTAAGGGCACTCTTTGCTACTCATGGCGTGCCTGATGTGATAGTTTCAGATAATGGCCCACAATTCACATCTGCTGATTTCCAGGATTTCATGAGGGCCAACTTGATTAGACACGTCACCTCCACGCCCTTTCACCCGTCGTCTAATGGGCAGGCAGAACGTATGGTGAGGACAACTAAGGACACTTTGAGATGCATCATCAGCGGTGAATGGCATCAGAGGTTGGCCCAATTCCTTTTGGCTCAACACACTACCCCGTGCACAACCACAGGCAAGAGCCCAGCTGAACTGCATTGGGGCAGATGTCTCATCACAAAGCTGGGCAGACTCCACCCTGACAGAGTGGCCCCAGAGACAGAACAACCTTTGCCCCCCAGGGAACTACACACAGGAAACCTGGTTTGGGTCATGAACTATGGGCTGGGACATGTGTGGATTCTGGGGAAGGTAATTGACAGAACAGGACTGCTGTCTTACATTGTAGAGGTGGAGGGGGGTCGCCAGGTCAGAAGACACATTGACCAAATCAGGAAACAGGTTCCTGAAAGGTCACAGGGCAACCAATCCACCCAACCACAAACATGGGGTTTAGGGGAGGAAGAAGATCTTCCGGACACTGTACTGTTGCCAGAGGCTTTTGGCAGGCCTTGTTCTGTACCAGCCTACTACCGGCCCTGCAGAAAAGGCAGGGACAATCCCTTTACAAAACGGCAAGAGGATGGAACTAAGCCTGCCAAATTTATTAACATAAAACAGAGCAAACAGAGCAAACAGAGCAAACAGAAATACGAACCATGAAACAGGAGCTATTCAAACGGTTGCCTTCAGCAAACCAGCCCTCCCACACATTCCCCTTTTAAACAGTTCAAGGCATGGTTTCTCTCTGCCTCCTTCCGAGGTGCCCCATTGCCTTCCTCTGTTTACTCCTGATTGACTGCCTCCTGCGTCAGGCGTCCTTGAACAGGGCCAGCTGTGGGTCATCTTCATCCACGCTGTCAGGCTCACACAGCTGGGTCTGCATCATAACCAGATGAGAGGGGCCTGGCTGAGGGCTCTGTGGAGCCTCAAGGCTATCCTCAGCAAGCTCTCCAACACCCCCCTCCTCCTCGTCTGAATCGTCCGACCCAACTGCCGAACCCACAGTGTGACCCTGAATCACAACAGGCCTGAACAGCAAGGGGTTGCAGGGCCCCAGAGCCAGGACTCAACTTATGATGTAACTGTCCAGGGAGGGGAGCAACCCCTGAGAAGGTCAACCAGGACTCATAGGCCACCTGCTTATCTAGAGGACTATGTAAGGACGTGAGGAAGGACGCAAAGTGTCTAAGCATCACCAAGAAGCATGTGTTAGAAATAAAAATTGTTTATTGTTTTTTTTATTATGGGGGAAGGGGTGTTATGTATGGGGATAATAAAAATACAAGCAGCAGTTCATTGTGATCAGGTGGTGCTGTGCTGTAACAGGATTGGCTGGTAAGCGCTCAGCGGGAAAACCCAAATAAGGGATTGGCTGCCAGTGCACCTGGCCAGGTATATAAGGGGTACAGGTAACCCCTTTGTCCTCTTCTCTATTACCACCAATAAAGAGCTGCCATGCTGAATCCTTTGTCTGTTGTCTGACCATGTGGCCAAGAACCCACTACACAATAGGAGTAATAATGATGTAATGGGCTCTCTGGTATGAGTATGAGGAGATGGATGAAAAGCTTAATCCTCTCTGCAATCTTAAAATCATCAACAAGACTATATGGGTTGCCAATCTCCTTTTGTCAATATGACCTCATTGAGAAGAATGCCCTATTGAAGTGGGCATTCAGAACACCTTCAAAGAAAAGGGATTCCTGACTGCACCACATATCACCTTTGTAAGATAAATTCAACATGAAATTTAATATCTTCCCATTCTTACTGAACATGAGGCTGATAAATAGGTCATGAGGGCAGATCCACCCTTCTGGCTTTCTTGCTGTCTTTATATAAGTTGGAGATTTGCTCAAATTCCTTTCCCAGTGCAAACCTTTCCGGAATCTGTTCATTTTCATAGTTTGTAGAATCATATGACTGATATAAAAGCACAGCACTCCATAAGTCCACGTTAGTTCTTTAATCAGAATGTGCAAGATGCTTTTGGAGCCTGGTGTCATTTAACAGCATCATTTGCTAAATGGAAAAATTGGCTGAAGCAAGGGGTTGCCAAATGAAGAGGAATGACAGTTTTTAAAAGATGGTTACATGGCAGATCTGTTCCTAATAAATAAGCCATGTATCAACTGTAGTGGATATATTTGCACAAACACTGATACATGTACTCCTATATATCACGAGAATTGCCTTGTGAGCAAGGAATATAAATCATCATTTTATGGGCAGTGCATGGGGGAATTACCTCCTGTGATTTAGCCTGCATGTCAATAGGCAAGAAATGTCACTGGAAACGTGTGGTGGATTTTCTCTTGTGCACACTGATATGCATACTCATTCATTCATTTTTCTCAGTTTACTTGACATTTATTTCTGTTTGTCTCATTCACATAAGTGGAAGTGCACATCTTTCAGGAATATAAGATGAAGAAAAAAAGAGGAATTTACAGCTAAAACATTAATATCTGCATCAATATGTATTTTTACTTTTTTTTCTGCCAGATCCCTCTTCAGTCCTTCTTCCACACAGCTGCGTTTTAGTTTACCTTAATATATTACATTTTATTGGCCATAGTAGTAAGGAATCCTTTTGGGCAAGAGACACATTTGGGTTTTTGTAATAATATAGTGGATGCATTCACAAAATGGTTGGCAGGGTGAAAATAGCTTAATCATTAATTGGCTGCCATGGTATAGGATGTTCTCAACCACTACTCCTGATATTTTAAGATGCCCAAAGCATTCTCAAAAATAAATACAATTCTACATGTTGGTGCTTTGTTTGATCACATGGCAAATGCTTGTTTATTTTTTTATTAAAATTATCAGTCTGTAGGTGCATCCTTCCCTCCAGTGTTTCATTTTTTTCTGCCATGCAGAATTATTTCTCTTTTTTAATAATTATATTAAATATTCTAATTACAACAGTAAAAGAAAGAGCTGAAGATGCAGAAAAAAGGGGAAAAAGGAAAACAAAAATAAAAAATATATATAAAGAACTTGAAAAGAAGTGACTTCCTATTTCATCACAAGAAATATAAACAATTTTAGAAACATTGGAAGCTATCTAACAAAATGAAATTCAGTGATGAAAAAAGTAAGGTTCTACATTTAGGCAAGAAAAACCAAATGCACAGGTACAGTATAGGTCAGACATGTCAAACTCACGAAGTCACGTGATATCGCGCAATGTATCAGGACGGTTTTGCCATTGCCGGCAATAGGGTGGGTGCGGCTTCCAGATGACACGTCCGGCCCATGGGCCGGCAGTTTGACGCCCCTGGTATAGGTGATACCTTGCTCAATAGTAGTAACTGTGAGAGGGATTTTGGAGTCTTAGTGGACAATCACTTATGAACCCGCAGTGTGCTGCAGCTGCCAGAAAAAGCCAACACAGTGTTAGGCTGCATTAACAGAGGGATAGAATCAAGATCACGTGAAGTATTAATACCACTTTACAATGCCTTGGTAAGGCCACACTTGGAATACTGCATCCAGTTTTGGTCACCACGATGTAAAAAAGATGTTGAGACTCTAGAAAGAGTACAGAGAAGAGCAACAAAGATGATTAGGGGACTGGAGGCTAAAACATATAAGGAACAGTTGCTGGAATTGGGTATGTCTACTTTAATGAAGAGAAGGACTAGGGGTGACATGATAGCAGTGTTCCAATATCTCAGGGGCTGCCACAAAGAAGAGGGAGCCAAGCTATTCTCCAAAGCACCTGAAGGCAGGACAAGAAGCAATGGTTGGAAACTAATCAAGGAGAGAAGCAGCCTAGAACTAAGGAGAAACTTCCTGACAATTAGAACAGTTAATCAGTGGAACAACCTACCTCCAGAAGTTGTGAATGCTCCAACACTGGAAGTTTTTAAGGAGAGACTGGATAACCATTTGTCTGAAATGATATATGGTTTCCTGACTGAACAGGAGGTTGGACTAGAAGACTTCCAAGATCTATTCCAACTTTATTATTATTGTTGTTGTTGTTGTTGTGTCAAGTTTCCGACGTATGGGCTTTTCAAGTGACTCTGAGGCATTGTTTACCTTAAAAGTCCTTTATTAGCCTAATACACTGGCAAATGCTTGCTCGAAGGAAGCTGGAATCTGAAATCTCCACCCCTTGCAAAATATATTAAAACACAATTCTCCACCTTTCTAATTTTGTCATTAATCATATTCTCCAATTAATTTAAAGAATCAGTTTCCCTTCCGTTAGAAGACCCGCCAAAGCCTTATCTTCTTGAGTGAGAGAAATGGCCTTGAAAAGTGCAATCCTACTCATCCCCCCTCCTTACCTTAAACTAAAACAATACACAAGTCTTAAAGCAATACACAAGTTTAACATATGAAACGGCTACTTCTTCATCTCTTGTCAAGCAATAACATTCGATGTTAGCAGCATTGACATCTTGTTGTTGTTGTTGCTGCTGCTGCTGCTGCTGTAACTTGTCACCTCCTAAAATACAAAAAATGGTCTCTTCTTCCCATATTCCATCTCCTATCTATAAACAAATCCATAAGGCATTGACATTTCAATCTTGATATTGGTAAATTCCATTAATGTTTAGCAGAGAAAACATAACCTTGATCAAATAAGTCAAGTTTAAGTGTTGTCTTTTTTTCTCTTTAGTTCTCTCTAATGTCTAATTTTCAACATGTTATCTCATCATGTTTAAAAACCAAAGGATTTTCCCATGGGAAGGATTCTTTATAAATAATTCCATATTTCAAATTTATTGTAACTTTCTAAATTCAAAGTTTTAATCACCTTTTTGCTGTTTATTTTCCTCCCCATTTTTACATTCTTAAATTTGTAGTTAAAACTTTAACTGAGGAAAACCGTCCAAAGGTTTCTAATAGATAAAAAGCAAATAATATCCATAAGTGATTAGAAAAGTATGTGAAATTTAGCATTATTTCAAAGGCACTGACTACTAGTTTGAGAAAGGTGGCCACTCATCAGACCTACTGTTTTGTGGTGCCCTCATGCGAAGCAGCTGTCTAGAGCACTTGTTGATGATCTTCCCCTTGCTCTTCATTCTGCTGCAGTTGTCAACTCTGCTTTTTATGGAGCCATTTTTAGTCTGCCTGTAGTCCAAGTATCATTTTGTGGCATTTTGTTTTTTCTTACAATGGTCTACAAAAGGTGTTCAGCTTTAACCATCAATTTAATGGGGCTGCTATCTTATGATACATAGCAGAGCAGTAGGAATCACTGTGAAATTACTAAGGCTACGTAATCAGGCAAGGTTTTGAATAAAATTATATGTGCTTATGTATAATTTTTGTCAAACGTCCTATTGATGGAGGTTGTATTAAAAACTGCAGAAGCAGAAAGCACAACCAGATGGCTACATTAAAGCACAAGCACTAGTCTCTGAGCTGGCAGAAAAGTATGCTGGCATAACATTTGGTGCCCCAAGAACTGATCTTATTGTCTGAATGTGGGACAATTTAAGGGAAGTGATTTGTGGATTTCCCGGACTTTGTTTCTCCTCCTATTGAGTGTCATCTGCTGGCAGGAAAACAACCATCTACTGCTCTCTTTAGTGTATAATGGAGTGGGATTGGTTTGAGCATAGGTTAGTTTATGGCCAGTGATTTAACCACCTATCTGGTTACCCAGCTAAAAGGTAACAGTTAGGGAAGGGTTCTAAACCTATGCCCTTTCAGTGGGGCTATTTTTAAACCCAAATCTAGCATTCGTGAAAGAACACTAAACCAACATTTCAAAACAGCCTGACTGGCAAGTCACAGGTGCAGAGGAGGTTTGTGGAGTGAAGCAGGATGCAAGTTGTAAGCAGGATGTTAGAAGCAACTTCTGCCCTTGGTTACTGCTTCAAGCTATTTCCAGAAGCCTGTAGAAATAGTCTGTAAAGCAGACACCCATCCACACACACAAACATACATACACACACACACACACACACACACACAAAGATTTAAATTAAAAAAAATTGGTGACAGAACAGCAACACACAGGAGGCAGAATTCATTCCTCATTCCTGATTTAAAAAGATCTTCCTTGAAATACAGGATTAGCATCTGCTGTTGATCTGATTTAGCATTCTTTCAAAAAGTACTAAATCTGTGGATTTATAAGGAGTCCACAAAAGACTGACAAGACCCTTGAAAAACACTGGTCAGGCATTATATAGGCAGATGCTTCTGCAGCTACTATTGCTTGTAGAAGCAATAACTCTCCCCACCCCTGCCCTACTATGAAGTTTTGCCCAGCCTTATCATGTTTGTATTCGTGGATAATCCTAACAGGTTGGGGGCAAAAAAATGCCATTATAGGTTATTACATTTTCAGGAAGAACAAGAACCAAAGCATGTATTTATGGAAAGTCCCATTTGTTCATTGGGTACAGTGAAGTAGCCACATCAGGCACTTAATTTGTTATTAATGTGAACTTTCATTACTTGGGATGACTAGTAGTGTTTGTATTTTTTGCATCAGTGCCAACATAATTTGGCTGGTTTTGGTAACTATGCAATTTGACAGGGAAAAAGAGCCTGTTTGCTGTACCACAACAGCAGAAAAATATTTTCCAGTGACCCTGGGTTTGAAAAGTCTTCATTCCCTAATGCACCTTAATGCCAGGAGAGATGTGAGTCTCAGAAAACTTAGCACATATTACCAAATAGAATTTATCAGGTATTTCTCTAGATCAGGTAAGCAAACCAACTAGAATGGTTTGTCCTAAATGATGTAATGCTTAATGTTTGGTGTTTTTTTTTATAAACTTGAATAAGCATAACTTTATAAATAAGATAATAATTTTAACAATCTAAAAACTGAAGTATGCATGACTCCATGAATGGAAATACCGCTCACAAGTATCTCTTCTTTTTCTTCTTTTTTTCACAATCGCACTTTCTAAACAGGCAGCATTCAACCCTAGACAGAAAATGCAAGATAAGGCTACAGCTTGTCACTGCTTTCATTATTCTGGAATACTTCTTGGGCCAAATGTTTTAAGGCTCCAGTTGGCATACCTATAGTCTAGGTTTGATAACAGCAAAAAGCTTTATAAGTTTCTCTTTCAGATTTAAACACCCTGGAAGGTCATCCAAGAAAGAACTGCATGAGGAAACCTCTTACAGGTGAACTTTCAGTTTTCTGTTTCTGAGAAGTGAGATAAAAATTTATCTGATTTTTTTTTTTTTTTGGTATGGCAGCTTCAGACAAAAGGCATATTTTTCCTCAAATTGTTTATTTTCTGTCCACAATACCAGCACTGATTTTGTGTTCACTTAGATTGTAGAGAAGGCCAAAAGTTTGCCAAGCTACTAACTTAGATAAAAATTCACAGACATACTTAGTGGTGGGATTCAAATATGTGAACAACTGGTTCTCTGTGTGGATGCCACTTCTGAAAGTCCATTCTGGGCCTGGGCAACAAAAAATTAGCTGCCAGTTCTGCCGAAGTGATGTGAACTGGCTGAATCCCACCACTGGACATACCAAACTTTTATGGCTATTAGAGGGAAAGTGATGGAGAATGGCTTTTGTATAAAAACAACTCTTTTAAAAACTATGGTCTTTCGTTTTCTTTCTTTCTTTCTTTCTTTCTTTCTTTCTTTCTTTCTTTCTTTCTTTCTTTCTTTCTTTTTTTCTTTCTTTCTTTCTTTCTTTCTTTCTTTCTCTCTCTTACAATGAAGCAGGGAAAAAGTCCATTCAGAATTAAGCAAGCATTGATCAGCAAACTGATGTAAATTCTCAATAGGAAAGATTTTCACTTGTCTATTTTAGCATTATTTCAAAAAGTCAGTCTCTGCCACAAAACAGCAGTAACGAAAACAGTCTTATGTGAGACCAAAGAATATAACCAAACAGGAAAAGATACTCCTAATGGACTAAGGATAATTAATAAAAAGTCTCAAAATAACTTTTAATCAAACTTGAACAGAGATTTCCTATTATCAGACTTTCATCTCTTTGAAGAAACCCATTTGGAGCAAAGGGCTCTCCAGCTTACTGTAAAAAGGTAATAGCCTTTATTTTATGCAATTTTTAAATAAAAAAGTAATAGAAGAAGTATTAAAGTTTAAGTAGAAATCACCTAGGGCTGAATGTGGTCTCACTGATAACAGAATTATATTTCACAGTCAAGGAAGCAAAACCTAGGATCTAATTAAGACACCAGTTCAGATAAAATAAGTCAAAGGAGAAAAGCACTAGCCTAATAATTGTGACTTTACCTGTAAAAGATTCTAAGTAGGAGTAATAATTGACCCCTAACTGTTAATTGCATACAAAATGGAGAAACATAATAGGATATTCTATATCTTTATGTGGAATATACCTATCCATTTCTATCTCTATATTAATATTCACATTTTATCTGCTGGCAAACACCCAATTTGGTGAACTTCAAAATATCTGATCACTCATATATGTTCCTCATTTCAGATTTCTGTACTCTGTATTTCTGTACACTTGATGACTGGCACTTAAAGAAAATATATATATATATATATATATATATATATATATATATATATATATATATATATATATATATATATATATATATATATATATATATATATATATTGTGTGTACTTTGAAAATGATTCGTAAGTTCTTCAGTGTTAAGGAATTTGTTGTGCAGAGGTCTCCTTGTGCTACCAAAGAGTTGCACAGACAAGGAAGGGTACTGAGAGCAGTAAGAGTCACACAAGAGTACACTGAGTTGTAAAAGCAAAAAGTAGTTTACTTTTGAGGTGGTGTAAGAACAAAAATGCACAATCAAAAATAAACAGTCCAAGTCACAATCCAAAATACAAAGTCTTCTTACCGGTCCAGAGGTCAATACACAGTTCAGGTAACAGAGCAAAAACAGTAACAGTAGAGAGCAGTGAATTCAGAGAGAGAAAGAAGCTACGTTACTAGCTCCCTCTTATGGCCATGAGAACACTTACACACCCATTGGCCAATTTACATCTTAAAGACATAACATCATGGTTAATATATTTTCAACCCAACATTGTAGGCTAACGCCATATGCCTAACATTCAGACTGCATGGGAGGGTAAGCACACCATCTCTTTACAGCAGAGTTCTGAATTGTCTGGGGGAATAGCTGGCTGGTTCGCAAAATGCTGTTGAAGAGGTACTTTGTGTGTGCATCAGTTATGCATTTAATTATAGTTCTACGCAATTATTATCTTAAGTGTTGGTATACAATCTACTATGGAATGGTTGGAAGAAAAAGGGGGGAAAAGACTTGACAGTGAAAGAAGTTGACATTTAGAGAGAAAAAGCTGAGAGGAGTTAGGTCTTGAAGAGCTTGAACAGAAAGTGAGAGTGCAGGTGAGACCCATGGAAGTGGTGCCCCATTGGGAGAAAATGAGCAATGCTGTAGCTCAGAGAATCGTGAGAATCCAAACATTTGGAAGCCGATCCTGCAGACCCCAGGCTGGGGGATGGGTGCACCCATTTCTTGAGCATTTCTTGAGCAATGCCAGATCCCTCGTACATAAAATTGATGAATTACAGCTGCAGATGGCAGCAAGCAGGCTTCTCCATGAATGCTGTGCGATGGTTGTCACGGAGACCTGGCTACATTCAGATGTACCGAATGCAGCAGTGGAGCTGACAAGCCGAATCATTCACCATTCTGACAGAAATGGAAGTTCTGGTAAGAGCAAGGGAGGGGGACTCTGTGTTTATATACATTGTGACTGGTGTGCCAACAGTAGAGTAGTTTACATGTATTGCTCCCCAGATGTGGAACTGAAGACTGTCACATGTAGGCCATTTTATCTGTCTAGAGAAATTACTGTGGCAATTATTATAGCTGTTTACATTCCACCTGATGCTAATGTCAGCGTGGCACTTTCCAGGCTATCTGACGTCATCTCCAGGTAGCAGCAAACTCATCCAGAGGGCGCTCTTGTCGTGGTTGGGGACTTCAATCAAGCCTGACTTAAGACAGTTCTCCCCAAGTTTGTGTAGTATGTGCAATTTTCCACCAGAGGGAAGAACACTCTAGACTGTGTGTGCTCTAATCTGAAACAGGCATACAGAGCACTCCCCCTCCCCCACCTCGGTACATCCGACCATCTCTCACTCCTGTTGTGCCCGAAGTATGTCCCTCTCAGGAAAAGAACTCAGACAGTCATGAAAAGGGTTAAAATCTGGCCAGCGGGTGCTCTCAGTCAGTTGCAGGACTGCTTTGAAACCACTGATTGGAGTGTATTCGAAGATCAAGACCTGAATGTATATACGGATGCCGGATGGCGAAACAACAATATAAACATAAGGTGGAGAACCACCTAGCAGACAACAACCCAAAGCAAGTGTGCCAGGGACTGCTGCACCTAACCAACCATAAGGGCAACATGAGGAGCACAGTCAATACCAATGCCTCATTGGCAGAGGAGCTGAATATCTTCTTTGTTCACTATGAGGTGAAAAGACCAGACCCCTTAGCCTCTGCTGGCCAGCCTTCTGATTCTCAACCACCCACCTTGTATGAACATCAAGTGAAAGCTGTATTGAAGGCTGTGAATCCCAGCAAAGCTGCAGGCCCAGATAGCAGGGGATAGTGGTTAAGAACTGTGCCGATCAATTAGCAGGAGTCCTGACAAGGATTTTTAACATCTCCTTGCAATCAGCCTGGGTACCATCATGCTTGAAAGCAGCTACCATTGTTCCAATCCCAAAGAAAATAGCAATTGAGTGCCTGAATGACTACAGACCTGTTGCATTAATGTCTGTAGTGATGAAATGCTTCAAAAGACTGGTTCTCCAACATCTTAGGACATGCCTCCCACCAGACTTTGACAAACATTAGTTTGCCTATAGGGGGAACAGGTCGACAGATGATGCCATAGCTACTGCTCTACGTTCTGTAGCAAGCTATCTGGAGAAACCTGGAAGCTATATCAGGATGCTTTTCATTGATTATAGCTCAGCTTTCAACACTATTCTGCCAAGCATCCTTATTGAAAAGTTGACTGACTTGAATTTTTTCCCCCTCCATCTGTGATTGGAATAAAGACTTTCTAAGGGACCAGGTACAAACAGTGAGGGTCGGGTCTGTTTCATCCACCCCCCTGAAGCTTTGCACGGGCTCGCTACAGGGCTGTGTGCTTAGCCCCTATCTGTACTCGCTGTACACCTACGATTGTGTATTGTCTGACCCATCCATTGCGATCATTAAGTTCGCAGATGATACCACCGTAGTGGGTCTTATTACAGGTGGAGATGAAACAGCGTACAGGGGGGAGGTACAAAAACTATCCCTATGGTGTTTAGAGAACAACTTGCACCTGAACATCGGCAAGATGAAGGAGTTGGTGCTAGACTTCTGGAGGAAAAGAGAGGAACCTGCCCCACTTTACATCAGGGGGGGTTGTGTGGAGAGAGTTTCCTCCTTTAAATTCCTGGGAGTCTACCTCTGTGAAGATCTTACCTGGAAAGTCAATACAACCCAGGTGGCCAGAAAGGCCCAACAGAGACTCCACTTCTTCAGGGTCTTGTGGAAGAACAGGGTAGAACAATGGCTGACCTTCTTTTACTGGTCTACTATACAGAGCGTCCTCTCGCACTGTATTGCGGTTTGGTATGCTGGCCTGACAGCCGCGGATAGGAAGATATTACAGAGGGTGGTGAGCAGAGCACAAGACATTGTGGACTGTCCCTTGACACCACTGGATGACATCACCAGGGCTCGGTGCCTTGGAACAGTGAGGAAAATTCTCAGGGACGACTCACACCCTGGTCGGTACCTCTTTACTCTCCTACCATTGGGTAGGAGATACAGGAGTATAGCCAGCCGTACCAATAGGCTGAAGAACAGCTTCTATCCATGGGCTGTCAGGCTCTTGAATGGGAAATAACTTTATGTATGATTGACTTGCGAGGGCAGTGTGTTGTGTGCAATTAGTCCTTCGGGAGAAGGGCGGTATAGAAATTAAATTAATAAATAATAAATAAATAAATTAGCTCACATGGTGTAATAAGATGGTGGATTTGTTGCCACTGTGAGTTGTGGTGGAGGGGGCATGAAGGGAGGCTCAGCCAATCTCAATGTATACATGGTTGTACTTTGACAATAAAGGTTCATTCATTCAACTACCAGTGTGAATCACTACTGGAGCCTTGTCCATCTGATGTTGATGAAGTTCTGTCAAGGGATAGCAGTGATAGTGGTGGCATGAAGAAAAAGCAGATGCCATGACTCTCTAGTATATCCAAAACCAGAAAGGAGGAGAGGGGAAGGGCAAACAGTTAAGAAAGAAGCAAGATAGAAAAGGAGGTATTGAGTAGGACAAAGTAGGGGAAAACATAACATCAATTAATTTTCAAACTATGCCAACCATAAATGTAACAGATTGAGGCTGATAATGGAAGTTCAAACTCAGCCCTTTTTTAATCTGAGAGGACCATCTGGTGGAGGATTTTATGAATAACAGTGGAGGAACAATAAAAAAGTGTCCCATGAGTATCAGGGAGGGGATGAAAAAGTCCTCCCCCCTTGCCTGGGACTAGGTGAGAGTCAGATGCACTGAATTGGGGAGGGTGGGTGAAGAATAAAGTGGGGCACTGAAGGAGGGTGGACTGTGCAGAAGGTGACTGTGCAGAAGGTATGTGTCAAGCATTAGTGAATATCAGCCTAGCCAAGGAAAACAAAAGAACATAAAGTGTAGGAATGAGTGAAGGTGGACTTCAGTGGCTGGCGACCCCCAGGGGGAGAGCCTTCTCTGTGGGTGCACTGACCCTCTGGAACGAACTGCCCCCGGAGCTGCAGATGGCCCCTGACCTTCGGTCCTTTCGCCATGACCTAAAGACCTGGTTATTCCAACAAGCGGGCCTGGACTGATTATGGTTTTTAAATTTGGTTTTTTATTGGTTTAAATTGTTCTTATTTCTTATATTGTTTAATCCTCTTTTAATTTTTGTATTTATATCTTTTAACTTTTTATTGTTGTGAGCTGCCCTGAGTCCTAGAGGAAAAAATAATTTTATAAAATCCTTAATGTTGTTAGAATCCAAATGTACCAAATTAAGATGTAACTGACTTGTAAAAAAAAAACCAGGAAAAAATGTGCATGGAAGGGAAAGGATAATTGGAATATCTTAAAAGATAGCATAGCTGCCTGATGAGACAATAAACCAGAAGCATTCTATATTTTGTTATAAATTTGACTACAATAATTGTTGCCATTTTCTTTAGAATAACTTCTTTCTTCTAGGTTTGCTTCATTCTCTGATCTGAATTCCTAGTTCTCTGGGGACAGTTCTAATGCTGGGAAAGGCAGAATGAAAAAGAACAGGATGACTAACAGCCAGGTGGACATACTCAGAGTGGCAATGGGTTCTCCATTGGAAGACCTGTAAGACCAGGTTAGGGACAGATTGTCATGGAGACAATCTATGGGATTGCCAAGAATTGACAATGACTTGAAGGTACATAATAAATCAGTTACTCAATCAATCATTATAGAAGGAAAACTATGGTAGCCAAAAACCAGGAGGAGTCTAATAACATCTTTTCAGACTAATAAATATTATTAAAAAGCAGAAGCTTTTGATGTGTCTGCTGAAGTGAGCTGTAGCTCACAAAAGCAGAAGACTTTAATAAAAATTTGCTGGAGTGAAAAGGTGTCCAATAGTATGTGACCTCCTAAGTGAAGGCTTAAGATCAAAAAAATATTGTGGCCTGAACAATCTGAGGGAACCAGCGGCAAAACAACTGGCTTCAGCAAATACATTGCCTGTGAACAAAAGTTCCCTATATAAGCAATTAAAAGAGGTGGGAAGAATCAACATCAACTGTTCATTTTGGATGCACTGTAACTGGTACATATTCCCTTGAATGTTCCTGTTTCTGTTGTTGTTGATTCTACTACTAGAATAGACAAATAACCACAGTTCTCTCACAGTAAGCAACATAAGACTAATCTAAATACTGAGCGTGTGAAAATGTGCCAATAAACAGCATTCAACATACACCCAATTAATTTTTACAGATCCCCAGTTGTGCATAATAGCTCTGAATCAATAAAATGAGTAAAAGAATTATTCTTCCTAGACAATCCTATGAGTTCGTGGCAACTCTAAGGGCCAATTCATAGAATTGTTTCATTCTTTTGTAGCAGATTTAGAATCATATGATTCTGTCATCAGCCAAATTAGGCTTTTGACATGCCACCTTCATATGGTTTCATCTCTTTTCTGAACACATGCGGAAGCTGCAAGACCACACATGCTGACTATCTAACTCCATATACTGTACATCCATGCCAAAATACCAGTTGAAATTAAGTTGTAAAGCCAACAACAGCCTCCCTAATTTAGCCCAGCAGACTAGATTTTCTTACATAAATTGGGCTTCATCAGAGCTGAAGGAAATGTATGTATCCAATTGTGTCACATTGCTCTGAAATCTTGGCGCAAGGGGGTTCAAAAGGCAAGCTGGCCTTCTCCTTAAATACAGAGCAAAACAAACCATGAAGTTGATGGGAAAGGCATGTTCCAAAATAGACTGATAGAAAAAAAAATATTTAAAATTGTCCTCTTCTTATGTTCACGGCCAGTAGCTTTATAAAGGGTTTCTATCTCTATTCAAACCTTGGCAGGGATAACGGAAAACACAACCATAATAATACCCCAAGGGATTTCTCAAGTATCTCATTAAAGGCTGCTAAAAGAGCATGAATCAAAGCAGGTGGTAATTTGGCAGGGAGTAAGTGCACTTTTTCCCAGATCTCAGGTCCTTTCAAGCCCATTTTCCTGTCAGCCTCTCTCACTCCCACCTTCACCCTTCACTTGTTACATTTTTCCTGTCAGTCATCCTTGTCAGGTCCTTCGAATGAGCAGGCATATTCAGAGGCTGATAGCTAATGCCAGGGAGGCATTTGACTTTAAAAAAAAAACTGAGATTTGTTTTTGTCTGCCTGCATTTTCTTGCCCTGACAGTGATGAAGTTTCATGGATGGAGAAGTTTGGAAAGTGGAAACTCTTAGGTCAAATTGCCCCCTTGTGGTGGCAAGTATCTTAAACAAATCTTTCTTCCAGGATTCTAACTGCATTTTATGAATCATGCCAAGTATTTCTCAGCCCACTGAATTCTATGGGGGAAAAAATACAGTGTTTGCCTCCTCGATTTACAAGAGGCATAGCTCTGAGGGAAACCCTCCCTGGATCTTCAATGTCATTTACAATATTTTATATCACTCTTCAGCAAAAAAAGAATTACTGCTATAAACAGGAAGGAGGAAGAGAAGCGAACTTGCTGTTAGAATTACAATTAAAGAAGAAATGACACAATAAGAGAAGAAGATCAGAGAAAAAGAAAAGTGGGGAGAAGCCACCAGTCTTTAAAGCTAATTTTCTAATGGTTAATTGAGTTAGAAACATTGCAGATACCCTGGGTTTAATTTGGTGAATATTCCTATATGAACCTATCCAATTTGCCCCTCCTAAACCTATAGGCGAGACATAACAGAAAAATACACATTTTTCAAAACAATTGAATGAAGTTGGCAATTTTTTTTAAAAAAAATTGCAAATAAAACCCAAATGCCCCAAATATATTATGCTACATAAAACCTCTGGAACAAGTGCAGACAGTAGGAAAAAAATACATTGAAAAATGCATGAAATAATACTGCCTGAATGTATTGTTTTATTACAATGTGCCGAGGGACTCAATGGTATGACAATTTTAATTAATGAAGTAATTAATTAATAGTAAACGGAGGTATTTTTAATTGAAAGTCACAAATTAATGCAGAAACATTCAGAGTCAAAATGTGCAGAGCAATTTCACCTTAGGATTCCATCATGGTTGATAATTATTGACCAGTCCCTAAACCTCTTTGGGGGAATGCAAGATCACATAGCTCATGAGCACCACAGCTCCTTTTGTTCCTGGAGGAAGCAGATTATCTAGACTCACATCAATCAAGGCCCGTGCCTTAGTTCAATACTGAAATGCTGTTGTACCATACAGTGCAGTACTGTATGATCTTTGTATGATCTTTGGGGTTCAGACTTTACCTCACTGGGGAGAAATCTCTCCAAAAAAATCCGTTCTTCTTATGCTATTCAGTGTCAGCAGTCTGTCCATCTTTGATGATGTCTCTCATGAAGAATATCTGGTGTTGATATATCTGCCCAAGAGAGGGAAGCTGCAAGGCTCTTCAAGAGAAGATATAGAGAGTGCCTGACCTTAAGAGCTGCCAGAATCAGAGCTTCTCTGGCAGAGGCATAGAGAAGTTTGAGAACAAGTTATCAAATCAAATAAATCCAGGCAACTGAATGTACCGTATTTTCTGGCGTATAAGATGACTTTTTAACCCATGAAAATCTTCTCAAAAGTTGGGGGGTCGTCTTATACGCCCAGTCGTCTTATACGCTGGAAAATAGTACATAAATCAATCGAGTGCCCCCGTTCTTGCAAAGCAACTTCAAGCCTCCTTAGTCCAGTCCCCCCTCCAACGTGACTCTCCCTTCCCACCCCCAAGAGCCTCTAAGCCCCTTCCCCTCCCCCTTGCAAGCGCCAGACCCCGGGAGCTCTTGCGTTTATTCCAAAGGGTGGATGGAAGGAAAAGCCCCTTTCGGCTCTGGCATGGCTGCAAGTCAACGAGCCCGGGAAGGCATGCCCTCCCCTCTCACTGTGGAGGAAGCAGGGCAGGCTGGCGTCGGGCGGGAGCTGGCAGGGCAGTCCTGCGCACGCGCGCGCTCCCCAGCTGCTAAGGAGTGCTCGGGGAGCCGTGGCAGGCGCCTCACGCCCTTCCCTCTCGAGGCGGCACCGGCGGAGCCGTCCGGTGTTGGGTGAGAACCGGCAGGGCTTTGCACCATCTGCATCAGACGGGTCTGAATCGGGCTTGTGTCGGACACTTGGCAACTGGCATGTAAGTATTTTCCGGCATATAAGACGAAAAATCTTGAAAATCTTCTCAAAAGTCGGGGGTCATCTTATACGCCCAGTCGTCTTATACGCCGGAAAATACGGTATATGTGGTATCATCCACCTGTAGGTCATATCGGCAAGATAGCAGATGAAGTAGGGGGTTGGCCTAGAAGACCTCCAAGGTCCCTTCCAACTTTATTGTTGTTGTTGTTGTTGTTTCTCCATGGTATTCGAAGCAGAACGTCCAGATTCAGCCACAGTTTTGTTCCACACAGCATAAACCTCAAGCTTCCTCCTTCCATTATATATTCAAGATGGACTGTGTTTAATAGTCATATGTTATGTATATGCAGTGCTTTTTTTCCTAAAAAAAAAGGTGCTGGAACTCTCAACTTGACGGGCGCAGGAGGCGGGGGGGTGGGGGGGGTGCTGCTGCAGTCACAGGTGCAAAGGGTGTTGGTGGCGGGCTCCCCTCCCTGGGGCCGGAGCCGGCGCGGCTGGTGCTGTGGGAGCAGCAGAGCCCACTCTATGTGGCGGGGCTGCGCAATGTGGGCAGCGGAGGCTGTGTGGGCCAGGCGATGTTTTAATCTTATGATTTTAAAAATATATTTTTTCTATTGTAAGTTTCCCCAAACCTCGCCATGTGGATTGCATACAAATATTATATAATTGGTAAATAAAGGCAGAACATATGTTAAATATACATCAAATGATAATATGCTTCCCTACAAAGTCAATTCTTGCTCAATGACAGACCAAGGAGTGAACTCGGAAAGGCAAGAGGAAAATCGAGAAGAGGTCTGTGCAGCTCTTCAACATCTTCATCAACGATTTGGATGAACTCATCAAATTTGCAGACAACACCAAGCTGGCAGGAATAGCCAATACTCCAGAAGATAGGCTTAAGATACAGGAGGATCTGGACAGACTCGAACACTGGGCACTATCTAACAAAATGAAATTCAATTGTGAAAAAAGTAAGGTTCTACATTTAGGCAGCAAAAATCAAATGCACAGGTATAGTATAGGTGGTACCTTGCTCAATAGTAGTAACTGTAAGAGAGATCTCGGAGTCCTAGTGGACAATCACTTAAATATGAGCCAGCAGTGTGCTGCAGCTGCCAAAAAAGCCAACACAGTGCTAGGCTGCATTAACAGAGGGATAGAATCAAGATTACGTGAAGTACTAATACCACTTTACAATGCCTTGGTAAGGCCACACCTGGAATATTGCATCCAGTTTTGGTCAGCACGATATAAAAAAGATGTCAAGACTCTAGAAAGAGTACAGAGAAGAGCAACAAAGATGATTGGGGGACTGGAGGCTAAAACATATAGGGAACGGTTGCTGGAATTGGGTATGTGTAGTTTAATGAAGAGAAGGGTGAGGGGTGACATGATAGCAGTGTTCCAATATCTCAGGGGCTGCCACAAAGAAGAGGGAGTCAAGCTATTCTCCAAAGCACCTGAAAGCAGGACAAGAAGCAATGGATGGAAACTAGTCAAGGAGAGAAGCAACCTAGAACTAAGGAGAAATTTCCTGACAGTTAGAACAACTAACCAGTGGAACAACCTACCTCCAGAAGTGGTGAATGCTCCAACACTGGAAGTTTTTAAGAAGAGACTGTCCAGCCATTTGTCTGAAATGGTATAGGGTTTCCTGCCTGAGCAGGGGGTTGGGCTCGATGACCTCCAAGGTCCCTTCCAACTTCTTCTTGTTCTTCTTGTTCTTCTTGTTCTTCTTGTTCTTCTTGTTGTTGTTGTTATTATTATTATTATTATTATTATTATTATTATTATTATTATTATTATTATTATTATTATTATTATTATTATTATTATTATTATTATTATTATTATTATTATTATTATTATTATTATGAAAGGCCCACACTGATAAATTAAAAATCTTTGTGGTCTGCAAAGGAATGCTGGTGGGCTAATCAATGATTTGGTGACTAGAGGAGCATCTACAGTGTTGGAGCTTGTGGTCAGGGTAAGCCATGGAGGCACTAGGCAACATGACTTTCAGGGCAGTGGTGGTGATTTTATTACTTTTTTTAAAAAAAGACTGTGCTCTGTCCAAGGATGCTTGGTAAGCTGCATGTACAGGCCTGGTCTAGAATTTATTTTGGAGCATTCAACTATCTAGAGCAGGCATGTCAAACTCATTTTGTTTGAGGCAACTTTTTATAAAAAAATTGCCATTAATTTGTTTTAATAAAATAATTTAAATCAATTTTTCACTTGATTTCAAATTAAATGAATGAGATTTTTTTTAGTACAATTGCCAAATGCAATAAACTGGTTTTAGGTATATGTTACTGGAAGGAAAAAGCAATCCCTGTTGCGCTACTGATCCCAGAGAAACATTTGCATATATGCAGGTATCCTTAGGGTGCCATAGTTATGGATGAGAAATATTGGTTGCAAAGTTGGCATTTCTGGATGTAATACAGATATTTTGGACTTATTTTTGTTTCTTTGCATGTTTGATATTTTTAAAAAGGCATATGCTACTGACTACGCTTATGCACATATATAACATGATCACTGCTTGTCCAAAATTTTACTATACAGATAATACCCCCAGAAATTATTTTAGCCTTTTTAATAAATGTTGTTATTGATGTTAAGCTCACCAGGGAAAACATCATATATTGTTATGTATATACTAGGTTAATTATTTAAAGACTGAAGTGCAACATAACTAGATTCTAAATAATCTATTTTTCAAAACACACAACAGTCCAAACAGTAAAAGTAAAGTCCAAATTAAGAATATTTCATTCTTAAGAATTGTTTAGATTCAAAATAGTTTTCAAGAGTGTACAAAAGATACTATTTTTTCTAGAATCAGCTAAATTAGACATATTACATTGAGAAAAATGTTTCTCATTTCTTTCCTGTTACCTTTGATTTCATTGCAGAGATGTTAACATAAGAAATAGATTATTTTGTTATCTAATTTTACCTTCCAAAAGACAGAAGCAGATGAAAAATGTGAGGTTCTTTCCTGTTGGCTTTTCTGAATTAGCTGTTTTAGATTCTAAAAGTTTAGTTCCTAAAGAAGTAATCCTGTAAATAATTTTAATGTCCTCCTCTAGTGCAGGCTCTTTTATGACTCAAGGACTTCAACTCCCAGAATTCCTGAGCCAGCATGGCTCAGCTTGGAAACCTCTCCCTTTCCCCTCAGCATGGCTGGCTCAGGATTTCTGGGAGTTGAAGTCCACGAGTCATAAAAAAGAGCCATGATTGCTAGCCCTGCAATAGGCTTAGGAAAACCAATAAGGGAACTGGGTTGTTTGTTTGTTTTTTTGCAAAAAAAGGTTCTGGAACGCCGTTCTGAGCATTCTATGAGAAAAAAAGCCCTGTGTATATGTAGGGGTGTAGGTCTATAGATATGTTGTATATAGTATGCATGTATTGTATATGGTATGTTTAAGCATGTGTTCACTTTGAGAGTGGGCAACTAAATTTCATTTTTGATGTGTGTCGTTGAGCCCACAGTAAAAAAAAATGACAATAAAGATTATCTTATCTCTTTGGAATACGGCTGCAATGTTCACACATACAGACAAGGAGCAGTACTAGGGCTGTGATATTCCAGCTAGCAACTTAATCAATTTTGACACTATTATGGCAAGTCCCATTTCTATTTAATTAACTGAATCTCATATAACTCTTCTCATTGTTTTCATGGTGAAAATTTGTCTTCCTTTCACCCACCCACCCCACTCCTAGCTTTTGCCAGCATTTATTTAGTCACTCTTCTCACCTTTCTGACTGAATGTTCTAAATACTTTGAATGAAAGTCTCTTTAAAGTGTCATTTTAAATTCTGGTTTTAATCACTTGCTCAGCTGCTTGGAGTAGGTAAAATAAATGATTGGGGGGGGGGGAGAAAAGAAAATGAGTAAAACCATAATCAGTTTTCCATCTCTAGTTTGCTTGGGTTTTGCAGCCTGATGGAACTGCTGTTGCTATGTTATTTTTACCAGTCTCCCATTTGCAGAAAATGCTTTGCAATATTACTACAAACTGAATCTGTAATCTAATGCTGAGTTCACGTTATTTTGTGACGCAGGGGACACATAATATGCTCTCTGTAGAGCTCTCTCCTCTTCATCCTTCGCCCTTTCATGATGCAGGTCGACTCCATTTCCTCCTGGACTAGATGATTACACTGATGAAAAGCCAGGCAGAAATTATTTCAGATTGCATAGGCTTTTTTTGCTCCAACATCTTTAGGATGTTTTACCTCCATTGTATAAATGTTGAGCTTCCTATCCTCCAAATACAGCAGGGTAATTGGAAAGGAGATGAGCTTGTCTAACCTAGCTTTAGTACTTTATGGTCGCATAATAGGTTTAAAAAGCAGGGTTGTGTCAGTGACTTTACTCACTATAATTCTGAGTCCCTTTCTGAACAGGTTTAGTCTCCATTTTCAGAAATGCAAAATTACAGCTTCAAAGACCATACACTTGCAAAACAAAGTAAAAATCAGATTTTGTTCCCAGGAGTTTCAAAAAGTGTCCAAGGATTAGGCCCAGTCACTTTCTGACTCATGTACCTAAATTACATCCCAAGGCTGCCTGATTTCTGTTTGCTAAGACTTGTTTCAAATTGATATATACATAGGATACAGTTGAGGAGTAAAGACTGAAGGAAAAAAAAATAAAACACAATCTCTGAACTTGGCTTTTGCAGTTTGAAGGGGAAAGCAAAGATTTAACTTCAGAAAAAAATAGCTTTTGTGTGTATCTTCCAATAAAGCTTGCCCCATTCTCAAAGGGCCTGCAATGAATTGAACATGCTAAAAATAACAGCATCCTTGGTATTTATGAATTAATCATCTTCACTTAGAGTGTCTAAGAATTCCAATGGTTGTTTTCAGCATCCCTTCTGCAGACAGGACCTCCTCATAAAGTATACGATACAGTATATGATACAGAATGTTTTGGTTAGGAGTCCAGAACAAGGAAATGCAAACATGAAGTGCTACAATTACAGTCTCAACATGCACATCTGCCGCCGCCCCCCCCCCCACACACACACTTAGAATATAATTTTGAAACACATTTTGAAATCTAGCACATACATGGTTATATATTTTGGGGTAAGTACAACTTGGAGAATTTGTTCTAAAAGAACGTTCAGGCCACTGATCACTAATTATATCTGGATATGAAAGAAAACTAGGAGGTTGAGGCAGACTGGGGAATAAGTTAATAATAAGTCAAGTCTTGTCAGATGGGTGGCTATATAAATTAGATTGGCTGATACTGTTACTTTTCTGTGTCTAGAAAGTAAGCAGAGCTGCACAGCTCTGCTAACCTTGTCTTTGGAAATTTCTGTCAATTCTGAGTTCAAGTTAAGGTGCTACCACTGGCCATCCTTTCTTCTCCTCTTCTATTTTCATGCTATATCATCCTTCTTGTCTAATGCATGACACAAAGACTGGAAAAAGAAACACACTCTATGATTTTACATTGTTCACTATTTACCGCAAAATTATTGTAACAATAAAGTAAGGAGTTTTAATGTACAAATATGATCTTTTGCTTTGCTCCTTTGAAGAATCTTGTGCAAGCTTAAACAGGTATGTATTGCTCTATATGCTAAAATAGTTAAATAAAGGAATTGGCTGTGATACCTGAGAGTAGCTCATAAGCTATTAAATTACTCCCTATTATACTAATCCCAATTCTACAAAGAACAATAGAACTTTTGTTGAGTCAACTGCTGTAGATGGGGAAAAATATGTGATGAAACTCACTACAGATTTGACAGCAACAAAATAGTTTTCAGATGGGGCTTCCAGTTTTGCGCAGTAACGCACCAGCCAAGGGATTGCAGGGCTACACACCCTACGGCTGATTTTCTGCCTTTTAGGAGACCCTAAATGGGCCAGAAGTTGCCCCGAAGAGGCAGCAAAGAAGGGAGGAAGTCCCATGGACCATGGAGACACGGCAGTCGACCCATCGGTCCAGGAAAAGAAACCAACAGGAGAAAAGCTAGCCTAACTTCAGAGTCTAGCCCAAGATACAAGCAACTGAAGCCCAAAAGCACTATTTTAAGCTGATTGTAAACAATGTGCTTGGATCTAGGTAAAAACATTGATTTTCTCTATTCTACATATTAACTGATCTCCTGGGGGGGGGAAAACTCCAAGATGAAAAAAAAACTTTGCTTCATCCTTCTGCAGATGTAAGCAGCAAATTAAACATTTTATGGGGGAGAAATATACTGAAATGAAATGAATATAAGACCTAAATCTGGATAAGTTTGTTATTTGTCTAAAATCTCTTAAGATCATCATTTTAAACTATGAAAGTAGAAGATAACTCTTTATTTTAAAACTGGAAAAAAAATGAACTGGTGCTGACATCTAGTGGTGGATGAAAATTACAACAGTTGCTCTAATACAGGGGTGTCAAACTACCGGCCCACGGGCCAGATGCATCATAGCAAAATTGCACCCATCCCATTGCTGGCAATGGCAAAAAAGTCACAATACATCATGCCACATCATGTGATGTTGCAAGTTTGACACTCCTGCTCTAATACAAGACTAAAGCCCTAGAAAAGTTAATCTGTTCTTATTCAAAGTTCTAATAATAGAGAATAGCTGTGACAAAAAAAGAAAACATTCTGGGGTACATATAAAATGAGAACTATAAACTTTAAAAAAAATCTGACCTTTTTCGATTACAAATATTAATTTAACTCTGACTCTAAATCTGTTTACAGAGAAAGGAAAACCTTGATTTTTGGCTATAATGGAAAATCAGAAATCTGCAGAAAGAATGTATCAAGAAAAACAAAACCTTTCCAGGAGGAGATGTATGAGATGTTGCAACTAATTCAAATAACAATGATCTTAAACCATGAGGAAATTAAAAATAATTTTGAAAGTTTATATGAATCCATTTCCAATTTCACTTCATGGCAAAAAAAACTCTCAGAGGATAATAATGGAGAGGGAGCAGATAAAGCAGAAAACTGAATATAAATTGAAGGAAAGAGATTTAAAGATGGAACCTAACAATATAAGGAAGTATGACTTGAATCAAGTGGAGAAGGACTTACAAGAAACATTGGACATGGAAAAGATAACTTATACTCTAAGACCACAAAATAAATCTGAGGATAAGAAAAAAAGATTTGATAAAATGGATTGCAGAGCTGTTGGGAGTACTACGAGAAATGGGGAGACAAGGGATGATGAGAGAAACTAAGAGAGAAAGAAAAGAGAGGATCAAAGACAGGATCTTCAATTCAAGGTTGGCAAAGAGAATATTATTGAAAGAGGAGAAAATCAAGCAAAGCTATTATGTGGACTTTGGAATATAGAAACTGATTGTTAGTGATTACTTTGCAAATATAAGCTGTTTACCAAATATTAAGAAGTTTATGTTAAAAAAAAATCAATAAAATATATTTTTAAAAAATAGTTTTCAGATGAAAATACATTTCAAAATGTATGTAGCATAAAAGACATACACAGAAGCCAGTGGCTTTGCATGGCAGGATCAGAATCCAGTCCCTGTGCAGATTTAAGTGGCGATCCACCATAATCTAAAAGAGAGATGGCCAATTGCCTCTATTTCAAGAGCCATGGTTCTTTTCTACACAATTGAGCAACCAGAAATTTATTTTGTAACTAAAGAATACAAAAAATTTTCTCAAATTTTGTTCCCTTCCAAATTTAGCTTTTTGTATTAAACACTTTTAACACAGAACAGTAATCTGTACAGATGTCAGTCTAGAAAGCTCTCATCCAAGGTAGCGTAATTCCAGTTGGAGGAGCAAATATCTTTGCCTCCCCTTCCACAATATACCTGCTTCCAAGAAACAACATTTTTTAAAAAAAAGAGATAGAGTTTTTTCACAGCCTCTTTCTCCCTCATTGTTGCTTGAGGAGAAACAAATACTACCTTTTGAAGCCAGCAGCACATTTGGTATGGAATTATATTCCAGAAGCAATCTTTCGAAAGATGGGGGAAAGCACAAAAAATTCATTAGCATTTTTGTTTCATTTAAATGAAATGTACTTAAATCTAAATAGATGTAAAACTGTTAATATAATTGTAATGTATTGTATATGTTGTGTTTGCTCTTGTTGCACTGCTTGCTAATTGCTTGCGTTCAATTGCTAAGTGCTAGTTCACATGTATGTTGTAACGGTTGCTAGCCGGCCCAGACTGGTTGTCTCCAGCCAGCTAAGTAGGTCTTTGGGCTGGAAACCTATGCTTCAAACCTAGTGGTCGCCGCCTATCGGCCAACCATATAGATAGCTGCACAGCAGCTTCCTTGTCGCTTCTCTTATGTTTCACCTTCAATAAAGCCTGTTGCTGTTTTGAACCTTCTGTCTCGCTCAATGCTTGCAAAGAACCGGCTACACAACAATAATTATCTCATGTCACACTAACATTTACAGTGATAGAAGAATGTTGGAACTGGTTGCCAATGGAATCCTTTGTTCCTTTGTTTATCCATCCACCAAGCTCTATATAATCTTAACAAAATGCTCCTGAAAAAGAATCTGCATGTGATAAAATGGACAGAATTGTATTAATAAAATATATTTGATATATTTAATTTTGCTGTACTGAACAATTTGCTCTAGAACATTATAAATGGTTAACGGTTTTATCATTTCAAGGTGTAGCAACATCTTTCTCCTTAAGAACCACATTACACTTTATTCATCTTTATGAATAGTTGAATTTTTACAAGTAAACTGTAAAAAAAGGAGGAGGATTCAACAGAAGGAGAATTTAAGAAAATTATAGATTTCAGTGAGTGACTTAAGGCAGGGGTCCCCAACCCCCGGTCCGTGGACCAGTACCAGGCCATGCCATGCTAGCAACTGGTCCGCACAAACAAGGAAAACCCCATCCACAGGATGCAGGCAGGAGACAAAACCACGCCCCTTGCGATCTGCTGAAAAATCTTTCTCCAGGTAACTGGTCCCTGGTGCCAAAAGGTTGGGGACCACTGACTTAAAGAACTGATACTCTTTTATTATTATTATGTATGGGCAATCTATAGTCAGATGCACAGTTTAAGACTGGTGGAAACGAAATAATTCAACCCCTAACCAAGGACCTAAGAATTATTAAGGTGGTAACTTAGAATCTAGGTAGTTCCAAGCTGGATTGGGTTATTTTGTAAAATTAGAGTATTCAAGTCTGGTAAATTCAATATTTCCAGACATCAATGAAGTCCTTTAGAATCACTCCATGAGCTCCAAACACTATTCATATAACAATGAATTTATTTTTCCAGAAGAATTCAACTTAGATCTGTAAGTCCCAAAGTTTTGTAATCTTTTCCAACTGTTTTTCTTCAATCCTAGAATCTCCCAGAATAGCAACACCAATGAACCAGACTCTCTTCTTTTCAATAACTGTTATATCAGGTATGTTATGAACAAAATGCCTAGGTGTTCAGATCTTATTGTTATCATGTTTGGTCACAGAAGTCAGCCAGGTGTTTAGATTGGATTTAGTATTTTTATCCACCTATCCTTTCCAGGACATGTCATAGCAGAAGTTGTGGTTTGATTGTGTTTGATTGCATTATGGGATGTAAGCTGTTCCAAGTAAGGCTTCCTTTTGCAATTGATTTATGGCAATTCTGTCAGTGCCAATGGCATTGAAGTGATGCTCCAGATGATTTTGGGTTGCCCCAAGACACCTAATACTATTGGTATTATCTTTCTTTTCTTTTGCCACAATTATTCTATTTGTAGGTTTTTGTGTTGTGTGTTTTTCTCCAGTTCTTTCTCTTGTCTTCTGCTCTGCCCGGGTACTGCTATGTTCACTGTCAGTGAACTTTTTGTCTTTTGTATAATTATTATTAATTTCTGACTTCCGGTGGCTCCGCGGCGACGGAGGGAGCCTTCCCGGGCTGCCCGCGGCTCAGCTGTTGTTTTTTTCGCCCGAAACAGCGCCGATCAGCTGTTCGGGCGAATCCGAAGCCCCCTCCTCGGGAGAAGAGGAGGGGGCGAGCCCCCAGGTAGGGGTAGAGTTCTCCAGGGCCGCCTGAGCTTATGGCTTGGGCGGCTGAAGGATTGAACTCCCCCGTAGCCTGGGCTGCTCCCAGCTGGCCGTCGCCTCTGCTCCTGATTCTTGGAGCAGAGCCAGCCGTCTGCGACCACCCCTGCCTGAAGGAATGACTATGATTTAAAGGAGCAGGCAGAGCGATACAAGAGGAAATGGTAAAGAGGATTATTATGTTTTACTCTCCAGCTTGATGGACTTTTTTGGATTACAAATTTGAAGTGAAAGTGCGTCATATTTGGTAAAAGATGGCGGCTAAACCACCCCCTAAAACTCTTCGGAGTGCTGGAACTTCTCCTGTGCAACAATCATTATTGCAGGCGCTGCATCCTCCTGATGTATTGACATCAAAGGACTTACAAGATGCTCTTGAAAAACATACCCAGGTAATTTTGGAATCAATTAATATTAGATTTGCACAGATGGAGGAGAAATTGGAGAAATTGGAGGAGAGAATGGAGGAGAGGATGGAACAGAAGCTCAAAGCGATGAGGGTAGACATCTTGACTTCAGTGTGTAAAGTGGCTCGGTGTGTGGAAGAATTGGAGGAAAAGCTAGAAGACTTGACTCAAAAGAATGCTATATTAGAAGCAAAAGTATTGGAGAATGAAAATAAAATGGAAAAGGAACTGTGTCTTGCTGAATATTTCCAGATGCAGTTTGCCATTAGAATTAGAGGCTTAAAGGAGAATACTAAGGAAGATCTAAAGCAGCTGGTTTCTGAGGCTTTTGAAATAGTGTTGAAACAGCCAGCATCTGAAATAAAAGGAGGCATGGACAAAGTGTTTCGTGTGAATTCATGGATTGCCAGACAGAGGAAGTTGCCTAGAGATGTGGTGGTATATTTTGCAAAAAGGGAAATTAGAGATGAAGTTATACAAGCTGCTTATGATACTAAAGTTATGATTGCTAATCAAGAAGTTTTGGTCTTAAAAGAAATTCCTCCAAAGATTCTAAGGAGAAGGAAGGATTTTACATTTCTTGTGCAAGAGCTCAAGCAACGAGATATAAGGTTCAGATGGGAGATCCCAGTGGGGTTGATGGTGACGCACGAAGGTAAAAAGTACCGTTTGGTTACTGTGATGCAAGCGCGTGATTTCTACAATAATGTTTTAAATGCAACGCCATTAACACTTTTGGAAGCTGGAAAGGGATCTGGAGAAGGAGTGCATCAAGAGGCCGAAGATGGTCAGATAGAAGACAACGGTGTTGGAGGAGATCAAGATACAACCTCGTTGGATGAATCTATAAAACAGAGGGTGACGCGTGCTGCTGCAAAACGATCTAAGAAGAGAAAGTAGCAGGAATCGCAGAAGTCTTTGGAACTTTTACGATATAGTCAAGTAGTCAAGTAGGGGAGGGGGGAAAAGATTTGGGTGTAGACGCAATATATTTCTATATTTGGTGGTTTTGTGGAGAGGGTGAGCTTTTTTGGATTAAAGTTCAAGTTTTGTTTGCAATTTTTTTTTTTTTTCCTTTTTTGTTGTGTTTGGAATAATTATAGATGTGGTACGGGAAGAGGACCGGTCGATTACAGAAGAGTTGACTTTAAAGTTTTTTGATTTGGGATCCTTGGTTAATTTGGAAAACTATTTGTAAGAATGTTATATCATGGAATGGATAAAATGGATGGAGTTTATTTAGGATAAGTATAGGGTTGAGAAGGGTTTTTTTTTTTTTTTTTCTTTTTCCTTTTTTTTGTTTTTAATATATGTTTAATACTATTAAGGTTTGTTCCATTCTATATAAGCTAGAGAGTGTCCTTTTCTTATTCTAGTTTTTTTTTTTTTATATATATGTTTAATATTGTTAAGGTTTGTTTTATCCTATATAAGCTAGAGAGTGATGGATTTTAGAATTTATAGTTGTTAGTATATGGTTGCTTAGGTTTGCTTTTTTTTATATATATATACCTTGTATTCAGCTCTGGGAAGTAGGGGGGGGGAGGGGGGGAGGTAGGGGGGGGAGGAGGGAGGGGGGAGGAGGGGAGGTAGGGGGGGAGGAGGGAGGGGGAAGGGGGGTTTTCAAGGGAAAATTGTATTTTAAAACTTTTCAATAAAAAAAAAAAAAAAAAAAAAATTATTATTAATTTCTCTCCCCTCTCCCAATGCAAAAAGACTACGATTGTTTGACCACTCACTCTGAAGGAGTCCTAAGAACACAAGGGATTTTGATGGAACAAAATCTCCCCAAAGCTCCCAAACCACAATTATTTTTCACCACAATACAGAAAAAATCCTATACATTGAAATGTAATCAAAATTGTTCTCCCTCTATTCATGCCTTTAAATTTAAATTTGTAAAAAAAAAAAATCAGCAACATAAACCCTAAAATTTCAAGAGCCTCATTTCAGACACAGAGTTACTGCTTTGTCCACTGTTGATGACAAAGTAGATTTAAGATTGGAGACTAACATTTCCTGATTAGCTGAAGCTGTCATCCCCCCCAGCATAGAATTTGTATATACCGTTTTTTTCCGCCTATAAGACGCAACCTTGTATAAGACGCTCTGGCATGCGAGTTCCAAGCTTACAGCAAACAAAGTCAGCGCTGGGAGCAACTGCCTCCCAACTCTCTAAATACAGTAGATGCCTCCTGGCCAGCCCCACCCCCACCTCCACACACCTAATCAGCATCCAACATGATGAGCATGCATAGTCAGTTACAGCAGCAGCCTTCCGACCCTGGTAAACAAACTGGCGTGAGTACAAGCATGACAGCAAGGCAAGGGAAGTGAAGGCAGGTTTTAAACTCCCCGCCATTTCTCCCTGCCGATCAGCTGTTCGGTGGAGCGCCAAACAACTGAGCCAGCAAATCCAGAAGTTTGGCCCGCTGACAATCTTGCCACCTCCCCACTCCCGTTAGTGGCAAGCCCACAGGGGCTTGACACCTGCACCAAGCGGCATGGCAGCGGCATGTAAAGAACCCACACAGACATGCCCTGGGCTGCGGAGGTTACCCTTATTTTTAAGACGCTGCACGTGTATGAGATGCACCTGATTTTTGAACAGGGTGTTTGCATGTGTCTTATACACAGAAAAATATGGTATACTGTTGTTCTCTGGCCCCATCTAGTGGCCGGGCCAAATACCAATCTTTATTGTTTGGAAACTGAGCTGGCCCTTTAAGACATCCACCTTCCATCACCCCTCACTCCAAAAACAAGTGCATCCTGAGAAGCCAGGCTCCATTTCCTTGAGCAGCCTTAGGAAACAGAGGCAGGGGGAAGAATCCAGCCTAATCTGCGACATATGTTCATCTGAGGACACAAATCCACCTCCCATGCACACAGCATCGCTAGTGAGATTTAGATTTATCTGTAACTGGTAATTGTTATGCTTCTCCCAAAACTCAACATCATTTCTTTTGTATTTGGGTTCTTACAAGAGCCTTGGTGGAGCAGTGGGCTAATGCCTCCTTAAGTAACACCAGCTGCCTGCAATTAGTGCAGGTTCGCATCCCACCAGGCTCAAGGTTGACTCAGCCTTCCATCCTTCCGAGGTAGGTAAAATGAGGACCCAGATTGTTGGGGGCAATTAAGCTGACTTTGTAATAATGCCGCTTGGGGTGTGTGTGAAAGCCCTAATAAGCAGGCATATACATAGAATGAAGGCTACTGCTAAGCTTGTAAGCTGCCCTGAGTCTTCGGAGAAGGGCGGGATATAAATGGAATTAAAATAAAAATAAATTTTAAAAAAAATATTGTATTTCTATTTTTCCCAGTTTCACCCATCCTGTTCCTTTAATAAAGCATCCAGATATATACACACGGTTTATTTTATTGGAGGAGAGGTGGGCTTAACTGCACGTCAAGCTGCACACAGGGTAACATGCAGCGAGGATAGAACAGAAGCATTTAAAATCTTTTACTTATCTTTCAGAAAACAACGTATAGTAAAGATAAGCACAAATTTACCTTTATTGCCAACAAGTTCTTTGATACACCATGGATACTTATCTGAATTCAAAGTACCAAAACACCAGAGGGCCTTTTCCCTGGCACATTGCCAGATTCCTTATCCAGAAAAAGAAAGCCTCTGAAACTCTGGACAGACAGAAACAACAGAGCATGTGCTTCTCCATTGTCTGTAATACAGAGACTTTCCTGCTGCTTTCAGATACCAACCCTGCTACAACATGCAATGTTGCTAGGTTTTGCCCAGCATCCCTCAAAATTTATTGCATAAAGACCTGTGCCATAAACTAGTCTTAATGAGCATCTAGTTCATCATACTAGAGTGCTCTGTGTTGTAGTAGATTTACTGGGCCATATATTAACTTTTATGCCCCTCTACACCCCATCTAATGATCCTACCCCTCCTTTTAGACACTTTTAGACTCTTGTGCTTTACACACACACACACACACACACACACACACACACACACACGTTCTATTTTAATACATATTTTATATATTCTAACTTTTTATAATTTTGTTAGACTCTGATGTATGTATCTTCTATTCTTTTAAATTGACTGTACACCATCTTCCTTATGCTGGTCTATCACTGTAATAAAAGCTTGATTTGATTTGTATCTATCTTTGCAGATACCAAAGTATTGCATAAATACAATCAAGTTAAAACACAATGCCATAAAATTGCTATAAATAACATCATTTATTCCCTCTAAGCATCTAAATGGAAGTGGGCAGCAGAGCTAATCTTATTTCCATCCTTTGCCATTCCTCAATGACCCCAGTATTGCTATTTTGCCTCCTAATTTCAAAAGTGTGATCTCATGAGTTTTCTTTTAAGGAACTGGACAGTTTGTAGAGGTGTGAATAAAAGCTACTTGGTTTCCAAAGGCTTGGTGCTCCCTTTTCCATCCCTAAGAGCCCACCAAAACCATAAGCATAAGCTGAAAGAAAAACTCTGGCCATTTCTGCAATGTTTCTACTTTCTGAAGATATTAGCTGGCTGGGGACACAAATTGATTTTGGGAACGTTGTTCGTCCTTCCTATAAAGATTCATTCACATGGCTTAGGATAAGATATTATGCTTTAATCCTTTCATGAATGGATGAAGGAGATTAAAGTCCTGCCAACACTTCTGTGTTATAGTTTGGAGCCTTCTCCTCAGATTTAGATTTTCCTTCTTTCGAAGGCCTCTAAGCAACCTATAAATTATTTACCAATTTCACAACAAAAATAGACAGCTATTTATGAGTTATAATGAAGGAGATAGACATTTCTAGATGAAAGAAGGCTGAAGACAACAGTTGCAGCTAGCTACAAAGACAGGGGATGCAAGGGATGCAGGGGGAAAGAAGCATACATTTCCCTTTTAATCTTGTTGGACTACACATAGACCTGATTTGTCCAATCAGCCTGTCCCTGAATATTTCTTCAGGTCAGGAAGGCACAATGTCATCTTTTATCTGCATCCAGTCCACTGGGAAACCATCCCTACCTGTCTCTTTCTGCTATATATCAAAAGTGGTATTTTTTGACCTCTTCATTCTTAGCTGGTTCAGGTATGAGTTAAGCCACTTAATGCTGTAGGAAAGAAAAGCTCATAATCATGTCTCATGGTGTCAACATTTTGCCCTTCCTCTACTTATAGAGTAATTTTAAATATCAAAAAAACTTGACAAAATTTCACCTAGGCTATCAAAGTAGATTGATTGTGTTATCTCATCTTATTAAAAACTGTGTGAGTACACAACATAATTAAGAAGAGCTTTGTGACTTATAAGGTTGGCTTCTCCAGAGAAGATTATTATTTGTTCAGAGGATCAAGAAGTATAGCTATTGAAATTAAAGACATTTCTTCATCTAAAAAAAGTAATCTTTGTGTTACACCTACAGTTGGGAATGAAAAAATAATTGGATGGTGAATGGTGACTGAAAAAAAAATAACTATGTACTATAAATGTCCCTCAAATTGGCATTCTTTAGATATCACTAATCCTAGCTGGAAAGCCAAAGGTGGATGGAATCTGTTAATTCTGTGATCCAGCTTATCTGAGAGGTATTGTTTTAAAGCAAGATGCTCTATTTATGTACTGTTTCTTATTAAAGAGTTTCAAATATAACAATGCAGATAATGACCACAGACTCCATGTGTTCAAGTATCCGTGAAAAAATAATTATTGAGCATGATTCAGCACTAGCCGTTGATCAAGTCTTCCTTAAAATATAGTTATTTTGATATTTAAATGCAGCATTTTTTGCTACTTCATTTGGTTAAAAACTGTTTGAAAGAAGTCTCCATAAATAATGCTTAGTGCTAGTTGCAAGAAAAAAAATACATTAAGATTTCTATTTATAAGGTAAATGCATGAAACATATCCAGAAGGATAGGAATTTAAAATTTTATAAAAGAAATTATATTACACCCAGAACATTTGACCACTATGTTCTGATACCAAGAAATTATGCTTCTATTTTATTCTGGTCTGTTCATATCACACTGAAACACTTTCTACAGAGGGACGATCGAGAGCATCCTGTCATACAGCATCACAGGTTTGGAAGCATCACTGCTTCAGACAGGAAGGCAATGCAGAGAGTGGTGAGGATGGCTGAAAAGATCATTGGCAGTTCCCTCCCCTCTATCCAGGATATAGCACATAAGCAGTTTGAACAGGGTCTGCAAGATTGTCTGGGACACTACACGTCCTCTTCACGACCTGTTTTCCTTGTTACCTTCTGGGAGGAGGCTTCGTGGTATCCAAAACTGAACATCCAGATTCAGTCACAGCTTTGTTCCATACAGTATTAATCTTGTGAACTCTAAAGCTTCTTCCTTCCATTATGAATTCAAGATGGACAGTGATTAACATTTATATGTTACTTATATGTAAGGGTGTAGGTCTATAATATGTTGTATATATAGTATGTTTTAAATGTGTTATGTATGTGTACACTTTGAGAGGAAGCAACTAAATTTCATTTTTAATGTGTGTCATTGTGGCCACAGGAAAAAAAATGACAACAAATGTTATCTATCTATCTATCTGTCTGTCTGTCTGTCTGTCTGTCTGTCTGTCTGTCTGTCTGTCTGTCTGTCTATCTATCTATCATCTATCATCTATCATCTATCTATCTATCTATCTATCTATCTATCTATCTATCTATCTATCTATCTATCTATCTATCTAACAGACCAATCTGAGCAAGTCCACAGATAAGAAGAAAAAGCATCTGAAACTCAGGCTCACTGAGGAATAGTTAAAAGAACTAATTACATATAGACTGTTAAGATTACGGTAAAAAGTTTTCACATTACTAATGAGGTTTCATACGACATGGAATCTATTTGTCTTCTGTTGCTCAGAGGGCAAGATTAGAACTAATGGGTGGATTCTTAGAGAAGCAGACATTGAATAAATTCCTAATGATCTAAAATCTTCAAAAGTAAAACAGACTGCAGATATTTAAGCAGAGGTTGGATGGCAGTTTTAAGGATGTATAGCTGCTTCCTGAATTGAAGGTCTTGCACTGAGCATACTGTAAAGGTAAAGGTAAAGGTTCCCCCGCACATGCGTGCTAGTCGTTTCCGACTCTAGGGGCCGGTGCTCATCTCCATTTCAAAGCTGAAGAGCCAGCGCTTGTCCGAGGACGTCTCCGTGGTCATGTGGCCAGCATGACTAGATGCCAAAGGCACACAGAACGCTGTTACCTTCCCACCGTAGTGGTCCCTATTTTTCTACTTGCATTTTTACGTGCTTTCGAACTGCTAGGTTGGCAGAAGCTGGGATGAGTAACAGGCGCTCACTCTGTTATGCAGCACTCAGGATTCGACCCACCAAACTGCCAACCTTCCGATCGAAAAGCACAGCGTCCTAACCCACTGAGCCACCACATCCCTTACGAGCATACTGTAGGGCTGTATTAATTCCATGATCTTAAAACTACCCTGTGATCTACTCAGGCAATTGTTTTAGCTTGCACCCACACAGTGATAGAGAACTATAAAAATTAGGAAATGGTTTAAAAAGTGTAAATCTGAGTGAAATATAAGTTTCTCTGTCATTCTGAATTACACCCACCCAATTTGGGCATACTGTACAAGTCTACTGCTTACATAGTAATAGTGAAGTTTGATTTATAAGAATTCCTTCTCTGGACTGAAGTGCAGTAACCATGGTTAAAAAGATGTAAGTTATGATAGTTAATTCTACTCTGTTTTTATCATTTGTGCTGGTTTTAAAAGCAGAGGTGAACAAGGTTGAAAAACTATTCAATTAGTAAAGCAGACAGTGCACATATTCAGAAGTTACAATAATATAGCCATGTTTTGTGGGTGAAAAATTGGCCATTAAAAGCTCTTGAGGTGCTGATATTTTCCCCTATTATCATTTGATATATTTCATTTAAAGTTTTATAATAACATTTTTAGCCTGTTTCACAATATTCTGAAAGAAATTGAGCTGAAAGACACAGACTTGCCCAGGACAAAGATATTTCTCAGCAAACTCACAACTAACAGCAGTCTAAACTATCATTTACCCCTGAAGACATATTGCTGAGCACAGAAGCAAAATGTAGTTTTGACATAATCACTATGTAACTTTACCAAAGAAAGCAAGTAGTACCAAGTTTAATATTTGTAAGTAAATATGCAAAGGTTTTCCCTGTTAGACCTTATCGGAATCCTGAAGTCATTTGATTAAGTACCTTTCTCCTTGGATCTTTCTTTCTTTTTCACTTCCCACAATAGCCTTAACAATACATTGGTGTTATGTGCCCATCAGTGTTATTAATACCAACTGGTAGGACATATAAATGAACACTTTTAAATAGGTGTGAAATAACCATTATCTTAGCTTTTACCATAAGAAATACAAATGCAAGTTAAAATAACTGAGGACAGGTGCAAGAAATTCAAGGGAAAGAGAAAGCAAGAACGGAGCTAGGAAATACCTCATCCCCAGCCTAATCTTGATCCTTAAAGATTTGCCTTAGACCCAATTGCTTGAGCAAATATGCTGTTCAGCTTGATAGTTTCCATTTTTTTCTATTTAAAATGTGTGCATATGTGTTTTCTTGACAGGCAGAGGAACATAGATGTTCAGAAATGTCTCTCGTGATATTTTCTTTTATTTTTATTGATCCATTCAGCGTACATGAAGCAGAATGTTTATTGTCCAGATGCACAATAGGTAATGAACTCACCAAAACAAAGCAGGCTTCGTAAAATGTGTGTTATCTTCTCAATGAAGAGAATAACAAGCTGCAATGGACGTTTATAAAAGCCGTCCACAACCATTCAGTATCATTCTCAAAGTTTCACTTAATTCTACTTGGAGATTTTATTACTCTACAGGAGATGCCAAACCGCCAGGCCTAGGGCTGAAGGTTGAAACAATAAAAACAGAAGCAGAATGCCTCTTAGCTTTTCCTCAGTCATTTCACCTCTTGTAAGAACTATTACCCTTGAATATCAGTCTGGCCACCCCATCTCTGGCAATGTTTCCATAGAATGATGTCCATTAGGGGAAAAGCTATAAATAATGGTGAACCCTTCTAATAAAACTTTATGGGCTAGAGGTATTACAAGGTAACTTTTCTGTCTTGAAAGAACCTTTTCTGCATTAAATTGTATACTGAAGGATTTCCAAAAAAACTGCTATTAAGTCTCTGTATGAAGGAAAAAGCCACACTCTTAAGATCCAGTCTAACTAAGCAGGATCTCTGAACAACTGATGCTCACTAAATTAGGTTCTGTAAAAGTGATAATATAAGTTCAATCAAATCAATGGAAACTCAATAAAGCTGTGAATATCATAGCATTCTTCACATTATTTGACTGAACATTAGACAGAAAAAACAGGTTGTTGTAAATCCTCCACGAAAACACATTCAGTTCCAGATTCCTTCCTGTTCTGTGTTTCAATGTTTGTTGTCATGGCAGAAACTCAAAAATCCCATGGCATCATCAGGAGTGTTACGAGACTTTCCCTATGTTTCTACCAGTCCTCCTGAACTTCCAAGCCTCTGCTGTGAGTCCCTCTTTGCACAGAGACATCTTGACTGTCTAATTTAAATGAGCATTGAGCTGGGGGAAATTTCAATGTTACACACATGTCTAGGGAGTTGTGGGGTATTGCTTTTTGCATTGGGGTTTTATCCTTGTAAGCTGTCTGGAGTCACTGAGAATGAGTTGGGCAGCCATATTAATCTCATTAAATCAATAAATGTTTGTCACAAGTGCACGCAGAGAGAAACTACAGTACTATGATTTCCAATATATATATTGTAAAAGATAGTGCAAATACATGCATTTGCCTATTTTTCTTGGTATTTTTGTACACGTTGTATGGGGAAACAGGATAAGTAAATCCACCATAAATGAAAAGGGATACATGCTGACTCAATGTATATTTATATTATTAGAACTCTAAAAAGACAATGAAGAATCCATTTGCTCTTACTGCCATGAATATTATTCGCTGCACAGACTTTATGAAACAATTTGAGACAAAAAAAATAGTATCTTTAAAAAAAATCAAGTTGAACATATGAACTTCAAAATACTATAAAGATCTTTTGATTTGTAAATTGAGAAAAATCTGATATGAAAGAACTTGGAGAGAATCATCTTCAACCATCGTGCTTTGATTGTCAATCCAACTTTCTACACTGCATTTGGTTTCTCCAGATGTTCAGAAGGATGAAAAGCCTTAATGGTGATTGGGGGTTTTTTTGGTTTTCAATAACAGCAAGTGCATGAATGAACTTCATTTTATTTGGTTCAAATAAAAATGAAGTTTGCAAACTGGGCTCAGCTAACTAGCTCCCAAGTACATAGCTAACACTAGTGAGATAATCAGGAGAGGGGAAGGGCACATCTTATCAAAGAAAAATCTATTTGACAATCTAGGCATGTGCTTTCATGTTACTATTAAGAAAATCACCCACAGTACTGACATTTTAAAAGAACAGCTTTCTTTGTTAGAAGAGAAGTCATTGCAGTTATATGCTTTGTTATTTTTTCTCCCCAAGGAGAAGTCCCCTAAATGAATAGCTGCAGGGATACATGTCAGTAATTGTAGTTATCCTTCTTTGTCATCTTACATTACTAATGCAGAACCTTTCTTTGGTGCTGATGAGATCACAAGAAGCTGCCTTCCGGAGGCGTGAAAAAAAGATTTAAGTATTTTAAAAAACTACCTATTAAAAATAATCCCTTCTAACTCCTTATACAGGAGTTAGATTTTAAGAGGTTTTCTCCCACGTCTGTAGTTTTGTTTATTAAACCTGTTTGTTTGGGAGACTGTTTCTCCCTGAAACTATCTGCCATTCTATTGGATCTGATAGGATAGGCACCCTTCAGTTCTCTTCCCTAAAATCTTGCCAATCAGTGGGACCTCAAAAGCCTTTTAGCCTTTTGGAAAACCTCAAGACTTGGCTTTGTGGCTGATGGGGCATCCCAAACTGATGGTTTCAGATGTTGTATTTTTGTTTTTGAGTCTTTGGTTTTATGGTTTCTAAATTTATAGTTATTAGTTTTATTGTTGTGACCACCCAGAGTTGTGTTAAAAGTGGGGTGGCCATGCAGATCTTCTAAATCAATCACCTTGCCTACTTTCACCAGAGTGGAAAAGTTGGGTACATACCGTAGTAGAAATAAAATAAGAAAGTTCCCCAGTATCAACATGCTGCTTAACTGACATGGGTTTCCCACAATTTCTTTCCTGTTTCTGTTTTTGTTTTGCATTTCATATATCAAACTCTAGGGGATGTGAAATTATTGGCTTAGTCACAAACAGAAGTGTTCAGATGTCACAGTCTTTCAAGTTTTCATAATAGCCATGCTGAGACCACAGTATTTTCGTACTGCATTTTTTTTAAAAAAAATAATCCAATATAATTTTAATAATTAGCTGTTAATGGATAGATTAGTTATTCCCCATGACAACCCAGCATTAATACTGTCATTTCAATGACACCCTTAAGCAAATATTTCTGCTTGATTTTGCATTTAGTGATTTGATGGTGACCTCTTTAGAACCCATATGCTGGCATTTTCTTACTAAATGAACTACGCCTTTTACCTGTATTATGTTTTATGGTTTTAAGGATGGGATGAGGTGAACTTGGCACATAAAAGGCCCTTGTTCCTTCTTAGGCAGCTTGATCTTAAAAGACCCTAAGACTCACCGCCCTGAGTCCTTCGGGAGAAGGGCGGTATACAAATTAAATTATTAAATTATTAAGATCTTGGAAAGCCATCATCAGTCAGAACTGGAAAATAATCTTACCAAAGGAAGTTGAGAGCCTGTAGTGTGTTCTGCATCCCTGCTTTCTTCCATAGTCCCACTCCCTCTTTACATCTTTTTAAGACTCTTACAATACCTTCTACACATCTTCTTTATGTATCTATACCAAATGTGTGAAGGATATAGGGAAAATAGAATACACAGGCACAAAATATGGAAACTGAACTGTGGAGGCCTAGATTGCATTGACTTAAAACCTCCAGCTGATGTTAATCCTAACTGATGCCACATCTGAGATGCCTGGGCCACCTGTTCTGAGAGGGCATTAAGGAGGAGACACCAGTGCTACTTAATCAAATTATTGTGTGAGTGCAGCAAGGCTTGTAAAGCAATTGTCACATTTCCTCTCCCAAGAACTATTTTAACAGTGACACTATGGAGAAACTCAGTTTCATGGGCAAAAGCAAAAGTATAAGAATCCCTAAAGGGCCATTAAATTGATATTATGAGAAAGGCAATGAACAGGAAGAATTTTCTGGCGCTGTTGACTGGGTACCAAAATTATTAAGAGTTACAGGTAAGTGAGAACTTCCTCCAGTTCAATAACATTTACTTTAATGCTGGTCTTCATACAGAACTTTTGGAGAACCTACTGTCAACATTCAGTGGTAAACTACCAAATCACAAAGATTTAATTTCTGACTCATTTTTTAAATAAATGCAAAGAAAAACTAGATTTAAAATATAAAGAAGATCCAACTAATCCTAATAAATAAAGTGCCAAACCCTCAGTGTCATTCATTCCTTTTAATGTCAGTGTGATAGGGTCCCAATTATTTTAGCTTTTGGGCTACCAAATGAAAAAAAGTTACCTAACCAGAAAACTACAAGCTGCAAAAACACATAACATGCATATGTATGCATCAGAGAGAGAGCAGGGGGAGGGGGGGAAGGAGGTGGAGAGAGACATTACAGAACACACAGGTACAAATATAAAGTCCATCTGAGTGTATACCCACATGTCCACCCTCTTATAATTCCTTCCTTTTCTTCACAATCCTTCTAGGTTACTTAGATGTAGGATACAAAAAACCTTCTCAAGGCAACTTGCACAATTCATAAAACATCGATAAAGCACAGCTGGAAGCCGAGTTTAATAAAAGAAAGTCAGACAGTAGAACAAAGCTGACCAAATGCAAATGTTTAAGTCAACAGCACACTTCAACTGTGAATTATGAGTCAGTAATAAATTAGGTAGCCTCCTTGAAGCAAACTAAAATAGCATTCACTAAATGATAGAAAAGGCTTTCTGTTGGATTTCCCTCCATGAATCAGATTTTCTTCCATGCACCGCACTGTGGAAAGAGTCAAAATGTGTGCTATTGAGGGGCCATTGGCTCTTTTTTCATTAGGGGATCTCTGGAGCATCTAATGCCTCGGTACCCTGGCCCACCTATTATCTGATACCCCTAGAAAGAGAACAGGCTGGCATGCTCTCAGTCAGTAGGATAAGAGGGGTTTTCTGTCCTGTTAGTAATTTTACCCTTAAAAAGATAATTATCAGCAAATTAATCCTCCTCCTCCTTCTCCTCTTCTTATCCTTCTGTAACTTCAGTAGGCACTGAAAGGTAGACAGGAGATTTAGTTATTACACAGCTGCTTTTCTTGCAGGAACTTACATTGGCATCCACTGTTCTCCAGCAGGTTTTTTTATCCTTACAATAGCTCTGTGAGATTGGTAAGCTTGAGAAATAGGGGGAAATGACCCAGAGTTGCCCAGTAAACTTCATGGCTGAATGGGGATTTAAATCTGAGTAATTCTAGTTCTTTTTCAAATGCTCAAATCACTATATCCCACTAGTACCATGTTGAGAAAGGAATTACCTGCTGTATTTTACTGCTGACTTTTCAAAATGGTTTTTGTGCTTGTGGCTCTAAAGGCCTTACAGAATAGTAGCAGTGGGCACTGAACAGGGTTGTAAAAAATAAAACTAAACAAAATCAAGAGTCCTGTCCATAAAACGAAAATGCCTTTTCCATATGCTACAAATTCTGGTTAATCCTCCAATTTCTTCTATCAAAGTTCATTGAAGTTCAGTTTGGATTCCTGTCCTCCTTCAGGTTAGCTGTTCACAAAGAATAAGTGACTGCAGCTGAAAAACACATTCTGATCTTGTCTATTTCCTTTTGTACTCTCTTATCACTGAGCTTCTCATTTGAAACATGGAGCTGAGTTATTTATTTTATTTCTCTGAAGATGGTTGTCAGGAGAAAAAAAAGAAGAAGCAATGCACTGAATGATTAACCAAAATAGTAAGAGATTGGGCTGTTGGTTTGATCTTCGAGCTTGGTAATTAGGTTGCAAACGTTTTGTCTCCATTCGGGGGGGGGGGCATCTTCAGTGCGGTTTGAATTGTGTTCAGTTTGTTTGGAATGGTGCATCTGATATTTCAGTTGAAGTAGCTCTCTTGCTCTCAGTGGTTGGTAGGCGGGGACCGTGTCAATGTGTCTGTTCACTGATTGGTTGGTGGAAAACCAGGCATCAAGGAATTCTCTTTCTCTCCTTGACTTTGCTTGGTCTCTGTGTGTTGTGTTTCTGTATATGGAACTCTATCCTCAACTTCCATAGCAGCTATCCCAAATGCCATAAACAAAGCTGTGTCAGAACACTTTTCAGAAGAGCAGAATCCCATTGCAATGCCACAGAAGCCAGATTAGTAGAACAGAGACACTTATTCAAAGTTTTTGAGACAAGCGGATATCCATGAGGCTTCATCCAAAGATCCCTACATACAAACAACACAAACACCCAAAACAACACAACTATAACAGGAACAGCAATGACCAAATGAATCACAATTCCTTGCATACAGAACATTTCAGAGATGACAGCAAGACTACTACACCAACACAACCTCACAGTAACCCACAAACCAAACTCAATTCTCAGATGGACCCTATCAAAACCTAAAGAGCCAACAGAAACAAATCAAAGATCAGATGTGATATATCAAGTCCAATGCAACAACTGTGAAAGAACTATGTGGGCCAATCAGGAAAAAAACTATCTACCAGACTGCACAAGCACTCCCTGACTATCAGAAGACATGACCCATTGTCCCTCATGTCCATCCACAAGGACTCAGAAGGACATAAATTCAATCTAACTGGGACCACAATTATAACCCAAGCAAAGTCAATGAGAGAAAGAGAATTCCTCGAGGCCTGGTGTTCCACCAACCAATCTGTCAACAGACACATTGACATCGACCCTGCCTGTCAACCACTGAAAACGAGAGAGCTATTTCAACTGAAATACCGGAAGCAACATTCCAAACAAACAAAACACAATTCAAACCACACTGAAGATGTCCCCCCAAATGAAGATGTAACATTTGCAACCTAATTACCAAGCCTGGAGATCAAACCAACAGCCCAGTTACCAACCCAAGCTACTAATATTCAAACACATCTCAATAATAGAGATTATTTGCCTTAATCTTGCTTTTACCAATGATCTGCATTCCTTTATAAGAATTATAAGATGACTCCTTTTACACAACCCTTTGCCTGAAATTTTTGTGCTTTGCTATCTACCTCTTGGTCTCTATACTAAATTACAGTGCCAAAGGGTACCTGGAGTCCTCATAGCTTCCTTGATCTTTTATATAGTTATATTTATTCTGCTAGCCCAAAAACATGATTTCAAGCAGAAAAAAATCAGTTTTTTAACTAAGAAAACTAAAAAAAAATCTACCTTTACAAATATAAGTTTAACTTTCAAATACCACATTGTATTTTTTTCAGAATATTTTAATTACCTTCAAAGAAACAGTAGCCTTAAGCCTTACAAATTCTCTTGGTTTAAGAACCAAAGCCATTGCCAGGTTTTCCACCAGTAAAATTAATAACATTAACAATTCTCAGAAAACAATTTCCTGCTTCCTCTTCAACCCAAAAGATAGTAACAATCTTTTCTGCTGGGAAAAAAAAAATGGCAAAATCCCACTCTGTCCCAATTTCATCTCCAGCAAATAAATAGAAGTACATTGGAGATTCTTTTTTTTTTTCTCTTGGTTGTATTTTAATTAGTGAAATATGGTGGAAATCCTGCAGAAAACTAAACCACAGCAAATTGCAGTAGTGCCAGCTGCACCGTGCTAATGCCACCAGAACACACTTGCATCCTGGTGTCTTGCAAAGCACATAAGACATAGCATTTGCATGACATCACCCAGTTTCATTTGACAACCTTGCTCCTCTTCTGGGTACTACTGCATGCTGCTTCTATTATTCCTTCTAATAAAAAAATCATGGTAGGTCTCTCTTGTATTTAGGAGGTAGAAGATAATATCTAGGCATAGTGTCTGAACTTTACAAAACAAATGTTGAGACTTTGAAAAAAAGTGCAAAGAAGAGCAACTAAGATGATTAAAGGCCTGGAGACTAAAATATATGAAAAATGGTTACAGCATTTGGATTTGGCTAGTCTAGAGAAAAGAAGGACTAAGGGTGACATGATAGCAGTATTCCAGTATTTGAGAGGTTACCAGAAAAAGGAGGGGGTCAACTTATTTACCAAAGCACCTGTAGGCAAGACAAGAAACAATGGGTGGAAACTAAACAAGAAGAGAAGCAACCTGGATTTAAGGAGACAGTCACTTGTCTGAAATGGTATAGGTTCTCCTGCTTGAGCAGGAGGTTGGACTAGAACACCTTCAAGGTCCCTTCCAGCTCTATTCTGATAGAACTTGAAGTCTCAAATTTACCATTAAGTTCAAGGGTGATTTCTTCATCTTTGACTCTGAATAAGGGTGTACTTCCACAGACTGAGCTGGTCTGCACTTCCTGGACTTGTGGTTCCTGCTCAAGAAGCAAGTCACAGCCATAGCTAGCGGGGCTTTTGTACAGATTTGTCTAGTTTGTCATTTGCACCCATTCCAAGACCAGGAGACCTTGTTTATAGTCACTCATGCCTTGATTACTTCCCATTTGGATTACCACATGTGCTCTACTTGGAGCTGCCTTTCAAGGCTATGCAGAAACTTCAGCTGATCTAGAATTTCTTTCTTTCTTTCTCTCTCTCTCTCTTTCTTTCTTTCTCTCTTTCTTTCAATTTATAGTCACTATCTTGCTATCCAAAGCAACTCTTGGTATTCAGCACTGTTCACAGTAATGGGGGCCCTTAGGTTTGCCCGTATGACAGCTTTGTTGGGCAAAGTGTTCTGTCTTCCACTTTTTTTCAAGCACCATTTAAGGTGCTGGTCATCACTTTTAAAGCCCTATATAGGGCAGAGGGTCAGATTATCTTTGGGGCTGCCTTTCCCTAGGAAAATCTATCTGTCCTATCACATCCGATGGGCACACTTCTAATCCTGCCCCCTAAATATTGCTATCTGATGAGAGCTAGGAAAGTGTCTTTTCTGGGGCAGCCCCTGCCCTATGGAACACTCTGTCACCTGAGATTTGGCAGACCTCTACCCTCCTAGCCTTTCATGAAGCTTTGAAGATCTGGCTTTCCCCCCAACCTTGGGATATGAGATTATGTGACTTGATGCCAGGTTTTTGTTGTGTTTAATGTGTTTAGTTTGATAGTTTTAATGGTGATATTACTTTTGATTGGGAGCTACCCAGAGTTAGTTATAAGATGGTGGATGTATACATATTGTAAATAAATTAATATTAATATTAATCTTCAGCTGCTTTTGGGAAGCAAGAATGCCTGAATCAGAAACCTGAAGGTACAAGTCTAATCAGAAAATAGTTCTGAATTCTGTAGGCTTATGTTAGTAGACCTAAGCAAACAAAGTAATGGAGAGGCGCAGCAAACATGAGAAAGAAATAGTTTGTTCTTGGGTAGAGTTGAACACTAAATTCCATTACAAATAAAAGCAGTAAAGCACAGATCACACTGTGCTGGGCTTAACAGTGCAGGACAGTGACTGACGGAGCAATTCTCATGCATTTTCTCTGCTAATTTGTTTGCTTTACAAACTCATTGGAATAAGACCATGTGAGTAAAATTCTTAGCGACAGAGTAAGGTGGGTTTGCATTTCTTTAGCTACCCAATGGACAAGAAGAATGTCGGAATGTCATGCATTTCATTCTTCAGTAGTGTGTAGTCTTGAGTTTCTTGCAATTCAACCATATCCTGTGAGAGATGGGGTCTATGGAGGGGGAGCTGGTATAATGGACTACAATGAAGAGGCAGTTTCCCAGAAAGGAGGAGCATAGTCCAAAAATGGGGGTGAAATGAGTGCCAGTCCAATCCAAAACAGATAGGAGACACAGGAAGAGATTTGGGATAGCCACTCCCTAGAATCTCCCAGCATATATCCAATAAGGTGAGAGTAGTAAAGGTTTAATCTGGCAAGATTCTATCTGATATGTGTAACCAAATGCTGAATTTCAGATGGACTATTCTATGCCACTCTTGGGATTAGCCTGGCATATCCTAAGAGGGATATCATGAGTAAACTCGTCCTTGGCAGAAAGGAGGGGCATTATCATAGTGCTTCTACTGTCAATGCTAAGGTGGCAACCTGCCATTGAAAAATGGTCAGATTTTTTTTTCCTTCCCCAAGGGGAATTTCCATCCCCTGCAGGAATTCAAAAACCATCCATCAGTCTCTGCCCATGGTTCTCATGCGAAATTTTGGATTCTGGAAAGTCATTTGTATTCACCAAGGTAGAGGTTGCAGGAAGAGAAGGCACATTACAGAGTACAGAAATGAAAGAAAGTCATTCTCCAAAAGCCTCTTGTTTTAGTTGATCCAAACATAATTTGGGAGGATTTTGTTCCTATTTCAGGAGCCAAAACCACAATAAAAATACAAATTCTGATAAACATATTGCTATTGAGATTTTTATAATATGTGAAGCACCAACAGGTACAGCTATATGTAAAGTATTATGTATATGTTACCAATAAAACCTAAGACATCATACATTATTCCAGTTCTACCAGCAGAAAATTTTTAAAAATGAAGCAAAAAGCTTATAGAAATCCATAGGTAAAACATACTGCCACACATATATACTTTTAATTAATACACACTGATTTTACTAATGCTTCCTGAGTCAAAATAAAGGTGCAGCTGATGCAGTTGCTTTTCTTAGTCTTAATCTTAAATGAACATAAGTGAATAAAGCCAAAATGCAAGTGTCAGTTGTATTAGAATTGATCCAGATTATTCCGGTAAATGTTAGGTCCTAGTAACATAGCAAGCTAGCTGTTACGGAGGACCATAAGTGGGCCGCTCTTTGAACATGTGTGGTTTATGTTTTTATTCACATCACTCTAATCTCTTGGATAGAAATTTATTTTCTCTGGAAAATTTATTTTTTCTGGAAAAGACAGCAGAGCCAGAAACATAAATGTTGCCAGGAATGAGAAAAGTGCCAGATGGTTGTATAAAAGGTCAGAATCCAACTGTCCATGTGTTTCCTCCATTGATTAAATTAAGAAAGATGCTTCATGAGATTGCAGATATATGTACAAATCTAGCTAACTGGTTGGTAAAAATACTGCCTTTTTAAAAACTAATCTCAGCTCCCACATTTTGCTGGAAAACATGACCCAAATCTTGAAGCTTTCCCTGGCCCTTATTAGACTAACAGTTAAGCACCTTGCTTTGTGCCTTTTGTTCTGAATTCCTCCACCAAAATTATCCATGACAAATGTCTTGAATAAAAGACCTGAGTTTTGTCATTGGGTTGGGTTGGGTTGGGTTGGGTTGGGTTGAGTTGAGTTGAGTTGAGTTACTTCTGGGCTGTCTTTCAGCCAGCCAATCAAGCTCTTCCCAGACATTCCATTTCATTCCCAGACTCATGTTATTAATCCCTCTTACCCCACCTCCATATAAGCTCAGAGGACTATGACACAATTTCAGAAATGGGAAACAGTCACTTCAGAATATTTTGTTCCATGCATTATTAGATGTTGCACATAAAATACCTGCAATTTATTCCAGGTTCAGAAATACGTGCCCACTTACTTATGGTTCTAGCAAAGTCTCAGATCTTCAGCTGCATTTTTCCTAGACTTCAGCTTTCAGAGGAGATGAAAGGTAGACTCAATCTTCATTCTACTTACACTCCTAGGAAGGCTTATCTACCTTCTCTTTTAAAAGATTATAATGGGGGCACTGAAGTCTGAGACAAGGGAAAAGCTAGACATTGATCAACAAACATTATTTTATGAGCATGGAGAAATATGTAAAGGTAAAGGTAAGGTAAAGGTTCCCCCGCACATGCGTGCTAGTCGTTTCCGACTCTAGGGGCCGGTGCTCATCTCCGTTTCAAAGCCGAAGAGCCAGCGCTTGTCCGAGGACGTCTCCGTGGTCATGTGGCCGGCATGACTAGACGCCAAAGGCGCACGGAACGCTGTTACCTTCCCACTGTAGTGGTCCCTATTTTTCTACTTGCATTTTTACGTGCTTTCGAACTGCTAGGTTGGCAGAAGCTGGGACGAGTAACAGGCGCTCACTCTGCTACGCGGCACTCGGGATTTGACCCGCCAACCTGCCGACCTTCTGATCGACAAGCTCAGCGTCCTAACACACTGAGCCACCGCGTAAATATGTAGATATAGTTATATAGAAATATGTAACTTTTTTACATTGGAGAAAACAGGATGCACAGATTCTCCAGCTCGTTCTACAACTAATACAAACAGAAAAGGTGGGTAGGACAGGATTTACACAAATAGTGGAAATTCATGCAGAATACATAAATACGTCACTCAATCTTTTCTGTGGTCCTCATTTTATGGCTGGAAAGTGAGCAAAATCTTTTCCGGGCACATAGTGGCTCGATATTTGTTGAATGTAATCATTAAGGGAGAATAGTCTAAAAAGACATGAGGACAGATACCAAATGGTTCACCATCAGAGGAAAATTCCCCTGAGGTCATTACAGGGTATATCAAAAGAGCTTAGAGACACAGCTAAGCACAGCACAGCTTTGAACCTTTAAACCAGGAGAGTACTTTATTTGTCCATGCCTAGAGTCATGCTGGGGTTTTTGCGATGTATGTCAAGGCTGCACACAGAAAAGAAAATGAAAACTGGGATAAAGAAATGATCCTCTATATATAATATTTGAAAAGATGCAGGATATATAATCTGGATGGCTGCTGTTTTGCACATGATTTTCTGTTGCTTGTTTCCGGGGAAGAAAGGATGAGAATTGTTCTGAAGATGTTCTAAGCCTATTTTAAGATTTGCATTGTACTTTTTATTTATACAAAATAGTGAGAAACCATGCCACTGATTCTTGACATTCATAGTTAAAGCTAGGGATCTTCCCAAAAAAAAAAGAGGGCGGGGTTGTAGTTTGTCTGACCATAATGTACATGATAGGTTGGGTTCTTTTTATGCACATGCAAAAAAACATTTATTTGCTATTTTGATACCCAATGATGCAGAAGTGTGTGTGTGTGTGTGTGTGTGTGTGTGTAATACTAATCTGTTGGTTATTATACCATATGAATATGCCAAAACTGAAAAAAATGTGATGCCCAATTCTTTCAGAGTAGATCGTCCTGAATGAATGAAGTTATGTAAAAAAAATTTGAACCCAGTGAAGATCATAGTGAAGCTAGTTAACATTTAATTCTACATGTACCAAAATGATTCAGTTGCAATAGTTTCTGTAAAATACCCGAGGGATATGGAACTCATAAATTTTGATGATCTGCTTCATTTTCACATTGCATAGACATAACATACCTCATCCCAATCCCTCCTAAATATGCAATTCTCTGCCTTTGACTCTGTAAGTTTTACTTCATTAGATATGCTGGCTAAGTTATAAGGGCACAAAAGATAGACATGCACAACCATAAATCAGCATTTTTATTCATTTATTCCTTTTATTTGGTATTTCCAATTTTCCTGCATCAAATTCTGGAAACCTTATCCCTTCATCTCAAATAACTTAGAAAGACACTGGACTTTCATTGATTTTTTTTTTCATTTCATTTTCAATCAATCGATCATCCAGCAAGTTGTATAACTCTACCTTCTGGCAGGAGCTGACTGATTAGAAAACTCTTTGCAGGTTAAGACAACCGTTGAGTTTATATATTACTGTATATTTGAAAACATATAAAATAAAATATTTGTGCCGTAAAATATTGTGGATTGAAAACAGCGATTTGCTTCACAATCCGGGAACAAAATTGCACTTTATCTATTTTTGTTTCATTATAGTATTCTTAACAAGCTTGGCAACTTTCCCAAAAAGGTTCTGCAGCAACATGTTATTTATAATTCATATGAATGTTGAGCTCTTCGAGTTTGTTTGTGGCTGTCTTCGAAACTGCCTTATATGGCAGAACTGATTGATTTTATCAATTTACATGCTATCAAGTCAATATCAACTTTTAGTGACCGCACAGGTAGATTTTCTCCATAATGATCTGTTCCCAACCTGGCCCTTCAGGTCTTCTAACAGTGTGCCCATCACTTCTACAACTGAGTCACTCACCTTTATGCTGGTCATTGTCTTCTTTTTCCCTTCAGAATAAAACTTTCCACTTCCCAAAATTGTGGACTTCTCAAGATAGCTGAGTCTTCATATAATGTGCCTAAAATATGATAATTTTATGATCCTTTTGTTTTCTTGGCTGTTGGTGGTATTCTCCAGAGTTTTCTGTAACTCCAAATTTTGTTGTTCCTTTGCGGCCTCTGACCCGGCGCAGGTCCCGGTTGGCCCCATGGTTCTCCATGGACCTACGGGAGATGAAGCGCTGGAGAAGGGGCCTAGAGAGTGTTTGGAGATCCAGTCGGTCCAAATCGGTCCGGCATCTTGTGTTGTCCAAGATTCACCATCTTTGGTTATGGGGGGAGAGGTGTTGCCTCCCGTTGATAGGGCACGCAACTTGGGCATCCTCCTGGATGCACAACTCAATTTAGAAGACCATATAGGGCTCGTGGCCAGGGGGGCATTTGCCCAGGTTCGCCTGGTGCACCAGTTGAGCCCCTACCTGGACCATGATGCCTTACGTACGGTCACTCATGCACTCGTTACCTCCCGTGTAGATTACTGCAAGGCTGTCTACATGGGGCTGCCCTTGAAGGCCACCCGGAGGCTTCAGCTGGTACAGAATGCAGCCGCGCGGGTTGTGATGGGAGCATCCCGATACTCCCATATTACACCCCTCCTGCGTGAGCTGCATTGGTTGCCGGTTGTCCTCTGGGTGAGGTTCAAGGTGCTGGTTCTTACTTATACAGCCCTACATGGCTTAGGTCCGGGATATTTGCAGGACCGTCTGCTGCCAGGAACGACTTCCCATTGCCCTGTGCGCTCACACAGAGTGTTGTGATTCAGGGTCAGCCTGTGGGTTCGGCAGTTGGGTCGGATGACTCAGAGGAGGAGGGGGGTGTTGAAGACCTTGCTGAGGGGGTTGAAGATCTTGCTGATGAGAGCCCTCAGCCAGGCCCCTCCCACTTGGTCACCACAGAGACCCAGCTGTGTGAGCCTGACAGTGTGGATGAAGATGACCCACAGCTGGCCCTGTTCAAGGACGCCCGACGCAGGAGGCAGTCAATTAGGAGTAAACAGAGGAAGGCAATGGGGCTCCTCGGAAGGAGGCACAGAGAAGCCACGCCCTGAACTCTATATAAGGGGAATGTGTGGGAGGGCTGGTTTGCTGAAGGCAACCGCTTGGATAGTTCATGTTTTTTAAAGCTCCTGTTTCTTGGTTTGTCTTGTTCCGTTTGTTTTTGTGGTAATAAATTTGGCAGGCGTAATTCCAGCCTCTTGCCTTCTTGTAAAAGGGGTTGTCCCTGCCTTTCCTGCAGGGCCGGTAGCAGGCTGGTACAGAACACAGAGAGGGTCTCCTCAGGGTGCCGTCGGCCAGACAATATCGGCTGGCGACCCCCAGGGGGAGGGCCTTCTCTGTTGGGGTGCCTGCCCTTTGGAATCAGCTCCCCTGAGAACTTCGGATGGCCCCAGTTCTCCGGTCCTTTCGTCGCGAACTAAAGACATACCTTTTCCAACTGGCCGACCTGGACTGACTTTGGGGGTTTTAATTATGTTTTTAATTTTTACTGGTTTTTAGTGGGGCTTTGTAAAATTTAATTTCTTTTAATATTTGTATTTATTGTTTTTATTGTTGTTTTTATTGTTGTTAGCCGCCCTGAGTCCTTCGGGAGATAGGGCGGCATATAAGTCCCAAAATTAATTAAATTAAATTAAATTAAATTAAATTAAATTAATTAAATTAAATTAAATTAAATTAAATTAAATTAAATTAAATTAAATTAAATTAAATTAAATTAAATTAAATTAAATTAAATTAAATGCATCAAAACTATTTTGGTTCCATTTCCTCAAAGTCCAATTTTCACTTCCATTTTCAATGTAATGTCATGGGAAAACCATTGCCTGCACAATGGTTGACATATGCTCATAAAATGGAGGTTGGTTAGCTTTTTCTGCTTTTGTTTCATTTGAAACTTGCACATGAGTAGTTCATGAACTGTTCCACAGCCCTTTCCCACAATTTTGCGGTTACAAATGTAACTGCTATTCCAACCCTCTCCTTGTACCAATAATATAGTCAATTTTATTTCTGTGCTTCATATGGTGATTTCCATGCATACAGATGTTGTTTTAGTTGATTGAAGAAATCATTGGAATGGCAAAAATAGATATACCCTTCTCCTGCTTTATCTGTTTTCTGGACTGTAAAATCCAACCCTATTTTTTTTTATTCCAACTTTGGCATTCCAATTTGTCTGTTTGTCTATCAAATTTATTTGCTGCCCATCTTGTTGTTCAGTTTCCAACAATATATAGAACTTTTGCCTGCTTGTCCATAAACTTGACCATAAAATCCATCAGCTTCCTCATCTATATAGCATTAATGGTAAGGGCATAAACTTGGATAACCTTGTTTTAAAGGGCTATCCACAAAGTCTAATTTATAATATTTGCTGATTGACTGCAGTGTGCCCAAGTTCTGCCTGTGCTGGATCCTTCCTAATTATAAAAGTTACACTGATTTTGTTTTTCACATATTTAGTAAATGCTATGATCTTCTGACTAAAAGTGTCCAATTTGACTATTTCTGTTTGTTAACACCTATAATGAGTAGCTAATTCATTTCATCTCCCCTTGTGCTGAATATTCTCACATTCATGCTTCTTATGTTCCATAATTCCATCAGCAAATAGATGTCCTGAAGTCTTTAATCTAGCCACAACATAAACATTGTCTTTAATCTAGCCACAACATAAACATCCACAGCCATTCCTTAATACCATACTGAATGCCATCCCACTCTAAGGATCCCATAATAAAATAATATATTACCAATCACCTTCTATAGTCTACCCATTTGGTATTCTTGATATATACAAGAGTGGTTTACCATCTCCTGTGCAGTATGGGATTTGCTATTGTTCTCAAAATGATCATCCACTTTCAACAACTTTGAATATCTCTGCTGCTTAATATGAATGCCTGCTTCCTTTAGCAGGGCAATTGGAATGAACCTCACGCCTTAAAATGACCCTTTGGGAAGTATATACAGTGGAATATATTCCTGGTATTCTTCACTCACACTTCCTAGGAATGAGCATACACAATAGTGAAGCAGCAAAGCAGGACTTAGAGGTGGAAGGCAGGGTTAGGCAAACTAAGCAATTCTATATAAAACTTTATTTTCTTAGAGTTGCGGGTGGAACAAAGATATTTTTTGTGATCAGCTTTTTTCTTTTGCTGCAGACTGTAATGCAAATAAATGATTCTCGCTTTTCAAACTAATATGAGAACTAAAACCCAATTCTGCCTTGGTTTTCACACTTGTCCAATTTTTTTTTCCAATAGTGTCTTGATCAAATGATATGTACCATGATGAAATTGCAAACCGATGGAGGAATAAGATAAAATAAGCCTTGCTTGAAGCAATGTAGGAGGTAAAAAAAATATATTGTTCACTTAGAATGAAAACGGGGATCCTTGGCCCAGTCTCTTGGCTCTCTTACTTAAGCCACATTACTGGGGTGAACGTGAAGATAACATTGGAAGAGTAAAGGAATGTATATTGTGTGTGGGGGAAATGGCATATTTTCAATTTTGTTCCCTGCTGCAAATGGGATTCACAGTCTAACAATATGAAGCACACCAGTATGTTGATGAGAGTTTTTAACTGGGCCTCAAGTTCTCTACATTTCACCCAACAACATCTGGGGAAACAGGGCAAAAAACAAATGGTAAAGGAACCTTATAGCAACAAGTTGCATGCTCTGTCACTTTTGTACATTTGATGTGAGGACATATACTACTAACACTGCTTTCACCATTTTGACAAAAGCAGTGATTCCTGCAGATGTCTCTATCTGTGTGTTCTGTACTAAATTAAATATGAAAGCTATTATCACCTTTTCATATACGCAGGCCAAGAATAGTTGCAGTTATTCTTATAAGGGATAGGGGAAACTATTAGGTTGAACAATAAAATGCATCAATACACTGGACAGGTTTTTTTCAAAAGTTTCATTCCCTAACCCTGAAAAACATTTGGTGAATATGATAGACCCACCCACCCAGCCACCCAAGCTGAACATAAATATAACTTCAGAATGACAATATCACATATGGAACTTGAGATATACAAAATTAACCTTTAATGCATATAATGTATTTAATTATATAATATTTCCAACCTGTTGCATGAGTTCAACAGAGCCAAAAGTGTTTTGCTGCTGAAGTTTGTTTGTACTGATTGTCTGTTGCACCTCACTGCAGTGTCGAACAATGATCAGCCAGGATTGATGGATTCCAATTGCCCTGATACCATTTTTCCATTGTGGCAATGTCCTGGTAAAACCATTCACCCATTCATGTTGCACTTCATGGTTTTGTTTGTTGTAAGAAGTTTCTCATCCAGTTGAATAAAGTTTGGTGCTTTGTAGCTGCCATTTCTCTTTGAACTACTTGTCCTTGATGACATATCTAATCTATGGACCAACAAAAATGCCTTCCTTAATCTTGATATTAGTTACTCTTGGAAACATCTGTCTCACATAACAAAAATCTTCACCTTCCTTGTTCATTGTTTTCACAAAGTTTTTAATCAGTCTGACTTTTATGTGAAACAGAGGCAAAAATATCGAATCAAGAAGCAGTTCATGTGCCACATTTTTGTGTCCTGGAATCAAATTCTTTTGGAATGCCCATGAATGTTATGTGCATCTCTTGCATGGTTGTCCCATTTACATATGTAACAACACTATTTGGTATATCTGAGTTGGATTCAAAGCAGCAGAGCTACTATTTTTAGATCTCCACAAATATACCAGTTCTACTTGGTATATTGGATGTGTTTCAACAATAGTTCCAGGTTTTCATCTGTGCAGCACAGCCAACAGATGCTAAAGGGTATAAATAAACAAAATACAGGAAAAATGAACTCTAATAAACCCTGCAATTGAGAAGATGCTTTATTCAACTTTATAGAAAGTCTCTTTATGACTTGACTTTGAGCTAGGAATGGAGAGCAGATGCTGCAAGTGTATAAGAGAAAGAAATGAGGATTCTCAGTAACTGGTACAAGCCATTAAATGCATCTCACAAATCACTCACTAATCATCTTTATAAAACCTAATAAGCCATGTAGAATGATGGCAGAAGATGTACTTCTGAGCTACTGGAAGTCATCAGCCAGTACCTGTCAAAAATAGCCTCCAGTGAACATGAAACTGTTGTAAAGAGATTTGTGGCCTACTAACATAGAGATTTATTACTGGTTATTAGTGGAATGTTAACTTTTCTCCTTGTGACAGGGAAGCTGGAGATAAACTTTGTTGGTAGATGGGTTGAAGGAGAAGGGCATCATTGGGCATACTTTATTTCTGTTTGGGCTAGTTCCTCAAAATTGTTGACCACTAAAATGCTAACTTTGGCTGCTGGCAAGAAGAAACTGTTCTTTCTCTTTCTCCCTCCCTATTTTTTTCACTAATTTTGCAACCATTGAATAGAGTGGTGGGTTGTCTCAGGCAGTTGATAACAAGAAAGGACTGTAGTTATTCCATTCTTGCATTTTCATTGCTAAGTCTTGGTCTTGGTGTCTCATATCATGGTTTCCCTTCAAAGCAGAAAATCTCAGGTTCACTATTACTGCAACAAACCACTCACTTTTTTACATGCAGGGATAGTCACTCTGGATATATGGATAAATATGAAATATTTGTTTAGAAACATGAAATATACCCAAGCAAATAAATTTCTCACATTGGCAATTTGCATATTTCATCTTAAGAAAAAGCATCTTGAAAGACATTTTGGAAAACAATTATAAACTTGTATCAATTTGTTGATGCTTAAACTGCTATCTTGCTCTAATCTGAATAATTAGATTATTCCAGGATAACATTATGTTTATACTATATGTATATAGACCAGATCAATCCATTTTCTTAGAGTGATGGTCAGCAGACATGCTGGTACTTCTCAGAATACGCAACCAGTTTGAAAACAAGATACAAACAAGATGGAAACAAGATGGAAGGTAAGAATATGGTAGCATTCAACCATAAACCAACTCTATAACATAATTATTTGTTCTTACAAATTTATTTTTATCCAACTAACTGAAAGAGAGATTCATATGATTGTTTCAGAGTGTAAATTAGTCTTTTAATGGAGAAATCCACTTATTTCCCCTTCCTAAAAATGCCCTGTTTGCCAGTCTCACAGAGGACATCTGATATTTTTTGGGCACTGGGATTGTTTCAGAAATCAGTCCAGAAAATCTGGGAACAGTGTGTGTTGAGGTCTTTCCATAAAAGATAAATCATGAATGGATGCTATTTTACTTTCAATTACAAAAGGGGAAGATTCACTGCAGATGACAACCACATTTTATTTTATTTTATGTTTGGCTCCATAAATACTGATAGAACTGGACCCTGCTCCATAATAAGACTGTTTCGGAGCTGGTGAAGTCCACCTGGAGAGAATAATCAAAAGCTAGTTCCTTAATTCAGAAGTTGGCACTACACAGACTAAAATGCACAAGCTAAGAACTGGTGCTATTTCCCTATAAATCCAGAGATACCAAATCATAGGTACATTTCTAGGGACTGCAGAAAAGCAGACAATCTGGACAAGTCAAATCCTTTGTCCTGATTTGGAGACAGAAGCTAAGGTATTTTTTAATTTAAGGTATTTCCAAAAGGCAACAGGACGCTGCCACCTTCAGTACAATTTTCTTGGCAGGATTAAATCTGGATAATATTCTTGAAGACTTTATTCTTCTTAAACCAGAGTGGAGACCTACTCCACAGAGTTTGAGTCTACAAAAAGGCTCCCTCTCCTTTCCTCTAGGGAGTGGTGCATTGCCTCATTCTAACTCCATTCTTAACTAATTTAATAGACTACTTGGTAAAAAGCCTAAGAGGATCAAATTAAAGAAATATCTCGTTTAACATTCAACTGTAGATTGAATAATCTGATGGCTCTAGTACTCTTAGAAACAGGGTGTGAGCAAAAATACAATCCCCCACTCTCATTCCTAGCAACTAATATTGAAAACATATTACTTCCTAATATGGAAATTACCACTACCATGACTAAGAGCCATCCTGCATGAATTCCTATAATCCCTAAAGTGTCAGTCTAGTGTCTATCACTAGATCTAGTAGCAGTGATCTTCACAAAGCAAGAGGGAGTGTGATGATGATGATGGTGATGATGATGATGATGATGATAGTGGTGGTGGTGGTGGTGGTGGTCATGATGATGATGATATCATCCAGCAGCTAAAAACTGGAGCTAGGCAAATAAGGAAATGTTTTGCAATATTTATAGTAACTAATTAGAATAACAAGTTATCGGAGGATTTGCAGTTCTTATGTTCCTCTGAAATCAAACACATAGTGTCTACATATCTCAAATAAGCTGTGATACAACAAAATTATCTTTGAAAGTTAGAAGAAATCACAGTTTCATATTGTACTAATAGTGGATTAGGAGTTTGAGAAAAGTTCTTAGGAAAAAGTTTAGCATCTGATGTAATTTGAATATGTAACACATTTGGCATTTTCAATTTTAATCCAAGTTTTCTCTTTTTCTGTTAAAATTCATTTTTATCAATCCATCATATTGTTATGTTTTTCAGCATAAAAATAGAAGCAGTTTACAAACTACAGAAGAGGGAATTTACCCTAGCTTTTTATAATATATATAATATCTTTATTAGATTTCAACATCAAATATTAAAATACAAACTAACACAAAGGGAAAGGGAATAGCAAAGAAATTAAAGGTGACAAAAATATTATACATCAAGCAAATACGCACAAATGACCTCTGACTTTTTTTTAGTACAGAGATATTAACAATACAATGACATCTCTCTAAGTTTAAACCAATGACACCAATCTATAAAATATCTTAAATACGAATGCTCCACATACTTAAACAACCCAGTATTCATAAACTGTACTTTTCTTAATTTTATATAAAAGATAACAAATTATCAAATTTAATGAAACTTATGTTTTAAAAGCTACAAAATTTCTCTAGTGAAGTCCAATCCAATCTTAAAATCCCAAAATCAAAAATTGATTCTTCTCTTTATCTTGTAAGAAATCTAACAATGGTCTCCAGATTGCATGAAATTTGGTCATTAATCTCTAAGCAAATCAGTCAATTTTGCCATTTTGGCTAGTTCTTTTAATTTCAAATTCCATTCTTCCATTGTGGATATATATTCCTCTTTCCATTTTTAGTATATAGGAACCATGCCACTAATGTCATATATAAAAACAAAGTTCCATGTTTTTTCTCCCTCTGTTTATCTACCATCCCTAAAGTAAAAGCTTCAAGTTTAAAAATTGCACCCATTTTCAAAATTAACCAAGAAAAATATCTGATTCCAAAATTTCTTAGGCTTCTTAGATGTCCACCAAAAATGGCAAAAAGTGCCTTCAGATTGATTACATCCCCAACATTTATTTGGAGTTACCTTATACATCTTTGACAATTTATCTGGAGTTAGATACTATCAATACATCATTTTATAATTTGTTTTCAAATTATAATTCAATGTAAATTTCAAACTTTGTGTTCACATGTGTTCCCACTGATCAAGCATAATATTATGACCAAAATGTCGAGTCCATTTAACTACTTAGTCTTTCACATATTCATCTTCAAACTTAAACTTCACGAATATTTTATATACTTTTGCAATAACATGCTCATCATTAGAACATATTTTTTTCAAACTCCATCTGATAGTTGCATATATGTAAAGTACTGAGAATTATAACCATACCTTACCAATTCTTCTCTTGCTGTACATCTAATCCTAATCATCACAGACCAACAAATCAGCATATGTCAACCATGGTTGTTTAACAATCCTTTCTCTTCTGAAAGAGACACCCATAATGGAAATTTAGGAAACAACTTTATTTTATATGTGTTCTAAATTCTCAGTATGACATATCTTACAAAATGATTCTTTAAAAATGCATTCACTTCTAATTTCTCATACCATAAGTAACTGTGCCATCCAAATCTCAATTCATGACCTTCTAACTAGCCTCTCATTTTTTAAGGTCATCCAATTCTTTATCCAAACCAAACAACAAAATATAACTTTAGCCTTGACATAGCCAGTCAGCCTCTCTCCTCGACATCTTAAAGCAATTTATATTTAATTCTTTTTTTGTTTTGTTTTGTTTTTGTTTTTTTGCCTTGCAACAAAACTTAGAAAGGAATTTTCCCTAGCTTTCTTGTGCACAAGCAGTATCTTTATACTGTATCTTTCTGAAGGCTTCTGCTAATATGAAAAAACTAGATTTAATTATCACAAGTTGTTCTTGAAATCTGCTGGCAGAATAGATACAGAAGCTGAGAAAGTCTATTACTGGAGAATAAATAAGACTTTAGGTTTTGTGTGTGGGTGTGAGAGAGAGAGAGAGAGAGAGAGAGAGAGAGAGAGAGAGAGAGAGAGAAAGGGAGGGAGGGAAGGAGAGGGAGAGGGAGAGGGAGAAGGAGAGAGAGAGAGAAACATTTTTATCTGGCATTCAAAGGTTCGTTAAGTCAGCACCAGTCATACCTCAGGAGACCAGGTACATATTGACTAAAAAGAGGCCTTCTCAATTGCAATGTGTAAGTCAGATACGCCATTCCCAAAGGAACTCTGTGATTCCAAGTGGCTTCTATTCATCCACTGTTTTGTCATCAATTCTCCTGATGTGTTTGCTTGGCTGGATTTCGGCAAACAGTATGGCTTTTGTTAAACCAATCTAAAAAAAACCTAACAATTTCTCCTTGCTGCTAAGGATAAAACCACCTTTGTCAAGTTTTTTCAGGAGCATATTTCACAAAACGATTCCACCAACTATTCCATTTCTTATGTCTTTCATGGTCCTATCTCATTTGGTCTCCTAAGCAGACTCTCAGAAATAAGATTTACACAAAAAAGCAGATATATTTAGCTGTTCTCGAAGGCCATACCTTATCCCTAGGCCTTTCATTCTGTTACACAGCCCTCTGTAATATGGTCTATTCTTCTCCTGTTTTTAACCTTGACTCATCAATCTGCAGGGATAAAAAGTAGCCAAATCTAACAGATCTATAATTTTCCAGAAGCCCAGATAGCATTATCAATGGTCACGACAACAGGGAGCTTAGTTGAGCTGAATCTGAAGAACCAGGGGCAACCCAGAGCTACACTTGAAAGTGATGTCAGGGACTGAAAGTTTAGTTTGTAACATCCCAGCTTTCTGTATATTATTGCAGTTGTTTTAAACAAAAAATCTTTTAAAAAGGTACATGGAGCAAGAAACCTATCTATAATAATGACTTTCATTTATCCACAAGATAAATCTTTGTTCAGATCCCACTAAATTAGTAGACCAGTGAAATGCTGTGGACATAATATATTTAGATTTCAGCAAGGCATTTGACAAAGTAGACCACAACCTACTTCTTGGTAAGCTAGAAACATGTGGGATAGACAACATCACCACCAGATTAATTTGTAACTGGCTGACAAACTGTAGTCAACACGTAGTCTTTAATGGCACTACATCTACAAGGAGGGAAGTAAGCAGTGGGGTACCACAAAGTTCTGTCCTAGGCCCAGTACTCTTCAATATCTTCATAAATGACTTAGATGAGGGAATAGAAGGGGATCTCATCAAATTTGCAGATGACACTAAGCTGGCAGGAATAGCCAACAGCCCAGAAGACAAGCTGAGAATCCAAACAGATCTTGACAGACATGAACAAATGTTGGGCCTATGCAACAAAATGATATTTAATGTAGAGAAAAGCAAAGTTTTACACCTCAGCAGGAAAAAAAAACAAAGGTACAAGTACAAATTAGGTGAAACCTGGCTCAAAGAACAGTAAGACTCCTAGTGGATGATCATTTAAACATGAGTCAACAGTGTGCAGCAGCAGCTAACAAAGTTAATTCAATCCTTGGTTGTATAAACAGAGGCATAGTATCAAAACTGCATGAAGTAAGGCCACCTCTGGAATACTGCATCCAGCTTTGGTCACCACATTGCAAAAAAGATGTTGAGACTTTGGGGAAAGTGCAAAGAAGAGCAACTAAGATGATTAAAGGCCTGGAAACTAAAACATATGAAGAACGGTTGCAGGATTTTGGAATGGCCAGTCTAGAGAAAAGAAGGGGGGGCATGATAGCAATATTCCAGTATTTGAGAGGCTGCCACAAGGAGGAGGGGGTCAATTTATTTTCCAAGCACCAGAAGGCAAGACAAGAAACAGTGGATGGAAATTAATTAAAGCGAGAAGCAACCTGAAATTAACGAGAAACTTCCTTACAGTGAGGACAATTAACCAGACAAACAGCTTGCCTTCGGACATTGTGAGTGCTTCATCACTCGAGGTTTTTAAGAAGAGACTGGGCAGCCACTTGTCTGAAATGATATAGAGCAGGGGTCTTCAAACTTGGCCCTTTTATGACTTGTGGACTTCAACTCTGAGGAATTCTGGACATTGAAGTCCACAAGTCATAAAAGGACCAAGTTTGAAGACCCCTAATATAGAGACTCCTACTTGAGCAGGGGGTTGGACTAGAAGACCTCCAAGGTCCTTCCAGCTGTATTCTGAATGACTGATTGCTATGTAAGACAAGCCTTCCTATAGCTTTGTGGTGGGATTTAAAATGGGTACCAGCTATTTGTCTGTCAATTTGTGATTGGAAGTTTAGTTTTACTGTGACACATAATTCTACCAACTGAAAATAGAAGCCCAGCTAGAGAAAAAGACTGGTCAGGAAGTTTGCCAAGGACCATTGATTGGTTTCCAAATTATTTCATCCTCTAATTCCCCTCCAAACATTTAAATAAAATACACGTTGGTGATATGGTTGGTGTTATTTTCTTCTTTCAGTACACTGTAGAATTTCCTGTCTCCCTATTTGAGACAGAGTCCAGTTTAAATTGCTGGTGCTTATATTTACTGTTCTTCCCAGGTCTGTATATCCATATTTGTCCCTCCAATCCTGCTCATTTTCAACAGTTCGTTGAGCAGAAACTGATACACCTGAAGCATCAACTCAATCCAAAGATATCATTCTAAGAGATGAGTTAATCCAATTTCCTTTCAATCAATTCTCCCATTTCATGCAGCTATAATCTCTTGCATCTATAATGGGAACAGTAGATAACATTTTCTCTTGAAGGTTGAATATATATGTGTACCTGCCTCCCAAAGACATTTTCAGGACAAAGCAAAATAAAGGAATTTCAAGAACAGTCCAATGATTACCAAACATGGAAAGTGTGTTATAATCAAACACACACACAATGAAATGGAATGAGTATTTTTTTTATTACAAAACTCCTGCATCCCCTTTCTAACTGTACTTTTCCCAGCCCATGCAGAATGACAGACTATAGGTCCATATAGGCAAGAATATTACCTATATTTACCCAGGGAAGAAATTGTCAATATTGGCAGGAGAAGAAGATGATACTGTAAAGCCATTGTAAAGTACAGAGCCAATTCCAAACAATTCTCTGCTTATTTATTAGTAATATTATTCTATTGAAAGAGCCTTGGTGGAGCAGTGGGCTAATGCCTCCTTAAGTAACACCAGCTGCCTGCAATTATTTCAGGTTCTCATCCCACCAGGCTCAAGGTTGACTCAGCCTTCCATCCTTCCGAGGTAGGTAAAATGAGGACCCAGATTGTTGGGGGCAATAAGCTGACTTTGTAATAATGCCGCTTGGGGGGGGGGCGAAAGCCCTAATAAGCAGGCATATACATAGAATGAAGGCTATTGCTAAGCTCATTTGATTTGTGCTTCTTAGATTGTAAGCCGCCCTGAGTCTTCGGAGAAGGGCGGGATATAAATGGGATTAAAATAAAATAAATAAAATAAATAATCACTAATAACTGAATTTTCATTGCTGCTTCAGAAGGAATTCTGGGAAGGCATTGTTGTCATGTAAACAAGCTAAGGAGAAGTGTAGTCAAAGAAGAGAAAGGAGCAGTTATTCTTCTGCCGAAAGCTGTTGTTTCCATTAAAATTACTAGCTAAAAGAAATTTCACCTGACATGTTCTTCTGGACAGGTCCACTCTTCCTTCAGATGAATTCTGCCATGAGCTGCACTTCAGTTTGAAGTTTGGGGATGAGCTCACCAGGAATCGCAATCCTTCCATTTCTGAAGACTGTAATTACAAGTCATGCAAAGGATCCTACTTGACCTTTAAATATATTGACATGTCTGCAGTTATAAATGTGTTTGTGAAGACAGCAAATCCTACCCTCATTAAATATTGAAGAAAGGACGGTTGGTCATATAATCTTGCTTCCTTTCCCCTTTTGCTCTGAATTTTTGATCACACGTAGCTGTTACACATGACCCTGAATCTTGCCAGTTCTAATTCCAATAAAAAAATTATAAAGCCAGGTCTTCCTGAATAAGATTTATTAATCCCACTTGAGAAAGAGTGGAAAAGTCAGTTCTATTGCTCTGCATCAAAAATATGTGGGTTATGCCAGCACATTCAATTTTATTCATTGCAAATGCACTCTCTTCAAAATTCAGTCTAATATATTCACTCTAATATAACATTGGATGATTGGGAAAATAAACTTTTAAACAAGAATGTCTGAAAATTACATTCAGGAAAATCAAACATTTCAAGCATCCCTGCATCCACAGGCATTTATGGGAGAGGGCAAGGAGAGGCAAGTAACGTGTTTGTGATAATGGAATACAGAGCTATGACTGATACACGTGTCTCACATCCCAACACAGATAACATAGTCACAACATTCACATAGTTACATCACTGTGTTGAAGTCATCATTTTGATATCACAGTTTGCCCTGCATCCCCCTGCTTGAGCCATATCTTTTCAGAAAACTTCAAAGAAACATTGTATGGTTGTTTTTTTTTGAGTTTCCCATATAGGGAAATTCCGTACCAAGAATGAAGAGCAGAATGCAAGAATATTCCCCGGTGATATTTATTTCAGTATTCTGAACTATTCTAAGGCATGGCACAAGACAGTAAATAGGTTTGTAATTTTAATTTTAAAAAGTAGTTTGGTTGCTAAAGCAACATGGAAGAACATGCCATCGATTAAGAGGCAAGTGAGTAATTAACCATCTTTACTAAAAAAAAAAAAAGTCAGGGTTTTTTTAGGTTTGGCCTAGCATGTTGTATAAATCCATCCACTTTGGTTTGTAAACTACAGTTTATGGCGTGCTGTATTGTGCAAATCTAGCCAATCCTAGCTTAATTAACCATAAAACAAATTAGGGCTTAGCATCATTTAGAAACCCGGTCACTATGTAGCATGTTTTCTTATATGCTATCTTCCATTTTCACTAGAAATACAGGATATATTGTTTCTGAGCTTCCATAGAATTTTTCAGTCTTTCAGGAAGAAACTTGTTTGCAAGAACATTTAACACAAGGAAACTGTTACCAAAAGGAAGGTTAAAACAAAATTGCATAGAAATCCAAAATTATTTTCCTAAATGACCTTTTCACATTTTTTTTTCACAAAAGTACTCAATGGAAGTCATTCTTAATTGCATTTGGCTAATAGTAATGGAGGGGTGGGGAGTTAAATTGTTAGGTGTTCCAGCTGTGCTTATGTGGAGAGCAATCAAGAGTGCTTGCCTACTCATTTTGCCAGCAATTGTAGTTGGAATTATTTTAACACTAATAAACACAAAATTGTTTTTCACTTCCTGTCTTTGGAAGAAATTAATCAGCTAAGAGGAAAGAACATACCATTCAAAATGGTTAATTAATACTGAATTTAAAGTTTAGGAAAATGACATTAAAATAATTGATATGATTATTAGGCCAAATGAAATTTAAGAATTTGTTTTAAAAGGCCATCAGAATGTCAGAAATGCTGATTCTGTTCTATGCTGGTTCTAACTATTGTTTTTTTCCCCTCAAATATTCTTCTTTGCATATGATTAATTCCACACAACCAACGCAACCATATGAACAATGTGATTTTCCAAAATTTACATTGCTGTTTAAATTGGACTTCAGAAGCTCATGGATATGAAAGGTTTAGCTGTGTTTGGTAGCTAAACAATTTCCTGATTTTGGAAAATACTGGGAAACTAGAAGAAAATTGAAAAGATACCCTTTGAGTCCTCTGAATTATTCACCATACCAAAATTCAAGTGGTATTTTACATAACAAGCTCAGAACCATTACTTTAAATAACAGTCTCCAAATTCCACTTGGGAATCAAACACTGAAGCGTTTGTATGCTATGTCTTCAGAACTCCAAAATCCGCTATTTGGGGGGAGGGGAGGGGGAGGGGATGTTCCTTTTATCAGAAGCAATGCAAGATCCCAAATCTCCAAAGTACTGATGAGTTCAAGAACTGCTGTTGTTCCAAATTGTTCCCAAATGCAATGTTTACCATTTTAAAACAGTACAGAACAATCACTTTTTTCCTAATGCATATTTTCTTTCTACTTCAGAAAAGTCAATGCTACTTCAGTTCATGTTTTCTTAAAATCTTACAAAATAGGAGAAAATACAGTCTGACTAGAGTGAAGCCTAACCTTGGGGGGGGAGGGGAAAGTTGCTCTACCTTACTACATCATTCATAGCTATTTGAAGCTTCACATGCCCAATGGTATGTCTTTTATCTGGCAAGCCATTTTCTGCCATGTGTCAAGCAAGAACATCTGATGTTAGCAGCGTTGACATCATTTTCATGATGTTGCTATTATGCTCAGGTGCCTCTAACAGAAGCATGAAGATATCCCATGAAATGTCTTCATGATGTCACCTTTCTCTCATTTATTGCCTACCCCAAATGAAACTGAAATTTATCTTTAGTTACCCTGGTTGGGTTTTTCATCAGATTCTGCTAATACTAATCTTACTAATGAACACTATTATGGTGGATATAATATAATTAAGGAGTGATGTTGCCCAGCTCTGACTGGCCATGTTAAGTTTCTGTGAACATAACCTCTCCACTCTAGTCATTAACCTCTAGGATCCTTTTGGTTTGGGCTGCAGGAGAGACCAAAATTGGTGTTCCCCATTTCAAGGTTTCAGACAGACAGACAGACACTACCCAAAAGCTGAAGCAGATAACAGCAGATAGGAATTCAAATGCCCACCAGAGAATGCTTGCCTGAAGAATGCCAGTTACAGTCCGAGAACAAATAGTGCAGTCCAATTACCAAGAGTCAAAGAAAGCCAAATCAGGTAGTTAGCTGATCCAAGAGTTACACACTAGGATTTCAACTGTTGTTTTCCACAAAGACTGCAGCCAAAACAGCTACCTAAATATGTCTGCAGACAGCTGGCTTCAATTATGCAATCTTTGCCCTTTGCCTAGCAAGGAGCCTCACTGAGGAACACTGCTCTGCTTCCTCTCTATGCAACCAGACGTGCAGCTTGGAACGTTGTGCCTTATCTGACTACTCCAGCTGAAATAGAGATGCCTGTGGCTGATCAGCCTCAATTGAATCCTGGCTTACTGATTCCTGAGGGTGACTATCCTGAAGCATAGGCTGGTCTGGTGCAAAATCAGTGTCTGATTCTGAATCATGGCTCATAACACTTGGATTCTCCAAACTCATCTGCCTGCATAATGCCTGACCAATGAAGAATGCTGTCATATGTTCCACCTACACCATTTTGCACATTATCAGTCTCTTGCCACTTGCCCCTCCTTTGCACTACCGACCCATCAGGGTTTTTTCTAAAATATCTCGGCACCTTTGTCCAAAAATAGCCCAACCAACAAATAAGTAAGATGGAAGCAGAGCTCTTGAGTTTTACCATATGCAGAAGAAAAATAGGGGTGGAAGCTCAGGAAAAAAAAGATAAAAGTCTTCGCCCTACATTGTTATTTATTTGTAAATATATTGGTATCGGCTAAGCTACTTAGAAGGCCACCTACTTCCATATAACCCATCCCATGGCTGATATATTTAACATTAACTAATTATGTCCCCCATCCTTGGGAAGGACACAAAATTTGGAACCAAATATCATTGGTTTTGAAAGCAAGCTTCTTTTTTATTATAGTTGAGGAGGGCTAAAGAAAATTTTTCCACCTGGGTCATTTAATGATTTCATCTGCTTGGTGTTTGTTCAGTCATGTTTATGATTATATTTGCTGCATTCCTGCAAGCTGTCTGGATGTATTAAGAGAAAGGGTAGCATATACGAGTGGACCTCACCATCTTTCATTATCCAGGATTTCACCCATCTGTGGTTGATATTCACCATCATCTGTGATACCATCATCTGAATTTCACTTATCCACAGTTTTTGTTGCAAGGTTTTGCACTTCGTCAGAATATGCATTTGGCCTGCAGCCCAATTTCCCAGCAACCTGAAGGGTTTTGTCCTTATGTGGACAAAGTGAAAATGAGTAAGAGCATAGCAGAGAGTTTTGCTAAGGAAAGTAGCAAACATTCATGCCAAGTGTTGCCCTTGACAGAGAAGGTCTGTGAGATTCTGTAGACAGGGCAGACAAAGAATGTGAACTTGAATTCCTGATGGAGTACAGCCACCTCATGCCTCCTTTGCAACCTTATAAAGACACTAACCAGGTTCTGTAAAGTGAGATTAGCTACCTTTTAAATGTAACTACACCCACCTCATCTGTGGAGCCAGCAGAAAGTGAAACCAACACTAGGAGGAAGATGGGTTCTGTTATGCTTGTTGTTGTTGTTGTTGTTAGTTGCGAATTCGTGTCCGACCCATCGCGACCCTATGGACAATGTTCCTCCAGGCTTTCCTGTCCTCTACCATCTTCTGGAGTCCATTTAAGCTCACGCCTACTGCTTCAGTGACTCCATCCAGCCACCTCATTCTCTGTCGTCCCCTTCTATTGCCCTCAATCTTTCCCAGCATTAGGCTCTTCTCCAGTGAGTCCTTCCTCCTCATTAGGTGGCCAAAGTATTTGAGTTTTAGCTTCAGGATCTGGCCTTCTAAAGAGCAGTCAGGGTTGATCTCCTCTAGGACTGACCGGTTTGATCGCCTTGCAGTCCAAGGGACTCGCAGGAGTCTTCTCCAGCACCAGAGTTCAAAGGCCTCAATTCTTTTGCGCTCAGCCTTTCTTATGGTCCAACTTTCACTGCCATACATTGCAACTGGGAAGACCATAGCCTTGACTATACGCACTTTTGTTGACAGGGTGATGTCTCTGCTTTTTAGTGTGCTGTCTAGATTTGCCATGGCTTTCCTCCCGAGGAGCAAGCGTCTTTTAATTTCTTGACTACAGTCCCCATCTGCAGTGATCTTGGAGCCCAGGAAAATAAAATCTGTCACTACCTCCATTTCTTCCCCATCTATTTGCCAGGAATTGAGAGGGCCGGATGCCATGATCTTGGTTTTCTTAATGTTTAGTTTCAACCCAACTTTTGCACTCTCCTTCTTCACTCGCAACAACAGACTCTTCAGTTCCTCTTCACTTTCTGCCATTAGAGTGGTATCATCTGCATATCTTAGGTTGTTGATATTTCTTCCAGCAATCTTAATTCCAACTTTTGACTCCTCTAGCCCTGCCTTTCTCATGATGTGCTCTGCATATAAGTTAAATAGGCAAGGCGACAGTATACAGCCTTGCCGGACACCTTTCCCAATTTTGAACCAATCAGTGGTTCCGTGTCCAGTTCTCACTGTTGCTTCTTGGCCCGCATATAGGTTTCTCAAGAGACAAATAAGATGGTCTGGTACTCCCATCTCTTTAAGAACTTGCCACAGTTTGTTATGATCCACACAATCAAAGGCTTTAGCATAGTCAATGAAGCAGAAGTAGATGTTTTTCTGGAACTCTCTAGCTTTCTCCATGATCCAGCGTATGTTGGCTATTTGATCTCTAGTTCCTCTGCCTCTTCGAAATCCTGCCTGTACTTCTGGTAGTTCTCGATCCACATACTGCTGGAGTCTAGCTTGTAGGATTTTAAGCATAACTTTACTAGCATGAGAAATGAGTGCAATGGTGCGATAGTTTGAACATTCTTTGGCACTGCCTTTCTTTGGAATTGGAATGTAAACTGATCTTTTCCAATCCTGTGGCCACTGTTGAGTTTTCCAAATTTGCTGGCAAATTGAGTGTAGCACTTTTACTGCATCGTCTTTTAAGATTTTGAATAGCTCAGCTGGAATACTGTCACCTCCACTAGCTTTGTTGTTGCTCAGCTTTTCTAAGGCCCACTTCACTTCACATTCTAGGATGTCTGGCTCGAGGTCAGTGACCACCTCATTGTGATTATCAGGGACGTTAAGCTCATTCTTGTATAGTTCTTCTGTGTAATTTTGCCATCTCTTCTTAATCTCTTCTGCCTCTGTTAGGTCCCTGCCATTTTGGTCCTTTATCATGCCCATTTTTGCATTAAACGTTCCCTTCATCTCTCCAATTTTCTTGAAAAGATCTCTGGTCCTCCCTATTCTATTGTTTTCTTCTATTTCTTTGCACTGTTCATTTAAGAAGGCATTCTTATCTCTTCTAGCTATTCTCTGGAATTCTGCATTCAATTGGGCGTATCTTTCTTTTTCTCCCTTGCCTTTTGCTTCCCTCCTTTCCTCAGCTATTTGCAAAGCTTCCTCAGACAGCCATTTTGCTTTCTTGCATTTCTTTTTCTTTGGGATGGTTTTGGTTGCTACCTCTTGTACAATGTTGCGAACCTCTGTCCATAGTTCTTCAGGCACCCTGTCTATCAGATCTAATTCCTTAAATCTATTTGTCACCTCTACTGTATATTCAACGGGGATATGATTTAATTCATACCTGACTGGCCTGGTGCTTTTCCCTACTTTCTTCAGTTTAAGCCTAAACTTTGCAACAAGAAGCTCATGGTCTGAGCCACAGTCAGCTCCTGGTCTTGTTTTTACTGACTGTATAGAGCTTCTCCATCTTTGGCTGCAGAGCATATAGTCAATCTGATTTCTGTGTTGACCGTCTGGTGATGTCCATGTGTAGAGCCGTCTCTTGGGTTGTTGGAAAAGAGTGTTTGCTATGACCATCGTATTCTCTTGACAAAATTCTATCAGCCTGTGCCCTGCTTCATTTTGTACTCCAAGGCCAAACTTGCCTGTTATTCCGGTTATCTTTTGGCTTCCTACTTTAGCATTCCAATCCCCCATGATGATAAGGACCTCATTTTTTGGTGTTAGTTCTATAAGGTGCTGTAGGGCTTCATAGAACCGGTCAATTTCATCCTCTTCAGCACCGGTGGTTGGGGCATAGACTTGGACTACTGTGATATTGAATGGTTTGCCTTGGATTCGAACTGAGATCATTCTGTCATTTTGAGGATTGTATCCCAGTATTGCTTTTCCTACTCTTTTATTGACTATGAAGGCTACTCCATTTCTTCTGAGGGATTCTTGCCCGCAGTAGTATACCTGATGGTCATCTGAATTAAATTCACCCATTCCTGTCCATTTTAGTTCGCTGATACCTAAGATGTCGATGTTCAGTCTTGTCATCTCTTGTTTGACCACGTCCAGCTTTCCTTGATTCATGGATCTTACATTCCAGGTTCCTATGGAGAAAAAATCTTTACAGCATCGGACTTTCCTTTCACCACCAGACATATCCACAGCTGAGCGTCCTTTCGGCTTTGGCCCAGTCGCTTCATTCTTTCTGGCGCTACTAGTACTAGCCCTCTGCTCTTCCCCAGTAGCATATTGGACGCCTTCCGACCTGAGGGGCTCATCTTCCAGCGTCATATCGTTTTGCCTTTTGGTACTGTCCATAGGGTTTTCATGGCAAAGATACTGGAGTGGGTTGCCATTTCCTTCTCCAGTGGATCACGTTTTGTCAGAACTCTCGGCTATGACCTGTCCGTCTTGGGTGGCCCTGCACGGCATAGCTCATAGCTTCATTGAATTACGCAAGCCCCTTCGCCACGACAAGGCAGTAATCCATGAAGGGGTCTGTTATGCTTACTCGTTTTTATTTTTGTAATATTTATTCTTTTTACAGTTTCCTTATTTCTGCTTTTTCCTTATATTTTGGTGAACTTTTTTGGTCATTCTCCAGAGTTTCATAACCTAATCCTCCAATTTCCATAGGCTTAGTGTCTTGTTATCTGTGGTTTCATTGGCCATCACTGGAACATAATCCCTGCTACTAATAGGGTCAACCTATACACTTTCCAAAATAAGAATCAGATAAAATTGGCATCCACCTCCTGGAGTATTCCACTTTACTGTACCCACTTAGAGCTTAATCAAAAAGTCAAAAAGAAAAGAAAAAGACCTAAACACCTTCTAACCAGCAATCAATACCCAGATGAGCAGAGTTTAACACCAAGGTTAACACTAGACCAGGGGTAGGCAACCTTGGCTCTTTTATGACTCATGGACTTCAACTCCCAGAATTCCTGAGCCAGCTGGCTCAGGAATTCTGGGAGTTGAAGTCCATGAGTCATAAAAGAGCCAAGGTTGCCTACCCCTGCACTAGACCAACAATCAAGAAGCAAACAATACTCCAATCAAGAAACTGTTAACTCAGTTAACTCAGCAGTAAACAATGGCCCAATCAAGGAACCACCAAGACCACTCCCACCAACAAGGCAGGCCACTAGTATAAGAAATAAGAGCAAATCCTACTCCCTCACGGATCATGTTAGCTAGTTTGGTAATGAAATATCTGCAAGAAAACAACCAACCTCAGAGAGCAGCAAGGGCCCCATGGTTCAATCCTGAGTTATTCTCTTCAGTCAGTGCCACTTAAGAGCACAGGGCCTCACCGGGTTGTATGGATAGACAATATCCTTACAGCAGATCCCTAAATCCCACAGTATGAAACCACATTTCATAAATAGACAAGTTGTAGCAAAGACACTCAAAGTGGAAATATTTTTATTTTACTGCATATTTAAATGAGTAAGAAAATGTGGACATGAGTAAAATTCCTCTGACCCTTTGTAGTTTATCACTGCACCGCCAACTGTCCATGAAAGGTTCGTAACAACTCTTACAAGACAATGTGTTGTGGAATCTGCTTTTCACAAGACCGGCCCTACCACAAGATAGGAAGCCGCTAACAGAGGCTGAGGAGTGGGTGATGAATAGGGTTGCATTTACCACCCCCTCTACCCCTTTTCAGACTTGCCTGGTGTTCTTAGGAACATTGGAGGGCATTGGTTAAGCTGAGATTTAATAAGGGGTCCAGTCAGCTGTTGTCACCAATAGCATCTTGTCCTTCTCTTCAGGCAATGAAATGTTTTGCACAAAAAGAGCCTTGGTGGAGCAGTGGGCTAATGCCTCCTTAAGTAACACCAGCTGCCTGCAATTAGTGCAGGTTCGCATCCCACCAGGCTCAAGGTTGACTCAGCCTTCCATCCTTCCGAGGTAGGTAAAATGAGGACCCAGATTGTTGGGGGCAATTAAGCTGACTTTGTAATAATGCCACTTGGGGGGTGTATGAAAGCCCTAATAAGCAGGCATATACATAGAATGAAGGCTACTGCTAAGCTTGTAAGCCACCCTGAGTCTTCGGAGAAGGGCGGGATATAAATGGAATTAAAATAAAAATAAAAAAAATAAATAAAAATATGCATGGGACAGCCATACTACCCCTATGGAAGATTTAGCATGAATGAAAAGATACTTTGCAATACTTTCTTTCAAGGGATTCCATGTGCCAATTGTAGGAAAGCTACTTTATGACCTACATATAGATCAGTTGCACCAACTTTTGATGTTCAGGCTTTTGTTTCAAAGCAGTATGAGCAGTTAAGTGGCCTTTTAGAGCAGAATAAAACCCAGATTGTAAATATTTAATGCAAAGTGCCTTCCTGTAGGACCAAACCGAAAAGCACATCTCTGCCTAAGTATGCAGGGAATACATTTATCTCTATCCAGCATTGGAGAGTGGAAATCTTACATAGCAATCGATGTATTGTGGGATTTATGTGTGAAAGCTACTATTAGTGCTAATGGGAGTCAGGCATGTAAATCCCTTGGCCATTGCTTAGAGAGAAAAGGCCCACAATACACTTTATCATCTAGCACAATAGATGCGCTGAGTTTATCACTCTGGCCCATTAAGCATCCTGCCACTTAGCTGACAGTGATGCACGATTCCCATCACAACCAAAAATCTACAAAGGAGCAGCTAACATCTTTCCTTTTAAACTGACAAGACCATCTTATGTTCCTGCTTATGTCATCCCACTAAATCCTCCTGTTCTCACTCACATGAAACCTTCTAAGACACTTAAACTGTGAAGCATCACATCCATACACAGAGGGGGCAATCCACAATAGTACAGAAACAATGGGCTACTCCTCTCTTCTGGAATGAATTCCACCCTCCTGTCCTAACCTACAACCCTGGTGTCTCCTGGCAACTATAGGCACTGACTATAGAGTACATAGGGCAGGGGTTTTCAACCAGTGGTACAGTACCACCTGTGGTACATTGGCACCTGGCAGGTGGTACGCAACCAGCCTAGAAAAGTGGTAGCAGGGGAGGGTAATGAGCTGAACCGGTGGCAGCACCACACAAGCCTGAGCGAGAGATGGCAGGGCTGTCAGGTCTTAGTGGAAGCACCAGGATCAGCAACAGGCTCCAGCTGGAGCTCAGCACTGATCCTGGTGCTTCTGCTGAGCCCAGAAGAAACACCGATCAGCTGGAATGTTGCAGCATCTCCAGGGTCTTGTGATTTACATTCAGATGCTTGGCAACTGATTCATATTTATGACGGTCACAGTGTGCCAGGATCATGTGAAGTGACCAAAACCTGTTGCAACCACCCAGCAGATGGGGGGGGAAATAAAAACCAAATACCCCCACCCCACCCCTGCTGCCAATCCTCAACAGGGATGCTCACAAAAATGAAAACCTCGGACAGGAGGAAGAGCACCGCCGGGCAGGCAGGCAGGTGTCTTGCTCGGCTGTGGCTTGGGGGGCACTTTTTTCAGTGCCACTGTAACTTTGAACAGTCACTAAGAGAACTATTGTAAGTCGAGGACTACCTGTACTTCATCACTTTTTTCCTTTTTTTTGGTCATCAAGTTTTTGACACCTTGCTAGGCGACTGGTGGTATTCAGATGTTGCCATATCCTAAAAGTGGTACAATGGGTGAAAAGGTTGAAAAGCCCTGACATATCAGACAAGCTCAGCGCAGGCTTTCACTTTGCACGAACACGCCCACAAAGTTACCAATCTGACTAGGGCTCTTGGAAGTTGCAGTTCAACAATATCTAAAGCAACACCAGCTCTCGACTACTCCTTGATAATTTAGACTAGAAACAAGGCCATTATTCCACATTATTTGTCCTTCAGAAGACCTTCTCTCCCTTTTCATTCACCTCCCTTTTTATTAGTTGTACTAAAGAGTGAATGGGGTTTTTATTGCCTTTCATTTCTTGCAACTACAGGTTTTATCTCCTTTTCACAATAATTGCTGCTATCACAAATAAATGGAGCCCATTAAGTCAAAATTAAGCTCTGTTAGGTCTCTCGAATTTCTCTAAGATGCAAAAATGTGCTTAACACACTGAAATAAGCAGGATATAGCCAGCAATATCATATTCATAAATATAAATTAGTTCATTAGAATTTACTCATAAGTAAACATATTATAAGGGGTGTGATGGCTCAGTGGTTAAAGATGCCGAACTTGTCAGCTTGACAGCCTGGGTTTGAGACCCAAGCTTTGCATGACAGGGTGAGCTACTGTTACTTGCCCCAGCTCCTTCCCACCCAATTCAAAAGCATGCAAATGTGAGCAGATAAATAGGTTCCTCTTTGGTGGGAAAGTAATAGCATTCCACATGCCTCGGCATATAGTCATGCTAGCCACATGACCATGGAAGTGTCTTCAGACAAAACTGGCTCCCTTGGCTAAGAAACAGAGATGAGCACCACATCCTAAAATTGGATTCACCTGGATAGGAGAAACCTTTACTTTAAATCTTTAAACATGTTATAATTCATTGGACTGGTTCCCTGAAGAGAGGTTTTTCCATGGACCACAGGGGCATGGTTTCATATTTATTTATTTATTTATTTATTTATTTATTTATTTATTTATTTATTTATTTATTTATTTATTTATTTATTTATTTATTTATTTATTATTGGGACTTATATGCCGCCCTATCTCCCGAAGGACTCAGGGCGGCTAACAACAATAACATACAATAAATACAGAAGTTAAGATAAAATTACAATTAAAGGCCTCTGTACAATAAATTAAAATTAAAATTAAAATAAATTAAAAATTAGAGTTAAAAAATTAAAAACATAATTAAAATCCCTGTCAGTCCAGGTCAGCCAGGTGGAAAAGGAGTGTTTTGAGGCCGCGGCGAAAGGACTGGAGATCTGGGGCCATCCGAAGTTCATGGGGGAGCTGGTTCCACAGGGCTGGCGCTCCCACAGAGAAGGCCCTTCCCCTGGGGGTCGCCAGCCGACATTGTCTAGCCGACGGTACCCTGAGCAGGCCTTCTCTGTGTGAGCGTACTGGGCGATGGGAATTCGTTCCCGGCAGCAGATGGTCCTGCAAGTATCCTGGGCCTAAGCCATGTAGGGCTTTAAAGGTAAGTACCAGCACCTTAAATCTCACCCGGAGGGCAACCGGTAACCAATGCAGCTCATGCAGGAGGGGTGTAATATGGGAGTATCGGGGTGCTCCCATCACTACCTGTTTGCATCCTGTGGATGGGGTTTCACTTGTTTGCATGGACTGGTTTCTGGCATGCCACAGACCGGTGCCAGACCCCTGTTATAGATGGCAATGAATAATTTTTTAATTTTGCCTAGATTGGGCTGGAGAGAGAGGGACTGAAATTGGAAGGAATCTCCCTTTGAGGTCTAAACATGATGCCTACCACTTTCAGCAAATAATACTGGTATAGCACTAGTGAAATTACCAGAATTTCAAATCTTTACAATTTCCTCTCTGTCAACTTTCAATGCTATCCCAACATACATCATGGCTTGGTGTTCTGGGAGCATAATCATAAGATTCACATACTTATGTTTTCTTCCTCCACCTCCGTTCCTGATGTCTGCCTCTCCACCTGCTAGGATTAAAAATTTCCAAACCTCTTTTATAATTACTAGTGAGAGTTCATTCACTTTTCATTCATTTGGTTGGCACAAACTCTAATTTGCAGCTTATGGGAGTGAGAATCAGATATTTATTTATATATAAAAAACTAATCTTTGTTCAAACTGTAGTTTACTGGGTTTGAATAAAAGAGCAGCAGTTTGTTGATGGTTTATACTGGCAGATTCTAATTTTGATATGAAAGAACAAACATATGTTCAAAGCTGATAAGTGGTCATTCAAAGCCTAGAATTATATCTCAAAAATATACTCTTGGTTACTTCTTCGTTGTCTGCCACATTTATTTGAAGTTCTGTTTTCAATAATGCCATAGAATCCTAGGTAACAGCAAACAATGGGATATAACTTAATGTTAGAAGACTCTTTCATTCTTGATGGTTCTCAGGTAACTAAAGAATACATACATGCTGATCAGAAGTTTGAACTACTTTAATATTTCTCTCTTTTATTATCTTAGCTGTTGATGAAAAAATCAGTAAGATACCAGTATTAAAATCCATCAACAAACAATAATTAAGCAATTATGTTTACTGTATTTATGCAAGTATTATTTTACAGATATGGGGAATCTGCTTGCAAACTTATTACTACATTCATTACACATATCCCATAAACTGCAAACAGGCCATTATTGTTGTTGTTGTTGCTACTGCTGCTGCTATTTTAAATGACTAGCTGCTTCCTCCCTATATAGACACATATGGGGTATGACCAATTATAGCTCTTGCTTTATGCAGTGCCTTAACCTCTTCCATATTTTAGCTAGTAGCACCCGCCCCTGAATCCCTGAGCTGTCACGTAATACATAGGAAGAAAAAAAGACAATGGAACTAATTTCCAAATTTCTCCATTGTGGAGGAAAGGAAATCTTGACAACAACAAACTCTGTATAAGAAACCAGCCAGAGATTCACCATGGTTTCTGAAGGTTATAAGTGATGGATACTAAAAATACTAGAAACTCATTTGGGAGTGCTAAAAGATTACTTGATCATTAGCATAATAATCACAGCTGAACTTTCCTGCCTGGCACTCTAATTTAAAAAGTTTCAACTTCCCCATTATATCAGTTGCAGTTAGTTCTAGGAGTTCACTGACCACAAAAATAGGCTAGGAAATTGAAAAAGGAAAGGATGGGCATCAATCTAGATGGATCTTATGTGTTGATGAACACATTTATCCCATTCAACTCCTAGCCAACAGCACTGTGCCAAATGTATTAAGGTAAAGTAATGTTGAAAAGAAAAAGAATGCCCTCCTCAAACGGTCAATATCCTTCAGAAGTATCCAAGCTTCCAAAATTTCCAGCTAGCAAGTCATAGTGCTCCAGGCCATCAGGAGAGTACCAAGATAAGAAATATTGGCACCAACTCAAACAAGCCATCTTATCAAATTCTAATATGCTGAGAGATGGGAAGATTAGTACAAATATGGTTTGGATTAGTGTTGTTTTGAAAAATTCATCTCTATCTTGCCAGTAGGGAATTGATAGAGCCAATGTTTGTATTAAATAGAGGCCACGGCAGTGACATAAAGACATGAATTTTCAAATCCTGCAGTTGCACCATCGACATCTGCAGTCGTGCCTTTTTTCTGCAGCCTCGCAGCATTTATTAATTATTTTCATCATTTGTTTTCTGGACGCCAATAGTTATAGCATTTCTTTCAATTTTGTTCCTCAACAGATCTCATCTATTCCCATGCAAAGTTTTGAAAGGCCCAGGCCAGCATTCCTTCACTTTAGTTCAGCGGTGTCAAACTGCCAGCCTACAGGCTGGATGCATCATGGTGAAACCACGCCCCACCCCATTGCTGGCAATGGGGAAAAGGTCATAATATGTCACGGCATGTCACGTGACATTGTGAGTTTTGACACCCCTGCTTTAGTTCATCCAAGTCATTTCATCTCTATTATATTTTATTCTATTCTTTCTGCTGTTTGTTGCAAATGCTTCATTACCCAAACTAGGTAACATCATCAGTGCTACTAGGTGCAGTGCAGTGTGTAGCAAATCACACTCCTTACTAGCACTGATGATGTTACCTAGTTTGGGTAATGAAACGTCTACAAGAAAACTAGCAAGCTCAGAGAGCACCAAGGACCCCACATACTAGATAGGACCCCTCATTTCAAACCTGAGATACAAATATTCTCCTTTATTGGTATATCCACGATAACTGATCCTTTCTAATCTGATCCTTCTCCTTTATTCCTCATTACTTTAAACAGCAGAATTTCCTAAATCCTATCGTTCTTCTAGTTGCAGTTAAATATTATTTTCCCATATTCATGCTATTTCCTTAGTTAATCATTCAACAGGTAGACAGATGCCTACTCAGTTAAGCCCCTGAAGAATGTCTAAGTATTTTAAAAAATGCCATCAAGCAACCCTGTGGGAACGGCCAGAATTTGGTCTCTCAAGAATTTGGTTTTTCACCTTTCAGCCTCTCCGTTCCTCCCTAGTTGGGCCTCTCTGTAGCTTCAGTGAGAACACACTCTCCTGGCTGGGAGGGGGGCCTGGCATGTGGGAGGTTTGGGAAACGCTATGATAAAGACTTCACATACATCTTATGCTACCTTGTTTTTGTGTGATCTCATAGGCACCTGAGTAATCCAATTATTTCTATGTATACTATTTTGTGTGAGACTGATGTAGCTTTTTGTAATGATGGAGGTGAATAAAGGTTCAGCAGGCAGTGCTCGGGGGAGTTCTTTTTCTGGAGACGAGGCTGCCTGGCTGGTTCAAAGCTCTCTATCGACTCAGGTCTGAATTCTTTTTCCTTTGTCTGAATTCCTGTCCCTACATCTGAATTTCTTTCCCCTTCACAACCCATCATATCTGACCGCACCATTGACAGAACCGATGATGACATTATCTGTGATTGTCAGTGTATTTTCTTCTTTGAAAAAGGAAACTAAGTTGGGATGCTGGTATCTAATTTGGCTGCTAACATCATCAAAGAGAGGAAAAGATTCCTGACATTCATTCATTTAACATATTTCTGGACCGCATATCGCAGTAAAATCCCTTTCATAGCAACTGAATAATAGAATTGCTTTTAGTTAAAACGGGATAATGAAAAATTAAACAACTCACAGATACAAGTAACAAATAATAATTCATTCAGACTTAAATTATTCTCCTTCAGCCACTTTTATGCGAAAACCCAACTCTCTGGAGAACCTTGGCAAAGGTGAAACATGAGAGAAGAAGGCAACCAGCAGCAAGATGGATGGACTCACAGCGTGACGAGTACACTGTTGGAAGACCATAAGGGCCATATTAAAGACCAATCAGCACAGAGACAATCTACCTGGGAGTTGACAAGGATTTAATGGCACATAATCAATCAGCAATTCATTAATATAGCAGATAAGCACACAGAACTGAAATGTAATAAAACATTAATGCAGTTCAATTCAAACTTATTTCTGTTGGACTGTGTTTAAATGATACATAGTCTCTTTGTAGGTTTTTCTCTGTATCTTCACTGGGACATTTGTATTTCCCTAATATAAGCAATACAATTGGATAAACAAACTTGATCATTATTGTCAGGGGTATCTGACAGTAGGATACTGTCAGGGGAAGTAAAAAATGTCAAGATGATGGTGGTTACTGTGCAGTCCGTTTTTATATGCACTGCATATGCCAGTGTTTCTCAACAATGGCAACTTTAAGATGGGTGGACTTCAACTCCCAGAATTCTTTGCTGGCTGGTGATTTCTGGGAATTGAAGTCCACCCATCTTAAAGTTGCCAAGGTTGAAAAGCATTGGCATATGTAATACACATTAAAAGGCCATTCTGACTTATTTTGGCGGAGCTTTCTATAAATGATTTTGATTTACTAATGAAAAAAACTGAATATTCACAGAACATACTAACATTATTGCAAACAATGGAGTTCCTAGGTCCATTATTCTCATAGTGTCTGTGATGAATCACCAATTAAAAGCATATTCAATTTTTGCACTTTGGGAATGGGTTGAAAGTAATAGTAAGAGAGTATTCCACTTCTCCTGACTTTCCTAAAATATTATTTTCATATAGAAGAACACACTGGGAAATCATTCCAAATGAACTAATACTGACATTGACCCAGCTCACTAAATTGATATCAGAGTGTTTTTAGATAGACGTTATTAAGTTTACCAGGCATAGTTTGCATACTTTTTGGATTCAAATGTTGCTAATTTATGTTGGGAATTTAGTTCCCAGGGTTAAACTGAGCCACTAGCAAAAGAATAGAATTATTTATGAATGGAATTATACCTCTCACCATGTGGGATGTTCTCTCTGGCACAGCGAACTGGACCTGATTACTGGCCATATTTCTGAATAAGACAGCAAGTGTGTATATTTTTGTCTAGTCTCGGGTTATTCTTTGTGCAACTGCCATTGGCTAGATCTTAATGTTAACTCATTTATTTTGTTGGCTTGTTTTACATGGTAAACACGTTTGCAAATTATACTGTATGTGTTACATTCTAAACCAGCTCCTAAGACCTTCACTTATCAATTGTCCCCTTATATTTCTATTATACTATGCTATGCTATTCTATGCTATACCATATTATACCATATTATGTTATGTTGTATATTATATTATATCATATCATATCATATCATATCATATCATATTATATTATATTATATTGTTATGTTATATTACAATATTATATTATTATATTATATTATATTATATTATATTATATTATATTATATTATATTATATTATATTATATTATATTATATTATATTATATTATATTATATTATATTATATTATATTATATTATATTATATTATATTATATTATATTATATTATATTATATTACATTACATTATATTACATTACATTATATTACATTATATTATATTACATTATATTATATTATATTATATTATATTATATTATTATATAATATATTATATTATATTATATTATATTATATTATATTATATTATATTATATTATATTATATTATATTATTACATTATATTACATTATATTATATTACATTATATTATATTACATTATATTATATTATTATATTATATTATATTATATTATATTATATTATATTATATTATATTATATTATATTATATTATATTATATTATATTATTATATTATATTATATTATATTATATTATATTATATTATATTATATTATATTATATTATATTATATTATATTATATTATTATATTATATTATATTATATTATATTATATTATATTATATTATATTATATTATATTATATTATATTATATTATTATTGTAAAAGTTTTCCCTGTCATGCCCAACTCTAGGGGACATAACTACTTGCATTTGCATGCTTTTGAACTGCTAGATTGGCAGGATCTAGGGCAAGAACTCACCTAGTCATATAGTGCTTGGGTCTCGAACTGCTGACTTTCTGGTAGACAAGCTCAATATCTTAACCACTAGGCCACCATGCCCCCTATCTATTAGTGTAGTGTAGTATATATATTTATCTATTTATCAAATTTCTACAATGCCCATCTCACCTAAGTGATCCTGGACAGCTTACAGTATTGATATTATTAATTAGGTGTGCCTGTGATCTTATATGTTGCTCAATTACCTTGGATTTGTTGTGCACATTATACTTTTTGTACCTCTGAAGCCTCTACTTAACTCTGAGGGTTATAATATAGAGTGAGATCTGAACAATCTTTTTTAAGGCAAATATTAATAAAAAGATACATCTTTATTGTTGCTGTGAGAGGAGAAACATATGCAGATAGTCCTCAATTTATGACCATAATTGAGCCCAGAATGACAATTGTAAATCATAGTGGTCATAAAGTGGCTCACCATGTGACCACACCTATTTTATGACTCTTTTTGCTGTGGTCATTAAGCATTAAACAAATCTGTTTTCTTCAATAGGTGTTTTTTGCTGGAAACCAGAAGTAAATGCCAGAAATCAGGAAAAACAAACCACCAAACATTGTGATCACATGGCCACGGGATGCTACAAATGACCGTAAATGTAAGCCCGTTACCAAAAGCCCCAAGTGTGATCATGAACACTGGGGAGTTGCGACCCCTGAAAATTCAGGGACTATGTTATAAGTAGTTCTGGGAAGATCTGGTCACTAAGTGACTGGTCCTTAAGTGAGGGCTATCTGTAAATTATTACACAGAAAAACACTTGCAATTCAGTCTTGTAGAACATATTAGTAAAATAAAACAATATTGTAGGAGCATTTAGTATCAGAACCATTACGGATTGCTGAAAATGTCAGATTTCATAAGTGTAAATAACAGTCATTGAATCTTACCCAGCAGGACTTGAAAAAAAGTCTGAATATTGCAAATTTGACAAAAGGCTATCCTGTACATTGAAAGATTAGCTTGTCTTCAGAATGCTGAAAGAAAACTTCTCACCAGAGAAACATTTAAGAATGCATTTGAGGTTGCTTTCTCCATGGAAATTGTGGCTGCACACACTAGAAAGCTGCAGTCAAGAATCATGCAAATGTGAATAAAGTTGCAGTAGCATGTAAACAAAGAGCAGCACATTAAAATGAATTTGTAGAAGAGAGTCCAGAAATCTAAGCAGGTATGAGGGAGAAACTTGGAATACAATGTCACTCAGGGAAAATAAAACTGTTTGCTAAAACTAAACAACCCAGCCATCGCTTAAACACGAGTAAAGTGGCATATGCTCTAGATACTGAATTTGGCAAAGAAAGTGAAAAGGGATAAGTTACATAAGTTATGTTACATAAAAGGTGAAATGAGACTAGCAATATGGCTAATATCAGGAGTAATTTGCAAAACTATACCAAGGGAATCAAGCAATTGGTTGTGCAGTATCAGCTGTATCACAGCATGACTTCAAGCAGAGTTGTAGGTGTATATTATCACCACTGTTTAGTGTTATAATATAACACACTGTATAATTGGAAAAAGACTGGGCACGCAGGAGTTCCTTTTGAGCTAAGCTTCACAGATCCAGCATACACCAATATTTTTTTTTATGTAGAAGAATCCAAATGAAAAGTATAGTTGCTTTTGAATGTCCTAAGCAAACAACAAGAGAGGCTCAAACTACAGACAAATGCAGAAATAGATTAAAGATGTCTCAACTGATAGAACATGAATTAACTTTGCCCCAGAGCCAAATGAGCAGGTGGATGAATTCAAACTCCTAGGCTCTTTGATCTCAATCTTCCCTGCAGGTGTCATGGTTCTGACAGATGTAACTTCAAAAGAATTTTGAGGCATTGTATAACTTAAAGAATCTTTTATTCGAGAAACATAGTATCGGAACTACATAGCTGAAACCAAAAATTAAATTCCCCTCCCCTGGGTACAATGTAACAAAGCACAATTCCTTCCTCCAGTAAACAGTCATAAATCACATTCCCCAATTAGCTTGAAGTGTGGGCTTTCTTCCCAGTCTCCAGCCCACCAAAACTCTATCAACTCAGGGCCCAATGACCTTGGGTTCCCATGGCTGAGTTATTATTGTTATGACTAGCTGGACTCTCATCCCCTCCCAGCATCAACTAACTCTAAAAGCAATAGAGGAAAAATGGCTGCATTTCCATCTGTTGTAAAAGGAAGAACATCCAATGTTAGCAGCATTGACAACAGGTTTTTCCATCACAGACATGCAGCAGCTCTCTCTTTTCCCAGGAACAAGCTCCAACTACAGCAGCACCATCCCTAAGAGTCCCACATCTCTGCTAAAATCTATGAAACCCCCCCATCCCCCCTATAAAGGCATCTACTTGCAGTTCATACTAGATATGGACTGTGCGACAAAGACAATTGCAGATGACTTTGACAACCTTGAGGTGTTCTATCACAATGTCACAGGTACAACGTTTCTTTTCAGATTGGTTCATTATTACAACAAATTATTGCCACATTTAATTGCTGCACTCCACTCCTTAAATATTCCACTCCTTAAGGTAGACCAGACCAGGAAATCAACTCTACAGAAAGTCTATATTTGTATTATGGTTGGCTATAATAACAGAATCTTGCAATTCTGGTTGAGTTGTACCTCCTCTTCTTCTTATACATCAATAAATCAGGGAAGTCTGGTGTGCTTCTGAATGTTATCTTTTTGTTCTGGATTTAAAATACCTTTCAACCTCTTTTGCCTAGGCAGTGGCTCCTGCATATCTCTATCAAGGTAATCTTCCTTACTTTCTACAAGTCAGGAGGACAAGGCAGAAGACAAAACAGTGCAAAATTTCACAGAAAAAAAAGAACATTAGACACTGTGCTTATTTATTACCTGCATTTAAGAGTGAGATTGGCTTGAGGTACCTTAAAAAATAGGATTGGTGCAAATTATATCACATGTCATGAAAGATGGCATAGCTTTTTCACCACCTTCTTTCATAGCTGCAGAGAAAAGTTTAAGCTTGGCTGGAAAATTAAAAGCTTAAACCAGAATTTGTTACAAAAGAGAAATTATCCACATCCTTGATCATCAGCCAATAGTGTCAATCTTCAGCCCACAAAAAAGGATTTGGCTTACAATAGCTACTTAAACACAATGTTGTGCTCTGTTCCTTGGAGGGAACAGATACATAATAGTATTCAAAAGACATACTCATGCTAATGTTGGATTGTCTTGTTTACCTCCAGAGGGGATACAGTTTGAAAAATCCACAACTAACATTCCATCAATGTGTATTCTCTTTCATGCAGCCAAGATTATTCAAAGAGAAATTGGGAAATATCCAACTCCACTGCAAGTCTATGCAGAAGAAACATGGTGAACAATATTCTCATGCAAAATGCAACATTTATCTTTTGAACAAACTTTGTAAGCAAAAGACTATAGAGAGAAGTCTATAGAAGGGAGTGTAAGTAGACAACTGGAAATACCATAAAAATAACTACACCTTTTACTCATACTATAGAGAATAGAATAGAATAGAATAGAATAGAGCTAGAAGGGATCTTGGAGCCCCCTGCTCAAGCAGGAGAACCTATACCATCTCAGAGAGGTGATTGTCTAGTCTCATCTTGAAAATCTGCAGTGATGGAGCGCCTATGACTTCTGGGTATAAGCTGTTCCACTGGCTAATTGTCCTCACTGTCAGGAAGTTTCTCCTTAATTCCAGGTTGCTTCTCTCTTTGATCAGTTTCCAACCGTTGTTTCTCGTCCTTCCCTCTGGTGCTCTCTCCTTCAAGAGATCATTGACAATTTCTGGAGTGGAAGAAGAGAGAGATGGAAAGACGTTGTGTTGGATGTCATTGGAGGTTCTCATCTACCCTCAGAGTAAACATACAATTGGAAGCTGTTCCATGGTTATCAGGACCTTCAGGCGCAACAAATGTTCCTGTTTCCAGTCATAGATGTTAACCTGTTTGAATACAAAAGACACCACAGCACCTACATTTGTAAATATAATTTGGTTTGTATTTTGGTTAGAATTGATATTATATATTGGGTTATTATTGTAATTGGTTGCTTTAGCATACCTGTAGTATTGCATGATTGCTCAGTTACTTTGGCATACCTGTGGATTTTTTTTTTAATTATGAAGAGAAAGTTACACAGGACATGAACTGAATGTGCTTATTAAGGTTAGTTTGGACTTAACTGTGACCTAGTATAAAAAAAGAAAATTAATATATTGTAAGGAATATACAATTGTTCCAATAGAAGATCATATATATAGCTCAGGGTTGAACTGTGAAGTCCTTGGTACCTGACATCATCAGCGCTATTGCCTGTGAGGTTTGGTGTCTGCTTATATACAATAGCTTGCCCTGCCAGTGTTGTCGAGAGTGTGATTTTCTTCTTGGTATTAGTTTGTTGTTTATTTATTTATTTCATGTTTATAGACTGCCCATCTCCCTCAAGGAGGGGCTCTGAGTGATGTGCAGTATAATTGGCAGATAGAAAGCATATAAAATTAACAATATAATATTGAAATTAATTTAGGATTAAATTTTTTGCAAAATGCTAACATTGTAAAAATTTTCAAAGAAATAAAAATAAGAATTCCAAGATGGTCATTTAACATTGGTTAAATAAGGCATAATCAGCCAACCCCATGCATGGACCTTTGGGCCTCCACACAGAGTCAGGTTTTGGCCCCTTTACAGAAGGCCAGGAGAGTCGGAGTCCACCTCACCTCTGGGGGAAGAATGTTCCAGAATGTGGGGGCAGCAGCAGAGAAGACTCTCTTCCTCTCTTCCTGCCAGTTGAAATTCTTTGACTGACAGGGTCTGCAGCATACCTTCCCTGCTAATCGAATGGGACAGGCTGATATGATGGGGCAAAGCCAGTTCCATAGGTAGCCTGGCCCCATGCCATGCAAGGTTTTACAGGTGGCCAACACCTTGAATTGGACCTGGAAGCACACTGGCACCCAGCACAGTTTGCAAAGCAAGGGTGTTATAAGTGCCCTTTTGGAGCCTCAAATATAGCTTGCATGGCCAAACTCTGTACCAGCTGAAGCTTCTGGATACTTTTCAAGGGTAGCCCCATATAGAGTGTGTTGCAATAGTCCAATCAGAAGGTGACCAGGGCAGCTGTGACCAAGTGGAGAGCCTCCATGTCCAGAAAAAGGTGGTTCTTTTATTAGGTTACTGTTTTCTGCTTGATTGTTTGTATAATCTTAATCCCTGTTTATATGGACTTTACTTGCTGGAGACAAGGTCTTCTATTTTTTGTTTGTTTGTTTGTTTGTTTGTTTGTTTGTTTGTTTGTCTCCTTCTTAACTTTTTTATTGCTTATTTTGAATGGCATGTACATGTAGTTTATATCTATATGCATACTGATGGCTGATTTGTCTGAATACCAACCTTCCTGGAATACCCTAGCATTTTTGGATTTAGCTTGGTCTAGGTCTAGGATGTTCACAGTTTCCCAGCTGAAACTATGGTTGAGTGTGTCCATGAATTGGGAGATTAAAGAGTTTCCATCAAGTCTTCTGACTGCAACTGGTGTTCCTGTATGTCCCATATAGAGGCTATTACAGTCTTTACACTGTGCATTGTAAATGACTCCTGTTTTTTTTTCTTCTGGGGCTAGTGGGCCTTAAGATATTTTGCAGGGATTTAGTTGATTTGTGTGCTATGGGGATGCTATGTAGTTGTGATCATCTGATGATAGTTTCTGAGATGGTTTTTTTATGTATGGCAATGTCATTCATGTGCAGTTTGTTGTAGTTGTGTTGTAGTGGGTTGATTGGTGAGGCAGTTTTTCATAAACAACCAGGCTCAGAAAGCATCAAGGGCTCCACAGTGTATCATTATTCCCCATGACATGAATAAATTCTACTTTTGGTAAATCAAAAGGCAACATCAGGGATTCACCACTGCAATAACTAGTGGAACTCTTTGTTATATGGGATGATAACAGAATCTTGAAAGCCTGCCAGAAGTTCTCTCTATCCTCTCTTATATAGTGCAGAAGTAAAACATGGTTATTTTAAGACTTTCTTATATTTAGTTCTTTCCCAGAGCTGAGATTTTGTTTTACTGTTTCTTTGAAATATTAATGGCTCTTATGCTATTTTGCTATATTTACCTTCCTCTATACATCCTACCATCCCCCTTTTTCTAAGTAAAATATCTTATTCACATATAATTCGATATTACTCAGTCTGCTGGCTTCTTGATTGCATTTAAACTCTGCTTAACTCATATAGTAGCAGCTAGATAGCCTTTATCATTCACATATTTCAATAGTATCTCTGCAGGTATTGTATTTCTTGAACTTTAAAACAATGTTTGCTTCTGCTGAATTTAATATTTGAGGATTTGCTTTGTGTTGAACCAGTTCTTCTATGGATCCCAATACAAGTATGTCTTCTATCAGTTATTCCACTGTGCATTAAGATAAGATAGGAGTAAAGTGCAACCCAAATGGCATGTGTTCACAGCTACAGCATACTGTTTCAACCATTTGGCATGCTTCATATTGCATCAGTTGCTTTGCTGCATATATTTTGATCTGCTTCCAAGTTTTTTTGCCTTCTGCTATTCTTTTGTTTAAAGCCATCATTTTGTTTCTGATTACAGATTCTTTCTCTCCTTACTATCTATAGGTCGTTATCACAGATAACGGCCAAAATCAGAGCATTGTGCCCCATAGATGTCAATTAGGTATGAGTGACTTCTAATGCTTGACATAGGTCACTAGTGTTTTCAAGGGACAATTCATCTCTCTAAGTAAGTGTTTTCTACTGTCCTATTTCTTATGCTCCAAACAATTGGATCTTTGATCAAAGAACCAATCAACATATTAACATCTTAAGACTAACTTGTTTTGACTTCCGGTGGCTCCGCGGCGACGGAGACAGCCTTCCCGGGCTGCCCGCGGCTCAGCTGAGTTTTTTTTCGCCCGAAACAGCGCCGATCAGCTGTTCGGGCGAATTTGAAGCCCCCTCCTCGGGAGAAGAGGAGGGGGTGAGGCCCCAGGTAGGGGTTGAGTTCTCCGGGGCCGCCTGAGCTTGCAGCTTGGGCGGCCGAAGGATCGAACTCCCCCGTAGCCTGGGTCGCTCCCAGCTGGCCAGCGCCTCTGCTCCTGACTTTATGGAGCAGAGCCAGGCGTCGGCGACCACCCCTGCCTGAAGGAAGGACTATGGAATAAAAAGAGCAGGCAGAGCGGTACAAGAGGAAAAGGTGAAGAGGACTATTTTATTCTACTCTCGAGCTTGATGGATTTTTTAAACTCTAAGTGAAAGTGCGTCACAATCGAAAGTAAAAGATGGCGGCTAAACCTCCCCCTAAAACTCTTAGGAGTGCTGGAACTTCCCCGGTGCAACAATCATCATTGCAGGCATTACATCCTCCTGATGTAGTGACATCGAAGGACTTACGAGATGCTCTGGATAAACTTTTGGAATCAATTAATCAATCAATGGATGATAAATTTGCAAAGATGGAGGAGAAATTGGAGAAATTGGAGGAGAGAATAGAAGAGAGGATGGAACAGAAGTTCAGCGTGATGAAGGTAGACATTTTGTCTTCAGTGTATAAAGTGGCTGAATGTGTGGAAGATTTGGATGAAAAAGTCAAAGATTTGACTCAAAAGAATGCTATATTAGAAGCAAAAGTATTGGAGAATGAAGATTTAAGAGACAAAATGGATAGAGAATTAAGTCTTGCTCAATATTTCCAGATGCAGTTTGCCATTAGAATTAGAGGTTTAAAGGAGAATATTAAGGAAGATTTAAAGCAGTTGGTTTCTGAGGCTCTCGAAGTGGTATTGAATCAGCCAGCATCTGAAATAAAAGGAGGTATGGATAAAGTGTATCGTGTGAACTCATGGATTGCTAGACAGAGAAAGCTGCCTAGAGATGTGGTGGTTTATTTTGCAAAAAGGGAAATTAGAGATGAAGTTATACAAGCTGCCTATGATACTAAAGTCGTGATTGCTGATCAAGAAGTTTTGGTTCTAAAAGAAATTCCTCCAAAGATTTTAAGGAGAAGGAAGGATTTTACATTTCTGGTGCAAGAGCTCAAGCAACGAGATATAAGGTTCAGATGGGAGATTCCAGCTGGGTTGATGGTGATGTATGAAGGTAAAAGGTACCGTTTGGTTACTGTGATGCAAGCGCGTGATTTTTACAATAATGTTTTAAAAGCAACCCCATTAACACTTCTGGAAGCTGCAAAGGGATCTGGAGAAGGAGAATATCAAGAGGCTGAAGATGGACAGATAGAGGAGAATGGTGCTGCAGGAGATCAAGTTATAACACTTTTGGATGATCCCAGAGAACAGAGGGTGACGCGTGCTGCTTTAAAACGATCAAAAAAGATAAAAGAACAAGATCAGCAGAAGTCTATGGAACTTTCACAACGTACTTACAGCCAAGTAGTGGGAGGTGGGAAAAGATTTGGATGAGGAATGTAAAATTTATATAAGTTTGAAATCTAAGAGAGAATTTTTACAAAATGTTTTATAGATGGTATTTAGACTTTAAAAAGCTAAGCATGTATCTGAATTATTAGCCTAAATGTTGGAGGTGCGGTGATAAAGACGTAATATATTTTCATATTTTCATATATGGTAGACCTGCAAAAAGGTTAAGGCTTTTTGGATAAAAATTTGATGGAATATACTAAGTTGATGTTGAATTTAATTACGGCAGCAAGACTTTTGATAGGATAGTACTGGAAAGAGGAACTGCCGACCATAGAAGAGTGGATTTTAAAGGTTTCCGACTTGGTCGAAATGGTGAAGATTTCGGCCTATTTGAAAGATTACTCGCAGGAACGCTATATTATGGAAGGGAGAAAATGGCTTGAGTTTACTCAGAATTAGTATAGGGTTAAGAAGTTTTATATTTGAATAAGTCTTCTTTCTTCTTTCTTTATTTTTTTTCTATATTGGTTTTTTTTATATATATTTATGTATATTTAATATTACTAAGGTTTGTTTTATCCTATATAAGCTAGAGAGTGATAGATTTTAGAGTTTATGGTTGTTAGTATATGGTTGTTTATGATTGTTTTTTTTATATATATACCTTGTACTTAGCTCTGGGAAGTCGGGGGGGGGAGGGGGGGAGGGGGGAGAGGAAGGGTGGGAGGGAGAAGGGGGGGAGGGGGGATTTTTGAAGGGAAAAATTGTATGTTAAAACTTTTTAATAAAAAAAAAAGACTAACTTGTTTTAAATCATTTACGGATCCTTCAAGTTTTTCTTAGAAATTTTATTTGAAAATTTCCATACTTTTTTTTTCATGGCACACAAAAGGTCTTAATTTTTCAGCAACAGGGCTTTAGTTATTTCTTCATCCAGGGGTGTAAGTATACTACTGTACACATAAAAAGCATCTGCTCTATCCACCATCAGAAAGAGTTTTGAGTTTTTTGATGACTGTTTTTTTTCTCTTTGTCACTTGAACGAATCACTCTCAAGAACATTAAAAATCTTTGTTGAAAATATCACCATTGGATTTTCTCATTGCCAGTAAGTTTCCGTTCAGATGGTGGCCTCAGAGTAGGTAGATGAGAGAGAGAAAGAGAGAGGGGGGAGAGAGGGAGGGAGGGAGGGAGGGGGAAGAAAAAGAGAGAGAGAGACTATCACTATTCAGGCCTCATCAAAGAAGTTATTTTTCTAATGGCTGCTGAGTAACGCTGCATATAGCACTTAGACCTATGTTTACAATAGTGGCAAATATCTGTAGCTCAGGTGTAGGATGAGGGTAAAAGGTTCATTCTCCGAGCTTGTGGATTGGTTTTTGAATGTTTCATTACCAGGTAACATCTTCAGCAGAGTTTAGGGGATGTCATTGTCAATGTTCTTCGTTTATAAGGATGTCAGGTGTGGGTATGTCATGTGAGGGTCTGTGATGAGTCTTGTGATGGGTCAGGTGTGGGTCAGGTGTGATGGGGAGGTTACATCAGGTCAGGATCATTGGGAGGTGAACTGCTGGTGGGAGGCGGCTTATGTGGGTTGTTTGAGGGTCAGTACTGTCTCCAGTTGGCTGTGCAGTTGATTTGAATTCTGAGGGGAATCATAAGCTGGTTGTAGGTCAATATGTTTATTGATGGAATTGCTTGTGGAGTGCCAGGCTTCAAAGAACTCATGAGCATGGTGGGTGGTAGAGTGGCCAATGATTTTTGTGTTGCTCCAATCAAACTGGTGCTGTTTGGTGTCAGTGTGGGTAGAGATTAAGGATTTGGGATTGTGGTGTTTGACTGCCAACCATTGTTCGTGGATCCTGGTTTTTAACTGATGTTTGTCCCACATCGAATTGATTGGAATAGTTACAGTTGATTTTGTACTGTTGTGTATTAAACAGTTCCTGTTGTGTATTAAACAAGTTCACATCTCTCTCAGCGTGAGGAGAAAACGTGGCAGCCCGCTGACAGCTGTCAAACGGGCTGCCGCTCGCCAACACACAGGCGCGGTGACCGGCTGACGATGACAGCTGTCAAAGTGGCCACGCAGGCGCAGCTCAATGACAGCTGTCAGGTTGCTGGAGGCTGCGCATGCACAGTAGCAACCAAGCTGTCAAATGTTGCCAGCTGGTCGAAGGCACGGCACGTTGACAGCTCGCGGCTGTCAAAGCTAGCCACGCCTGATTGGCCGCAGCCACGCGGCGGGAGAACGCCGCACTGTTATTGGTCGTTAATTGTACAAGTGTTTGTATAAATAGCAGGGAATCCCGGCGGTGTTTTTAAGCCAGTGCTTCCCCTAATAAATCTCTGAGAACCGTGCCTGCTGTCTCCTGGTCTTGCCTCACGCTAATCCATGTACATTACATTGTTTCCTTCTGTATTTTGTCTTTAGTTCTGGATAATTCCTGGCAGAGTGTGTCTATGGGTTTATGGGCTATTTCTATTCCTAGGGGCTGGAGAATTCTGGTTGTCACCCCTTTTGTGTATGACAGGGTTAGTTTTTGCCTGGTGGATGGCTGTGTGGTGTGTTGTAGTTTGGGTGCTATGTGTCAGAATATGAAGTTTTTGGGATAGCTGTTATGGAGAAAGACGTCAAGCAGCCATTTCTCTTCTGCTTTTCTTAGTATTGTGGTTTTGCAGTGTGTTCTGGCCCTTCTGAAGAGGGTCTGGACAAACCTTCTTTTGTGTGTAGTGGGGTGGTTGCTTGCAAAGCTGAGGATCTGGTCCATGTGTGTGGGTTTGTGGTCACCCTCACTTAGACTTATATACAACTTCATAATGCTTTACAGCCGTCTCTAAGTGGTTTACAGAGTCAGCTTATTGCCCCCAACAATCTACGTCCTCATTTTACTGACCTCGGAAGGATGGAAGGCTGAATCAACCTTGTGCCAGTGAGACTGAAACTGCCAAACTGCTGGCAGTTGCTGAAATTGGTCTTCCATCTTGTACTGCCTCTTATGATTTGGTTGTGGAGTAAACTGTATCTTTTCTTCTTTTAAAACTCTAGCAGGTATTTGTGAAGTTTTTACTTTTAGTTAAACCTGGATCTCTAGAATAGGGCTTCCCAAACCCTGGGCCATGGCCCATTTGAAACCAGGCTGTGCCAGCAGTGGGTGAGCACACATCCCTGTGTAGCTGCACATGTGCAAGTGGCAGATACTGGCACTTGCAGCCCCACTCGTGCAAAACCATCCCCTCTCTCCCCCCCCCCCATGCTGGGACGCCAACCTGGAAAGCTTGGGGAACACTGCTCTAGTATACCATCATCAATGCACAGGAAATCATCTTAACTTCTGACACCACATATTCACATCTGAGGATACAACATAATGACACAAGAGATGAACTGGGTTTATTAAAATCAGTATGGACTCAACTCTAAGTTCTAACAGAATTTAACATACTGCATTATTCCCTGTAACTTGAGTGGGTCCCTCTTTGGGAAAATATGTTGTAATTTCCCAGGATTAGTTCTGGAACTTTCTGTAAAGCAAGCAGTAGAAAATTTTACTCCTGTCTTTTGTTTGACACATACTTTCTAGCTCCAAATATTTTCTTATAAAAATATAACAAATGCCAAGGCAACTGCTTCTTCATTGAATGGGTTCCTTTCTAATGCATGAAAGAAAGGATTATTGAAACAGGAGTGGTGGGGGACACATTACAGCTTTGCTTTTCTTATTGCCTTTGCAAATACTGTGTACTAGTTTGTCCCTGTGTTACATAGCAGCCTGGTGCAGCTATGGAAAATTGTATATGCTTTTCTTTGGGGATTATCTATTTTATACTATTCCCAGCCTTTTCCTGATATGCTTCTGGGCCTCCAGAGGACTTCCTTTAAGCCATTTTCCATGTGTTCACTTTCTTTTATATCTAAACTAAATAAAAGTAGGCATATTCTGAAAGTTTTTGATTCAGCCCATTTATTCATTTGCTCTCAGTTTACATGTACAGGATTCCAGAATTTCCAAGATAGTTTGGTTAAAGCAATAAACGTTCAATTTTTTAAAAGTACAGTTAGCGCAGTGCAAGTGGGGATGGGGTGGGGATGTGGTTTGGAAATCCTGATAAAGTTGTAAGCATGGATTATTCTAGAAGAAGGTTCTCGTTGTTACTACAGCCTAAAATGGCAAACTTCCACCTCTACAGGTATAAAATAATTACCCTGCAGGAGATGGTGGCAGGTGGAGGGACTATCATTTATCACAGTGCTGACACCTCACAACAGAGGCACCACTCATATCCTACCATTCATCATTCTTGAAATCGCCCAAGGCAGCTTGAGGGACAACTCTTCCTATCAATTTCTTCTGCTGTTCTGTCACTGGTGCTTTTCAACTCCCCTCCCCCAGGCAGTAGGACACACCTGGAATCTCTCTCAACACAGGAGACAGCATGCCAGAGATTAAATGGACAGTAGAAGTCATAACTGCCTTGCTTCCTGCTGTGAGAATGATTTAATGGTAGGTGACCAGTGTTCAGGATGGAAGCTGACAGGCCAATTTATCATTTCACATCCTTTCATTACAGCAGTTTCTTCATCAACTTTGTCACCTGAAGCTTCAGATGTCCATATTCAGAACAAACAAAAAAGCTGCTTTATGCCATGTTGGGCTATTTTCCCTTTTAGCCTGGCATTGACTTGCGAAAGCATTCCAAAATAGTAGGTTTGTCTCATTAGGGCTAAACTGAAAATCCAGTTCATCACTGGATGACAGCAAAAATTAGACATATCTACTGTAACAGGTTTCTTCCAAGTGAATGCTGGAAATGCAAACGTGAAGAATGGGCTTTTTATTACTTATGATGGACATGTGACAAAGCAAAGAAATATTGGAGTAGGATTCACATCTTAATATAGAAGATTCTCAGAGTGAATGTAAAGATAAAACTAGAAAGTTTTCTTTTGGGTTTAATGGAAAAAGACTTGGAAAAAAATTAGAACTTTAATGCTATATAGGGTTGACAGCAGCAGGATTACTTTATGCACAAAAATGGAAGGACACTTTGATTCCCACAATGGATGAGTGGCTGCAAAAGTTGATAGAGTTAGCAGAGATGGCTAAGTTGACTGCTTTGATTTTTTTAAAAAACCCACACAACTACTTGTCATGGTTCCGATTAATGAGACAGTTCAAACAACATTCAGGCATTGTTTTTTATAAAAAGTCTATAATAATGAAACGAATCATCAGCACTCATGGATCGATGCCAGAATCTGAATTCTCCTCCCCTTGACCCCCACATCATACAGAATTTCCCTCCCTTATTTACACATCATAAATCACATTCACCAATTAATTCAACACATGAAGTTTCACTTCCCTTCTGAAGTGTCTCCCTTATCTTGTCAAAACATCCAGGTTGCATTTCTCCCGGTTTGGTCTAGAAATAGGTGAGCACTGGGAATTTATTCGCTTCCTGGTGGCTCCAAAAATGACTGAGGCTGTGATTCTAGGATTAGCCTGGTTGGACAAATGGAAGCCATTTATCTGGCGGGAGAAAGGAATGAGAACTGTGAGACTACCCATAGGGCCCGATCCCCCCATTGATTCAACAGATGTTATAGGGGACCTAGTTGAGGCATTTAGTGAGAAAGAATGCGATACCTTGCCCTCACACCGGCCCAATGATTGTTCCATTGAACTGTTGCTGGGGCCAAACCTCCACAACCAGGAATGTATGCTGTGTCCCCCCTTGAAATGGAGGAGATGCAGCAATATGTAGATACAAACCTAGCAAGGGGATTCATCGAATGGGCCAAGTCTACTGTGGGAGCCCATGTTGTTCATAGAGAAAAAAGATGGGTCTCTTCATCTCTGTGTAAACTATAAAGGTCTTAATGCTGTGAGTGTGGAAAATAAATACCCTCTCCCCCTCCTGAAAGATTTACTAACACACCTGGCGAAGAGGAGTGTCTTCACTAAATTAGACCTGAGAGAAGCATATTACTGGGTGAGAATAAAGGAAGGGGATGGGTGGAAAACTGCCTTCAACTGGCCCTTGGGAAGCTACCAGTTCAAAGTCATGCCATTCTTTCTCACTAAATGTCTCAACTAGGTCCCGGTACTCACTGGGCATGAGTGGCTTGCCTGGTGGCTGTGAGGCAGCCATGTGCGCTCGCTCATTGGGTGGGCTAAATTCCCCTATAACATCTGTTGAATCAATGGGGGGATCGGGCCCTATGGGTAGTCTCACAGTTCTCATTCCTTTCTGCCGCCAGATAAATGGCTTCCATTTGTCCAACCAGGCTAATCCTAGAATCACAGCCTCAGTCATTTTTGGAGCCACCAGGAAGCGAATAAATTCCCAGTTCTCACCTATTTCTAGGCGTAGGGGCTCTGTTAATTGATGACTAAAGTCCCTCCCATTAGGGAGCCATCGACTTGCTCGAACCTCACAGGTTTGGAGAGCAGTTTTGCTCGTATGCCCAGTTTCATGGCAAATGGCAAGCTAATGATGCATCAGGAGCATCCAGAATCAATTAGCACCTTTAAATCTACCTGCATACCTGACATAGGGGTTATGAGCTTGGCAGGTAGCGAGAAAGGTGGGACATGTTGGCTCACCATCGGGTCGTTCTCTCCTTCATCATCACTGTCGAAAGAGGGTAGAACAGGGGTGGGACCAGCCTGAGTTCTGGCGTCCTCCTGTGTGGGGGATGTGATCTGGGCAGCAGGTTCCTACATCATCCAGTTGGACTTCTCTCCAGTTAGCCACTGTGCAGGTTTCTTTCTCACTACTGGTCCTGGTCTGTTCTGCTGTTGGGGGAAAGGTACTGGGCATTTCGCTGCTCAATGACCCTACTGTCCGCATTGGAAACACTTAATTGCTGGGCCTACAGTTGGCCTGGGTCTTTCAGCCATCACAGTAGCTAGAGATTTTTGTGGGAGTGATTGCCATTCAGGTTGTTCTGACCTTGGTTCAGCTTCAGGTAGGAGAGGCCTCTTATAGCGGGTGAGCTGAACATCTCATTTCACCGCTGCCTGGTACCATTCATGCAGCTGGTCAGGTACAGCTCGGTAGATACATGCCTGAGAATGGTGGTCATCTAACCCTTCTCTAAAAAGATGAATTATGGATTGATCAGGCCATCTCTCTATCCGACCGGCCATTTTTCAAAACTCCCACATGTACTCCAGGGCAGGCCGGCCAGCTTGTTTTATCTTGTGGATTTGTTCTTCCATTTTGAGGGCAATGGATGGGCCCTCAAATCTTTCCCTCAGCCCTAGGAGGGAAAGGTGGGGGTCCTCCAAGTCAGGGGCTTGCTCATTATATAAATTGTTCAACCATTCAGATGCTTCTCCCTCTAGGCTGGATGCAATCACATCGACCATAGGACCTGGGTCCAAGTAGAGATGGGCCTAGAGATTCAAGTGAGAGCGTACTTGGTTGAGGAAGAAAATCAGTTTCTCTGGGTCCCCATTGAAGGTTGTTCTCAAAGGTAGGCTCATCATTGGTTGCTGGGGCCCCTATTGCTGCTGGCCCCACCCTGGGTGTTGGTTCAATGATTCCTGGGGCCCCCACTGCTGTTGTTGTGTCTCCAGTTGCTGCTGGCCCCACTCTGGTTGTTGATTTAATGGCTGCCAGGGCCCCCACTGCTGCTGGCCCCACTGGTCCTGCTGTATGTTTGGGGGTTGCACGTTCGAGCCCTGCTGCTGCCACCCTTGCTGTTGTTGTCCTCCCACCAGCTTCTGATCTCCAGGCTTCTGCACCACCCCCAGATGTTGCAAGGCCTCTGTTAGCTGGGGCAAGCTCAGAGGTTGTTGGCCTTTCACTTGTGGGGGTTCCCCAACCTCCCATTGCTGCAGAGGCCCCAGGCTGGGGTCCTCTGTCTCTGTGGGTCTGGAGGGCCTAGCAGGGGACTCCTGGGGCTGGCAGGCAGTCTGGTCTGCAGACAGGATTTTCCACTCACCCAAATTCTCAGTGGCAGATGGTCTGGCAGCTCTCCACCATTCTGCTTTTCGGGGCTCTGGCAGTGCAGTCTCAAGGCCTCTGTAGTCTCCACTGGAGTGGTTCCAGCCTGACAACCAGCTAATCTCTGCTAACTGCTTGGATTCTGCCCCCAAATGGGAAAACTCATCTTCCCACAGCATGCTCTGAACTGTCAGCAGCTGCAAGGTCACTGTTTCCAAGCCGATTCTCTTTTCCAATGATAAAGATTCTCCCCTAAATCTTTGCCAGCTTCTCTCAAGGCCAGAGACAGTGGCAGGTTGTTTGAAAGAAAATAGATTCTGGCATGATGTCATGGTTCCAATTAATGAGACAGTTCAAACAACATTCAAGTATTTTTTTATCTAAAAGTCTATAATCATGAAACGAAGCATCAGCACTCATGGATGGATGCCAGAATCTGAATTCTCCTCCTCTTGACCCCCACATCATACAGAATTTCCCTCCCTTATTTACACGTCATGAATCACATTTACCACTTATCTTGTCAAAACATCCGGGTTGCATTTCTCCCACGTTTTAGTGATTCAAAACCCAACAGTTAAAGCAAAAGGCTGCCTCTTATATCGTCAGTGCAAAAACATGTCAATGTTTGCAGCATTGACACTACTTTTTTTTCCTACTTGGAAGACGCTTCTGGACTTTGTGCTTGAGGTGGAAAAAAACTGAAACTTTGATTTTGGGTTTTACCGATTTGATAGGTTTGTTGTAATAGAAATGGCCAGTTTATACTACAATGTAAAAGTAAAAAGTTGAGGTTTGATGTTATTATCTTCTTCTACTGCACCAAAAGGAGTCGGAAGTTTCCTTTCTTTTTTCCTTTTCCCTACACTTCTCCCTTCCCTTCTTCCTCCCTTATTTTCCTACTGTTTTTTTTGTATTTTTGTATTTTATATTCCAAACTAATAAAAAAAGACATAATAGGTTTCATTCTTCTTACCTTGGTCTCATCACTACTACTGATTTTTTTTTCCATTCCTCAAATGGATTCTTTTGAAGTAGAAAGATTAAACACCGAATGCAGGATCCTCTAAAAAGAAAACTGCTTTCCCTGATCCACGACTACATCCAGCCATTTGGGATATAGCTGGCAAATTTGTATTGTTGAAACAAATTACATCATGATAAATTTAAACACGTTAAATGATTTGATTCGTAAAAGGAGCTGCTTTTCTCTGTCGATCCCCTCACGTGCCTGTGATTTTCTCACAGTAGCACCTTTCACAAAACACAATGTGGAATCACGGATGTGTGGTGTTGAAAGAGACTGTAAAGATCATCTCGTGAAGATTTCTGCAATGTGCAGGAAGATCAATAACACCAATTAAAATATTTGTGAAGACTGCTAAACTCTTAGGAACTTCTATATATAAAATGAGTAGCAGTGCTAATATTAACAAAAATCTTCACAAAAATCAAATGCAGTCCATCATCATTTAAGCCCATTTTTTCTCACAGACATGCAGCTGGGACCATAACAGAATGCAAAAATGCAGAACATTCACTTACTAATTTAGTTTCTATGCTGTCTTGCAAATGCTCAAAATATCTCGAAGAATAAAAAAGGATTTTATACAGAGATAAATTATGTTAAAAAAAATTGAAAATATACATCTTTACAGACGTTTAAACATATCACATGAGGGAAGAGGCCCTTTCACAAATGCCAGAAAGACAGGCTGCTGACAATGGGACATTTTCAAAAAAGCCTCTTCTGCAAATCTGAAGGCTGACATGCTCATAAATTATTAGACAGTCGCTTAGATGGCAGATCTAAGCTGCTTAGTCTTTATTGTTCAATGCCAACAATTTAAATTGTGCACTGTAAGCAATTGGTACCCAGTTTTCAATAAATAAAGGCATTATAGGAGTTCTGTATTTTCATTGGCTGGCAGCATAGCTACCACAATTTATATTAGTTGCAATTCTAAAAGGCCTAAAGAGTTGTTGCAATGTCTAAAACACCTAATGTTTGTTGCAATAATTAAAAGCTGTATCCAAAGTACGTAACAAAATCTACCAATTCAGGAATCATTGCAATTGATGCACCAGCTTTACTCGTGTAAGTGTGCACTGTGAAAATCATGTAAGTGTGCGCTTGGAAGTCTGACTGCAAATAAAAATTGAGGAACACTCCAAGACTGCACATCTGTTATTTCAACTGGAGTGCAACTGTAAGCAAAATAAATTGAACTCAACCCCTAAATCTAAATTCCTGTTTATTAAAAGTATTGTAATCTTGAATGGGTTGAATTTGTTCTCCCTCTCCTTCAGATCACCATCAAATATAAATAATATTCAAGGATACATATTGCTTACCTAGCTTTAGTTGGGAGCAGTAGATGTTATCAACATACTGATGCCACTTGCTCTGAATGTTCTCTCCCAGTGGTTTCAGGTAGATATTGAACTGATTGGGGGACAAATGGAACCATCTGGGACATCAAGGGCAGAGTTTCCTATTTTAACTAACCTACTACATTGGGCACAATCATTTAACTTTAAATCTTGCATCCTGTATTCATATTTTGTTGCCCTGTACACCACCCTGAGTCCTTCAGGAGAAGGGCAGTATATAAATCAAATAAATAAATAAATAAATAAGAGATAGGCAGCATATAACTTAATAAATAAATACACCAGAAGTTAAAGGCTATGAAGATATTCCTCCTAGTACCTCCTGTTATACACTGTCTGACAGAAAGGACTAGTATCATTGTAAAGTGCCTGTGAAGCCCAATCCCACCACATGGTGCAGAAGGATAATGTCCATCAGATAAAAAGCCAAACAAATAGGATGGCACACTCTCCATTCAATTTCCAGCAGATTTCATCAATCAAGGCACCTTAAGCAGTTTCAGCAGTAAAGTTTTCCAGCATATTAAAACCAGTTTCAGAGAATTGGTAAAATTCAGGTGTCTGGAATTGCAAGCTACAACCTTTTTGATCACTGGTCCCAGAAATGAAACATCTGAACTTGGTCTTTTGTGAGTCAAATCTTCTGAATCAATGGACAGTTTTGTTTTGTTGTGTTTTCCCCAGGAAAGGTCCTCTTAGTACCATCTTTCTACAAAGGTCACTGATCACCTTCATTAATCAAAAACCTACTCTTATACAAGCTGATTGAATTAGCCAGGGGATCATGAGATAAGTAAGCAAGTAGTAAGCTAAGCAGGACAAGAGATTGCTAAGGTGATGTCTCCTATGACCTGCCCTAACAAATTCCTTCCAAATCTGTATTGATTTCATATGCAGTATGGCACGAGCAACATGCACTGCTAACAACGAGGCAGACATTATTTCAGGTTGCTCTGTCCCCAGCGTTTTCATGGAGGTGAATCACAGCGTGAAAGAGTGCTGTCATCCCATTCTGTATGGAGGCAATGGAAGCAAAGAATAAAGGAGCCTGACCTGTCTCCACTGTTGCAGAGTAGACCTTCAAATAGATAAATGGCTTCACTATAAGCCTGATTTGACATGCCTTGAGACTTCCTCCACTTGTAGCCTCACCAATATTCCCACCCACATCATCACTTTCAGTTCCCTAACAAAGAAGAGGCCAATTCTCCTCTGTGAGAAGGAAGAAAGTGTTAGAAGCAAAACAGTCAATCATCTGGGACCTGGCTGTACTCTAGATCGGTCAACAGACTCTCCAGAAAATAAGAGGAAATTCATTGGGAATTCAGGGGAAATACACTATAAGCCACCCAGAGTCACTTTGGACAGCAAGATGAGCAGCATATAAAGTAATAAATAATGATAAAAATAATAAATGCCCTCAGGGTTTTTTCAGGAAACCATCCCAAATCATCAAGTCAGAGTATTTTAAGAGGTTTTCCTCACCAAATTATGGACTAGAAAAGTTTTTTGCCCTTTATTTGGTTCTTGAAACCCAAAAGATTCTATTGCCTAATCTACATGAACGTATGTCTGACTCTTCTTGGTAGACTGTCTTTTACATTTTGAGAAGACATAAGAAAGAACTCAAGGAGTCCAAATCTTACCTCTGCTGAGATTTGAGCCTGATCCAATCTGGTGAACAGACAAAGATTTTCTGCTGAAGGCCACAAACAGTTGTTAGTAGTTGCCAGTATTGACAGCAGACATCTGTTCTAGTGTGTATCCTCTGCAATAATGTATTCCAGTCACCTCTTCTACATCTACCTTCAGTAGGTGGTTTGCAGAAGAATTCAAGCAGGTAAAAATATGTTTGCCAGAACTGTTTTGATAAATTCTTTTCCATATTGAGAATCAATGGTTGATGGCGAGAATGTATCAAAATATTTACAACACAGTTATACATTTTGAAGAACATAAAGTTTTCAGGATAAAAATAGAACATCTGTACAATCAAGAGCTCATTACAAAAGACTTATAACAGTTAAGCAAACCAATCAGACAGTCAAAATATCTTTCTACAGCATCAAATTGGCACCTCTTTTAACTTTTTTTTTTTAAAAAAAAAACATCTTGTAACAAATTTGATAATACACTTGAATCCACTGGCAGCATAATTTGGAATGAAAGGAAGGTATTACTTATAGGCATATAACAACTTGACAGCTTAAGAGATAATGGAACATTTCCTTCTCCCTAGAGTAGCTGTATTCATATGCTGGGGATTCTACTTTTGGGATAATTCTAAGCAAACAGAGGCATAGAATCAAGATCACGTGAAGTATTAGTACCGCTTTATAAAACCCTAGTAAGACCACACCATACTTCAAAAAAGATGTTCAGACTTTGGAAAAAGTTCAGAGAAGAGAAACTAAGATGGTCAAAGGCCTGGAGACTAAAACATATGAAGAACGGCTGCAGGACTTGGGTTTGGCTAGTCTAAAGAAAAGAAGAAAGAGGGGTGACATGATATCAGTATTCCAGTATTCCAGTATTTCCAGTATTTGAGAGGCTGCCACAAAGAAGAGGGGGGGGGGCAAAGCACCAGAGAACAGGAAAAGAAACAATGGTTGGAAACTGATCAAAGACAGAAGCAACCTTGAATTAAGGTTAATTAACCAGTGGAACAGCTTGCCTTCAGAAATCATGGGCACTCCATCACTGGAAATTTTTAAAAAAGAGACTAAAGTGTCACTGTAGAAGAAGAAAAATGAAGTTTGAATGACTATGTAAATCAAAGTACAGAAAAATTGCTGCAGGCTGTGAAAACAAAGAGCATTATAAAAATAACAGAAACAAAGGCAGAATATAAGGAAAAACGGCTGGATGACAGATTAAATAGATGGAAAACCAAAGCTTTGCATGGACAACATTTGAAAAACATTGAAGGAAAATGTGATAACAACTTGACATGGGCATGGCTTAAGATAGGAACCATCAAGAAAGAAACAGAAGGCTTAATACTGGCTGCTCAAGAGCAAGCACTACAAACTAATGCCATGAAAGTGAATATACAAAAATCTACTGACAATCCAAATTGCCGACTTTGCAAAGAAAAAGTTGAAACTGTTTCACATTTAATATGTGAGTGCAGCAAAATCGCGCAAACTGATTACAAAGCAAGACATGACCGAGTTGCTAAACTAATCCATTGGGCATTGTGTAAAAAATACGACTTGCCTGTGTCCGAACAGTCGTGGGAACATAAGGTGGAAAAAGTTGTCGAGAATGAGAGGGTGAAGATCTTGTACTTCCAAATACAGACAGATCGCCATTTGGAACACAACACACCAGATATTGCAGTCATAGAGAACCAAAGCATACAGTTGATTGATATCACTGTACCAGGAGATGCCAGAGTCGAAGAAACAGAACTGGAAAAAATTATTAAATACCACAACCTGGCCATCAAAACTGTGCGATTAATGATGAAACATGTAACAGTGATACCCATTGTCATCAAGGGCACTGGGAACTATGTCCAAAAACTTTGCAAAATACATCAAGAAATTGCAGCTTCCTGCAATAACTCCAGCAAAGCTACAAAAAACTGCACTACTCGGAACATCTTACATTTGATACCTGGTTGATACCTAGGATGCTGGCAGCAACCCGTGTCAACCATTAGTGGCAGTCAGTTTGAGCGTTCAGTTGACTGAGTTTCATGTTTTATGAATAAAAGATAATAATAATAATAATAATAATAATAATAATAATAATAATAATAATAATAATAATAATAATAATAAACAAATTCACCATTAGACAATTGCAAAAGGCGACCTTACTAGGAACTGCTTCCATCCTGTGACGATATCTGCAATACCATCAAACATCTATATCTGCTTATCCCAGGTCCTTGGTAGGGATTCGATAGGTAGACAAAAATGCCAAATCCAGTCTGAACATCTGGCTGACTGTGCGATGATCAATAATAGTAATAGTAATAATAATGATAATGATAATAATAATAATAATAATAATAATAATAATAATAATAATAATAATAATAATAATAATGATGATGATGATGATGATGATGATGATGATGTTGGAAGGGACTTGGAGGTCATCTAGTCCAACCCCCCTGCTCAGGCAGGAAACCTTATACCATTTTGGACAAATGGCTGTCCAGTCTCTTCTTAAAAACTTCCAGTGTTGCAGCATTCACCACTTCTGGAGGCAGGTTGTTCCACTGGTTAATTGTTCTAACTGTCAGGAAGTTTCTCCTTAGTTCTAGGTTGCTTCTCTCCTTGATTAGTTTCCATCGGTTGCTTCTTGTCCTGTCTCTTCAGGTGCTTTGGAGGATAGCTTGACTCCCTCTTCTAGCCTTCAGTATCACAGAAATGGTGTAGGATATTATGTATTGGAATTCAACTTTGCCCTGGTTTTCTACACTTAAAGATTTCAATGCTGGGGCAATAAATGTAGAGTTAATTAGACAGGGTGTATCTGCCCTTTCCTATTCCTTTTTTCCTCCTTTCTTGCCTTGACTAAAAGATGGAGTTTATTCTTGGCATTTTTAGAACTGTCCTGCTCTTATAGTTCAGATTTCTTTCTGATTCTGATCTATGTAATTCATGTTCTCCCTTCCCTTCCCTTCCCTCTAATGGAGGATAACGTACTACAGGCTCTTAGCTACAAATACAGTAATTTAGGCTCTTCTATCATCAAGTTATTTTCTAAATTAAATTTATTTATCTTCTCTCTCACAAGCACCCTCATCAAGAATATTTTGTTAGGAAAGTTAATCTCCTAGTGTCAGACCAAATAGGTAATCAACAGTATTCACATAAATTTTAAAATTTAAATACTATAAAACAGCATTTTACACATGCAGCTAATACAAATCATTAATGAAAGCAAATATTGATATTGACTTCTACTTGAAATACAGTACTTTTCTTGTCATTAGAAGTAAAGTTTCCCTATTATGGAGAAATTTTCTAGGTATATGTCTGCTTTTACAAGTCTCTGAGAATTCTGATTTGACCAAACTGCTGTGGGATTTTCTTGGGACAACTACAGGACCATCCTTCTCAGTTCATCAGGTGGGGCATAGACCCAATCCCATTACAGTAGCACCATCTTCTGAACTGAGAACAGAAACTGGGCTAAAGGAGTTATTTTATTTTATTTCATTTCATTTATCAGTTTGTTGAACTGATCCCTCTCTTGCTATTTCTTAAGCCTGGAGTATCAGTGATTCAAGTAAGGCTGCAATATTTTTCCAGTCATAAAATTATGGCTGCTGATTCATCTTCTCTGAACACAGGTTTCTACAAGAAGGCACTTATCCTTTAGTTTGATATAGGAGATGGTAAAATAAAACAAGATCAGAAACCAACTGTTCTGTATTTGGTCCTTTCAGAATGGAGGAATTTCATGTTCCAGCAACACTGGTCCCCATAGTGATAACTCTTTCAACCACAGTGAGATCTGGGTGTTACAGCATGGGATCAATGTGACAAGGATCTGAACTTCTAGAAGGTACGCAATCAGCAAATGACAGGACTCAGCATATGTTATTCATAAAGTATTGGGAGATAGTAGAAGCATTAAACTAACCAAAAGGTCTTATATTATACTGTACTCAAAGAACCTGTAAGGAAATTGAAAATGTGGTCTTTTATTTTGTCCGCTTCCTTTATAATAAGGCACAGACATAGATACTATAAAGCTTAATCAAGATTACAGCTCCACAGAAACAGTGCAATAGGCCAGAAATAGATGACAGAAGTAATGGTTTCATTTGCTAATCTGATTTAGCATTTAGTAAAGATTTCATTAGCATAACTTTCCTTGTTTTGATAAATAAGAATGGCTGCTGCGGGAAAGCCTATTAAGGCATTTTTACAATTCTTTTCCAAGAACTTCTGCAGATCTCCCATCTCCGGTTCTGTGAGGGAATAGAACAAACCTATGATGATGCAAGACCTGAGATCAGATCTATGGCAGACACATAGGCTGCGTATCAGAAACAAAGCTGCTACCTTTTCATCAAGAACATCTTAGAATCCTGAGAACTTGGTGGAGTCAAGTACAGGAAATCAAGAGCTGGGATTGAGTTCAAAAGCACTACAAGTTTATTCTATTCTACTAATAGTCAGAAGAAGAACTAAAGAGCCTCTTGTTGCAGGTGAAGAAGGAGAGTGCAAAACTTGGGTTGAAACTTAACATTAAGAAAACCAAGATCATGGCATCTGGCCCTCTCAATTCCTGGCAAATAGATGGGGAAGAAATGGAGGTAGTGACAGATTTTATTTTCCTGGGCTCCAAGATCACTGCAGACGGGGACTGTAGCCAAGAAATTAAAAGACGCTTGCTCCTGGGGAGGAAAGCCATGGCAAATCTAGACAGCACACTAAAAAGCAGAGACATCACCCTGTCAACAAAAGTGCGTATAGTCAAGGCTATGGTCTTTCCAGTTGCAATGTATGGCAGTGAAAGTTGGACCATAAGAAAGGCTGAGCGCCAAAGAATTGAGGCCTTTGAACTGTGGTGCTGGAGAAGACTCCTGCGAGTCCCTTGGACTGCAAGGCGATCAAACCGGTCAGTCCTAGAGGAGATCAATCCTGACTGCTCTTTAGAAGGCCAGATTCTGAAGCTAAAACTCAAGTACTTTGGCCACCTAATGAGAAGGAAGGACTCACTGGAGAAGAGCCTAATGCTGGGAAAGATCGAGGGCAATAGAAGAAGGGGACGACAGAGAATGAGGTGGCTGGATGGAGTCACTGAAGCAGTAGGCGCGAGCTTAAATGGACTCCAGAAGATGGTAGAGGACAGGAAGGCCTGGAGGAATGTTGTCCATAGGGTCGCGATGGGTCGGACACGACTTCGCAGCTAACAACAACAACTAATAGTCAAGGCAAATTGGTGCCAGATAAGAGTCAATGGACTTTGGGGGAGGGGCTGGATTTAGGTCTTTTATGGGGCCCTAACAACTCCAAAATGATTATGCGTTTGACCCTGTCTTCAGGCTCAGCTGGGTCAACTCCTATAGATGGGCCACCTAGTGCTGGCTTCTTTCTCTATGCAGTATGATATTGGGACTTGGAGGTTGATGTGCAACAGAGCTTGTGGGAAGACAACACTATTTTGACTAGAGATCTAATCCAGGACCTCCTCCTAGACTTAAGACATGTAGGGCTGAGCAAAGGACAGGAAAGACAAGGTCTGCCCAACTCCTTATAAGGCAAGAGTGTTCCCATTGGTGATTGCCTGCACCAGGTGTGGCTCTATTTTTGGTCATTGCTAGCAAATCTTGGGAACAACCACTCCATTTGCTGGAATCTCTGTCTATTGTGCCCAGAATGCTTGCCTCAGAAACCCTGTAATTTAAAGTCAGATCAGCTGCCACTCTACAATGACAGTACAACCTCTTCACTGTACCCTGACTACACTTCTGCCTGTTCCTTGGGACTTTGCTTGTTGAGAATGAGTCTGTAAGTTTTCCAAAGATTTGGGTCTGTTTGAAACTGTGTGTTCGTGCATCTGCATATACAACTACCTGTGGCTGCTGCACCAAGTAAAATCTTAAACTACCATATTTTCCCTGTTTGTGAGAGAGGAAGGGAAGGAGGAAGGAAGGAAGACCTGAAACAGGACATCCATAGGATGTGGAGTGAGGTCAAATTTATAATCATCACATATGCACAAGGCTTTTTTTCTCATAGAACGCTGAGAACAGCATTCTGGCACCTTTTTTTGCAAAAAAAAGCTCCCTCTATTGGCTTTAGGAGTAGGCAATCTTGGCTCTTTTTCATGACTCGTGGACTTCAACTCCAAGAAATCCTCAGCCAGCCAGCTGACGGGAAAGGGAGAAGTTTCCAAGCTGAGCCATGCTGGCTCAGGAATTCTGGGAGTTGAAGTCCTTGAGTCATAAAAGAGCCAAGGTTGCCTATCCTGCACTAGAGGAGGATATTAAAATTATTTACAAGGTTACTTCTTTAGAAACTAAACTTTTAGAATCTAAAACAGCTAATTCAAAAAAGCCAACAGGAAAGAACCTCACATTTTTCATCTGCTTCTGTCTTTTGGAAGGTAAAATTAGATAATAAAATAATCTATTTCCTATGTTAACATCTCTGCAATGAAATCAATAAAGGTAACAGGAAAGAAATGAGAAACATTTTTCTCAATGTAATATGTCTAATTTAGCTGATGCTAGAAAAAAATAGTATCTTTTGTACACTCTTGAAAACTATTTTGAATCTATAACCATCTATTACAACTAAACCACTTTAAATTAAACAATTCTTAAGAATGAAATATTCTTAATTTGGACTTTACTTTTACTGTTTGGACTGTTGTGTGTTTTGAAAAATAGATTATTTAGAATCTAGTTATGTTGCACTTCAGTCTTTAAATAATTAACCTAGTATATACATAACAATATATGATGTTTTCCATGGTGAGCTTAACATCAATAACAACATTTATTAAAAAGGCTAAAATGATTTCTGGTGGTATTATCTGTACATTAAAATTTTGTTTAGACACAATCTTTCACTTTTCACATTCTGGACAAGCAGTGGTCATGTATCCTAGCAAAAGATTTATTTTTTTTTATTTTATTTTAATCCCATTTATATCCCGCCCTTCTCCGAAGACTCAGGGCGGCTTACAATTTAAGCACAAACCAATGTGCTTAGCAATAGCCTTCATTCTATGTATATGCCTGCTTATTAGGGCTTTCGCCCCCCCCCAGCGGCATTATTACAAAGTCAGCTTATTGCCCCCAACAATCTGGGTCCTCATTTTACCTACCTCGGAAGGATGAAAGGCTGAGTCAACCTTGAGCCTGGTGGGACGCGAACCTGCACTAATTGCAGGCAGCTGGTGTTACTTAAGGAGGCATTAGCCCACTAAATGTAGTTTGTAGCATATTCCTTTTTAAAAATATCAAACATGCAAAGAAACAAAAATAAGTCCAAAATATCTGTATTACATCCAGAAATGCTAACTTTGCAACCAATATTTCTCATCCATAACTATGGCACCCTAAGGATACCTGCATACATGCAAATGCTTCTCTGGGATCAGTAATGCAGCAGGGATTGCTTTTTCCTTCCAGTAACAGATTGCTGGGCAATACCAAACATGGCCTTGAGAATTCCAATGTTTGTTACAAATTTTTCTGGATGTGGTTGGAAAGAGGCTGTTTGGTGCCGGAGACCACTGCCACGAGGAACACAGCTCTGGGTCAGGGTTCGGAGCAGTTCTGGGTGGGGGCTCAGCACAGGCCATGGTGTGGCAACTGTGGGGAGGGGAATCCCCACAGCAGCTGTGGGGAGGGGAATCCCCATGGCATGTGGCTCCAAGCCACAGGGGCAGGGGTGCAAAGGACAGGCGGCGACGCTGTAGCAAGACACCGGCATCGCTCCCAGTGACAGCACCTCTGAGTTCCGGCACCTGTTTTTTAGAAAAAAAGCACTGTATACGCATCACTATTTTATCAATTTATTTTGGATAAGACTGATAGGATGTTTGGGAGGTATTAGTGTAGACCTGGCATGCATGCCTGTACCCCTCTACTTTGAATAGGTTTATGGTCAGGACTCTATTTGACGTTCTATTTCATCTGCCTTTTACCATGAGGTGGTACAAGATGGTGGATGGATCAGAATTTAGTAATACAACAATTCCAAATGATATGTGTCCACTTGTCTTCAACAGTGATAGTGAATTATTTGCAAGAAGTGCTTCATTTAGCAATGCTTGTCTCTGCTAATTTTCTTTTACATTTCTTTCCCAGTTTTTACAGTCTTGGATTGTTATTGGGAGGGGTTTTTTGGTGTGTGAGAGAGTATTGTTCTTTGGAGAGGGTTGTTAAAAAAATATATGTGCCAACAGAGCAGAATTTTTTTAAAGGTGACAAACTGTGAAGAATTAAACCTAATTTTACAGATGAACAACTGCAAATAACAAAATCTCAGACAACACAATTTTAATGAAAGGTGACATGCTGGAGACGGGGTGCTTGGTGGACCCCTCCCCTCCTGCTTTTCCCTTCCTCCTAGAACACTGGATTAGTTTAGGAAGCTGTACAATAATGCTGCGATCCCAGTAAGCAACTCAGACCGTATGCTGTTAGTTTTGCTTTCTAGTTTGCTTTCCAAAACAAAAGATGACACTTCTTTTGCCTCAGTGTATTTTCTTGACATCACATATGTCAGATTTGGTTTATATCTGGGATTGCTCTCTTTGCTTCATACTGGGAGGCACAATGCTACTTTCCATGTTCTTTTCTTCCTCACTGATTGCACTCATTCTAAGCCCTGGTGTGAATTGGTAGCTAAAGCTCCTAAGGTGCAATGTCCTCTTGAGTAAATGCACTCAAAACTTTCTCAGAGATTTGAGTGTATCTTCCATGTATTTCTGAGCAATTTTAATGAGAAGAAATCTAACACACAGGGCTGAACAGAAAATTAGCCTGACCATGGCTTTATCAGAGCCAACCCAGAACTATGGGCAACTATGGGCATCCAAATCTAAGGTGCAAGATGTGCTCTTCTGCTTAAAATATTAGCTTATGCACACAAGACATACTAAGCAGGGTTTAGTATTAACTAGAGCGTGTACAAAATGGAAAGTGTATTTTGCTTTGGGATCAGAATAAAACAGCCCAACACAAAATGTTGCACTGGAACCTTTTGAGTTGTCTATACTCTAATGGTTTAAATGTTTCATGTTAGTGTTAGGCATATGGTGTTAGCCTACAATGTTGGGTTGAAAATATATTAACCATGATGTTATGTCTTTAAGATGTTAATTGGCCAATGGGTGTGTAAGTGTTCTCATGGCCATAAGAGGGAGCTAGTAACGTAGCTTCTTTCTCTCTCTGTAGTCACTGCTCTCTACTATTACTGTTTTTGCTCTGTTACCTGAACTGTGTATTGACCTCTGGACCGGTAAGAAGACTTTGTATTTTGGATTACTCCTTGGACTGTTGCTATTGTGTATGACCTGGACTGATTATTTTTGACTGTGCATTTTTGTTTTTACACCACCTCAAAAGTAAACTACTTTTTGCTTTTACAACTGAGTGTACTCTTGTGGTTACTGTGTGACTCTTACTGCTCTCAGTACCCTTCCTTGTCTGTGCAACTCTTTGGTAGCGCACAAGGAGACCTCTGCACAACAAATTCCTTAACAGTTAGTTCAGACCATAACAGAGCAGAAGATTCTGGAGTGATCCATTGGCTTAAGGGATGATGTCATCAAGATTTTTTTTATTCCTGGGCTGAACTAGCTACAAGTAGAGTGAGACATGGAATGAATTTCCCACAGGGGAAACAAGTTTGTCTTTCTTAGATAATCCTGTGGATTTTAAATTAAATCTGGGGGTAGTCCATTCCCCAGAACTATATTCAAAGCAGAAGATCAAAGGCACTAAACCTTACAACAAGGAAAATAGTGGAAAGAAAGAACAGGTACTCCAAGCTAACCCATGAGATGCAGGAAGCAAACCTATAAAAGACAGTATTAAAGGAGTCAGATATCTGTAGATTAATGCACAAAGTATGGGGAACAAACAGGGACAAGTCCTAGCATGAAGTCTTAGCATGGGTGTAAATCTGACATTGTCAGTATTACTGAAACAATTGGGATGGAACTCATGATTACAATATAGAACAGGAAAGATATAGTTCACTCAAAACAGATAAAAAAAACAAGGGGAGGTGTTATTGCATTATACAAAACAAAAGATTACTCCTGTATGGAAATTTGTGACACCAAAAATGAAAACCTTGTTAAAATCAAGAGATTTTGATTTGTGTGAAAAATCAAGAGAAAAAGAAACAGAATGACACTGTTGTGGGTGTGTATTCCAGACAATCCAACCAAGGAAAAGATACAGATTAAATATTTGCAGATCAGATTTCTGAGGTGTCTAGGAAGCACATCACTGAAGTAAGGGGGGAAATCCATCTACCCCTCACATCAACTGGGATTCAAATTCTACCTCAGGAGGGAAGGCCAATGGTTCTTGACATCCCTTGCAGATAAATCCATCATGCAAAAGATGGAGGGGATACAAAAATATCAATAATGGAGGCACGGCTTTTGAAGATGACTGAGTTTGCAGAAATAGCTAAGTTGATTTGTTTGATTAAGGAGGGAACCACCACTACTTTTATAAAAGATTGGAAACCCTTTATGGACTTTTTGCTGAAAATGGATAAAATTGAACTGGTGATTTCAGGGTTTATTGATTTAAAAGGTTTGTTTATAGGAAGAAAGGAAGGAATCATTACATACAATATGGGAGGGTGGATATGGTAATTGCTATGTTTGTAATTTCTGCAAAGAAATTCAGAAGTTACTTCTTTAAATATCTTTCTTTTTCTTCCTCCTTCACTTTTCCTTTGATATTTTTTTCCTATTTCTCCTTTTAGCTTTTTGTAGTGTTTTTTAAAATCTTCCTTTAGTAACAAATATTTTAAAAAGAGCAAAAGATGGAGGAGGGAACTAGAGGTCAGCTATCCTGGATGTGATACTTATTAGTAGGAAATGGAACTTGAAGGAAATTTGGGAGAGGGTGATCGTGACATCCCTAGAATTCACCATATTGGAACACTATTTTGCCCTTCCCCACAGAAGAGCCACTTGGTTGGATTAGAAGCCATAACACAAAAAAACATCCTCCTCCTGAAGTTAGAGAACAGAGAGAGATCATTTTCATAACTTTAGCTAAACTCCTGGGTCATTAAACCAGCAAGATTACAGGACTGAAAAAGATAATCTCTTTGACATTCCTTTTAATTAGCACATTTCCCAGCCTAAAGATTAACCATGCTCTGCCTGAAAACAAAAATGCTTCCTCCTCCTGCTCTTCCTCCCCCTCTTCCTCCTCCTCCTCCTCCAATCACCTTTCCTGAAGCAGTTTACCAAATATAAAATTAGACAATGAAAAATCTTAAATTAAAACATAAATACGAAGGGGAAGGGGGAAGCAGAAACAAGAAACAATGATTTATTCATGCACAGGAGAAATGGGGGAAAAGGTCAACTGAGCCTCAAAGGTATAATATTTATTCATTCACTTACTAGGGCATATATGTCACTCCAACCAACCAAGACTCTACAGCTTAGGAAATCTTCCTCGGGAAGTGGAGTAAAAACAATACATCAAAACTTATAAGAAAAGCAAAAAGGAGAGCACACTTTGTGCTAGAGGAATAAACAACATAGCACATATCCTATAGCATATCCTCCCTCACAATGATTTCACTCACCAGATCCTTTAGAACAGAGGTGTCAAACTCACAATGTCACGTGATGTGTCGTGACGTGTCGTGACTTTTTTTCCCCATTGCCGGCAATGGGGTGGGTGCGGTTTTGCCATGACGCATCCAGCCCACAGACCGGCAGTTTGACACCCCTGCTTTAGAATAACTAGGTTTTAACAGCTGTCTGCATATTAATAAGGAGAAATGTGGCCTAATCTACAACTATAGTTCTTGAAGCAGGTATCTACAATCAAAAGACATGCTTTGTTTCATGAATGAAAACCTTGAGAGTAATTGTACATACAGTACAGGAATCACAAGCAACTTAGAGGAGAGTGGCAACATTTTTTAACTTTCTGACTCAGGCATTAAAGAGAAACTCACATCTTTGCTCCATTTTCTGGCTGCTTTTGCTCCTTAGCAGAAAGTTTCTATGAGCCACCAACAATAATATATTATTGGTGGAATCACAGGAGTTTCCTGGAAGGATCTTTCTTGACCGAATTCATCCCCTGAAATCCTCGATTGCTACTATTTCATACCTCATAAAGATCTATTCTGTTCTTTAGAAATATCATTCAGGCCTCTTCCATTGGGTGAGCAATGGTAGGCACCTAGAACTATATTGTTTTTACTCATCTATTTCTGTCTATTTCTGCACTGCATTTCTCTAAGTTCTTGTATTTCTACAACAAGAACTTTCTTCTCTAAGCCCAGGCTCATGCATGGGCTTAGAGAACATCTTCCATCCAGTTGGGAATGAAAGCAAAAGAGAAAGTCTAACTTGCTTGGATGAGTACATTACATTCCCCATATAGGTCCTGAGATCCTGAGAGTATATTTAACAGAAACTTGTGTGGTTTAGGTTGTTGTAGAAGCACCTTTAAAAGGTCACTGAAAGAAATTAGAAATTTAGTTTATCACACTGATATTTTAAAAGACATTTCTGCTTGGGGGCAAAAAAGCATTTTCAAAAACAAGAAAATGAAGGATTTTGCTTATCAGTAATAGTATTTTATTTCTAAGCCTTGTTGCAGCTATAAAATTATTGCCTTGGAGACACAGTATTTTATTTTCAAGCATGTTTAAGCACTCAAGTTAGGGGCCCTCTTCATCCAAGGTTTTATTTCCAAAATTTTATTTTACTGTGTGCAAGTAGAAATCCCAACAAATGCATAGTATGACTGCATTCAATTCCTTATATTCTGCAACGGAGATTTATAAAGCCATCACAAAACAGCATACACACACATGTTTGTGAAATTGGTACCTACAACCTCTCAGTATCCCATGCTGGGATGCTTAATATAAAGAGCCATACAAGTTCTGCCAAGCATCACATGCATGGAAACCTAAGAGAGTTTCAATTCTCTTCAAAGTGCAAAAAAAACACAAAAACCAACCCACCCCTTTGTTCCATTCTGCATAGTCCAGTGCTAGATAAATCAATGAATACAGAAATGATATAAGTTGTACATGCTTATTTCTGTTTATATGTACAGTTATGTTTGTATGTGTTTGTTTACGGCATAGTTGCATTTGTTGTGAATGCAACTTTTAGTAAGCAATGTTAAGTGTTTGACTCACTATTTGTATACATGTCTTGGTTACAGCTGAGGAGAAAATTGCTCTGGCAGCACCAAACTCTGATTCACTCCTAATGTACTAATGTTTCATTCTGCTGAATTCATTCTTTGGGGATAGAAGAAAACAAACATTTGTGCTGTGCATGTTCCTAATTGCTTAGATTGGACAGCCATTTGTCTGAGGTGGTATAAGGTCTCCTGCTTGATCTGAGGAGTGGACTAGAAGACCTCAAAGGTCCCTTCCAACTCTATTAGTCTATTATTCCTGTACTTTGGCTTATATATAATTCAGGTGATCTAAATATGTACACATCACAACAGGTGGTTTTAGCATGTAACCAAAATTGGTCAAAACAGAAAAGAGCTAAGCAGAGTTTAATTTGCTTAGTCTCAGGATGGGAGATGAGTTGGAAATCCTGTGACTTCAGCCTCAACTTGGAAATGGAAAAGAAGTATTCTGGAAAGAAGAAATGACAAACCTTTTCTATATCACTGTTACACAGGGCTTTTTTTTCTCATAGAATGCTCAGAACGGAGTTCCGGCACCTTTTTTGGATGGAACCTTGTAGGGTAGGCAAGGCGGGTTGTATGACATGTGTGAGTTCCGGCACCTTTTTCTTTTACAAAAAAAGCACTGCTGTTACACAAAATACATGGACACGTTGTTCTGTACCAGCCTGCTACCGGCCCTGCAGCAAAAGCAGGGACAACCCCTTTACAAACGGCAAGAGGCTGGAATAAAGCCTGCCAAATTTATTAACATAAAACAGAGCAAGACAAGACACCAACCATGAAACAGGAGCTATGAAACAGGAACTATCCAAGCGGTTGCCTTCAGCAAACCAGCCCTCCCACACATTCCCCTTAAATACAGTTCAGGGCGTGGCCTCTCTCTGCCTCCTTCTGAGGTGCCCCATTGCCTTCCTCTGTTTACTCCTGATTGACTTCCTCCTGTGTCGGGCATCCTTGAACAGGGCCAGCTGTGGGTCATCTTCATCCACGCTGTCAGGCTCACACAGCTGGGTCTCCGTCGTGACCAGGTGGGAGGGGCTCGGCTGAGGGCTCTGCGGAGCCTCAAGGCCATCATCAGCAAGCTCTTCAACACCCCCCTCCTCCTCCTCTGAGTTGTCTGACCCAACTGCCGAATCCACAGGCTGACCCTGAATCACAACACACGTCTATGTAGATATCAGGAGTGAAATTTGAGGAAGAGTTTACTTCAATACACTGTGCAGGATCACAGATGGGAAGATGAAACAAATTAACTTGGTTTATCCTCTGCCAGCTTTCTGGAGGATGATCAATGAAGTGATCTTCAGGATCCAGCATTTCCTTCTTAAAGAGTGTCTTAACCTTGTAACCAAGCTTGCGTCAGACAGATTTCAATTAAAGGCATAGTTAATTCTCCTAACCGTTAGGCTAACAGAACTATCTTTCAACGTTTCTTTTCATGTGTATGCTTTGGAATTCTAATAATTCTGTTAACAACTTGATGAAAGCGCTCCGCAACAGAGTCCCTTTGGATAGTGAGATGGACAGCATATACGTTTCATAAATAAAACGTGATTCACCAAGCTAAATGTAAAAGACATAATGAATTAAGACAAATCCCCTGTAATCAGCAATAAACCAGAAGTTCCTTGAGAGTTGTTGAGATGCCATACAGTAGTGGCCATGTATGCCAGGCCATACTTGAGGTGATGTATCAAGCCTGATGGAGAGGCAAAATTTAACAATGTCATGCATCATTTGATTCAGGCATCATTCAGTGAAAGTTTGCTTATATTACACTTGCCAAGAAAAGACAATTATTTCAAACTGGGTATCACACATAGCAATATTTCACACTCCATCACTCTATGCAACAGCTACTCAGAAAATTAATGATTCATTGAAATATGAAATTATTTTATATAAATATGAATGCATTCTTTCTTTGGTCTAAAAATTACAAGAGGAGACTTCCAACAATTTTTCAGTGTATATATTATATATATATATGAATAAAGTGAATGTTTTACTCCATTGTGAGAATAAAGTGTTCCAAGATTTCGTTAAAACTATTCTCAAGTTTCTCAATCCTCATGTGGATTCATACAGAATAGAATTACAGAATAACGGTGTGGAAGGGACCTTGCAGGTCTTCTATCCAACCTGCTGTTCAAACCGGAGACCCTACACCATTCTGGACAAATGGCTGTCCAGTCTCTTCTTAAAAACCTCCAGTGATGGAACACCCACAACCTCTGAAGGCAAACCGGGCCACCGATCAATTGTTCTCACTGTCAGGAAATTTCCCCTTAGTTCTAGGTAGGATCTCTCTTTTATGAGTTTCCATCCATTACTTCCTGTGTTGCCCTCAGGTGCTTTAGAGCAGGGGTCTTCAAACTTGGCCCTTTTATGACTTGTGGACTTCAACTCCCAGAATTCCTCAGCCAGGCATGCTGGCTTAGGAATTCTGGGAGCTGAAGTCCACAAGTCATAAAAGGGCCAAGTTTGAAGACCCCTGCTTTAGAGAATATGTTGTCTCCCTTTTTTTGTGGAAGACTGCTATCATGTCGCCCCCTCATAATCTTCTTTATTAGACTAGACATACCCAATTCGCACAACTGTTCATCATACATTTTAGCTTCTAAATCCCTAATTATCTCTATTGCTCTTCTCTGCACTCTTTCTAGAATCAGGACATCTTTTTTGTATTGTGGTAACCAAAAGTGGATGATTTTGTTCTGACTTTTTTCTGCTTTGATTTTTTTTTTTTTACTTTTTCTGGAATCTTCATAACACTCACTACAAAACAGAGTTCAATCTATACGAAACCTTTTTCCCATATTCGTGCAACCACTGGCTCACTCATTAGTCATTGTTTCTCTCAACAACACATAATATAGACGCAATATCTGCCCATGAATTTTGGTATCCTGCAGATCTGATGTACAATAGTTTGGTTTTGTTAATCCAGTTCTTTTACAGACCTTATTTCCTCATGGACAAGCTGAATGCTGTTATTTCTCATAATCAGAACTTAGCTTTCTGTTTTGTTTTGTTTTGTTTTGTTGGTTGTTGTTTTTTTGGCAGGGGAAAGTGGTTTCTCAGCAAAGAAACAGCAGCCTAACCTTTAGTTGTCAACTTTTGCCAACAATTTGGGCTGAGTTTCTCTCTAATTTTTAACATGCTATAACTTATTTAGAGTTTAGATGCCATTTTTGAAAAACGGGGTATTATTCTGAAAATAAATAATGTTCCAGAAATTGTTTTTTTAAAAAAAAACATATAACTGTAAACAGCAGCTATTTACTTTAACAAGAGTCATCACTGAATGAAGTTACACTAGGTGAACTATGGAGGCCCTTGTCAGTAAGATTGGAGTTAATGCAGATAGACATTGTCCTAGTTTTTCATTCAGTTGCAATTCCAGTAGAGAAAGATTACAGGCCACATTTGACACTGAGGACCACAAGTGGTTAGGGCCACTTACCTGAGTGGGAGAGTGGGTACTTTTCTTCATTATTTTCCCTCACAGCAATATATCTAGTCTGCACCACAGTTGCTGTGTATATCTCACCTCAGAATTATTTTACATAATGCTTCTCAGCAATTCTGGTCCCCAAACGGGGACTGAATAGTAGTTTGCAAGCCAAAGGCCAAAGTTTATTCATTTTTGCTGTATGGGTGAGACAAAATTGGGGCCCAACTTTTACAAGCAGAAAGGGGTTTGGACGTCTTCACTGACTTTAGCTCTCTGACATGACTGCAGCTTCACTTCTTCCACAGTACAATCTCATGAAAGATAAAACGCGATGTGCAAGGGCTGTGAATTATAAACGCTGCATAAGGTCATTGCTCTGGGTCGTTTAATACAAAATAGCCCTCTTTTATTATCACCCCAATTATTCCATATGCCTAGACAAGGTAATGACATTGCAAACAGTGTAATGTAATAAAACGTGAAGCATGATCCCAATCATGTCCAAGGAAAAACTGGCAACCCTCAAACCAAGCTGTACATCACCTGCAGAAGGCAATTTGTTATAGAGCTAGTGGTGCTAAGGAGCAGCCAGAAGAAACAGAGATTCATAAGATGAGAAGGAGCCACTGACCCCCAACATAAACCTTTGCCCTTTTGAAGAAGCAAGAGACAAGTCAATTTGCAGTCATTAGTACCAAACATACAGAAAAAGAGGAAGATCTGCTCAGGGGCTGTACTGATGTACTGCACACTTCAGTAATATGTCAATTATCATTGACAGAACTAGTGTTGTGCCTTATTGCCAAAGTCTAGCATCCCAAAATTCAGGAACTCCTTAATGAGTAGTGAGTGTCAAGGGATGGGACATGGACAAACGTGCACTTGGGCTGCTATAATGCACTGGGATCTACCAGCACCTATATGGGGATGACTACATTCCTTCTCCTTCCACTACCGGTATTTATATACAGGGATTGCCCAATTCATTCATTTATTTTTCCTTTCCTACAATAATATGTCCATAATAAAAGTTTGCTTTGATACAGTATGAAGGTAGTTGTGTGTCATAACTAGCAGATTATCCTTAAACCAGCCAGCCATCTCTGCTAGTGATAAAGTCATTAATTTCCCCTCTTTCCCCTCAAGATAGTTATGCAAAACTGTGGAAGTCACAAAATGCTCCTGGTTCCAAAGGGGAGGGGGAGGGGGACCAAAGGGGAAAAATCATAGGAAGCCCAGGAAGAGACAGCTTTGTTCTTTGATTCTCAGCAGGAAAGAGTTAGGATGTGAAGAAAAGGAGGGGGAGAGGAGATGAATGATAACAAAACTGAAAAATTCACAATTCCTTAACGAAGAGGTTTCTTCTAGTATGTTTCAACCATTGTTCTAGGCCTGGTGTATAAGGTTACCGGTACTATACTTAGTTGGGCTGGATTCTGCATTTTTCTTCTCCCAGTGCTTTTGTCAATTAAGCCTTCCAAAACTGAATCAAATGATGTCATTTCCAATTCTAAGAATCTGGAAGAATTTTTGTTTTCCTCCACCAACAATTTGGTGTTATGGAATATGGAGGTGAGACACACACACACCCAACGTTCACTCTTGTGGTCAGTGCTTATCATCTTGAGCTGAAACAGCAGCTGTGTGTAAAGTGCCTTCTCTGTTTCTCCAGGAGGGGAGATAACCCAGTACTCCTGCCTAACTCTATCTGCCTAACTCTGGTAACAAGAAAAATAGATCTGTTAGGTGGGAAATAAAGGATTTAAATATCTCTATTTATTGTTTGTTTGTTTGTCTGTTTGTTTGTTTTTTATTGATTGAATGATTGATTTGTATGCTGCCCATCTCCCCTACATAGGGACATTTCAGTCACGTTGTTCATTATAGCACCCAAACTCTTAGAATTGGTGTCCATGCATTGTGATGATATTGGTCAGGATGAGGGATTCTGTTTTCATTTGAAAGTTCTTTTTATTCTTGAGTGTTAAAACACTTATACTTTCATTTGGAAGATTAACATCCTAAACAAATCACATGCAACAGCCTCTTGTTACCCCTCCCTATCTGGGTAGAACTTCAGAAACACTATGCCTGTTTTCCTCCAAAATCCTCAATATGTCTTCCATTATGAGCAATTAGTTGCTTGAGAATTGAATACCCAGGATTCTCATTTTGACTACTGCACCTCCACTGTCACCACTGATGGCCCCCTTGTACCTTGAGCAAGCATGCTAATGTCCCTGGAAGTGATGGTGATTCCACCCATCAGTCCAATTTCATCTACCAGTCAGTCTCCTAGGAAATCAAAAGGCTCCTCTATGTCAGAGCTACAGGCTGCCTTACTTTCAGACCTACAGGCATTTTGGGAGGTTGTTAGCTACCTTCTGATTCATGCTCATGGTGTTATCTGCCACAATGTAATTGAGTCTCCTTCCACACTACCTCTGAAATAATATGCTCTCTACTTAATGAAAACATGTCTTAGGACTAAACCCCTTGTTTGCACCGCTACAAGTTTACCTTTTAGCATATTTATCTACCCACTGTGTCTACATCCCATAGACTCCTGAGAATGCTATGAACTGGACTATAGTTTTTCCCAAGTTATGAGAGAACATAGTTTTCTGTCAGAAACTAGTCCAGCGGTTCACTGCACATTATCCCTTCTGAACAATGCTGAAATATTTCTCTGTGATCAACCGGTTCCAGAGCAAAAGATCACTCTCTACACCCAGGCAAGGAGCAACAGGTTGATAAGTGGTCACTCCAAATGCATGTCATAAGACTCATTCTCAAATGCCCACTGGTGACATCTTCTACAGTACACCACCAGCAGCCCTTGTGCAATATGATTAGAGAATGACTGTAAAACTTGGAGCTGAGGAACATTCCAATAACTATCCAGCCTGATTCTGTACTACACTGCCCAATTACTTGGGTATAGAACTTGATAACCTTGCCACCCACTCCCTGGTAGTATGCCCTTTTGTTCAAGGGCTTCAGCCAGCCATTCAACTGAAAAACATGGACACTATTCTTGCTTGAGACCCTTGTGACTTTGGAGCCATTTGTGATGACCCAGGGCACAGCACAGAGGCAATGCAGTCAGCTGCCAATTCAAACTGCCCTTTAATTGCTCCAGATTTTCCCCAAATGCTCCCACGTTTCTGGCAAGCCTCCAAACAAAGGTAGACACACACATCTTCCACCGCCTCTGGCTGCAAGTTGTTTCACATACAGTCTGATTAGGAGAGGAATTTACTCAAGGCCACATAGATAACAAGGAATGACACATACATCATAAACCTAATGACTCTGTGTGAATACAAGTTTGCCTGAGCAGTTGCAGAAGAGAAGCCAAAATACAGTCCGAGATCTTTGAACATCCAAGCAATGCTGTCAGTCAGTTCAGTTGTCAGAGTTTCTGGGTTTCCAAGCAGAAGTTACAGAACAAGAGATCAGCAACAACACACAAAACTCCAAGGAATCAGTGTTTGTTCCCAAAAAATGCCTCTCCCCACAGCATCTCCTTAAATCTCAGTCTCCAGGTGTGCCTTGTGGAGAGGGGCAGGACTCTCTCCTCCCGAGTGGTTGAGCCTGCCTGCGTTGTTCCCTCCTTCTCTCCACTCTCCATGCTCTAGGATCAGGTGTGGGTGGCCCTTGCTGATCGCCTGAACTCTGCCTCTCCTGTTCATCCTGTCCCAATCCTGAAAGGTCCTGGCCTGCCTCGGCCTGCTCTTCCCCACATTCCTCTGAAGCCACAGACACCTGTCCCTCGACCTCCATAGGGTCTCATTCCAGCTCATTTTCCTCCACAGATTCAGGCTCCGACAGAGGCATGATACATTGTCAAAGCAAGTATTTAGGCTTGGGAACATCTGCAAACTGAAAAGAAGGCAGCAGCTCAAAAGACTCATGCAACTCCAAACAATTTTGTTGCCTTCTGGAAGTAAATTAAAATGGAGGACTCTTTTTCAATTTGTTAATAACATAATAGAAACAGTTTATATAGCTCCAGATTTTCATTTGTACACACATACACACACACACACACACACACACATATTATCTATTAATTGCTAACTAAACTGTAGACCTTTGTTGTTTATACCCCATAGTGATTGTAGTGGGACGAAAATTCAAGAAATAATAATAAATGCATCGACTGAAATTATTTAGCTTTTCCACTGATGATTAATAGGGTTTTTTTTTTCAGATTATGGGCTTTATTTTTAGTTAATGAAAACTGCCTTTGCCCAGTGACAGGCTGGAAAAGATTAAAAGGAACCTTATCGAATTAATAAGTACATGGGGAATTAAGAGGAAATAAACTGATTGCAGGTTTAATTTAAAAGATTTAAGAAAATATTGCTTGAATGGCATTAAAGAGCTCTGTGCAGAAGCAAGAAAAAACACCTATGTTACCTTAGAGAGAGAGAGAGAGAGAGGAGGGAGGTAGAGAGCGAGAGAGAGAGAGAGAGAGAGAGCGAGAGAGAGAGAGAGAGAGAGAGAGAGAGAGAGAGAGAGAGAGAGAGAGAGAGAGAGAGGGGGGGGGGAACTCATTACATTCAGGTTCTTGTAGGCCAGAGTCAATATTTCTCAGTAAAACTTCTAAGGAAAAGTCTGAGATTTTTCTATTACTCAGTCTCACAAGGAAAAAAAACCCATTTTCTTTGATCTCTCTCTTTCATACCATGCACATGTACACTCACACATTTTAGACCTAAACACAGTAAAAAAAAAGGGCTAAATGGTAGCATTTTCAGTAAATTGGGGAGGGACAAAAAGACATTTAGGAAGATAAGAAACAATTGGCCTTCTAGTTATTGCAAATCTTCATTTCCAATCTGAGAAAATGTAGAAAGTTCCTTCCCACCCAACTCTTGGAGAAATTGAGTGAAATGGTCTATTCCTCTTCCAGTTCTATCAGTAGGGTGGAGAACCTGGGTACATTATTTGAACTTTGCTGAACCTACAGGTAGTCCTTGACTTATAACCGTTCATTTAGGGACTGTTCAAAGTTACAACGCCACTGAAAAAAGTGACCTATAACCATTTTTCACACTTATGGTGATAGCAGCATCCCCATGGTCATTTGGTTTACATTTGGATGCTTGACAACTGCTTCATACTTATGACGGTCGCAGTGTTCCAGGGTCATGTGATCGCCTTTGGCAATCTTCTGACAATTGCAAGCAGTTGCAAGCAAAGTCAACGGGGAAACCAGATTCACTTAAACCAGGCATGTCCAAAGTCCGGCCCGCAGGCCATTTGTGGCCCGGGAGGCGGTTTAATACGACCCTCTAACAGCCCTCCCTGCTCTGTGTAAATGCGGCCCTCCCACGGCCCTCCCTTCTGATTGAGGGCAGCAAGCAGAAGACTGTCTGCCACAGGAGGGAGGGCGGTGAGAGGGTGTTTCTGAGCAGCATATGGAGTTTCGGGTGCTGCCAGATCCCCTCCTTCTTTTCCCTCTTCTCTCTCTCTCTCTGTGTGTTTGTGTGTGTTGGACCCGCAGGGAACAGCTGGTAGGGAGGCGGCAGTCCGGCATTTTCCCCCTTCTCGTTTGTGTATGTGTGTGTCGGACCTGCAGGGAATGGCTGGTAGGGAGGCTGGTAGGGAGGCGGCAGTCTGGCATTTTCCCCCCCTCTCATTTGTATGTGTGTGTGTGTGTGTTGGACCCGCGGGGAATGGCTGGTAGGGAGGCAGCAGTCCGGCATTTTTCCCCCTCTTGTTTTTGTGTGTGTGTGTGTGTGTCTCAGACCTGCGGGGAACGGCTGGTAGAGGTGGTGGCAGTCTGGTATTTGCATCTCTCTGTGGGCCCGACACACACACACAGGAGGGGGGAACGCCGGACGGCCACCTCTACCAGCTGTTCCCCACAGGTCTCACACACACACACACACACACACACACAGGAAGGAGGTAAACAACGCCGGACCACCGCCTCCCTAACAAACCTCTCCTGCGTGCGGAGAAATGCCCATTCCCTCTGCTGAGCCATCCCAGTTGCTTGCATTGTGGAAGGCAATCATTTGGAACGAAGACACGAGATTCGGCGTTTCTCCACCTGCGCTGATCTCGCCCTCCTTACAGTCTCCCTCTCTTTGTTTCAGCTTGCTTTCTGCATTTGGGATGAAGACTCGAGAGAGGGAGACTGTAAGGAGCGCGAGATCAGCACGGGCTGAGAAACGCCGAATCTCGAGTCTTTGTCCCAAATGCAGAAAGTGCTGATCTCGTGCTCCTTACAATCTCCCTCTCTCGAGTCTCCAGTCTTTGTCCCAAATGCAGAAAGCAAGCTGAAACAAAGAGAGGGAGACTGTAAGGAGGGCGAGATCAGCATGGGCTGAGAAATGCGGAATCTCGAGTCTTCATCCCAAATACTTGCCTTCTGCAATGCAAGCAACTGGGATGGCTCAGCAGAGGGAATGGGCATTTCTCCCCACGCGCTGATCAGCGAGCGCAGAGAAACGCGGATTCCCTGTGTGCCCTTGCAAGATATGGAGGTACTCCAGAGAAGTAACTGGGATGGCTCAGCAGAGGTAATGGGCATTTCTCCGCACGCACTGATCAGCAGGCGCGGAGAAACGCCGAACCTCGAGTCTTCATCCCAAATGTAGAAAGCAAACTGAAACAAAGAGAGGGAGATTGTAAGGAGCGCGAGATCAGCGCGGGCTGAGAAATGCCGATCTCATGTTCAGATTGTTGGGGGCAATCTCGCTCCAGCGTCTCGGCGAGCACACTGGGCCGCCCCGCTCCTTGGGGATCGCTGCTTCCATGGGGGCCGGCTCGGAGATTTGTTTCTGCAGGTTAAATCAGAACTAAGCAGTAAGTGAAAAAGTTAGCAGCAGAAGCGGGAGTGGTTTTAATTGCCAAGCGTCCCCATGGAAGTCAATGGAGGCGCCGCGGCTGGCCTTTTGAGTTGGTGAGTGAATGAGAGCGAGAGAGAAACATTTTTTGAGCAGTGTGAGTGAATGAGAGCATGAAAGAGGCTTTTTGGAGCAAGAGTGAGGGAATGAGAGAGCGAGAGAGAAGCTTTTGCAAACAAAACATGAGTGAATGAGACCAAGAGAGAAACTTTTCCAAGCAAAGGTGAGTGAATGAGAGCAGAGGGGGCAGGGCACCTGTATGTCTCCCCTTAGGCTCCACTGTTCTGTCAAGCCTCTTGTTTTGCACATAAAATACATTGTGAAAACTCAGCTGTCAGTTGATCTTAATGTTATAAAATGAAAAGTATGCCATTTGCAATTAACTTGGCATAAAATAATTCATTTGCATTTAATTGTAATTGTTCAAAGAATGTTCGGAAAAATGTTCGGCCCTCCAGCATGTTCACTTCATCCAATCTGGCCCTCTTTGAAAAAAGTTTGGACACCCCTGACTTAAACAACCATGTTACTAATTTAACAACTGCAGTGTTTCACTTACCAAAGGTGGCAAGAAAAGTCGTAAAATGGGGCAAAACTCACCTAACAAATTTCTCACTTACCAACATAATTTTTCTCGCTCAGTTGTGGTGGTAAGTTGAGGACTACCTGTATTCTTCTCATTTCCTAATCAAAATGAAGGCCTTGTTTAAAAATAAATACATTTTATCAACCATTTTCCTGATTAGATAACAAGAATTACAGACATTGACTGGTTTTCAGGATCCTTCTCCTCATCTAGATTTGGCACGGATGTCGTGTGGGAAAAGATCTGAAGCTCGGCCAACAGTAACATAGTTCTCAACTCAGCCTGCTTTTTACATAGTCCTCTAATCCCCAGCAGTTCATATCTTCCATTATGTATAATAGGAGACAAAACTGAGTTCACACTGAGAGCCGGAGTACCCTAATTTACTACACTGAATGCTGCAGGCATGTGTTCATACTGTGAAAATTCTTCCATGTTTCTTCCACCTCCACGTTCACTGCAGGTGCCACTCTACAATCAAACAGTGGATGCTTTCGATCCATTGTAAGACTTCAGAGAAATCGGAAATTATATCAAAGCCTTCCATTAGTCTTCGGCTTGACATGGAGTAGACAGAAAACTCAATGAATGCTTTGGCGCACTACAGCGCATGACACCGGGGGCTTGAATGAGGCACTTAGCAAGCCGGTTTATCCGAGTAACATTCCCATTAATGTATTTAAAATTGTTGGTCTAGAATCAGCAAGCACAAATTGGGGGTACAAAGACGAGGAATGGCTATACAGAACTTTGCAGGACTTTACAGATAACACTAGCCAGATATATGCAAAACACAAAATAGACCCAGATCATATTTTAATCTCAGGTTGAATTCACAACAATTCACCTACTTCATCATTCTCAGTTTAGGTCTCAAAAGGTTTAAATTTAGTTAGGGAAACAAGCAAAGTAGGCGTGTCAGCCTTACCAGCATGTAGACCAGACAGGAAACATGATTAGATAAACTAATTCCACTTTCTTGTAAACCTAAATTAATAGAATCTTGCAAGTCTGAAAATACTTCTCTCCTTTCTCTCTCTTTTACAGCCCGGGAGGGTCCCTTCTGACCCTCTCTCCCTACTCACTATCCAGTTGCAGTCTATGCTAGTTATTATCTGACTGTTCCCTAGGCCAGAGGCCCCCAACCTTTTGGGCACCAGGAACCGGTTCCGTGGAGAGAGGTTTTTCTGCAGAACCAGAAGGGGCTGTTTTTCTGTGCTACTTGCATCCTGTGGATGGGGCTTTGCTTGTTTACACAGCCCAGTTTCTGGCATGTTGCGGCCTGGTGCCGGTCCACGGACCAGGGGTTGGGGACCGCTGCCCTAGGCAGCATCTCTTCAGCCTATCTACCAGGGTCTTTCCCATATACTTTTACCAAGTTTTCATATTACAGCATTTCTATTTTTATTTATTTTTTTATTTATTATTTATGAGATGTAATTGCTGCTGAAATTTCTATATGCCATATTCAAATGATTCCAGACTGTTCACAATCAAGGAAGCATACTATAATAAGCACCATGAAGCCATGTACATGTCATTTCACAAAATTAAGTTACTATGAAGAAGAAGAAGAAATTGACTCTGGATGTGTACAATAAGTATGTTACAATGGATGGGACTTTCGCATCTATAATTAAAATTTCTTTATGGAATTTTCAGAGAAGCTAGGGGTTTCTTTGCAATCTTGTTCCTGAAGTTTATTCGTGCAAGCATGAATCTTATAATCAGTGCTTTTTTTGTAAAAGAAAAAGGTGCCGGAACTCACACATGTCATACAACCTGCCTTGCCTACCCTACAAGGTTCCATCCAAAAAAGGTGCCGGAACTCCATTCTGAGTGTTCTATGAGAAAAAAAGCCCTGCTTATAATAATTTTCCAGTTCACTTTCGTTTTCTCAGAGGATGTCAAGGAAACAGAAGTTTAATAGTTTTAAGAACTTATCCTCCTTTTTCAAGGTGGAGGGGGATGTCTCCTAAAAAAAATCGGTTCCATCAGAAGTTAAGGATGATTTGGCCAAATTTCCAGCACTTTATCCAACTTCAGGCGTAATATTTTTAACAGCAAAGCTATGGCAATTAAAGTAATGGGAAGGTATGCAGCTGCGGTACGGATAAGCCCAAAGCTTTCTCTACCTAAATGCCCACTGAAAAAGCATGGTGTTATATTTCAGCCTAATATAGTTTTTCATAGATTGGCTTTTGGTTGATGGACTTACCAAACTTGTAAAGATTTTTAATGAAATGATCCCATCTACTGGAAAGACAGAGTCCTGCAGACATAGAAATCTAGTTAATGTTTTGGGTGAAAGGACAGAAAAATAGGCTGGCTTGCTGACTCCTTGAAAAGCCTAAATTAACGCCATGCCTGAGGAGCACTGCAATGCTGTGATGAGATAGTTTAACGCTTATGGTGCTTTGAAAGATTACATTTATAATCCAGGATTGGAAAAGTGGCTATTATTTGATAAATCCTCTTCCTCATATCTATCTTCAATATATCTTGTGAATTTTTTGTTGCAAGTCCCTCATCCTACTGGACTTTCTTACAGATTAAGTGAGGTGGCAAGAGAGCACAACTTTTGTTAGGAACTGCTTTAATAAAACATTCAACATCAGTCTTGTGCCTTAATCCCTGTAGCTGGAAATGACATATCCTTAATGGATTGGATGAACTGGCAGAGAAGAAGTCAAGGGTCGTCAATTTTTTTTTCCATCTTAACATTTGGGGAGGTATACTAGTTTTTATCTTCAATGTCCAGTTCAAGATGCTGGTTCTCACCACTAAAGAAATCAATGGTGGAAGGATGATAGAAAAATCTTGTACCTGTCCCACAGCTTCACTCTTTCAAGATATCATCTCCTTCTTTGGCCTATATCAAGAAAGCCAAGAAAAGCCTCAGTCCCAGTTCCACACAAAAAGGTGCACATCCTAAGACACTGAGGAATAATAATAATAATAATAATAATAATAATAATAATAATAATAATAATAATAATAATAATAATAATAATAATAATAATGATGATGATGATGATGTTGGAAGGGACCTTGGAGGTCATCTAGTCCAACCCCCTGCTCAGGCAGGAAACCCTATACCATTTCAGACAAATGGCTGTCCAGTCTCTTCTTAAAAACTTTCAGTGTTGGAGCATTCACAGCTTCTGGAGGCAGATTGTTCCACTGGTTAATTGTTCTAACTGTCAGGAAGTTTGTCCTTAGTTCTAAATTGCTTCTCTCCTTGACTAGTTTCCATCCATTGCTTCTTGTCCTGCCTTTGGGCACTTTGGAGAATAGCTTGACTCCCTCTTCTTTGTGGAGGCCCTGAGATATTGGAACACTGCTATCATGTCACCCCTCGTCCTTCTCTTCATTAAACTAGACATACCCAATTCCAGCAACTGTTCCTTATATGTTTTAGCCTCCAGTCCCCTAATCATCTTTGTTGCTCTTCTCTGTACTCCTTCTAGAGTCTCAATATCTTTTTTACATCGTGGAGACCAACACTGGATGCAGTATTCCAAGTGTGGCCTTACCAAGGCGTTGTAAGGTGGTATTAATACTTCACGTGATCTTGATTCTATTCCTCTGTTAATGCAGCCTAGTACTGTGTTGGCTTTTTTGGCAGCTACAGAACACTGCTGGCTCATATTTAAGTGAATGTCCACTAGGACTCTGAAATCCCTTTCACAATTACTACTATTGAGCAAGGTGCCATCTATACTATACCTGTACATTTGGTTTTTCTTGCCTAAGTGTAGAACCTTACTTTTTTCACCATTGAATTTCATTTTGTTAGATAGCACCCAGTGTTCAAGTCTGTCCAGATCCTCCTGTATCTTAAGCCTATCTTCTGGAGTGTTGGCTATTCCTGCCAGCTTGGTGTCGTCTGCAAATTTGATGAGGTCCCCATCTATCCCCTCGTCTAAATCATTGATGAAGATGTTGAAGAGCACTGGGCCTAGAACAGAGCCCTGGGGAACCTCACTACACACTTCCCTCTGTGTAGATGGAGTTCTATTGAGGACCACATGTTGAGTATGGCCAGTCAGCCAGCTACGAATCCATCTGGTGGTGATGCTGTCTAACCCACATTTTTCTATCTTATCAAGTAGTAGGTTATCTACTTTATCAAATGCCATACTGAAGTCCAAGTAAATTTTACCCACAGCATTTCTCTGATCCACTAATTTTGTCACTTGGTCAAAGAATGCAATCAGATTTGTCTGGCATGATCTGTTTTTGACAAACCCATGTTGGCTTTTAGTAATGACTTTGTTTGCCTCTAAGTATTCACTGATTTGTTGTTAGATTATCCTTTCCAGAATCTTGCCAGGTATTGAGGTCAGGCTGATAGGTCTGTAGTTTCCTGGATCTATTTTTTTATAGATCCATACTGCATGTATGGGTTTGTTTGATTTTTTTTACAGTAGTCTCTTTTTTCCATTTCTCTTTTTAAAATGAATACAAATGGATTTTACAATATACTGTATTATATTTCTTAAAGTATTTTTAGTGTTTGAATTTTAAGTGATTTTTATTGTTATGAGAAGAATAATAATGGGAAAGCAGCATGCAAGTCTTTAAAAATTTAACCAAATAAATAATTGTGGCCCAGAGCCACCAAATAGTTGCATATTTCTGTCATAGAAGATGATTTTCCCAATTTTTTCTCAAGTAAGAATGTTAGTTTGGCTGAATTCCTATGTCCTATGCCCTACTAGAGTTAAGAATATGTCTCTCTGTGCTTATCAAGGTTTATCTCAGAGTAGAGATGGATAGGATTGCATTGTGAGAAAAGTCCAAATTATAGAAGCCCATATGTGTGTGATAAAAGCAGATATGATATTATTTTTTAATAGTAGGAGCTTTTTTGCATAACCCCCATGCGGAAGTGCATAAAGTTTCTTTAGTTAGATATTTCAAACATACTTTTTAAATCACATCAACTTAAATATCAACGAATCTAAATGACACAAAGGTGTTTACAAGACAGTTTAATAGTTCAAGGCAAATGATGCTGATATAAGTTTTAGGAGTTACCAAAAAAAAGAAATATGTATGAAAAGTTTTTAGTTAAAACTTCAATTTCAGTGAGCAATCTGTATTTTCAAAGATCCCTTTTTTTGACTCTAGGAGTTCTTTCGAAATACCGGATTAAGAATGACAGCACCATTTCTCATCATTTTGAGGCGAGAAAAAATTAATATGATTATAAGCCCTAATATTACACATTAATATTATGTGTGTGTGTGTGTGTGTGTGTGTGTGTGTGTGTGTGTGTGTGTGTGTGTGTGTGTGTGTTAATAAAGATATAAAACCCTCAGTTTCCCCCAAACCCAATCTCCACCCTGGTACCTCCCAACAGTTATCTCTTTTACCTCAGAAACAACTAACAATCAGTATGCTAAAATGCTTATAGAAATTGGATCTTATGGTCTTGCAACTGGTCCCACTCCACTCCCCTCAGTTATTTCAGAACCAGGGGAACCTATCTGAAAGATTGGAGAAACCTCAATGTTTGCAAAATTATTTTTTAAAAGGGAGGACCCCCAGATGTGAGCCACTCTGGTGCCATGGCTAAGGCATTAGGCTAGAGACTATAAGTCAGAGGTCTTCAAACTCGGCCCTTTTATGACTCATGGACTTCAACTCCCAGAATTCCTCAGCCAGTGTGCCTGGCTGAGGAATTCTGGGAGTTGAAGTCCATGAGTCATAAAAGGGCCAAGTTTGAAGACCCCTGCTATAAGTCATAGTCCTGCATTAGATATGAAAGCCAGCTTGTGACTTTGGACCAGTGATTCTCTCAGCCCAATCCATCTCACAGGCAGGGCTGTTGTTTGTGAGAAATAGAAGGAAAGAGCATTAGGCATGTGTGCCACCATGAGTTGACTAAAAATAAAGGCAGGATAAAAAAATAAAACCAAACCAAATAAATCAGAGGGAAGCCCCCCAAAAGCCATATGATAATTGAGGATGTCAGCTTGTGAACATTGTGAATACACAATAGAACATTGTGAAGAAGAATGGAGTGGATTGAACAAGCTGTGTCTTTTTTTGTGAATCTTATTTCTATAGCCAAATTATATAGGTCATATTAGACAGCAGACATCTCCTTCAAAATCACAGCCAGTAAATTTGCATACCATATCTGCTAAAACATCGGAAGAAGAATTCATGTTAAAAAAAATTATTTTAAGATGAGAAGAAAGGCACTTGGAGTTTCTATATCTATAATCCAAAAAGTATGGAAATGGCAAGACTGTGTCAAAAATTTAAATCGTATTGCCCTGTCAAAGGAATAGGTCATTGCTTTAAAATTATATTCTGCTATTTTAGATTACCAATTTGCTCCCAAACAAATAAACTGGAATGGAGAATGGAACTTGACTAGTTCCAAAATGCCGTTTCCCCTGTCTTATCTCTTCCTGTTACAGACATCATTCATTAGATTATGAAGACGATTAATGTCATGCAGCAGAACTAAATGAATTCACTAAGAGGCCACCATTAGCATACCAAGTACCTGCTCTTCAGCTAAATATTCCTGACAGCTCTCATTACAAATGATGGATAACATTTATAAAAGACAGTCATTCCAGAAGAAAATAAAGATCTGCATTGTAAATTCTGATTGAAGATATCATTTCTACACTTTAATTTTTTCTCTTTTTTTCTTCTTTTCTCTTTTTAATATTTCTTGGGAGGAAAGGGAGCTGTAAAAAGGCACAAATTAGGTTAATTGCTCATGCCAAAATGTATTAAGGATGTAAAAGACTAACTGAAAGTCGATCCTGACTTTTGCTGGTGTTTTATTTCTGAAACAGTAAAGTTGAAGTATTTCAGATGTGTTCCTAACCAAATGTCATGGGACAAGGACATGGGACATCCTATGTACCATAAATTCAAATGTGGAGCCAAGAAGCATCAGTTATATTATGATATTCTGAAAAAGTATTTTTAAATCCACTTCACACATTACAGTTTTGAGATATTTTATCTTAAAAATTTAACTTGTGAAATGCAACAAACTGTTTGGAAGCAGATGTACCGTATACAGAGCAGCTATGTCACCTAATTCATAAAAGACCTATGTTTTATTTCAAAATTTAAATCAGGTTTTAAATTGAAGCTATGAGAAAAGAAGGTATGAAGCTATGGATTTTTAAGTAAATTGTCCATTCACACAACTGCTGAATAGGCAGGCTGGCCATCTGATCACGGTATCTTCCCCAGGATTTCTTTTCCCTCTAAATTTAGCAATTGTTTTTATAGTTGCATCTTTATAAAAATTAATACATGGCATTGTTTGCTAAGCCCAATCAAACCCAAGTTTTCCAGAAATTCAGAAAACACTGTTCATTATTTACATAATAACTTGAAAATCTGAGTTAGATTTGGGGGTTCTTTTTATTTATTTATTTAATTCCATTTATATCCCGCCCTTCTCCGAAGACTCAGGGCGGCTTACAAGCTTAGCAGTAGCCTTCATTCTATGTATATGCCTGCTTATTAGGGCTTTCACACACACCCCAAGCGGCATTATTACAAAGTCAGCTTAATTGCCCCCAACAATCTGGGTTCTTTTTTCAGAATAATAAAAATATAATACACTTACTCTGTTTTTCTGGGTATATAGCCTTTAACCCGCTTTTTACTAGTAGAAAACCTCACACCCCAGTTGACTCTTCTTTCCCTTCTCTTTAGTTTCTTCACTAGTTTATAAGTTTCTCTTAAATATTCTAGAGAGGAGATATGGTTAAGATTGGTAATCAGTTTTTACTATGATCCCCTTAACATCTTTATTCTGATTGCCTGACCTCGCCCAGTACAACATCCAAAGGCCAGTGTGGCTTTTGGTCTGAAAATTGTTTCATATCCTGTTCCAAATTGTAAGCTTCTTTTAACCAAGGTATTTAGGTAGAGTCTTCCCAAGCCATATCACACCAATTGAACTGACTTCAAGAGTACAAGCTGATTAACAGAAAAAAAGTATAAACAAATGCAATCATGTAAATCAACGGCAAAATATAATCTCTGATTTGAAATACATTCTCTCATTAATGCAATGAGAACATCTTTGGCATTTACAATAGTAGAACAGGGCAGTAGGTATAGCTTAAAATCAGACAGCCTAGATCTTGTCTTCTAGCAGAAAAGGTATGGAATTCAGGGAGTGCACCATGTGCTAATTTCAGCTGAAGACTTCTTTGCATGGTATTGAAAACTTATGTATCTTTCAAGTGAGTGGAATCTAGATAATATATCACTTTTTGCATAGCTAATAGTGAAAGGTGGTTCCTCAATGAGCAAAGGTTCCTAGTAGAATATGCTGTATAGAGCTTTGATGGTGAGGTGCTAACTAATCTACTTAGGTGAAAGTTAAATAAGTTTGAATAGATTCGAGTATATATGGCAAAGGAGACAGAAAATGGTTGTAGATGACTAGCAAGGCATATATTCTACTTCACAGATATATTTTTATACAAACCCATTAAAAAAGAGTTTGGTGTCGTGGTTAAGGCATCTGGGAGACTGTGAATTCTAGTCCTGCATTAGGCACAAAAGCAGCTGGGTGACTTTGGGCCAGTTTCTCTTGGCCCTAGGAAGGAAACAATGGCAAACCACTCCCAAAAAAACTTGCCAAGAAAATTGCAAAGACTAGTCACTCAAAGGCACATAACACACATGTGTTAAACAAAACCCCTATAAACATCTCCAATTCTCAAAGGAATAAGATACTTTGAAAATGCCATTTTCCCAGAGAACTAGAAGACTATGAAACAATAGGTAGAATGGGTACATATTTGTGCTGAACATACATGCCAAGATGATCTGCGATATGGATGTTTATTTTTATATTCAGTGAGCTGTTAAAGGCCAGATAAAAACGCGTAGAAGTGCCTGCTCCAGTTGAGGCATAAAAAGGAAATTGATCCCTGTTGTTGGGTTGATTTTATTGGCACTTCCAAGATTTAATCCTGCTCAAGTATAGTTTATCAGTGTTAAAACTGGAAACTCTTTCTCATTTTTACTATTTTTTTCAGCTACATGCAGATAGGTACAGTCACTGGCTTATATGACTTGAGCTGAGCATACAGAGCTGTGAATAGATTTAGTGAGGCATTCAGCCTTTCACACATATTACACATTAACTCAAGATTCAAGCATGGAAAAATCAGACACACTTTACTGGGGTATGGAGATCCAGGGAATAACACTCCTTCCATTAAGCAGTCATTGTATTACCATTACCATTTAAAAATGTGGGTAAACTATAGAGGATTCTTGAACATGGTTTAGAAGAAATTCCACCTTGCACCCCACCCCACCCCCATATATCAGTGAACTTTGTATTTAGATCATTTGAGGTTCGAGGCAATAGATGTTCTAAACCAAGTTTAAAAGGAGCAACTAACATTAAGGGTTGCACACCTGAGACCTTTTTAACTGAATGCATTTTTTATCTTTAAACTAGGAGTTATAGTTCAAAAGCCAAATAAATTTCAATTTCTCCATGTGACCTCTTCTCTCTTAAGAACTACCAGTCCCAGAGTTCCATGTGCATAAATGTGATAGAGGAGGCAAAGCACCATAATAATCAGCTTTAAAAGGGTTATCCAAGTTACTTGGTTGCAGTTAAAATACCAGGCAGCATCTTAAAAGCTAATGTAGGAAGTGGGTATGTCTAATCCAATAAAGAGAAGGATAAGGTGTGACATGATAGCAGTGTGCCATAATCTGAGTAACTGTCACAGAGAAGAGGGGTTCGACCTATTCTCCAAAGCACCTGAAGGCAGGACAAAAAGTAACGGATGGAAACTTACCAAGGAAATATCCAAACTAGAAATAAGGAGAAATTTCCTGACAGTGAGAACAATTAATCAGTGCGATCTTCTTGCCTCCAGAAGGTGTTGGTGCTCTATCACTGGAGGTTTTTAAGAAGAGATTGGACAGCCATTTGTCCAGAATGGGGTAGGGTCTCCTGCTTAAGCCAGGATTAGATCAGAAGATTTCCAAGGTCCCTTCCAACTTTTTTATTCTGCATTTATCATACTGAAGGAGTTTGTGAAATTGAGTTTACCTTATCAGTATTAAGAGTAAACTATAATTTGCTGATTTATCACAAGTGTGATGGATTCAAACATGAAATCTGATGTCTATAGTCACAATGATCCAGAGATCTGGAAGGTTTTCATACTCAATATATCCTCATGTGCACTGCTTTTCAGACATAACCCATTATTGGAGAAAAAAAATCCAGTGCCTATTCCTCTATGTTTTCTGAAGACAAATGGTTTGATCTATTTGTTCACCTACCTGGTCCTGTAAATTCTATCAGTGGCATCTGACTGTTCCCCAGTGCCCAAAGACCCTTCTTGTTACAGGTCTTTTCTTTCCAATCGATTGTCACATCCTAGTGGTTTTCCATCCTGTAGCAACAGGAACTAATCAGTTCTAAGACCTATAGTTGGTGGGTGAACAGCTAATAGCAGGACAGCACACAGCTCTTAAAATAGTCAATATTGACTTCTACCTCTGGGTTCACCGCTTCTACCTTATGTAGTATTGAGGGAGAAATAAATTGTGGACATTGCCAGACAGTGCAGGCCATGCTGACATAGCTAGCTACTCCACCTATCCACTGTCCACAAGTTTAAAACTTGAAAGAAGGAGATATAGTTTGGTTTTGCATATTGCAGGACACAAAACTCTTATGAATAAAGGGATGACTTTGGCTGAGCCAAGACCTCTATGCAGATAGGCTTGTACATAAGCAAAACCCTTTTCCTTGCATTTCCCAAGCATTTATAGAGCCCAGGCCTCTGTGTGGCCCCTCCAGACTCCTTCAGATGTAGACAATTTCTTCTCATTGAGTGGATGTTCCAATTTTGCTGGAGATAATATAATCCATAAGGAATAAACCAATTCAAATGAATCCTGGGTCCCTATGAAGCCGAGGAGTTCCAACTCTAATCTGCACCAAGCCTTAACTATTCTGCATTTGAAGGCAGAATAAACCTCCTGTGGATTACCTTGAGGATCAGAGTAGAATATATTTTCCCACTGCTGCAGGAGCAGCAGCAATGAAAAAACCAAGAACCCAGTGAAATGAGGCAGTTATCAAGGATATGGTCAAAGCCCAAAACAACATAAAGTGTTTGCAGAGCTCCATCCGTCTGGGTGCCTTATTTCCCCCTTCACCTTCTAAATCCTAAATTTAAGCAATTTGGCTTGCCTGCCCTTGTCACAAAATTGAAGTCTGATCCTGTGGAAAAGTAAACCGCATATATTTCAATGGGATTTAAACCAGATAAAAGAAATTTTTGATATCGTAGTCTCAAGAGTCAAAATGAACCTCAAATTTTACCCCACCATACTGTGATAGGAGATTATTTCCAAGCATTTGTCTCCAAGCCACTACATCCTTCTTTCTCTCAACATTTTTCCAGGTCAGGGAGAACTTATTACCACTTTTTTGCCTTGCAATTTCTTCAGGGACTGCCATTTTAGGCTACACTCCTAGTATATGTACTTATGTAGAAGTAGGCCATACTGAGTTCATAGGGCTTATTTTTTAATAAACAGTAGACAGTGATCGGAATGTACAATTATTCTGTTCCAGTAAAAAAAAATACATACTTTTATTACAGACAATTCTTTAAATTCAAGTAGTTGACTATAAAGGTCTGTGAGGCTACACTTTATTCATTAGTACTATGTAGTACTAATTCAGGAAGAATTTAATTAATGTAATTTATTTGATTTACTCCAGAAGAGTAAACAATAAAATCCACAACACAGGCAGGTCAGACTAAAGCAACTAGAACAATAATTTGACAAGGATTCAATCAATAAGTCACTTCCACACTAATCTATTGGAGGCTATCACAATTGGGCAAATCTAATAAATTAAAATAATAAATAAACCACAGGCTGGGAAACAGATTCGGGTCTTAAGGCTTTCTAAAATCACAGGACAATGGGCATCATCCAAATTTCTGAGGGGATGCTGTTCCAGAGGGTGAGGGCAGCAACTGGGAAGACAAAGATTTGCTTTTTAAAAAAATAAAGAAAACAAGCTATTGAAAATGTTTCCTAACATCACTAATCACTTAAAATCAAAATTCCCAGTTACAAATTTCTATTGCTCAAAATATAGACCTGAGCTAACATGTTTATACTAATTGACTTTTGGGTTGGGTGGAATAGTCAGCATCAAGAATTTATCCACTTTTTTAAAAATTGCCTTTCTTCTTCTTCTTCTTCTTCTTCTTCTTCTTCTTCTTCTTCTTCTTCTTCTTCTTCTTCTTCTTCTTCTTCTTCTTCTTCTTCTTCTTCTTCTTCTTCTTCTTCTTCTTCTTCTTCTTTTCTCTCTCTCTCTCTTTCTCTCTCTCTCTCTTTCTCTCTCTCTCTGACATTATTATTATTGGATTTATAGAAAGAGTTTTCTCAGGTAGCTTGTTCTTCTACTCTGTATAGACTTCCAAACATAGTGTAATGTGACTATCAAATAACAGGGAAAATGTGTTAGAGCATACAGGAATGCATATAACACACTTACACAGTTGTAAATATTATCTAAGAAGACTTTTGGATATACAGTAGTTTCTTCATATATCATTGTTATTGTCAGTTCAGGGTCAAAAATGAAGGAAAGTTGTAGTTGCCATCTTCATCTCTCAGTCATATATCAAAAGCCTTTTGCATTGCCTTGATTATCTTACAGGGAACCAGCATAACTCCATATCTGTGTTTGTGTGTGAATGTGTATGCACACATGTGTGTGGGTACACACGTGCATATATATGTGCATGCAGTGATGTTCTTGTTGTGCAACTGTTGATGAGAAAAATGGATTCAGATTTATACACACCCAGTTTGTTTCCTTCTATTTTTTTATGCAGTGGATTTTGTGTTATATACTTGCCACATCAATAAAAGATGGGTGTACCAGATTGCTTGTAATGGGTAAATTATCCAAAGTGTTACAGATCCTACCTGCATATCCCATGAGGAAGTAAAACTGCTTAGATCTGGCATCAGTTATCAAAATAGCAAAACAAAGCTACTGGGTAACCATCATCTCAAATACTATCTCTTTACATCTTGAGACAGAATAATAGCAACAACAAGAAAACTGTGTGGCTTGTATTGTATAAAATACTACCTAATCATGTTCCTAAGACAGACTTTGAAATATTGGCAGATATGCCATTGCTTGGAATGCAATTTGTTTTTACTTGCTGCAGCACAATTCATACCACTTTGTGAGTAGTATCTCCCATCCCCATGTTGATTATGAGTTATACGTTTCTACAAAACCTTTGAAAATAAAATATAGTTTTATAGAATTAGTCACCCTTATGATGTTTCTGTGCTGAAACAACTGCCCCAAGTTTGTGGCTTTGCTTAGGCATCTGCGGATTTTCAGAATAATATCTAAATTTTCTCTAAAAATCCTTTTTGGCAATGGATTAATTTAATCACATGGTATTTTCCAGCATGATATAGAGAAGAAAGGAGGAGGAGGAGGAGGAGGAGGAGGAGGAGGAGGAGGAGGAGGAGGAGGAGGAGAAGAAGAAGAAGAAGAAGAAGAAGAAGAAGAAGAAGAAGAAGAAGAAGAAGAAGAAGAAGAAGAAGAAGAAGAAGAAGAAGAAGAAGAAGAAGAAGAAGAAGAAGAAGAAGAAGAAGAAGAAGAAGAAGAATCAAATAGTATCAAGGCAAACATTCTACCGAGTTTCAAACTTATATATATTTCATAACATAAAGACATAAAAATAGAATGCAAAAACAAATAAAATCTACTTTCTAAAAAGTGAGGCCTGGCACAATTTACAACTTGATGGAGGAATTATATTAATTTGTTCCAAATTCTGCATAATAGTATGCCTTCCTAAGATAATCATTAAAATCTAGTAGGTTAAACTCTTAGAAAGAGTTTGAGTTCATTCTGTTGGATTTAGCAATTAACAATATTGGCTTCTAGAGATTGGTGGTAATTACATGAAAGGAAATATAAAGCAAACTAACAAGGCCATTGGTTAAAGAGTGAGTTATCGATTGCTCAAGATTCAAGCAAGGCATAGAATTGGGACTGAACACAAAGCATTTGGTATTGAATTGTGGGAAAGGCATATATTTGTTTGACACAAATTGTACTAGACTTCCCACTGTGCAACTGGAATTCAATTTCATTTTGTAGATCCTCATCAATAGGAAGGAGATAAATAGTTCAGGAGAGTTATCAGTGTAGGGATTTTGGGGGATTGCATTCAATTATAAAGCTGAGTTACCGTTTCCACCTCTGTTCAGGCTTCAAAGGTAACATCTGACAAATTAAAAATTTGACATCTTGGAAGAAGGATTAAAATAGAGAACTTTTTTTTATTTCCCATGTGCCATTACATTATTTTGCACAATACTTCAAGTATCTACTCCAGCCCAGGTATTGCATTAGATCTTTGAGATTTTATGAAATAAGCTGTTACAAATGTGTGGTATGTGACCTGTTTTTTTTTTCAAAAGAGTTTGGGAGTCTCTCTTGGAAGAGAGAGAGAGAGAGAGAGAGAGAGAGAGAGAGAGAGAGAGAGAGAGGGAGGGAGAGAGAGAGATGGGATACAGCATAGCGTCCATGTTCACCAAATTGCTGATCACTGGAATAAAGATAACTGATCACATATCAAACTGATCACGTATCACCAAGCACTATCACATCTTTCAAAGCAGAATTATTTTATCTGGGTTTTTTTCATATTCTTCCAGTGGACAAATCCTACAATTCTGGAAATAAGGGGGACACAGCCAAGCAAGGGACTACCCACTGATTTTGCTTATTGGAAGCCCCCTGGAAAGGCTGCAAATGGTGATCTCTCGATCCCAGTACACTACAACCATTGTAAATACTTGCTGGTTATCAAGCACCTGAATTGTGATCATGGGACTGCAGGGACACTGTGACAGTTGTAAGTATGAAGCCGTAAGTCACATTTTTCAGGCGCTGTCGTAATCTCAAGTAGTTGTTAAATGAATGGTTAAAAGTTGAGGCTACCTGAAGTTGTTTTTATTATTATTATTATTATTATTATTATTATTATTATTATTATTATTATTATTATTATTATTATTATTATTATTATTATAGAATGTGGCATATACCTCAGACTATTTTCAAATACTTTCTGCAAGATCCAGTTCAATTGTTTGACCTTTGAGAGAGAGAGAGGATTCCTGAAATAACAAAAGATAGAGGATACCTATCTTTGCCTCTGGTTGTATGAACTGCTTACTTAGCCATGCTTATCATAAAGCCCTTAACAGACTGCTGCTATGGGAATATGGCCTAAGCTAAAAACTAAAGGTACTCCGGTGAAAAATCTTGCAGTACTCAAGGTGGGCATTAGTACTGTAAGGGAATAATATAGTCAGATAAATTCTATTGTACTACCAAAGGTGAGGGAGGGGAGAGGATGAGATGAAGTTAGGCAGGGCTTTTTTTCTCATAGAACGCTCAGAACAGAGTTCCAGCACCTTTTTTGGATGGAACCTTGTAGGGTAGGCAAGGCAGGTTGTATGACATGTGTGAGTTCCGGCACCTTTTTCTTTTACAAAAAAGCACTGAAGTTAGGGATTATAAAGTTCAAATGAAAAGTAAACTAGAGAGAAGTAATCTGTGGATCAGGAATGTAGGGTATAAGCTATCTCAGTTTCATTTCAGTATATTGTTTCCAATAAGCTTCCTTGCAGATCCTTCAGGAAAGAAGAAATGAAACTGGTAATTCATTAACCTTTTAGGCAAGATACCAGCTTTGTGGCAGGTAGGAAAAACACAAGTACCATTAAGGATACAGAATTGGTGAGGAATAAGGGCTTCTTTATCTGAACCACATTTCATTTGAATTGCTCTACAAATCAAGAGTTCTAGATCCAACCAGCTTATAAAGGAAAGAAGGGATCTCACAGAGATGGTAGCACTTTTGTCAGGGTGCCGCCGATCAAAGAATGCCGATTGGTGACCCCCAGGGGGAGAGCGTTCTCTGTGGGCGTGCCAGACCTTTGGAACAGCTTACCGGTTGAGCTCCGGACGGCCCCCGACCTTCGCTCCTTCCGGCGCGATCTTAAAACATTCTTTTTCGAACAAGCTGGCCTGGTCTGACGGGATGGGGTTGGGTTTTTAAAATTAGTTTTTAACTTAATATGTATTGATTTTATGGGCATGATGTTTAATTGGTTTTTAATGGTTTTTTAATTTTTGTATCTGATTTTTATTGTGTATTGCCCTGTTCACCGCCCTGAGTCCTTCGGGAGAAGGGCGGTATAGAAATCAAATTATTAAATTAAATTAAATTAAATTAAATTTCATTATACCACATGTCATCTTGAAACAAATTTAGTTATGAATTTAATTCATTGGGAATAAATTTAAAATACTGAATAATAATCACATGAGATAAACAACTCAAACACAGAGAAAAGAGGTGTGTGATGGAAACTTCCATGAATAAGTATTTTAAAACATTAAATTTCCTTAGGTATCTCCTGCTTTCACTCAGCTTATTAGTTGCACTCTTTTGCTTTTATTTCCACATTTCTGGGCTCCCATTTCAGGTCCTCTGCTGTACAGTTGAACAATCAGATAACAATTAAGATGGCTCAATGTGAGCACATCTGTGGAAGAGTGGATCCATTCTCAAGGCTTCTCGGTGTTATATGATACCCACAACACAAGTTAAGCTATGCTATATGTGATTAACGTATCCTCATGGAAAGACAGGGAGGAGAATAGTCAAGATGAAGCTTTCTGGCAAGCTCTAAAAAGTAAAAACCAACTTGCTTCAAGTTGATTTTGATTTCTAATGACCAAATGAAGATGACCATGCAGTTTTCTTTGGAGTAATACAAAATCTGTTTGTCACTGGAATTTTTTACACTTCCCAACCTATAGTACTGGTATTTGCTGGTATCTTCAATTTAATTTGGTCTGATCCTGCTCACTTTTTGAGATCAGCCAAGATTCATTATATTGAATTGAATTGAATTGAATTGAATTGAATTGAATTGAATTGAATTGAATTGAATTGAATTGAATTGAATTGAACTGAACTGAACTGAACTGAACTGAACTGAACTTTATTTGGCCAAGTGTGATTCAACACACAAGCAGTTTGTCTCCAGTACAGAAGCACTCAGTGTACATGCAAAGCAACAGAATAATAATCATCATGAGATGCTTCCATCCAGGTGTGCAATAGACTACTGACATCAAATGATTACCCTAAAGCCACTTATTGAACAAATTTCTGCTCCTGCTCTGAACAAAACCATATTAGCATATGCAGCAAATATTGCAGGTTCACAATGTTGTAGCAGTCCACAGCGCTGCTTTTTAAATTGGAACCAGGCAGCCAAAAGTTTCTGTTTTCTCCCAGAAAACCTGGCTGGAAAGAGATAAAAAAGTACTCAAGGATACAAAATGACTAGTAAATTTATTGTAGAAGAGACAATGACACCATTTGAACAAAATTCCACTGACTGCTGTGTATTAGATACAAGACCCATTCATAGTGGACTCCTTGGGCTCTCTGAGCTTGGTTGTTTGGTTCCAGAGTAGGTAACATCTTCAGTGCTAGAAGGGAGTGGGATTTGCTCTCTGTTTATATGCAATAGTTTTCCCTGCAATAGTTTTCCCTGTCAGCGTCAGTGAAGATATTGTTTTCTCTTGGTAGTTCCTTGATTAGGATTTATTTTGTTGTGTTGTTAGTTGCGAAGTCGTGTCCGACCCATCGCGACCCTATGGACAATGTTCCTCCAGGCCTTCCTGTCCTCTACCATCTTCTGGAGTCCATCTAGGCTCACGCCTACTGCTTCAGTGACTCCATCCAGCCACCTCATTCTCTGTCCTCCCCTTCTTCTCTTGCCCTCAATCTTTCCCAGCATTAGGCTCTTCTCCAGTGAGTCCTTCCTTCTCATTAGGTGGCCAAAGTATTTGAGTTTTAGCTTCAGGATCTGGCCTTCTAAAGAGCAGTCAGGGTTGATCTCCTCTAGCACTGACAGGTTTGATCGCCTTGCAGTCCAAGGGACTTGCAGGAGTCTTCTCCAGCACCAGAGTTCAAAGGCTTTATACTATTCCAGTATTTTAAAAGGGAGGGGGAAAGTGGACGCAGGAAACTACACACCAATCATTTTGGCATCAATACCTGGGCAAATCCTAGAAAAATAATCAAGCAGTAGGCTTATGAAGCCAACAGCATTATTACCAGAACCCAGCATGGATTTGATAAAGATCAGTCATGGCAGACATACTGTATCTTATTGTGCTCTTTGATAGTGTGACTAGATTAGTGGACCAGGGGAGTCTATAGATGTAGTATGCTTAGTCTTTAAATGAGGCCTTTGATCAAGTAGACATAGCTTCTTTCTTGATAAACTGAAATAAAGTGGGAGTAATGGTCCTACAGAAGATAGATTCACAATTGGATGAACAATCATAACCAACACATGGTCCTTAATAGATCTATGTCCACAGAGAAAGACAAATGCAATAGATTCTGTCTTGGAATAAGTACTCATCAACATCTTAATAAATGACTTAAATGAGGCAATGGCAGGGATGCTCATAAAATGTGTATATGATACAAAAACTGGGAGGTGAACTGGTAATAACCCCAAGAAATAGTGTCAAAATTCAAATGAATCTTGATAGACTTTAACATTGAATCATATCCAACAAAATATTGCTGCATGATGAGAAGTGTAAGGTTCTGCACTTTGGCAGGAAAAACCAGAGGCACAAATACATCATAAGCAATACTTGGGTTACAGGTAATATTTGGGAAGAAGCAATAATATCTGGTAAGCCACAGATTAAGTATGAGTCAGCACTGTGCCACAGCTACAGAAAGAGCCAGTGCAGTTCTAAGTTACATCAGCAGATTACAGGAAGTAATAGTACCACTCCATGCTGCATTGGCAGACCACACCTGGAATACTGTCTCCTGTTCTGGTTGCCAAAATACTGAAAGGATGCTGAGGAATTGGAAAGAGAGCAGAGAAGATAGACAAGAATGATTAGGGGTTTGGAAGCTAAATCTCATGAAGAGCAGTTGAAGGAACTTGTGCTTATCCTAATGACAAGATTCCTATGGGGAGACTCAATAGCAATTTTCCAATACATGAAGAAAAAAAAAACATCATAGGGTGGAGGGTATGGATTTAAGATAAATTTAGGTTGGAGACTTAACAAAGAGCAATCCAAAACTGAAAATTCCTGATTGAGGGAGCTATTAAGCAGTCTGTGTCCTGAAATGGCAAGTGCTTCATCACTGAGATTGCCAAGAAAATATTGACCAGTCATTTTTCTGGGATACTATGAGCATTCCTGCACTTGGTGGAGGGCTGGACTAGATTATTCCCAAAACATTTTCCAATCCTGTGAGTTTACGCCTTGAATAAGTTGCAGTAAAGGTAAAGGTTCCCCCGCACATGCGTGCTAGTTGTTTCCGACTCTAGGGGCCGGTGCTCATCTCCGTTTCAAAGCGGAAGAGCCAGCGCTTGTCCGAGGATGTCTCCGTGGTCATATGGCCGGCATGACTAGATGCCAGAGGCACACGGAACGCTGTTACCTTCCCACCATAGTGGTCCCTATTTTTCTACTTGCATTTTTACGTGCTTTCAAACTGCTAGGTTGGCAGAAGCTGGGATGAGTAACAGGTGCTCACTCTGTTACGCGGCACTCGGGATTCGACCCGCCAAACTACCGACCTTCTGATCGACAAGCTCAGCATCCTAACCCACTGAGCCACCACAGTACTACCTTCCAAAATAGATGACTACAGATTCCTACCTCTGATTTTAATTACTCTTTTAGAATAAGCAACATTTTGGTGATGTCAAGGTAAGGATTAGAGGCAGAGACTCTATTTCCAATAATAATTGGCTGGTGGGTGCCATAAGCTTCCCTAGAGTTTCTCCTTATGTCCACATCCCCCCTCCCCTCCATTAGCACATTTGCTTATTAAGCCAATCTCTCCCTATGTGCAAAGGATAAGAGCACACTTCGCAAGAGATCAGTCAGTTTTTATATTCTTCACTGAAAATTTTTTGAAGTAATTTTAGCATTCATATTCTGTTCCTGCCTGTCCCATATTGCACATGCAGACATGCAGACACATCTCAACTATGACAGTTTTTTTACTAGCTCCTCTGTCTCACAGATTAAAATTGAATAAATTATTATGATTGTTTAATGTTACATATATACTGTATTTTAAATGCCAGAAGCTACTCCAATTCTATGAAAAGTCAAATATGATATATTACAGCAGCCTTCTTTCACCCAATACCTTTTGGTTCTCGTAAGATTTGGAACCATGGGGCAAATTTGGTAATTGATGCAAAATTATATTGTAATTTTGTGTGTGAAAGAGAAACTAATTAGGAACCTCACGGCTCTGTGGCTATACTTTCTTGAACTGATGGCATGGATCCTGAATAATACACTTTCCCAGGACACCTTGGCCTCTTAGTTGTCCCATTTCTGCTCTAAATGGCCACACCATGATCAAACAAGGCTTCTATCAGCCCATAGCAACTTCCTACAAAGAAAAGAAGGAAAGGAAGATACAAAGCAGTCCATTGATGGATGCTATAGTCAAAGAAAGTATGGCAGTTTCTTTCAGTGCTATGTTTAATGATTTTGCACTTTCCTATTTAGCCACTTTCAGATTTAGCCTCAAAATCTGAACACAAATTTTAAGAACTATTGGTTCTTAAGTGATTGGTTAAGTAACTATTGGTTACTTTTCTGCTTGACTTTCAATGATGGGAGGCCAATGCCTCTAGTTATTTCCATTTCCTTGTGCCAAGCAGCATTCAAAGGTGAGGAAAATTTGGTAACATGGCTAGAAGTTATTCTGCCAAATTTCTTTGCAGCTTGTCAATCAACATAGAAAAACCTCCTTTTGCAATGTTCTGGCATCTGCTGGTGCATGCAGATATACAGTCAAGCATTTTATGTTGTGGTGCACAGCTTTTGAATCATATTTTGCTTGATGTTGCTTGATCCTAGAATCACATTTGGATTTTAGAGATAATGTTAGGGATATATTTTTTGAGCCTGACTCAAGCAATAGAAAAACAATATTTAAGCTCTTTCAGTCCTTATAGATATCCTAGCTGAAAGAAGTTTTCTCTGCTTACCATCCTGCCATCCTAGTCATCTCCTCTCCTTCTCAAGGCCTCTCCAGAGTCCCTCCTGCCTGCCAAACAGTCTCCATATCATTCCTTTTGTTAGCCTTCTAGGTATAGTAAAAACAGCGTGAATGAAGACTCCCCCCCACACCTAACAATGCCTTTCTTCCTCCCTTTTGTCTTCCTATTGTAATTTCCAAGCATCACTGCTCCGCTGCAACACTTCAAAATACTTAGGGAAGGGTTTTTTTAAAATATTTTTTTAAAAAAGAATATCCTCTCTATCTGTCTCACCATGTTGTTATTGCCCATCTCAATTTGCAGATAAACACAGGAAAGGGAAGGGTGGGGAGGACATTGGTTAAAAAGGTGGCAGAGAGAAAACTTTTATCTGTTTTCCCGAATGATTTATGAAATGATCATTTCTGTCTTTGGGATGAAATATAGATAGATAATTTCCAAGTCCTTCCAAGCATGAAAAGCCTGGACACATCTCACCCACTTTAACAGGATACTTCAGGGCAGCCGAACTTATTCAGGTTATCACCACGCCCAACATCACCCCCAATAGTGCGATGGGGCATATATAAATTTAATAAATAAATAAAATAAATAAATAAACCACAAATAGATGGGAAAAGGGAAGAGTTTCAGGATGGGGCCAGAGTGCAACCTAAGTGGAGCCTGCTTTTACCTTTATTATGGGTAAAGTTGCCATTTACAGTCCTTTCAGATATCAATACAGGTTACCTGCCAGAAGACCTTTTTAGTGGCTTGTTGAACTTGGGTTCCACCCCTAGTTTTCGATCACAATTCCCTAAAAATATGCAAAGATAACAAGGGTGTTGAGGTTAAGCGAGAAAAACAGGCACACACACAGTCCTGCACTGAAGTGAATAGGAATCGGTAGTTTGCTACTTTCACTTGAAACCCTAGTATTTCAAAAGACTCTATAAAAGCATTTACAGGGCAGGTATTGTTATATCCAGTATAACGCTATAATGTAACATGCTTTATTGCCTCTTTATAACATCTTTCCAAAGCATCATTGAAATCCCAAACTAATTTGTCCTTTTTTAATATAGATGGGGAAGAAATGGAGGTAGTGACAGATTTTATTTTCCTGGGCTCCAAGATCACTGCAGATGGGGACTGAAGCCAAGAAATTAAAAGATGCTTGCTCCTGGGGAGGAAAGCCATGGCAAATCTAGACAGCACACTAAAAAGCAGAGACATCACCCTGCCAACAAAAGTGCGTATAGTCAAGGCTATGGTCTTCCCAGTTGCAATGTATGGCAGTGAAAGTTGGACCATCAGAAAGGCTGAGCGCCAAAGAATTGAGGCCTTTGAACTATGGTGCTGGAGAAGACTCCTGCGAGTCCCTTGGACTGCAAGGCGATCAAACCGGTCAGTCCTAGAGGAGATCAACCCTGACTGCTCTTTAGAAGGCCAGATCCTGAAGCTAAAACTCAAATACTTTGGCCACCTAATGAGAAGGAAGGACTCACTGGAGAAGAGCCTAATGCTGGGAAAGATTGAGGGCAATAGAAGAAGGGGACGACAGAGAATGAGGTGGCTGGATGGAGTCACTGAAGCAGTAGGTGTGAGCCTAAATGGACTCCAGAATATAGTAGAGGACAGGAAGGCCTGGAGGAACATTGTCCATAGGGTCGCGATGGGTCGGACACGACTTCGCAACTAACAACAACAACAACAACAACCATTTGTGTACTGGGAAATATTTGCACAGAAGAGAGTTTTCATTTCCTATGTTCTAAGACAAAGTTAAATCTGCAAGTAAAAATGACACCCCAAATATATCCATGTGGGTTACACCAAGGAAGCAGCAGACTTGGTATGTAATGTAGATACTTTTTCTTATTATTTTGTGTGCAGCTTTGAAGTTCCTATTCTTAATAAAAGATTAGACAAGGAAAATACATGCTCCAGAGAGATACCAGTGTGGGCTGTTGTATTGCTAAAATTACTGATTACAAGCAGATTTGGTTGGTTATTTGTAGCCTTTTTCAACATTTTCCAGCAACAGAATTGGCTAATCTTTTATATATATATAAAAGAAAACAATGTAAAGACAAAAAAAAACAAACACCTTTTCTGAACAGGTGTCCCACGTAGTCTCAGCTTTTCTAAGGAACATTTTCAGATCCACACTGTTTACATTGACAATAGAAAGAGAAAATGTAATCATAGGGAGCATATAATTGGCCTTGGTTAAAGAAATTAGAAAGTATTCCACTTGGCTTCATATAATGTCAAAGCAATTCATAAAGAAAATAATAATAGTGATGGTGATGGTGTAAATGTCACAACAGTCTAATTAGAACTACAGCAAAATAAGTAGCGAAAGAATCAGTATTTAGAAAAAAAATACTCTATTTATATCACATCCAAAGAATGCTCCCAACTGCTCTCAGTCCCCAGTAAAAAAAATTATTAAAAGCCAGATTTCCATGACTTTCTGTAAGTGATTGTTCTGTATTCAAAAACTAAGCTGGACACATTCCAGTGCAGTAGCAAGCTTTCCTAGAGGTTTATGCGTCTGTAAGGTGTTAAACATTGAACAGCATTTTTGTTTTTAAATCATTATAGGAAGCACAGGATTTATTCCTTTTATTGTAGTATAATACAGATCTATTACAGACTGTATGATAAAATGGGCCCAGAACATCCAAGAAGTTATTACAATGGATACGTGGGAAAAGATCTGGGTGAGGAACGTAAAATTTACACAAGCTCAAAACTTAAGAGAGAACTTTTATAAAATGTTTTATAGATGGCATTTAGATCCTAAAAAGCTTGCAAGTATGTATCCGAACTATCAGCCAAAATGCTGGAGGTGTGGTGGTGAAGATGCAACATATTTTCACATATGGTGGACTTGTAAAAAGGTCAAGGCTTTTTGGATAAAAATTTGGTGGAATATGCAGAAGATCTTCAAGCAAAAGATAAAGTTTTGTCCGCAATTCCTCCTGTTGGGTATAATTACAGAAGCTACTGTTGTGGACACTAAGTTGATGTTAAATTTAGTTACAGCAGCAAGACTTTTAATAGGTCAGTATTGGAAGAAGGAGGAACTGCCGACTATAGAAGAATGGACTTTAAAGGTTTCTGACCTGGCAGAAATGGCAAAGATTTCAGCTTATTTGAAAGATCATTCGCAAGAACATTATATTATGGAGTGGAAAAAATGGATTGAATATATCCAGAAGAAATACGGGACTAAAAAGTTTCATTTAGCATTTGAATAAGTCTTCCTTTCTATTTTCTTTTTTTTTTCCTCTCTATATATGAAATATTAGTATTGTTTGTAGTTATCTTATATGAGCTAGAGAGTGATAGATTTAAGAATTTATTGTTGGTAGCATATGGATGTTTATGATTGTTCTTTGTTTTTATACCCTGTACTTAGCTCTGGGAAGTCGGGGGGGGGGGGGAGGGGGGAAAGGGGAGGGGAGGGGTAGGGAGGGATAGGTAGGGGAGGGGGAGGGGGGGATTGTTAAAGATAAAATGTATTTTAAAACTTTTCAATAAAAAAAATACAGATCTATTACAGTTAAAATAACAATAAAAATTATATTTCTATATGAGCCGTGGTAGCACAGTGGTTAGAATGCAGTACTGCAGGCTACTTCTGCTGATTGCTGGCTGCCAGCAGTCTGGCAGTTTGATTCTCACCGGCTCAAGGTTGACTCAGCCTTCCGTCCTTCCGAGGTTGGTAAACTGAGGACCCAAATTGTTGGGGGTGATATGCTGACTCTGTAAATGGCTTAGAGAGGGCTGTAAAGCACTGTGAAGCGGTACATAAGTCTAAGTGCTATTGTTAGTGCTATTGCTATATCAAATCAATCGCTTTCCAAATCTACTGCAGGCAGTCCTCATTTAATGACTACCCCATACAGCAACCACCTACAGCTACGACAGTAGTGAAAAAGTAACTTTGTGACTAATCCTCTCATTGGTGATCTTCATAGATCTGTAAAGCAAAGGAAAGCTGAAGTAAGAAAATAAGCACAGTCACAATTTCACTTAGTTACCACTTCACTTAATGACCACATTGCCAGTCCCAATTAGGGTCACTAAACAAGTACCATCTATATATCTAAACTGTATAAAACTAAGGGAATATTAGCTGTCTATTTTTATTAATTATTTATTAAATTTATATGCCACCCACCTCACTGTCAAGCAAGTCTGGGTGACCTTTAAGAGATATTACAACTGAGACTAGCAACTTTGTTATTAAGCAAAGTGGTTCCTAAGTGAAACCATTACTGTGCTATTGATCTTCAGCTTTCTTTTTCTTTATAGGCCTGTGGTCATTTCTATCTGTCCAATTTAGTCAGGTAGGTTTGGCATTTCCAGGTTCCAGCAGCCAAGGAATGATAGCTGGCAGGAACCAGGAGATGGGCCTTCTTTGCCATAGCTCCTGCCTTCTGGAACTTTCTACCTTCAGATATCAGGTTGACTTTGACTCTGCTGACTTTTGCAAGGCCATAAAGACTTGGTTGTGTGCCAGCCCTCGGGGCCTAACTTTGTTAAACCCGTAACATTTTTATTTGACACTATATATAATTATTCTGTACTGGTTTAATTGCTTTTATTGTTTTTATCTTTTATAATATATGCTGCCCAGTCACTTGTTGAGATGAGCAGATACTGAAAACAAATCAAATCAATCAATAAAGTGAGGACTGTTGAAATACAAAGTATTTTAAGTATTACTATATTCTCACCATTCATTACTCTAAAAGTCAAGAATGTTAAATGTGGAGCCAAGAAAGTTCTACAAGAAAACCATTCAGAAATTGGTACTATAACAAAAAAAAAAGGCCCTGAGCCTTTTAGTTAACCACTACATGCCAGCTGTGCAGTAATAAAGTTGAATTGGGGGAAATCATGTCATGCCATTCTAAAGAAAGTAAGGAAGAAAGAAATCTGTGGCAAATCTCTTCAATCCCAAATCTCACACACCTGGAAAGCAGAAACTTGGAGTAACCTAATTTAATCCAATTAAGCTTATCCAGGACTAGAAAGTAATTCCTTGTTGAAAGCATTTGAGTTGCAGCTACATTGTAATCAGGTGAAGCTAATTGATTTATTCTCCATGGTGCCAGTGGGCAAGACAAGAAGCAATGCGTGGAAGTACTTTAAAGAGAGATCCAATTTGGAACTAAGGAGAAATTTCCTGACGGTAAGAACAATTAATCAACAACTTGCCTCCCAGAGTTGTGGGTGCTCTATCATTGGAGGTCTTCAGGAAAAGACTGGACAGCCATTTGTCCAGGATGCAATAAGGTCTCCTGTTATGTATGCAGGCACCTGCATAGCAACAGCCACCAGGGGGCGTTGGCCTGAACGGTTTTTGGCGGGAAACCCAGTCTTGGCAGGAAACCTAGGGCCAACCCCATTGGCTGTCCGCTTACCTGGCGAGGTATTTAAGGAGGCCAGGTAACCCTCATTCCCCAGTGGGCCATCCCCTCCAATAAAGAGCTGAACTCACACTCTGGCTGGCGTCTCTTCCTTGCGTCAGACCCACTACACAATATCTCCTGCCTTTGTCAGTGTATTGAACCGAAAGACCTCCAAGGTCCTTTCCAGCCCTATGATTCTATGATTCTAAATCTCCAGGGAGCTTAACATTATAACTGATGTACTTCATATTAAAATGGTAACCTATGACGGTGATTCAACAGCCATCCCATATCTTCAAAAACTGGAGGAGAATAGGTTTATACAAAAAAATATAGCTCAAAACAAATGGACAGAACTTCCCAGGGCTATATAATGTAGTTGGTGCCATTGAAAGCTAATTTGAATTATGCACATGAGCATAACAGTAACCTTAGGTTTACTAGCTGGAAAGAGAAGTAGCATCTTTGCTGCTTTGGGAACCAATAGGATCTGTAGAAAAAGAAAAACCTCAGGTGACAATATAAGAGTAAAACATAAACCATAACCCAGAGCCAACTGATGTCTAAATCAAATTAATTAAATTAAATTAATAGCTAATTACTAAAATCAACACTGTTAATGGCAAACTGTCTAGACCAGTTCAGAAGGTTGGCAAGTTAGATATGTTCTATGCTTTCCATCCTCAGGCCATATCAACTTGGCCTCACAAAGTGTTCCCACATCTGTTGAGAAAGATTGCTTTCACTTGACATCCACTACTTCAATCAGACTGTTATACAAACATGGCAGGAAAACAACAAGCTCTTTCAGTCTGTTGCTGTTTGATCTGACTCTTGACTTTTTAAATATTTGCTCATGACTGCATTAGCCTCAGTTGTCTGCTTTGCACTTGATCTTCTTGCTTGATGGAAACTTATCAAACCAAATCCCAATGTTCATGGCAGTACATCTGCTGTATGTGCCCTTCAGGTTTTGTTTTTTTTTGGTTTTTTTTAAATAAAGGCACAGTTTGCAAACTCAGCTGGGCTTTCATAAAGATAAAAATTGGGTAGGCAAAACACCAAAATTAACTGCAGTGGAAAGCCAGATGTTTCACTTCATTGGCACCTCAAAGATTAACCTCCCAACTATTCGTCCTAGAAAGAAAAAATACAGTGTAAAAGGAGAGAGGAAAGAAATAAATACCATTTATCTATCTATATATTACTAAATATATAGCAATATTTGTGTCTGTAAGCTTTAACTGAGTGCAACAGGGCAAAACTTTTTCAACCAAGTTGAGTTAAATGAGCTAATTTATAGAATGCTGGAAGCCCTCATGATTCCTGATAGATTAGAATTTGGGGAATTTGTGACTGCTTCATTACTGCCAAAATGCTGCTGCTTCAACATCATAGCTGTGCTGCCACATCAGCCATGGTCACATGAGCCTCATTTCCAACATATCCAATAAAGCACCAGTCCCTCTGTGCTCACTATACACTCTGTCCCTCCTTCTCTGATAGTTACTGCCTGCTGATGGGATGGGAAGGGATGGGAAGGAAGGAAGGAAGGAAGGAAGGAAGGAAGGAAGGAAGGAAGGAAGGAAGGAAGGAAGGAAGGAAGGAAGGAAGGAAGGAAGGAAGGAAGGGTTTCCAATGCTCATTGTCAGCCTCCCACAAGGAAACTCAGTGTGGAAACTGACAGGAAGTTGGAAGTTGCTTCTGCTCCTACTGCTATTTTGCCCCCTCTGTTGATTCTCTTTCTCTATTTAGGTAAGGAAATTTCTCTAAAACAATGACCCAATTGGTTATCTAGCATTAGTAGTATACTAAACTCTCATGTCTATAACCTTTAATGTTGACTAATCATAGGCAACAATTTTAGAACCCAGGTAGGTTCCAGTGGGCAGGTTTATAGAATGTGTCTAAAATCCAGTACCCATGACTCCTGTGGGCTTGAAATTTGACAAATTTGTGATATTTTCAATGCTGCTGCATCATCTCCCTGAGACTCAGTAGAGTCCAATCTTGCCGTAGCCCAGGGGTAGGCAACCTCGGCTCTTTTATGACTCATGGACTTCAACTCCCAGAATTCCTGCGTCAGCTATGCTGACTCAGGAATTCTGGGAGTTGAAGTCCATGAGTCATAAAAGAGCCGAGGTTGCCTACCCCTGCCCTAGCCCTTTGGAGGTGTGACCCCACATTGACCTGCAAAAGGGCCATTAGTGGCAGTCAAATTGACAGGAAGTTGGAAGTTGCTTCCACTCCCACTGCTTTTTTGCCCACTTATGGACGTTTTGTTTCTCTGTTTAGGTAAGCAAATATCTCTGTAATAATGAACCAATATGTAACGGGTTGTCTACTACATTATAAACTTTACCTGCATTTTTCTCTATTTCCTAGCTTTGAAGTTTGTAATATCTGCCTAGTAGACATTGCCTGATAATTAAGTAGGAGTCTGGTAGAATCTTTGCTGACTAAAACATTTCATTAAAAATCCTAAGCTTACGTGAGCTGCCACTCACTTCATTAGATGGATGAACTGATGTAGAATTTAAATTGGGGTGAAGTGAGAAGGGTTAGCGCATCGGATGAAGTGTACAAAAGTTTGTGCATTTTATGAAATGTGGTTAATCAGACTCATCCTGACTTTTGCCACTATAGTCCAACATGACTCTCTTCCCATAATGAAGAATGATAAGGAAGGGACTAATAATCATAGTATTGAGTTGGAGGAGGCAGTGCCAGTAAAGCTTTAAAGTTCTGCATATTTTATTTCACTTACTTCCCTACTCAAGATAAGTGCTATGAAATAAAACAAAAATTACGTTGTTCTATAACTGTATCCTGGCTCCTCTCTCTTCAACATCCCTCTTCCCCATTTATGAGACAAAACTGAAAATCAGAGCTGATTTTCTATTGGTTTAGCTATTCAAATTTCTGTTTTAAATATATGTTTATTTACAGTATCTGTAGCTCCCCATTTACAATGCCTTTGTTGAATTAGGAGACTTTAATTGGCCGCTGGGGATTACTTTTGCACTGCTCACAAATCCATTTACTAAAAATACTCAAAGAGACTAAGCTACTTATTTAGAAACTTGTTATTAAGCCATTACCAGCCATTAAGTTTTTCCTTACTGTGTACCGTAATGTACCATATTCAGAATTCCACCACAATGCCTTTTTTTGTTCCACCTTAAATCCAGCACAGTTCTCCAATAAATGCAAATAAGTGCTGTGCAAAACAGTTTCAGCTGCAGGAAAAAAGAGCATTTCAGTTATAATCAGTGTTTTTTTCTTTCCCTTGTGATAGCTCAAACTCTATCTGCCAGAAGTTGTATCTGATGCCACAATTTAGTAGAATGTGACATTCAAAGGTCACTTGTGCATGACTTTTACTTCTTTGTTTATACTGTGCAATATAGGAAAACTGGTCATCAACAAAGACTACAACCTACAGGTTCTGAATTCACAATTCATTGTGATCACTCTCTTTTAGTTTATTGGGGGAAAGCAATGGCAGACTGATCCAGAGGGATCCAGCAAGCAGGGATCCATCTGCTGTCTGTCCAGAACTGTACCATCTCCCAGCTTTGAAATAGTACAGATGGAATAGTATCTTCCTGCCACATTCCCAGGTCAAGGCTGGTAGGCTTGAGAATTGTATAATAGTTATATAGACAAATTTCCTGTCTGAGCAGGGGGTTGGACTAGATGACCTCCAAGGTCCCTTCCAACAACAACATCATCATCATCATCATCATCATCATCACCATCATCATCATCATCATCATCATTATTATTAAACTTTTATTCATAAAATATGAAACTCAGTCAACTGAACACTCAAACTGACTGGCACTAATGGTTTACACGGGTTGCTGCCAGCATCCTAGGTATCAACCATCTTAAAATGTAAGATGTTCTGAGTAGCACAGTTTTTTGTAGCTTTGCTGGAGTTATTGCAGGAAGCTGCAATTTCTTGATGTATTTGCAAAGTTTTTGGACATAGTTCCCAGTGTCCCGATGACAATGGGTATCACTGTTACACGTTTCATCCATAATCACGCAGTTTCGATAGCCAGGTTGCGGTATTTTGTATTTTTTTCTATTATTATTATTATTATTATTATTATTATTATTATTATTATTATTATTATTATCATCATCATCATCATCATCATCATCATCATCTCAGGGCCCTAGCTTGTAGGTCCAAAGTAGCCTAATGTGGTCTCTACCTGCTCCAGAGTAGAAAAAAGAAAGAGGAAAGTAACAAAAATAGGAATATTTAAATATCCACACACAAGCCAACATGCCTCTCAACAATCTTTCCCATGGAGGAGTTGCTTAGAGAGAAAGGGATTAGTAATTATGATTTGGGGTTTGGCTGATAAGGTCAATAATAATATAAAAAACCTATATGTCTGGGTTTAATCCTCTTGAAACTATGACATTTTTGTCTATTAAATTGTTTTTTGCAGATCTTGGAGGTGCCACCATCAGATTAACTAGTAAAGACCAAATGTGGCCATCTGCCTAGACAAAATTTCATTCTCGTGCTTCAAAAGGGAATCAGGGGATGGGGGAAATTAGATATTTAACATCATTATTATTATTATTGATCATTGCAGAGTCAACCAGATGTTCAGATGTTTGGCATTTTTATCTACTTATTGAGTCCTTACCAAGGACCTGGGGTAGGGAGATGTTTGATGGTGTTATAGATATCGTCCCAGGATTGAAGCTATTCCCAGTAAGGCTGCCTTTTGCAATTGACTGATGGTGAATTTGTCAATGCCAATAGAGCACCATTTTTCAATGCCAAATGGTGCTCCAGTTGTTTTGGGATTGCACCCAAAGCACCTGTTACTATTGGTATTACCTTTGCTGGCCTTTGCCACAGTCTTTCTATTTCTGTTTGTAGGTCTTTGTATTTTGTTATCTTCTCCAGTTCTTTCTCTTCTATTCTGTTGTCTCCAGGCACTGCCATGTCCACTATCCAGACTTTTTTGTCTTTATTATTGAATGTTGTTATTGTTGTTTTGTTGTTGTTGTTGTTGTTGTTATTATTATTATTATTATTATTAATAATAATAATAATAATAATAATAATAATAATAATAATAATAATAATAATAATAATAATAATAATAATAATAATAATAATAATAATTGCACAGTGAGCCAGATGTTCAAACTGGATTTGGCATTTTTGTCTACCTATCGACTCCTTATCAAGGACCTGGGATAGACAGATGTGGATGTTTCATGGTATTACAGATATCGTCGCAGGATGGAAGCAGTTCCTAGTAAAGCCGCCTTTTGCAATTGACTAATGGCGAATTTGTCAATGCCAATGGTGTTCAAGTTGTGCTCCAGTTGTTTTGGGATTGCACCCAAGGAGCCTATTACTATTGGTACTACTCTTGCTTGCCTTTGCCACAGTCTTTCTATTTCTAGTTGTAGGTCTTTGTATTTTGTTATCTTCTCCAGTTCTTTCTCGTCTATTCTGCTGTTTCCAGGCACTGCCACATCCACTATCCAGACTTTTTTGTCTTTCTTATTGACAATTGTTAAGTCCGGGGTGTTATGTTGCAGGTTCTTGTCTGTTTGAATTCTGAAGTCCCAGAGCAGTTTAGCTTTATCATTTTCTATGACTTTCTCTATTTCATGATCCCACCAGTTTTTGCTTATAGGCAAATGATATTTCTTGCAGATCTTCCAATGCACCATTGTTGCTACTTTGTCATGCCGCTGCTTGTAGTCAGTCTGTGCGATCTTCTTGCAGCAGCTTACCAGGTGGTCCACTGTTTCTTCAGCTTCTTCGCATAGGCGGCACTTACTGTCTGTTGCTGTCTTCTCAATTTTGACTTTGTATGCATGTGTCCTTAAGGTTTGGTCTTGTGCAGCCAGAATTAGTCCCTCGGTCTCTTTCTTCAACTTTCCTGCTGTTAGCCATTGCCAGGTCTTGTTATTATCTGCTTTCCCAGATATTTTTTTAATGTACTGGCCATGTAGTGCTTTGTCTTCCCATGCCTCTATTCTGTTCTTCATTTGGTCTTTCTTGTAGGCCAGTTTGGTCTCTCCAGTAGTCAGTAAGCCTTCCTGATATACTAATTTCAGTGCATCTTCATCATTGTCCTTCAGATATTCTTCCAAAGCCATTTTTTCTTCTTCAACCATCTGATGTACTTGCAGCATTCCACGTCCACCTATTTGCCTTGGTAGATAGAGTCTGTCAATGTCACTGCATGGATGAAGGGCATGCTTCATTGTCATTATTTTTCTGGTCTTCCTATAGTTCTGCTTGAGTCCAGTCCACTATTCCAGCTGTGTATCTAGTGACTGGAATTGCCCAGGTGTTGACTGCCTTCACAATATTTCCTCCATTGAGTTTGGACTTTAAGATCTTCTTCACTCTCTTGATGTATTCACCTCTAATCTTTTTCTTGACTTCAGTGTGCTTGATGTTGTCAGCTTGAAGGTTATTATTATTATTATAAAAATTTTATTCATAAAACATGAAACTCAGTCAACTGAACACTCAAACTGACTGGCACTAATGGTTGACATGGGTTGCTGCCAGCATCCTAGGTTTCAACCAGGTATCTCCTTAAAATGTAAGATGTTCCGAGTAGCGCAGTTTTTTATAGCTTTGCTGGAGTTATTGCAGGAAGCTGCAATTTCTTGATGTATTTTGCAAAGTTTTTGGATGTAGTTCCCAGTGCCCCGATGACAATGGGTATCACTGTTACACATTTGATCCATAATGTCATTTTCGATGGCCATGTTGCAGTATTTTGTAATTTTTTCCAGTTCTTTTTCTTCGACTCTGGCATCTCCTGGTACAGAGATATCAATCAACTGTACACTTCAGTTCTCTATGACTGCGATATCTGGCATATTATTACCATTATTATTGTTGTTATTGTTATTGTTATTATTGTTATTATTCCTTCAAGTCAATGTTGATTCCTGGCAACTGTTTGGACAAGTGCCTGCAGTTTTCTTGGCAAGATTTCAGATGTGGTTTGTCAGGGAATGCCAGGGAATGATTGGCCCTATCATCATCCATTGTTTATAAAGTGGATTAGAACTCACAGCCTCCCAATTTTAAGCCTGATGAAGGAAGAGAGGGATGGAGGGAGGGAGGGAGGGAGGGAGGGAGGGAGGGCAAACTTAATACAGGTAATTCTTGATTTATGACAGTCAATTAACAACCATTTGGAGTTATGATGGCCTCAGAAAAGATGCTTTATGGTCTGTAAAACACTGCCAGCCACCATAAAATGTCACAATTCCCCATGGTCACATGACCGTATTTCAGGGCTTTGCAACAAGCTCATATTTATGATTGATTGTAGCATCCAACATTAATATGACTGCAATTTATGACATTTTTTCCTGGTTTCTGGTGGATTTTTTTTTTGATTTCTGGAAAAAAAACACCCATTTGGGAGAATGGCTTCATGCTTATGACCATATGATTCACTTAATGGCCACCATAAAAAATGGTTCTACAATTGGGTCTGGTCATGTGGGTGCCTCAATTTATGACTGTCACAACCTACAACTAAAATTCAGTTGCAATTACACTTGTATGTTCAGGATCCACTTGTAGGCCTTTATGGGAAGTTATTGCTGGAAATATGCAAGACTAAAGGATAAAAACTGATTTATACCATTATATATGTGTTTATATAGTTTATATAGGAGCACTTTTGTTCTTGCCACCAGATTTACACTTTCTGCTTCTGCCAAGTCTCTCATTCATTCCAATTCCCCAGTAACAATTAATACATTTATTTGATTATTCTTAGCAGATTATAGATTTGTAACCATTTATTCCTAACTGACTAGGAGAAGCTGGAGACTTGCTTTAATTAGGCAACTTGGTGATAAATCATAGAGCAGAATTTTATTTTAATATGTTCCTTGTAGACCTGTCATCTCAGATAGCTTGAAGCAAATGAAACCCACTAAAACCTGCAAAGCTGGCAAAACAGAAGCATCAAAGCAATTGGGGTTAAGTCAAAGCAAATAAAACCCTAATAGAGACAAACACTGATAATGACAGCCATGAATATTTCAACTCATAAAGCAACAGTTGTCTCTGATTTTAACATTTTTCCAATTAAATTATGGAATTGGTACTTCCAACCAGTGCTTTTTTTGTAAAAGAAAAAGGTGCCGGAACTCACACATGTCATACAAACCGCCTTGCCTATCCTACAAGGTTCCATCCAAAAAAGGTGCCGGAACTCCGTTCTGAGCGTTCTATGAGAAAAAAAAGCTCTGCTTCCAACTATGTTTTAGCATTAAAAGATACTTGGCACACCCAGGGTAACCCAGGAGTGCTTATATCAGCTTTACCTATATAATCTGAAGGACCTATCAGAATTGAATTTGTATCAATAATAATGAGGATATTACCCCCTTATAACACTACAGTCCATCAACCTAAAATCTATCAAGACCTTCCACTGAATACGAAGCTCTTTAGCAATTCATTTCCTAAAATGGGGAGAAAAAGAGTTCTCTGCCCCAAGTTTCACTCCCTCTCTCTCTCTCTCTCTCTCTTTATATATATATATATATATATATATATATATATATATATATATATATATATATATATATATATATATATATATATATATATATATATATATATATATATATCACATACAATTTTATTTCTAAAAGAGAAAGAATCAGCATGGAATATGGCTGTCCACAGCTTCATTTCTCAAAGTACAAGCCTTCATTCATTATTTTATATGAAGGCAGATGATGCAGTAGTCAATCTGTGTCACTTTCTCAAGGCTCTCTTTCATGTTAGAAATACGAATAATTTTCTACCAATCACAATTTTGAACTAAAAATAAACACATATAAATGTTGCTTTTTGACATACTTCAGATATGGGCAACTTGAGGCTCTAGGATTGCACACAGCCCTTGGCATGACTACAAAAAATCAGGTCAAACTTCAATGAGACTAGCTACCTTTTCTTTTGTGTTTTGCTGAGTGGTTAAAAAAAGGAGGTGTGTTAGGGGGGGGGGAATGAAAGAAAGGAGAACACTCAAAAAGAACAGGAAAGCACAGATGTCTGAAAGAAAATGGAGGATTGCTTTGTTACAGTTCATTACTTCAGTTGTGCCAACTATGTTTTCCACCACAAACTATCCTGCCACCCTCTGCAGGAAAAAAAAATCGTGAACTATATCTGAACTATAGTGCAATTTGCATATTTCTATAAAAGGTTATTCAGTTATCTGTCCTATTAAGAGGCCACAATTGTAGACATGGCTCTTTGGAAGTAAGTCCGATCTTCATTAGCGTTACTTTTCAACATACTGTATATGGATTGCGGTGCTTATGCTCTTTTAATCTAGCTCTGTTTGAAGCTAGATTATCCAACCTATCAACATAATGAGATTTCATTCCACATCTTGTGGGTACTGCAATACAGGAGACTTTTAAGAGGAGATTGGACAACTATTTGTCTGAAATGGTATAGTTCAGTGGTGGGATTCAGCAAGTTCACACCAGTTCAGCAAAACCTGTAGCTCATTTTTTGTTGCCCAGGCCCAGAATGGAAGCGGCATCCACACAGAGAACCAGTTGTTCACATATTTGAATCCCACCACTGTATAGATTTCCTGTTTGATCAGGGGGGTTGGACTAGAAGACCTCCAAGCTCTCTTCCAACTCCATTATTCTATTATCTTTAGAAATCTGTATGTCTGTCTATTATCAACTGTGTGAGGGATGTTGGATTTTGCCCAGGTAGACCGGGAGCTGGGCTTCACCAAGTTCATGTCAGCATGTTTTCAGTTCAAGAGCAAGACTGAAGAAACAAAAGTTGTAAACATACCATATTTTTCTGTCTATAAGATGCACCCTTGCATAAGATGCTCTCTGCGTCGATCAGCTGTTTGGCAGAGCGCAGAACAGCTGAGGAGGCAAATCTTGCCCCCTCCCCCCTCCCATTAGTGGCAAGCCCACAGGGGCTTGACACCTGCACCAGGCGGCATGGCAACGCACACAGGCATGCCCTGGGCTGTGGAGGTTATCATTATTTTTCCGCATATAAGACACACCTGATTTTTGAAGAGGGTGTTTGCAGGAAAAAAGAGTGTCTTATACATGGAAAAATACGGTAAGTGTCCACATTATGGAGAGAAGTTTTCATGTTTTCCACTTTTCAAAATGAGGAAATGGATGAGTCCATGGCAAGCTGGCAGTCAGCCAATTGCTTTGGTATTATAGCTAAGCATCCTTTTCAATGGAACTGAATGCTCACATCATATACTAATAGGGACTAAGATGGTGACAGAGAAATATCTTCCTTTTAAGTATTCCTATATTTTGTTATTTTCAAAGAATGTCTTGGCATTTAAATATACTTCAGTTATTTATGTGGAACTTATAACTGCATGGTTTTAGATCGTGAAGGGAAGATTTGTTGCATAAACCTTTTGGAATAATGGATTCTCAGAGTGCCTCCAGTGCCACCTGTAAAAATTGTGACAATGCACTGGGACAGATCATGCAATTTTCCTCTGTAAAAAACCCATGATGCCCTATTTTTTTTTACTTCCATGTGTAAATTGGCCCATACATTTTTATCTACTGTCAAACACAGCATTGTTATGTAATGGATCAAAACTAGTTGATTCCTAATGGTGACAATGGGGCAAAGCAAGTTTCAATTCTGATGGTATGTCACATTCTATCTAAACATCTCAGAGATTTAAATAGAATTATCCAGCCTCACCTAATTAGAATTTCTGTTAATTTCAGCCAGATATAAGTTTTCTTCCTTAATTAATATTATTCATCAAAATTTAACAATTTTCTTCTTTCTAATTCCATAGATAGGGAAGTACTATCCACAACCTATCCAACACATTCCATGTTTATATAAACACAGTTCTAAATACCAGAAATCTAGTGAGCTCTCTGCAGGGCAGGGATGATTAAAAATATAAAACATCAAACTCTTGGCTTAACAACACCTCTGAGAGTAACAGCATGGATTGAAAAATAAAACTAAGCTAAATACTTTCCCTAACAACTCTCAGGCGGGTGTAGTGGTCTAGGAAAGTGTAATAATGAGATCAAATATAAATTATAATATGTAAAGTGAAAATTCAATATGCAAGTATGAATAATATAAAATATTAGCAATATGGCATCCTTGCTTAGGCAAATATCCTGCAATATATGAGGAAGAACCAGATTCTAAGACAACCTTGTCTTCAAATAGCAGCACTCCAGATTTTCACCAGCTGAAAGTCCTAGGACTAGGGTCTTCTCTTAGAAGTCATTGTATTGTTCCAGAAGCAGCTTTGGACCTATGAGACCTTTGTGTTGTCTTTATTGGCCTCTATAACGGAGGCTATTTCTGACTCAACAACGATGTAGCTGAAATTATATTAAGGATAATCTTTCCATTTCTTGCAATGCTGAACTCTGCAAAGCTTGTTCTTACATTGTATCTGTCCTTGAAGGCTATTTGGACAGAATGTCAATATGTGAACACATTAATGAATTGAATACTTGGTAAGCAAACTGTGAACAGTTGACTTATAAGGGTGCATTGCCTACGGTAAACTATCTTCTCTTACGATGTGGAACAATGGGGATACATGAAGCTGTGCAAATACTGAATTTGTTCAGAGCAGCAGATGAGATAGTAAAACAGGTCACTGCTGAACACTGAGTGCATGCTTTAAAACAGGAGTATGTAAAGGGGAGACTGTGATCAGCTGATGATTTTAGAGGTGATTTGTAATGTTTGTACTATATGTGTGTGTGCGTGTGTCTATACTGAAATGTAGAAAATAAAGGAAAACTAAGAATGGGGGGTTAAGTTTGTGAAAAATCTTAAACTAGGTATGTGCTCAAAAGCAGGCTGATCCAGGACTATTATTAAAATTAGGCATCAATCAGTTCTGACAGCTAAAATCATTGCAGCCTTGGATCCTCCTCTCCTCCTCCAGTTTACAGCACAGAGAACACACATGGTTGGGGAGTGGGGGTGCAGTCCATCTCTCTCTTTGTTCCCACTTCCCCCAACAAAATGGCAGGCAGTTCCATGGGTCTATCATTGAGGAATAGGAGTAGGAGGAGAAAGTGGTGGCTTCACTGGGCTCTGTCAAGAGTCATAAGGGGGAGTAAACAGTGAAAGCCTATTTTATATATAGAAAGAAGGATAATCCAATAGGACACAAGTTGTCTAGTACTCCTTATTATTACTATGACTGTGATTATAACTATGACTATGATTCTACTATGACAATGTAATCTCTCCTGGATTTCTTCTACTTTTTTTGTCTGTCAATGGACAGATGTAGAACTCTTGCCTCTTTCCATATTGTGCTTTGCCTGTCTAGACCTCTACTGTATACTTATTTTTCCTCTGGATTCCCTGTTCATTCCTTGTCCTCCCTCTCTGAAAGAAAAAGGTCTCATTTCTTTTGGCTACTGCTCTGTTTGCTGATGCCTGCAGGGTCCCCAAAACATACACATCTCCCTTCTCCTCCCACATCTGTGTCAAGGTTGCTACTTTATTGGCAATTCTTCCATGCTGATGTCAACACTCTCCCTCAAAAATTTTTTTAAAAAAATCCTACTTAACCTGTAGTGAACAAGCAACCTCTTGTGGTCAGGGAAACATTCTTTAAAAAGAGCCCCTCCTTGAGGGAGATGGGTGCTCTAGAAACATGAAATATAAATGCAAAATAAAAAATAGAGATTGTTAAAAAATGGATTGACTACATCCAGAATAAATATGGAACTAAAAGTTTCATTTAGCATTTGAATAAGTGCTGATGTGATATTTATATTGCTTGTAGTCATTTTATAAGAGTTAAAGTGCGATAGATTTAATAGTCTATTGTTGTCTGCATATGGTAGATTATGATTGTTTCTACTTTTATACCTTGTATTTAGCTCTGGGAAGTCGGGGAGGGGGGCGGGGGAGGGAGGGAGGTGTCGGGGAGGGTTGGGAAGAGGGGAGGGGGTTGGGAGGGGTTTTGTTTTGTTTTTTTATAAATAAAATGTACTGTAAAACTCTTCAATAAAAAAAATAGAGATTGTTGCAGATGTGGCTGGTAGAAATGTAATATCATCAGAAAAGGCAACGGTAACTTTGGGGAATTGGTTAAAAGGCAAAAGGCAAAATTAAGATTTAAGAATCCCATTGTTCATCTTAAATACAAATGTAAAAAAACCCTTGTTTATTTTTTTTACAAAGGAGGGTATAAAACAGTGAGGTGGTGACTTTAGTTTCAGTTTCATCCTTTAACTTCTAATATCCCCTAAGTGTCCTTACTTCACCTGGGGTAGGAAAGGAGGGTGTATATGTGTGTGTTCAAGCCTATTCAAAAAGAACAGACAAATGCAATTAGAGAACAAATTGGGTCACTCTAGAGCAGGGGTCGGCAACCTTAAACACTCAAAGAGCCACTTGTACCCATTTCCCAGAGGGGGAAAAAACACTGGGAGCCACAAAACTCACATGTGCATGCACACAAGGGATGGGAGCTTGATTGAAGAGTTTAATTAAAAAGAAATAGAGGATGCTGTGCATGAGTTCTCTCTCTCTCTCTCTCTCTCTCTCTCTCTCTCTCTCTCTCTCTCTCTCTCTCTCTCTCTCTCTCTCTCTCCTCCCTCCCTCCCTCCCTCCCTCCCTCCCTCCTTCCCTCCCCCTCTCTCTCCCTGTCTCTGATCTTCTGCTCACCTGGCAAGCTGGCTTCATGCTGTTCTCAGACAAGCTGACACACATTCTTATTGGGCTGGCTCTCCTGCCCTGTTTTCTGCTGCTTCCTGCTTCCTGTGGAGATGCAGCAAAGGCAGGAGCCCTGCCCAATAAGCTTGTCAGCTTCTCCAAGAATAGCATGAGGCCACTCTCTTTTTTACACACACACACACACACACACACACACACACACACACACACAAAGAGAGAGAGAGAGAGAGAGAGAGAGAGAGAAGGGAAGTCCAAGTCCCTTTCTCTGTCTCTGTCTCTCTCTGCGAATGGTGGAGGATGACTGGGAGCCGCAGGAGAAGGCTAAAAGAGCTGCACATGGCTCCAGAGCCATGGGTTGCTGACCCATGCTCTAGGGCAGGGGTGTCAAACTGCCAGCCTGCAGGCCAGTTGCATCATACAGAGGCCACGCCCACCCCAGATTCAGCAATGCAAAAAAATCACGATATGTCACAACATGTGGTGCAGCGAGTTTGACACCCGTGCTCTAGAGTTACAGGCATAGCTATTATTTGGGATCACTCAAACTCTTTAAATAGTTCTCCAAAATGAAAGAGGTTGGCATATTTGCTGCTACCTTTCCTATCAATTTGTTATCTTATTCAGTAACTCATGGACCAACATACTTCCAACACACTCTACCAAATGAACCTGTTACCAGATATAGCCCAAGTAGTAATATCTCCCTACAAGCTTCTTCTTTGGACTTCACTATCTTGTTAACAAAACAGTCTCAATAGACATGTGCTGCAGGGAGTTCTACCAACAATGAACTGAACATGTTATCAAGAATTGCTAATCTTACTCTATCCAGTTCCTGAAAGAAAATAAACAGAGTCATGGGAGCTTGTTTACATTCCCTCTCCCCTTAAAAGAAGGCAGCCAAATGTGGCAGAGCTGCCTGTTATAATAAGAACTTTCTCTAGTACTTCTGAGAAGTTGACAGCTTCAAACTATAAAAATGGTGTCTTCCAAGACTTGTCTGGAAATCCTGTACTTTGAAAATGGATTGCAAATTAGAGATTTAAGTAAGACATGGAGGAGAATGTACTGTATTAGACTGTACGTATAATAAGCAGACAGGGTATTTGACATGACCAAGAATTAACACAAATACCCACGTTTTGTTCAGGCCTGCAGTTTACAAGGGAGGTGCCATCTCCTTCACACGCTCTGAAGTTTGGGTTGAGTCAAAAGTGAGAAAATCATTACCAGTTGGGGTAGGCTGTTCTGAGACATCTCTGAATTTGCAAGGTAGGAAATCAAGTTATCCTCCCTGATTCTAGGACAATACCTCCTTGTCCTCTGTTCAATGAGTGGTTGTGACCAGTGAGTCAACTTATTCCTTTAGGTGGCAATTTCATATTCCAGGGTGTTCATGTGCCATTTTTTCCTTTAATTATTTTGCATGCTGGTCTGCACAAATAGAATGCCGACCCCTTATCTGTCCTGTCTCCAGTCTCAGATGCTAATCTTGAATGTATAATTACTCTTTTACATACACCAAATAATATAAGTGAAATCTTTAATGATATGCCTTAACTTAGAGAATGTTGAATAAGGCAGAATGAAGCAGATATATGTCTCTTACCACAGAGTAGTAAGACTATATGTATGAAACCTGTTAGCATTGGGATGAAAGGAAAAGGATTCCTATGGCAGTTTGGAGACCAACTGTCACCTTGAAGAGAAAATAACAATGTGGAGAGAAATAAAGAGAAACTGTACAGTTAAAAGACTCTGAATTCCAGGGGCAAAGAAATAAAAGAATCAGCAAGGGATTTTGAAAGCCACAGCAGCTGGTGGAATGAATTGGAGGAGGAGGAGGAGGAGGAGGAGGAGGAGGAGGAGGAGGAGGAAGAGGAGGAGGAGTGGGAGTGGGAGGCACTTCAGAAACCTTGAGAAAAGCTTGTGGATGCTCTATCTTCAAAGAGTTTATATGGTGTGGATTTAAACAGTCACAAAAGATCATTTTCTGCAAGCAAACTATTGATGTTAATATAACAAATATTGTCTGAGGCTGAGTGCTAAACTCCCAGAATCAAAAACCATTCATTAATGTATAGAGTTTGGCTCCAAATCCAATTTTCCTGGGGGGAAAAACTTTTTTCATTTCTTATCCACATCTGTGATGTTCAAAACACTGTAAAGGGTTTTTTTTATTATAATTATACTTATCACTTGCTATATTTCTATGACAATAATGACAATAGTCAGGAAATTCTTCTAGCTCCTCCTTCCTCCAGTGGTTTTAAATTTTAAACATATGGAAGATATTTTTCTACATACAACAATATCGACTCACTCATTTTGAAATATCTGCCTATCCTGGCATGTTGGAATTATTTCTGGGAAACTGCCTAATAAAAATCACACAATCTCATTATTCCTATGCTGTCACTGCAGGAAGAGAGGCAGAAGAACAAATAAGCTGTCACTAGTGCAGAAAGATTACACACAAGCAACAAATAGTCCATGACATTTCTAGGTAAAAAATAGTCTAAAGATAACCCAAGTTGATACTCTGTGAAAATACCCAGAGGAACTGAGTCTTTTGGGTCTTAGGTCCCACTAATCGTAAAGTGCCTTTCAACTCTTTCTCTGGAATCTACTATTCTCCCCACCTTCTTTGAATCATTTTTAAAAGAGAGAGGAACCCAGGGTGCTCCGTCATTTCAATTTCCTAAAAGGTTTCGGGATCCCAAAAGTCACTTATCACCAATGTGTAAAATAAAAATGGAAGGAAGCTGTAGTCAAGCTATTGATTTGGAAATGCAATACTTGTCCAGAAAAATAATGATGGATATTTGGGGATGTTTTGGTAATCAGAATGTTGCTAATATGATGAAGAATCAGCTTGCACCCAATCTGATAATCATAGTTTTATAAATTGATGTTTTACATAGCCAACCTCCCATGGCACAGCATCTACTAATAGCTCAGAATAATTGTTTCACTATCAAAACATATCAATCTTATTTTTTAGAAATGAGTGATAAGCCAGAACAGAGTTACATGGTCCCTAGTCACAACTGGAAACCTGGAATGAATTAAGAGTATTCCCTAAACCACCCCAGGTTCTTACATAGCACTAATTCCAGTGACTGAAGTATATCCAGCAGTCTCTGTATACAGGGAGTCCTTGGCCTATGACCACAATTAAGCCCAACATTTCTGTGGTTGAGTGAGATTTGTCCCACTTTACGACCTTTCTTGCCTCAATTGTTAAGTGAATCACTGCAGTTGAGAATATGGAAGTTAGAAACCCGGTTAAATGAATCTGGCTTCCCTACTGACTTTGCTTGTCAGAATGTGACAAAAGGTGATCAAAAGACCTTGGGACACAGCAATGGTCATAAATATGAACCAGTTGCCAAGCATTTGAATTCTGATCACATGATCATGGGAATGCTGTAAAGGTCTTAGCTGTGAAAAACAGTCATAAGTCACTTTTTTTTCAGAGCCGTTGTAACTTTGAACGGTCACTAAATAAACTGTTGTAAGTTGAGGACTACCTGTACTGTATTCTTATCGTGGACTGAATATTAAGTAATATCACAATGCTTTCCATATTCTCAAGAAGCCACTTATATAGAGATAAATGGGTGAAATACTAATTTATTCAAATGGTAACAATAAAAATGTGGCAATTCATGACTCTTATCACTTATCATCTGTTAGCCCCAATCTTTATATGTCCACTTCTCCATCATTCAGTCACTCATAGGTGCAATATGGAACTAAAGGGAATGTAAGTCAGACTGCTTTGCAAAAATTGGGCTCTGAAGAATTTCAGTAAATGGGTATCCAATAACAAAGGTAAAAGTCATAGGGTTTCCAGTAAGTCAAAATCTTGTATTTTTAGAATGTGTTACAAATATCACCCCTCTCAAATGTATTTTACATTCCAATCAAAGAATTAGAGCTATTTAAATGAGGTTATATTTTATATTTGTGTCTGTTTTCATTTTTTAATAGAACACCCTTCTTTTTTTTAATTTAAAGAAAAAATGTATTTCCTGGCAAAAGCCATGCTTCATAACAAATGCAAATCTTTTTAAAACATAATCTGCTGAAAAAGAAAGTAATTCAGATGTGACTATTGTAGTCACTTATGAAACTAGAATGAAACTAGAATGATATGAAACTAGAATGATAGACATATTCCTCTTTTCCTTTACATTTTTGTTGAAAAAATATGGGGCTATTGAGCCAGAATTCTTTAGTGGAAAAAAGGTTCACTCTACTTCTTTTTCTAACCCCTTCCCTCCCGCCATCTCTGACAGGCTCATCAAAATGAGGGATAGGGGCTACTGTAGGTTGGAAAAATCACTCCTCTTCTACTTAGTCATTCTCTGGTGAATTGGGAAATGACCCCTTTGATGATGACCCCTTTGTGAGGCAAAATAATCCTTAATGTCAGACAGAACTCAACTGCAATTAGCTACCAGCTGTATCTTTGAGGGCAGGGGGGAGGGGGGGAGAGGAACCAAGAGAAAATGGTTAATGGGAATGTTTTTCCAATCAAGTAGTAAGAAGTATGTTAGAGAATTGGCTGCCTGCCAAAATAACCGATGGGGAGAGTAGCCAGTCCAGGCTGCCATATTATAATCTTAGGTTTACTCTCTGAAAATGGAGGAGTAGCGTTTCATAATGAGATGTCAAAACTGAATGAAAAGCTTTAATTACCACTGATGTGAGTTGCACACTTTCTAAATTGAAATGTCCTACAAGGGTGGGCTACAAAGAGGACCAGCATTGTGTTTGAAAGCTGTTTGTAAAACTAAAAAACCTTGCTCTCCATAGGCCTGGCAACAGCTAAGCCATTCACAGGTAATGCACACTTTTCCATCTACTCTGAAAGTTGAGCAGGTTTTCAAAGACAGGAAGCCAAAATGAAGGGAAAGCTTCTTCTTCTTTTTTTTTTTTGATGAAACTCAGAAGTAAATAATTTAATTTAATTATTGAAGTATGTGTGTGTTTGCCACGTACCCCAATCACATAACACCTATTCACCCTCTGAAAGCAACAACTGAATTATACTGCCAAATCCACTGTGTGCCAACTTTGAAATAAATATTACAGAATTCAAGGAAACATATTCCTTGGTATGTTTACAGTTGTGGAAGGTATCTGTCTCTGCTTATGTTTACCTATACAAGTTTCAAGTTAGGGGATAAGTACACATTATATAGAGGTGCCAAGAGTCTTTCCCCCTCTCTTTTAGGGAGAAGCAGGATTAGGAACGTGAATTTGGAACTGAATACATATGACCAGTGCTTTTTTTGTAAAAGAAAAAGGTGCTGGAACTCACACATGTCATACAACCCGCCTTGCCTACCCTACAAGGTTCCATCCAAAAAAGGTGCCGGAACTCCGTTCTGAGCATTCTATGAGGAAAAAAAGCCCTGCATATGACAAAGTTCGTATAAATATAAACATTTTACTACCATGACTTCCTTTTCCCTGAAGAGAGGGGATGGGGGGAGAGAGAAAAAGAGAGATCCCATTCAGAACTGTTCTAAAGACAAATTTGTAGAGGGTGGCACTGACTAAAGTTATAGTCTAAATAGGAACCATGCAGGTATAGAGCAGATGTATGCCTCAGACCTCTTCTCTGTGGTCTCCAGGGCTTCCTCTGATATAAAGCTGCATTTCACATTTAGAATAGGCTTTCATTATTTTTTTAAATTTTTTATTTCAGAAACACAGAGGAAAAAAGCCACAACTAGAAGAAAAGGAATGTTCTATGCTTGCTTAAATACCTGAGGCAGCCCTCTCCATTTTGTATTATTGTTCCACCTCCTGTCAGCTCTCCAAGGAAAACCAAATGTGGAAACCAAAGACACACATGCTAATACTACTTCTATTATAAGGTTAAAGCCCTTCCCTTTTTTTCATGAGGATGTTTTCTGAGACACTTTCCCAAATTACTTTTCTGTCCCAGACTCAATTTTTATCTGACATTGTCTTAGTTGTGCTCTTTCTTCTGTTCTTCAAGATTATTTCTTCTGTCCACTACATTTCCACTGCAACCCTCAACCTACAAATTCGATATCTGTTCTCCAGCCATTAATATTGCCCACCTATTTAGTACAGCCTAATTTTCTATTGGTGCCACCCAACTGCAGGCAGAGTTGGGATGGTAGTGGGATGGTAGTCTATGTATTCTAGCAGGCAATCTGCTAGCCAGAGTTCATTTATCTAGGTCTGATGCAAATAGGAAGCCTAATGTGCAGCAATGGATGTGATTATAGCAGGAAAGATTTCACCTTCTTCTCCATGCACAGGAGTAATCTGTGTATGGGGCACCTCCTTAACCATTGGTTCATATGATGCATAACTGTTCCACTTAGTACAAATATTGAAAATGTCACCCATAAGAAGTTGGCAAAATGAACCTACAGTTGCTCAAGGGTTCAGGTGGCAATTACAGTCACAGTATTTGGTGGGGCAAAGCCATAATTAGCCTAGGATTGAACTGGCATCTCATGAAGCATATAGCCTCTGTAGTATTGGGCTTCCTTATTTGCATCCTTAACTTTCAAATAGCAAATATGTTTTCAACCTTTTATGCTGAAGAAAAAAGGAGAAGGACCTTTGGAGCTGTTCCATGCAATCTGAACATCTACAAAGATGAAATCCTTTACAGAAGTATTAGCTGGCTCATTCAGGATGTTAAAACTTGAGGTCTGAACTTTCTGACATTCAAGAAGCTTGAAAAAATTCTGGAAATTTCAAGTTTTTGCATCTTTGAAATAACACAGCCTTCATTATTTTCTCCTTCACTGCTTCTGAGCAGGGAAAATTTAGGTCAGTGTTGAGGCTGAGTTACTGCTGATAACTGTCAACAAATAAATCTCTGCCCCATATTTCATTCTTTATGAAAAATAAATGAGCATAGGGCATGGAAATTGACAATCTCTCTGAAACAAAATCTGTTAGCAGGCCTATTTGCATTTCGAAATTACTTTTGAAGAAACAGTAATGGGCTTTCCACACCAAGGATGAGACATGGAGGACAGAAATAGAGCCTAGACCATCAGAGTTTTTCCTGAACCCTTCATTCAATAACACCGTGAGCTCAGGGCCAATGTGCACTTAGTACATTACCCCATTAGTCCACAGCAAATGTGTGAACTGATCCCATCTCAAACACTAGCTGAGTTTAAGAGCATTTAAGGGCATTCTATAACTTTTCATCTGCAATGATGTATTTATCTTTATTTTCGATTTACCATTTGATGTAGCTGACAGGTGATAGATGTACGTACATATTTGAAAAAGTTCTAGACCACTATAAAACTCAACATCCTTTTCAATGAGCCAAAAAAAATTATATCAGACCAGCTGTTTTACTCCATCTTCTAAAACATTGTAAAGCCTTTCCTGCCTATATTCTTTCTTATGTTGACACACACAAGTTACAAGAAATCTAAACATGTTTTATATAAAATCACTGGTAGTAGGAATCATTTGGATCACGATTATTCTTGCTAAATAATATTTTTATATAAGTTGCATAGTTTCCTGTCTGAATATTTTTAATGCAGAAAAGTGTTTATATGAGGGTTATTTCCTGCTTTATTGGGATTATTTGTTTGTTTGTTTTGCATATATTGTCAACCTTGAAAAAGGCTTGGAAAAAAGAGACACAGAGCTATATCCTTAATTCAGATCCATCTGGATGGTCAAACCATTCATTATAAGTTTAATAAAGCTGAAATTAATCTTGTTTGAATCCTACTAATATCAGAGAGAAAATTAAGTATATATTTATAAATGAGTATACAGTAGATGGATGGATGGATGGATGGATGGATGGATAGAGCACAAACATGTTAACTCAGCTTATTCTTTCTATCTTGAGTATAATGTAATTAAGCAAGGTTGAAATATCATCATTCATTTCCAATGTGCACTGGCGTGTCATTAATTGATATTAATCAGGAAATTGCCGTATAAATACAAAGACTATAGGGACCTATATATGGCTCATTACACTAATATAGCTTAAGAAATTGACTGAACTTTCATCTGCTATCCATGAACACTAAAATAATAACTGATTAAAATTCAACTAGTTACCTAAGGGTCCCTTTGCATGTTCTGATAAATAATGCCACACTGAGAAGACACAATTGGGCACCTTTCGTATATTCAAATGGACCAATTCCAGATACACACAAAATTTAGTTTTGTGCAGAGTAAATGTATAAGCTCTCCTATCTCTATGCACAGTAATGCTGATGCACCCATTTGTATCACTGCCTCAGTAGCTATACAGAGCAGCATCATGTAATTGTTTTTTAATTTCCCATAATGCCTTGGAGTGTCACTACATTCATTGTTCCACAGGGCTATGGGGAATTTAAAATGGTTACTCATAGCAAGTTCACACAGAAATTCTCTTGCAAATCTATTGGATCTTGCTGGGATACCAAAGTCTCTTCAGCTACTCAAGCACACCCTTAGGTCAAGTCTGCTTATAGCATGAAAAATGAGTCTAAGGATCAATCCTATAAATATTTTTATTAAACTATTGAGATCTCAGTACCACATGGGTGGATGAGTACTTTGTTCCATTTAGATTTGGAACTTCATAATTCATAGTTCACTTCTTAAACAGCATGTAAATTGACCAAAGTAAATTAAAAATAGGAATAGAGAAATTATATAGAAATGTAACTAGCCAATTCTATTCTTACAATTCTGTGTCTAATCCACCACCTGTTACATCCAGTTCATACTCTGGGATCTCTGAGGTTTATACAGGAAGTAGGATCCTTCCGATCATTGTATCCAGATTATAAAACCTTAAATGATGAGTGTTTTAAAGATGAAAGGGATGCAGTCCTGTAGTTTTAGCCAAATGATGTCCCCTAAAATTTTCTGCACTAAATTTTCTGCCTCTTCCCCTCCCCTCATAATTTGATCACTGCTTCCCTCAAATGTTTCTTGCTTTCTTCACTTCTGGTAAAACGGCAGGAAAGCTTTTGATTATTTCAGAAATATTTGTTTAACCAGAAGGCTCAAAGCCCAAAAGGCTACCACAAATTTTAGCTGTGACCTTCAGAGCCTGTGCTGCCACAGTTCAGCTCATTCCCCTCCCCCGCTACCACTTCTCTAGGATGGTCGCGTACCACCTGCCAGGTGCCAATGTACCACAGGTGGTACCCATACCACTGGTTGAAAAGACCTGGCTTAGTACACTGATAGTCAAGTTTCTAAATGGAGGCACCTTCAGGAGGGCTTCTCCTGTGGATCTGACTTCATAGTGTGAATGGCAGTTCAACCAAAAGCCAGGCCCTAAGTTATTTAGGGCTTTACAAGTCAATGTTTTGAATATATTTTCAGAACTATTATATAATACAACTAAGTTATATGGACAGTACACTTCAGATGATCTTCTAAGTCCATCTTTGCTTATAATCTTCCTAGATAAGAATTCCATTCTTGGGCTGAATCCTTTAAAAGGTTAAGGGTGATCTAATTCATCAGACTAACACATATATAGACTCCTTTACAATTATCCATTTCACACATTGTATTAGTTGCACAGCAGAAAAGTGCATACTATTCCCTAGCACAGAAAGTTGATTATGATAAGATATAAAACACATTGAGATAAACAGATGCAGTGGAAGAATGGCTGGCTATCTCTGGCAATGTTTGTAGTACAAAGACAGCCATTAAAATCCATCTGCTTATCTTATATGATAGCTTCTTTAGCTACTCTAATGTTTTCAGAAGACTATCTTGGGGCTGCACATGGCTAAAATACACTTGATTCAAGTAGACCTTCTTGATGTGTTAGATCAAAGCTCTGATTTACTGGCTTTGAAAACTCACAGTTGATCTTCCTCAATATCTCTAAACAGTTGCTTAAGGCATTGCATAAATGTAGCAGCTCAAGATGTTCAGCATGAAGCTTCAGTTTCTTTGAAGATAAAATTCTGCACTAACAAAAGAAAACATTTTCCTCTTTTCTGAAGAGAAAAAATGGTTGCTTTCACAAATGCAAAGAATAGATGTATTCATGGTTGTTGTTTAATATGTGCCATGCTCATCTTTATGCTAACTGAACATACAGGTGAAACTCAAAAAATTAGAATATCGTGCAAAAGTTCATTTATTTCAGTAATGCAACTTAAAAGGGGAAACTAATATATGAGATAGACTCATTACATGCAAAGCAAGATAGTTCAAGCCGTGATTTGTCATAATTGTGATGATTATGGCTTACAGCTCATGAAAACCCCAAATCCACAATCTCAGAAAATTAGAATATTACATGCAATCAATAAAACAAAAAGTGTACATAGAACAATATCGGACCTCTGAAAAGTATAAGCATGCATATGTACTCAGTACTTGGTTTGGGCCCCTTTTGCAGCAATTACTGCCTCAATGCGGCGTGGCATGGAAGCTATCAGCCTGTGGCACTGCTGAGGTGTTATGGAAGACCAGGATGCTTCAATAGCGGCCTTCAGCTCTTCTGCATTGTTCGGTCTCATGTCTCTCATCTTTCTCTTGGCAATGCCCCATAGATTCTCTATGGGGTTCAGGTCAGGCGAGTTTGCTGGCCAATCAAGCACAGTAATCCCACGGTCATTGAACCAGGTATTGGTTCTTTTGGCAGTGTGGGCAGGTGCCAAGTCCTGCTGGAAAATGAAGTCAGCATCCCCATAAAGCTCGTCTGCGGAAGGAAGCATGAAGTGCTCCAAAATCTCCTGGTAGACGACTGTGTTGACCCTGGACTTAATGAAGCACAGTGGGCCAACACCAGCAGATGACATGGCTCCCCAAATCAACACAGACTGTGGAAACTTCACACTGGACTTCAAGCATCTTGCAGTGTGTGCCTCTCCATTCTTCCTCCAGACTCTGGGTTCTTGGTTTCCAAATGAGATGCAAAAGTTGCTCTCATCAGAAAAGAGGACTTTGGACCACTGAGCAACAGACCAGGTCTGTTTTTCTTTAGCCCAAGTAAGAAGCTTCTGACGTTGTTTGTTGTTCAGGAGCGGCTTGACAAGAGGAATACGACATTTGAAGCCCATGTCCAGGATCCGTCTGTGTGTGGTGGCTCTTGATGCACTGACTCCAGCCTCAGTCCACTCCTTGTGAAAGTCCCCAACACTTTTGAATGGCCTTTTCCTGACAATCCTCTCCAGGCTGCCGTCATCCCTGCTGCTTGTGCACCTTTTTCTTCCACACTTTTTCCTTCCACATAACTTTCTATTAATGTGCTTTGATACAGCACTTTGGGAACATCCAACTTCTTTTGCAATTACCTTTTGAGGCTTTCCCTCCTTATGGAGGGTGTCAATGATGGTTTTCTGCACAACTGTCAGGTCAGCAGTCTTCCCCATGATTGTGATTCCTACTGAACCAGACTGAGAGACCATTTAAAGGCTCAGGAACCCTTTGCAGGTGTTATGGCTGAATTAGCTGATTAGAGTGGGACACTTTGAGCCTAGAATATTGCACCTTTTCACAATTTTCTGAGATTGTGCATTTGGGGTTTTCATGAGCTGTATGCCATAATCATCACAATTATGACAAATCACGGCTTGAACTATCTTGCTTTGCATGTAATGAGTCTATCTCATATATTAGTTTCCCCTTTTAAGTTGCATTACTGAAATAAATGAACTTTTGCATGATATTCTATTTTTTCGAGTTTCACCTGTACAGTGTGCATTTCAGTTTTAAAAAGAAAAGTCAATAGACATTTTCCTCTATATCTTCACATTATAATATGAATCAACTGATTACTGTTTTTTCAGAATGCAAAATATTAAGATCAGTTTGCCCCTGCTGTGCTAATCAAAGACTTTCAAATTAGCATATATTTATTTGAATTGAAGATTTTCTGCCTAGGATATTAGCTTTCCTGACTTGAGATTCAACTATTCCATAATTTGTTCCATGGACATGGATAGTATTTATAGCAGATATTGAAGAAAGGAAATGACAAGAACTGCCAGGTGTAGTAGTTAAGGGGTTAGCTTATAAAGAGGAGACTGTGAATTCTAGGGTAGATAGATGGAAAAAAGAAAGAAAGAAAAAGAAAGAAAGAAAGAAAGAAAGAAAGAAAGAAAGAAAGAAAGAAAGAAAGAAAGAAAGAAAGAAAGAAAGAGAAATAGTGTGTGTGTGTGTGTGTGTGTGTCTGTGTCTGTGTGTCTGTGTGAAACAATAATAATAATAATAAGTTGGAAGGGATCTTGGAGGTCATCTAGTCCAACCCCCTGCTCAGGCAGGAAACCCTATACCATTTCAGGCAAATGGCTGTCCAGTCTCTTCTTAAAAACCTCCAGTGTTGGAGCATTCACCGCTTCTGGAGGCAGGTTGTTTCACTGGTTAATTGTTCTAACTGTCAGGAAGTTTCTCCTTAGTTCTAGGTTGCTTCTCTCCTTGACTAGTTTCCATCTGTTGCTTCTTGTCCTGCTTTCAGGTGCTTTGAAAAATAGTGTTGTGATTCAGGGCCAGCCTGTGGGTCCGGCAGCCGGCTCAGATGTCTCGGATGACTCAGATGAGGGGGAGGAGGAGGGTGTGGAAGATGAATTGGCTGATGATGGCTTGGAGGCTTCGCAGAGCCCCCAGCCGGGGCCCTCTTCTCAGCCGCGTGAGCCCGATAGTGCGGAGGATGATGACCCACAGCTGGCCCTGTTCAAGGACGCCCAACGCAGAAGGCAGTCGAGCAGGAACAAGCAAAGAAAGGCTGTGGGACTCCTCGGGAGGAGGCACAGGGAGACCACGCCCTGAACTCTAAATAAAAGGAGTGTTTGGGGAAGGGCTGGTTGCTGAAAGCAACCCTTCCGTTTGAGGATTCAAGTTCCAGTGTTTTTGTTTCTTGTTTGTGTAATAAATCTTGGCAGACGCTTTGCAGCCTCAGACGCTCTCCAGTCTCTACTGTTTGAACAGGGGTTTGCCTTATTGCAAGGCCGGTAGCAGGCTGGTTCAGAACAAATAGCTTGACTCCCTCTTCTTTGTGGCAGGCCCTGAAATATTGGAACACTGCTATCATGTCACCCCTCACCCTTCTCTTCGTTAAACTACACATATCCAATTCCAGCAACCGTTCCCTATATGTTTTAGCCTCCAGTCCCCCAATTTATTTTTATTTATTTTATTTATTATGGGACTTATATGCCGCCCTATCTCCCAGAGGACTCAGGGCGGCTAACAACAATAAAAAACCAGCAGTACAAAAGTTAAGAGATAATTAAATAACAGCCCCAAATATTAATTACACAGTTGAAATTAAAACTTTTAAAAACCCATCATCAATCCAGGTCAGCCTGATGGAAAAAGAACGTCTTGAGGTCGCGGCGAAAGGACCGGAGGTCCGGGGCCATCCGAAGCTCAAGGGGGAGTTGATTCCAAAGGGCTGGCACTCCCACAGTGAAGGCCCTCCCCCCTGGGGGTCGCCAGCCAACATTGTCTGGCCGACGGCACCCTGAGGAGGCCCTCTCTGTGTGAGCGCACTGGGCAATGGGAAGTCGTCCCCGGTAGCAGACGGTCCTGCAAATATCCCGGGCCCAAGCCATGTAGGGCTTTAAAGGTAAGTACCAGCACCTTAAATCTCATCTTTGTTGCTCTTCTCTGTACCCTTTCTAGAGTCTCAACATCTTTTTTACACCGTGGTGACCAAAACTGGATGCTTATTTTGGGGGTAGGCCTTATATTAGGTGCATACAAAAAAATCAAGCTAAGTCTTATTTTCTGGTTAGGTCTTATTTTCGGGAAAACAGGTCTTTGCATTGGCTGCAATTTTAGCAAAATTGTAACTCTTCTTACAACTGTTTTGTGAGGACTGAAAAGCATCTAACAGAACTTTTAACCTGGGACAGGCCAGACAGTAACAACAAAGTGTGACAAATCTGGAAATAAAAAGAGGATAATGTATATTAAAACAAACCAGTCAACACAGATGTCACAAAGAACTGTGGATAGCTTAACATTGAAAGTAGGAAGTAGAAAATTTTGAACCTGTCACATGCATATAAAAAGCTAGGGGAAGACAAAACCTATACATCATGGTTTATTTTCAAATTAGAAATTGATGTTTTCCTATTATAGATGACTAGATCAAAGTTTTTCTTCCAAAGTCCACTTTCAATTTATCAAGAATAAAGAAACATAACGTCTCATCCAAGACTTCATAAGAATTGCCTTAATTCTAAAGCTCTTAAATGGATCACTTCCTCACAAATGATTTACTTGCACCTTGTTTTCAGCTCCTATTCTTGCACAAGATCACTGATATTAGAAAACTGCTTTGTATCATCATCATGGTTGCCCCACATCCATTTCTTGTTCCCCATTTCCATGAGTATGTTTGCAGTGGGCTCTGCAGAAATGTATTTAAATGAATTCTCTGAAAATAATAAGAGCACCGAATCATTGGGCATTAGTATCCACTATCTGAGGTATTTATTTATTTCAGGTATGTATATATTTGAGAAGGGACGCGGTGGCTCAGTGGGTTAGGACGCTGAGCTTGTCGATCAGAAGGTCGGCAGTTTGGCGGGTCGAATCCCGAGTGCCGCGTAACAGAGTGAGCGCCTGTTACTCGTCCCAGCTTCTGCCAACCTAGCAGTTCGACAGCACGTAAAAATGCAAGTAGAAAAATAGGGACCACTCCGGTGGGAAGGTAACAGCGTTCCGTGCGCCTTTGGCGTCTAGTCATGCCGGCCACATGACCACGGAGATGTCCTCGGACAAGCGCTGGCTCTTCGGCTTTGAAACGGAGATGAGCACCGGCCCCTAGAGTCGGAAACGACTAGCAAGCATGTGCGGGGGGGAACCTTTTATATATTTGAGGGAGCACAGTAAAAATGAGTATAACACATTTCTCATTATGCCTCCTGGTACCGTGAGTGAGATTGTCAAAGGCCTTTCCAGCTCAGCTGCTCCCAACACTACTACCTCCTCCTTCCCTTGCCCATGATTGCTAAAAGAAGAAGCAAATGGTGCTTCAGTTTTGACAGTGCAATCAACTGTAAATATTCTTTTTTAATTACACACTAATGAAACTTCAGAAGATAAGGACTTGACCTTTACAGGATTCCCCACCAATCCAGAGAAAATGTTTCGCATGTTCATTAGTTCATTTGAGAGGAAGCTTGTAGAGCTTAAATGCCAATGGAGCTTCTGAAATATCAAGTTTACACAGCTGCTAAAGGAGGTCAACACTGATCTGTGACAGCAAAACAAAAATGGGGATCAAATTATCATCCCAGGGATTGATGAGCATGTCATTTGCACTCTTGTTTGAACACTGGGTTTTCAAGAGGTGAGTGGTTCTGCACCAGAACAATTGCCATCACCTTTGGTGAATGTGATAGACTCTCAAACTTGGAAAGGATTGCAAAAGTCATCTGGCTGAACAGGGGATATTCTTTGAAACCGTTTTAATTATAATACCGGGAAAGCAAACTAAAAACCAGCAAAGAGGAATGCATGCTTTTTCTCTTTCCTTTGACTCCCCTCTCTCCATTTCACAATCCTGTGAAGCAGACTAGTTAAAAGAGGTGATTTGCTCAAGATCACTCATTGTTAGCTAACCAGATTTCATTCTGAATTCTTTTTTTTTTATCCTTTAAAAAAAACCCCTTCCCCCTCCCTCCTCCCCCCCTACCTCCCCCCCTCCCTCCCTCCCTCCTCCCCCCCCCTGCCTCCCCCCTCCCCCGCTCCCCCCCCCCAACTTCCCAGAGCTGAATACAAGGTATATATATAAAAAGAGAAAGAAAAAAAGAAAAGAAAGGCAAACATAAGCAACCATGTACTAACAACTATAAATTCTAAAATCCATCACTCTCTAGCTTATATAGGATAAACCAAACCTTGGCAATATTAAATATATATAAAAAACTAAAATAAAAAAAAACACTTTCTAGCTTATATAGAATAAGACAAACCTTAATAATATTAAATATACATTAAAAACAGGAAAAAGAACCCCAAAATAGAAAGAGAAAAAAAGAACAGAAAAAAAAGGAAAAAAGAATTATTCAAATACTATATAATACTTCTCAACCTATACTTGTCCTAAATAGACTCCATCCCTTTTTGTCCATTACATGATATAACGTTCTTACAAATTAACCAAGATCTTCGCCACCTCAACCAAATCAGAAAACTTTAAAGTCCACTCTTCTGTAATCGGCCGTTCCTCTTCCAGCACATCTATAATTATTCCAAACAATAAAAAAATTGCGAACAAAACTTTAACCTCCATTTGGAAATCTTCTATATATTCCACCAAACTTTAATCCAAAAAAACCTCACCCTTTCCACAAAACCACCACATGTAAAAAATATATTGCGTCTACACCCAAATCTTTTCCCACCTCCCCTACTTGACTATGAATACGTCGTAGAAATTCCATAGACTTCTGCAAATCCTGCTATTTTCTCTTCTTGGATCGTTTTGCAGCAGCACGCGTCACCCTCTGTTCTATTGAATCATCCGACGAAGTTGTACCTTGATCTCTTCCAACACCGTTGTCTTCTATCTGACCACCTTCGACCTCTTGATGCACTCCTTCTCCAGATCCCTTTTCAGCTTCCAGAGATGTTAATGGCGTTACATTTAAAACATTATTATAGAAATCACGCGCTTGCATCACAGTAACCAGACGGTACCTTTTACCTTCGTGCGTCACCATCAACCCAGCTGGGATCTCCCATCTAAACCTTATATCTCGTTGCTTGAGCTCTTGCACAAGAAATGTAAAATCCTTCCTTCTCCTTAAAATCTTTGGAGGAATTTCTTTTAAGACCAAAACTTCTTGATTAGCAATCACAACTTTAGTATCATAAGCAGCTCGTATAACTTCATCTCTAGTTTCCCTTTTTGCAAAATATACCACCACATCTCTAGGCAGCTTTCTCTGTCTAGCAATCCATGAATTCACACGAAACACTTTATCCATGCCTCCTTTTATTTCAGATGCTGGCTGTTTCAACACTTCTTCAAAAGCCTCAGAGACCAGCTGCTTTAGATCTTCCTTAGTATTCTCCTTTAAGCCTCTAACTCTAATGGCAAACTGCATCTGGTAATATTGAGCAAGACTCAGTTCCTTTTCCACTTTATCTTCATTCTCCAATACTTTTGCTTCTAATATAGCATTCTTTTGAGTCAGATCTTCTAGCTTTTCCTCCAATTCTTCCACACAGCGAGCCACTTTACACACTGAAGACAAGATGTCTGCCTTCATCACTCTGAACTTCTGTTCCATCCTCTCCTCCATTCTCTCCTCCAATTTCTCCAATTTCTCCTCCATCTGTACAAATCTAGCATTAATTGATTCCAAAATTACCTGGGCGTGTTTTTCAAGAGCATCTTGTAAGTCCTTTGATGTCAATACATCAGGAGGATGCAGCGCCTGCAGTAATGATTGTTGCACAGGAGAAGTTCCAGCACTCCGAAGAGTTTTAGGGGGTGGTTTAGCCGCCATCTTTTACCAAATGCGACGCACTTTCACTTCAGATTTATAATCCAAAAAAGTCCAACCAGATTTCATTCTGAATTCTTATCTAACTTTGTACACATTTGCCCTCCGAATGTTCAAACTAACTTCTTTTACAACAAACAGGTATTATGTTGATTTTGAAAAAAAAAATTAAGAAAATAATATGAAATCAAGCTTAACTTTGCTTCATCCTGTGCTTTTAAAAAAACATATTTTCCTGTGCATTTTTCCAGTGCATGGCATCTTATAAGTAATTGTGTCTAATACACATTTTTGCATATTGTTGTCATCACTTGCATTGCTTTTTGTCCATTTACCCCTAATATACATATTTCTGTACATGGTGCTTTGTTTGGGAAGCCACATACGAAAATTGAGAAAATGTGAATAACAGAAGATGACTGTTTCATTTTACAAAAATGTTCAGGAACTGTGAATGAAGACAATTTGCATTAAAATGTGAATGGAATGGATTTCAGTGCCATTCCTAATTTTTACTGGCACTACCTTCTATTGAATGCACTACAGATCTGAAATTGGGAAACAATGGTTCCAGTTCATTTAAAGTCATGGTAACTTGGTGCTTTTGCTCCCTTCATTTTTAATATGGTTAGTAAAGGTAAAGGTTCCCCCGCACATGCGTGCTAGTCGTTTCTGACTCTAGGGGCCGGTGCTCATCTCCGTTTCAAAGCCGAAGAGCCAGCGCTTGTCCGAGGACGTCATTGTGGTCATGTGCCCGGCATGACTAGATGCCAAAGGCGCACGGAATGCTGTTACCTTTCTACCATAGTGGTCCCTATTTTCTACTTGCATTTTTACATGTTTTCTAACTGCTAGGTTGGCAGAAGCTGGGACGAGTAACAGGCGCTCACTCTGTTATGCGGCACTTGGGATTCGACCCGCCAAACTGCCGACCTTCTGATCGACAGGCTCAGCGTCCTAACCCACTGAGCCACTACGTCCCTTTTTTAATATGGTTACCTTAACCATGTTTAGACCAGAAACATCTGATCTACAAACAATGGAATATAAGCAATATTTTAGAAATTGCTCAAAACTCTAATGGGAGGGGAAGTTAGGTCTTTCTACTTTAATAACAATACTGTGGTAGGTTAGCATATCTCTTATGTATTTCTCTTTCCAAATATGGTACATTTTTGAACCTCCTCCAGGCTTTCTCTAAATAAAGTGTCTAAGGTCAGTTGTTAGAGATGGTGTTGAGAAGGGAGGTACATGTTTCTGATTGATAGCTCCCGATTACAATCAGGCAATGATCTGAATTCCTTTTTTACTTGCAATCACATCAGAGTGCTTTTGGATGAGATGCTGAAAGAATCTACCAGAAATTTTCAGGAAGTTCTCTCTTCTTTGCATAATGACCCTCTTCATCACTGTCAACACAGGTGTACCCTTTCTGCTGCTTCCTTCTTTAAGTCCAACACTTCTCTAAAATCTCCAGACCTTTATTATTCTTTACCTATTATTTATTCTAAGTTTGTTGTTTTGAGGGGGTTTTTTGCCTTTCCTTTATCTCATCACTTTTATCACTATTTTTGTTTCTAGAAACATTTCATTTAATATCAAAATTACTAGTGGGTCTTGGCAAGTGTTCTCCATTTTGTCTACCATTACTGAACTAATTCAGTCCACTAACTACTACACTGCGTAGGCTGCACCTGCTTGTTTCTGTATGCTAATTATGAATGAATTATGAATAATCTGCCATAATTGAAACCTCATTTATTACCAAGTGTGTTGCAAAGGTCATCACACAGACCAAAGCGACACCCAGAATCCATAGTTCTTGCTCCATTTCCTTATGAAGACAAAGTGCATTTTTAAATTCATTTAATGAAGTTACATTTATCATCTCAGAAGCTGCCTTTTATTTCCTCAGCTCTAATGGTGTCATTTCACAGTTAATGTCATTGAACGTAGACCCTTCCCCTCCCTCTTTTTTTCCTTGAGTCATACTAACAGCTAAGTGAGATGAATGAAATCAATATTCTCCCCTTTGCAGGTGAAATGAGCTTAGCAAACTATAATCGTAGTCTACCTTTCCTCTTCCTGTACTGTATTCTGTCCGTGTGCTCAGCTTGGCATCTGAATGAACCTATCGATAGGAGATTTCAAGCTACAATTCCCTCTCTTGTAATGAGGACTGTCTGCCTTTGAACCTGAGGACTTTCACCTAGATCTGTTCACCTTTGTCCTCCATAACATTAGAACTTGTATGCAAGTTGATTGACATGATACCTGAATGGTGAAACAGAAGCAGAGCTGCTCCGTGAATTTGGATAACAAAATGTTTTCATGTATGAGATCAGAAAGCTTTTAACAAGAAAAATGTTCATTTTGCAGCTATTGTACTATATTCTACATGATAAGTGATGTTCTCACAAAGAGCATTAATTTACAGTAGCAGATCATCTCATGCTTAACAGAATTACAGCATAGTGGATCAGATTACTTAAATTAATACAGTGTTCATGCATAAAGATAAAATCTCCTGAAAATAACCCTGCCAGATCAGACCAAAGATCCAACTAGTTCACATAATACTCAATAATATGGTTGGCTTTCTTCTGGCATAGCATGTTACATAAACCGATCATTGTAGGTTGTAAATAACCTTACCCTGCTGTGTGAACTCAACAATACATATATATATAGATCTACATCAGGGGTGTCAAACTGGTGGCCTGCAGGCTATATGTATCATGCACAGGCCCAGCTCCACCAAGGCAAAAAACATTGTGATATGTCATGATACATTATGTGACATGATCATGTTTGACACCCATGCTCTACATATACACATACACTGGCTGAGGAATTGAGACAGCATTGTTACCAGCTGTATCTCAAGTATCCATAAGCTGAAAAATAATTCTCTCTTTTAAATAAGTTTAAAAAATTCAACCTTTTCTTTTTAGCATAATTGTTGACTGAGTTCTTATTTAATTTATAATGTAAACCATCCTGAGTGTCTCTTGAAAAGCAGGATGTATTTTGCCTGAATTTAAATGGTAAATAAATATCAAATCAAGCATCCATTTCTGGGAATTCTTTGTGAAGAATGCCAGCCCCTTATATGGCTTTGTCACAAAGAGCCTGAAGGTTAGAAAATATTATAATTTCAATATCACTTGATGAATTTTTAAAAGACCTTGAAAATTTTAAGCAACAAACATAAATCTTCTGCCAGGGTACACTCATATTGAAGCTATTCTTCATGGTGATCATCTTTTGACTTAAGATAAGATCTAAATACTATCATGGAAGAGCTAAGTAATGAACAGATAGATCAATAGGTACATTAATAATGCATTTGTTAATATTTTTGTTCTACAACCCAAATTCCATGTATTGAAGACTATTGTAATAAGCTCTGTCAAAAATCAAAGGAACTATTTTTCTGTATTTTCTTTGTTTATGTATTTATTCATTTTTATAGCCACCTATCTCAAACCAGTGATTCTGAGCAATGAACAATCATAAAAACAATTAAAATGATGAAAGCTCAACACACACAAAAAGAAGTTAAATACAAATGACAGCCAAAAGATATTATACAGTAATCATTAACATAGTATTAAGTATCTTGCCAATCTTGGAAGATCTCTGAAGCCAAGTGGGGTCAGACTGAGTTAGTTCTTGAATGGAAGGCCAAATGGAAATTTTAGGACAGTTGATTAGAAGCAGTCATCAGGAATCATGCTTAACCTGAAAGCATCTGTACTACTGTACTTCTTTAGCCCTACTAAGATGTTCAAACTGTTTTCATTCAATGTTAAAGGGATTTGAAGATAAGAATGAATTTCTTATCTCTACTCTCATGTCCATCACATCCCATAAGTTTGGTAGTCAACGTTTTTTAAGTGGAAGCATTTTCTGTATGATACAGGATCTTTGAGTTTTCAGAGTTCCACAGCCCACATGTGAAAGGAGAACAGCTCCCAATTTCAAAAAGTAAGTTTCCATCTTATGAAGGGAAATCACTATGGAGCACATGTTTCATAAGATCTTTTTTATTACAGAACTTAAATCTCATTCAACCAAAGTGGCACTGTGGTGATGAACAAGACATGGTGCATAGAATTGCAGCTTATTTTAATACTTACTGCTAGATTTGCATTCTGTTTCTTTTGAAAGACAATATCTACCTTTCTATCTATCTATCTGTCTATCTATCTTTATACTTATAATTTTTAATAAAATTTTACATACATATATAATTTTTATTAAAAATTTTAAATGCGAAGAATGAAGAAAAAAGAAAAGGAAAGAAATAAAAGAAAATTCAAAAAGTTCAAGAATAGAAAAAAGTAAAAGTTTTTCTTGCAATTCTTTTCTCTTCTTTCTTTCCCTTAGTTTATTTTATCTTTTGTTGTTTTATTAAAACCTTTAATACAATTATTTGGGAAAAAAATAAAGGGCTGACCACAAAGTCTAATGGATATTATTCAGTCATTGATTTCTTTGGAGTCAAGTACTGTCCAGCAATCCCATTCTTCTTTGCTTTTCATGTCCTGAGTAAAAAACAGTCAGATTTTCTGACTTAAAGTGTCTGATCTCAGTCCATCTCAAATTACTGATACGGAAGATGTGAATTTTTAATTGTTCCATTTCATTGTGTTGATGCTTTCCCATGTTCATGCTTTCTCATGCTCATGTTTCTTATGGTCCATGTTCCTACTGTAATTCTATATTTACAACTTCAGTTCTTCTTTTCCTGTATGGCAGCATCAGCAACTAGATATCCCAGATGTAATACTGCTGAATATTTGTAGCTCAGGTGGAGGATGAGGGTGGAGGTTCATTCTCTGAACTTGTGGGTTGCTTTCAGAATGTTTCATTACCAAGCTAGGTAATTTAGGGAATTCTGCTGAAGAATATAAGACACAAGACTCATCACAAGACTCTCACCTGACATGATCCACCCATCACAAGACCTACTGCCCTTATAAGCAGAAGAACACCAATACTAACATTCCCTAAATCCTCCTGTAGATGTTACCTAACCTGGTAATGAAACATTTGGAAACCAACCAGAAACTTGGAGAATGAATCTCCCCTCTCATATCCCAGATATTTTAATATAACCATTCCATAAACATTATTATAAGCCAAACTATCCTTAGCTCTTCCTCAGTACCATGTTGAGGACATCTGTAATCTGAGGATCCCATCATCCAGCACTGTAATGTCCATCTTCTTATATTTGCTATCTATGTGAGGTTCTTGATGAAAATGGTTTACCATTGCCTTCTGTCACTAAAGTGATCATAAGCCTTCAATATCTGCTGCCCGATATAGGTGCTTATTTTTATTTATTTTTTTATTTATTTATTTATTTATTTATTTATTTTAATCCCATTTATATCCCGCCCTTCTCCAAAGACTCAGGGCGGCTTACAATTTAAGCACAAACCAATGTGCTTAGCAATAGCCTTCATTCTATGTATATGCCTGCTTATTAGGGCTTTTGCCCCCCCCCCAAGTGGCATTATTACAAAGTCAGCTTATTGCCCCCAACAATCTGGGTCCTCATTTTACCTACCTCAGAAGGATGGAAGGCTGAGTCAACCTTGAGCCTGGTGGGATGCGAACCTGCACTAATTGCAGGCAGCTGGTGTTACTTAAGGAGGCATTAGCCCACTGCGCCACCAAGGCTCATTTGTTTTAGCTATGCATCTGGGAAGACTTTCATGCCTTGGATGACCCTGCTGGGAATACAATATATACTCTTGGCATAAACTCCTGAGTTATTCACACACTCACTCCCAGAAGTACCACCTCCACATCATAATGAGGTAGTATAGCAGGACTTGGGAGGGCAGAATTGAAGACAATGGAATTCCTCTGAGCACTGATTGCTTCTTTGTGAGAAGCAGAGACAGACACATTTTAATGTCATTGCAATTCTCAAACATAAATGATATAACACTGTTATTATAAAACCAAGAAAGCATTATTGGGTTGGATCAATGCAATTATTCTATAACACTTTGCTACCTAATTAACTATTTAGCCAAGGGATGCAAGTAGTACATAGGGAAAAAAAAGTCATGTGAGTCACTTTTGTGTGATCAAGCGCTTGGAGATAAAAGAATAAAGGGACAGAAATCGAAAGTGTCAAGAGCAACAATGTGCACTGCATTTGTCAGTGCTGAAGAAGGAAATCTATTGTACAGCTGACAAGTAGCTAACTCCAATACAACCTTTTGACAAGGCAAGTGTGGTTGCATTAGGTTTCAGACTAATATGGCATTCGTATCTCTAAAATATAATTCAGCTTTGACTTGGAAATTGGAATGGGGACAGGTTTTAAGGAAAAAAGAACTTTCTTTATCACAATACAATTATATACGATATCAAACTTCCTGTCACCAAAACATCTATTTTCATTCATTTCTCCCTGTCAGTTCAGAAATGTAACAGAATCCACCTAACAGAACCCACTTAGGTTATGAAAACCTAAAAATAGATTTCTTAGAGTAGCCCATTTAGCACAGTGTTTTGTTTCTCACCCTAGCCAATGCTTCTGAAATGTTCCAGCAATAGATAGAACTATATCCCTTTTTTGCTCTTCTTTGGAGGCCTGCTGCTCCAGAGCTAATGAGGAATCTCTGAGGGGGTTAGTTTTAGATAGATCATGAATTTGTTCGGTTCTCTTTTAATCCCACAAGAATTGGTAACCATCCTCAAATCTTGTTAATTGTGAACCTATCTGAAAAATAGCAGAATAGTGCCAAAACTGAGGAAGGCTGGACTATGTAGCAAATTAATACATGGCATGAAATATAAGAGGAATGATATTTTCACAAATCAGAAAGCTAGAATATAAGAAAAGTACAGCAACTTCTTGTAGAAGGCATAACAGAGATTATGTAGCTCTTGGCACTGACAAAACACCAGAGCTACGTAAAGAATTTAGCTCCAGTCTGCTATAGCAAGACAGAGGGTGCCAGCAATTCTGAATGGCTCCAAGGCATTTCTCTGCTGCCACTGATCTTCTATATTGCTGCTCTGTTTATTCTTCTGAAATTCATGCAGAGCAATGCTGAGGCTTCTTAGGAATTTTTCATTGGAATGGACTGACTAAATGCCATCTCTTTCCCCTGTTTATGCTTCTGAACTTCCTGAATATATTTGGGAGTGAGCTGTGATCCAATTTAAATTTGAGATTCAGCGGTAACAAGACAATTCCAGTTAAGCCTCACTGAAATTCAGAGACATATCAGTTTAATTCAAACCATGCTAAACTTCAACAGTTTGATAAAAAAAATACCTCAGTTCTTTTGTGGAAGAATGGATGAAACAAGCAATAGAATAGAATAGAATAGAATAGAATAGAATAGAATAGAATAGAATAGAATAGAATAGAATAGAATAGAATAGAATAGAATAGAATAGAATAGAGTAGAGTAGAGTAGAGTAGAGTAGAGTAGAGTAGAGTAGAGTAGAGTAGAGTAGAGTAGAGTAGAGTAGAGTAGAATAGAATAGAATAGAATATCTTTATTGTCATTGTGTAACTCACAATGAAATTAAGTACACAAAAATAACAATGCTGTTAGAGGGTGTTAACCATGTCAAGTTTCAGTTGACTGGAGAGCAGGAGGACAAAGATGCCTTCAAGTCGGTTTTGAGAGTGCCTTCTTTATAAAACCAGGGCTTTTTTGTCATAGAACGCTCAGAACAGAGTTCAGTGGATGAAACCTTGTAGGGTAGGCAAGGCGGGTTGTATGACGTGTGAATTCCGGCACCTTTTTCTTTTACAAAAAAAGCACTGTATAAAACTGAGATGGAATGACTGGCCCAGTGTTATCTTGCTGGCTGTGTGCCCATGGCAGGTCTAGAACTCCCAGATTCCAAGTTTTCAGCCTGGTGACTTAAGCTACTGCCCCAAAAGACTGAGTTCTGGACTGGTTGGACTCTTGACCTGATCCAGCAGAGCTATTTTTGCTCTGTTATGCAAAATGTAAAACCTATTGCCTAATTGCATTGAATCAGATCTCAATTACCTGCTACATAAACTATGCAAGATTTTTGTATGGTATAGCAATGATAGGAATAGGATTGTAGAGACCAGATTCAAATTCACTCTCAACTAGGGAAGCTTTTAGCCCATTATCCTCTCAGCCCATATAACCAGGCTTTTCTAGGACGAAATGGCCTCTACATTATCCTGGACAAAAAGTGGAATATAAATCTAACAAATATTTAATAATATCCTCCCTCAAACCTAATAGCTAGGGGACATTAGAAAAGATAATATTATAGATGAAAAGTGGTGGTAACATGCAAGGCTTAGACAGGGGTCTTTAAACTTGGCCCTTTTATGACCTGTGGACTTCAACTCCCAGAATTCCACAGCCATTCTAGGAGTTGAAGTCCACAAGTCATAAAAGGGGCAAGTTTGAAGATCCTTGGCTTAGACAAAAGAATCCTGTACCTTAAAAATGAGTAGGTTTTACAGGGCAAAGCCCAAAAGGACAGGTAAGGAGGTAATATGGAAACAGCAACAGGTTGATTTTTCCCCCACCCCCCCAAAAAACAAAAAAGATTAAAGAAGATGGTAGTAGCATTACTGGATTATTTGGGAATGGATATTTTCTACTTCTGCACAAGATGATGAGAGCCTTCAGTGCCCACTGTGGAAGTGCTAAAGATAATGTGCCTTTCTTTTCTCCCTAATCTTGCTTTTCAAATATTTAATGCCTCAATAGACCTAAAAATAAACCCTAGGGTCCCATGCACATTTCATTTCAATTAAGATATACAGCCTGAGTGAAATATACATCAATAGGGAGCCACATTTTTTGAAATAACTGCTTATCTTTGCACTTTCAGCTCATAAACAGACTCCTGGGATCTAACTTTAAATACAGGCTTTTGGTGAACAAAATTACAAAACAGTATCAAGAGAGTTCCTGAACTAAATATGTTTTCTTTTATTATTTTTCTTTTGGGGGTGGGCAGGTGGGGGGATGTGGGTATCATGAATCATGGGAAGCATTTCATCTCTGATAACTTTGACAAAGGAGGCATTACTGTTAATCTCCAAAACAAATATTCCTCACCAAGGACAACTTGAAAAACACACTTCAAGGTATGATTTTGATTTATTTTTATTTTTTTTAGGAGACAGTTTGGTTGTTGTTTTTAAACATTGACTGGAACGTATTTATCTGAATTTATCTGGAACATTCCTCTGACTTTTCAGTGATCACAATGCGAAGCTGGAGAAAAATAATTATATTACCGCATCACGAGGGTACAGTTCCTCTATGTGATATACCTTAGAATGATTCTATTTGATCAGTTTTCATTTTCACTGCCTCTTTCAAATGCTTCTGTCAGTTATGCCATTGATTTATTTATAATTATTATTCCAAATGATTTTTCATTTCTTCTCTGTATTTGATTTGGTTTTTTTTTAATTATTTGGATATAGTGTTGCAATTCTATACATCATCTTCTTTATCCACGATTAAAGAAAACTGCAGTGTGGGTGAAGATGAGCAAATGGAAGTAAGTATATAAAATCATCCTTAGCATGGAGGGGGGAAAAAGGATCAAAAGAAATTTTTCTTTTTCGTCCCATATTACAGGTAGTCCTCAACTAAGAACCACAACTGAGTCCAACTTTTCCACTGCTGAGCAAGACAGTTGTTAAGTGAGTTTTTGGCCCATTTTTGCAACCTTTCTTGTCACAATTATTAAGTGAATCACTGCATTTGTTATGAACACAGATGCTAAGTTAATGTGGCTTCACTTGTCCCAAAGTTGCAAAAGGTGATCCTGGGATGCTGCAACTCTCATAAATACATGCCAGCTGCCCAGAGTCAAAATTGTGATCACATGACTATGGAGATGCTGCAACGGTCATCTGTGTGGAAAATAGTCATAGGTCACTTTTTTTTTCAGTGCCACTGTAATTTTGACGGGTCACTAAATAAATGATTGTAAAGTCAAGGATTACCTGTAACCCATTTGAACTCGTTCATTCAAACGAAATCTAGAGATTCAGGACCAATGAAAGGAAGTACTTTTTTATTGAAAAGTTTTAAAATACATTTTAAAAACATAAACTCCCTCCCTCCCCTTCCCCCCTTCCCCTCCCTCCCCCTCCCCCCCAACTTCCCAGAGCTGAATACAGGGTATTAACTTTTACAAACTTAAGCTAAAATATGCTAACTAACTAAAAAAAACACTTTAAATTCTATCGCACTTTAACTCCCCTTAAACATAACTAAATAACTAAATAATAATAACTAAGTAATAATATATCTTATAATACTAATACTTATTCATATGCTAAATGAAACTTTTTAGTCCCATATTTATTCTGAATATAATCGATCCATCTTCTCCATTCCAAAATATATCTCTGTAGCAATTGTTCTTTCAAATATGCTGAGATTTTTGCCATTTCTGCCAGGTTTGAAACTTTTAAAGTCCATTCTTCTATCGTAGGCAGGTCCTCCTTCTTCCAATATTGAGATACCAAAAGTCTTGCTGCCATTATTAAATTCAACATCAATTTGGTTTCTATAACAGTACAATCTGTAATAATACCCAACAGAAATAACTGTGGAGAAAACCTTATCTTTTTCTTAAATATTTTCTGCATATTCCACCAAATTTTAATCCAAAAGGCTTTAACCTTTTTGCAAGTCCACCATATATGATAATACGTTGCATCATCACAACCACACCTCCAACTTTTGAAGAGAGGCATTTTCCAGACCTGTCAATGACATATAAAGGGCTTGGAAATTGAACAGGTAATGGTGTGTGTGAAAAATACAAGCTCTGCAATTAAGTAATGGGACTGCTAAGCATCCACCACTTACAAATATCACGAATCAGCTCTACCACTCACAGTATAGCTTAGAAAACATTATAAAACTGATAGCATTGATCGGAGGGATTGTTAAAATCATTTCAATAGTCATTTATTTAAATTACATATCTCAGGAAAGTAGACTGTCTGATTGGTTTAACTTTCTTTATATTTACAATGAATAATGCTGTAACCAGGAACTTAGAGCATTTTATAGCCATATTTACGATGCACTAAGACTGCAATAATAAATGTGCTGTAATCTAATGCAGGATTTGCAAGGGGTCAGTAAAGCCCCCAGCATCTGTTACCTAAATTATAGGTGATAATGTAGAATCTTCATCAACACTCGAATTCCTAAAATAAATCATTATTCTAGAAGTCATGATGACTGTTCAGTTTGAAGCAAATGATGAATGATTGAGGAAAGATCTTTCACACAGTCTTAGGGGAAGGAATGAAAAACTTCCAGTTTTTCTTAAGTTGGGCTACAGACCCCATCTCCTGTAGCCCTTGTCTAGGTGGCTGGGAGTTATGGGAGTTGGAGTCCAACATCTTGAGGAATAACAAGTTTCCTACCAGTGTTTTCTGGACAAGAGAAAGAGCTGTGTGATGAAGTGGGAAGATCCAACATCACAGAAGGAGGTTGTTATGTATTCACATGTTTAATAACGTTTAACATTCAGAATGTATATAAACCAGCAGGGCTAAGGTAAAGCTGCGGCAGCTTTTGACAGCTGTCAAAAGCTGCCGGACAGAACTACGCAGGCGCCTACCGACTGACAGCTCTCGGCTGTCAAAATCACCCGGCAACAGCACGTGCTACCGATGACAGCTCCGAGCTGTCAAAACCAGCCGGCTCCGATTGGCGGAAGCGAACGGCGCGGGAAACCGGCTCAGCCCTGATTGGCCAAACGTTTGACAGCTGCTAGTATAAATAAGAGCAATGTTCTTCTGTTGTTTGCCTGGTTCCTAATAAAGTTAAGTTTGCTTAACTTCGCTGTCCTGCCTGCTCCTTCAAAGCACTGGCGACGAGGATGGGATGCCTGCTTGCGTAGCTGAAGTCACCGCCTAAGGGGAGAAGAGATTTTTTTCCCTTAGCCAGAGCTAGTCACTCGCTGAAGTCACTAACGGGAAGCCTAGCTTCCACACAACGCAAGCAGCACCCACGACCGGACAGCATGACGAACCATGGCCATATTCGCGAGTTCAACACTCGCCACCCAGAATGCTGGGAATCACATCTAGGCCAGGTAGAAGGGTACCTGGTGGTAAAGAAAATAACTGATGATCGGGCTAAAGCAGCCGCCCTCCTCTGGCTCAGCGGGCCTGCCGTCTACGATGCCGCTGTGGGACTCTTCAGTCCAGAACCCATCGCAACAATCTCCTACGCAGAACTCACCAAGGGACTGAGCAAACACTTCATGCCCACGAAGTCAGAGCTGTTCTGGAGAGTGAATTTCGCCCGACGCGTACAACTTCCTGACGAACCCGCTAATGACTTTATAACCCGGGTCAGACACGCTGCACGGCGGTGTCGGTTCCCCGACTTAGAGGACCGAATCCGGGACCAAATCGTCATCGGGCTTAAAGATGAGTGCCTGCGGAGGAAGCTGATCGCCAAACCCGCTCTAACGCTGGCTGAAGTGGCCATGGAAGTCATCGCCTACGAAGACAGCCACGGCAACAACCCACGTCCCCCTGATAGCGGACCCAGTGGGTCCGTGCACCAGGAGGACGGCACCTTCAGCGGGCCAGAGGACGACGACATCTCCATGGACATCGATGCCGTGCAGCGGCGGTTCGAGAGGCTCAGGCTTCAGCGCAACAACCGAGGGGGCCCTTCCAACAACAACAAGAGCGCTAGCTACCAGCCTAACAGAGCTAAATGTGCCAGCTGCGGCGGAAGCCACCCGAGGGCATCGTGCCGGTTCCGCAGTGCCAAATGCCATGGATGCGGAAAAAGAGGTCACCTCAAAGCCGTGTGCCGGAGCCGGAGCCGAGAAAACCTACATGAATTGGAGGTGATGTCTGCAGGTACGAACCGACCCACACCCAGGGAAAGACAAAAATTTAAACCCCTAGTACAAAATGTAAAGGGAAAAGCGAGGGAGCATACGGTCCACAGCACCCTTAAGCCCAAAGTCAAGGTGGACGTTCTAATCCACGGAATCCCTTGCGAGATGGAAGTTGACTCAGGGTCCTCCGTCTCTCTCATTTCTTGGCAAACTTACAAGGACATTTGTAACCACAGCCGGCAACAGCCTGCCTTACGTCCCACTAAACTCCGCCTAGCGGATTTTAAAAAAACGCCCATTAAGCTCAGGGGAAAGGCCTCAGTCCCAACGGAGTTTAGGCAATTTAAGGGACCCCTTACTATACTAGTCACCCAGGAAAACAGGACCAGCCTGCTAGGGCTGGACTGGTTCGAGGCACTAGGGATAGCGCTGACAGGCATCAACGCCACTCAGCTGTCAAACTTAGAATCCGTCTGCCTTCAATTCGTGGACGTTTTTGACAGCTCGCTGGGAAAATACACAGGACCCCCAGTATCACTAAAACTGAACCCTAATGTAATGCCCATCAGAATCAAGGCTAGGAGAGTTCCCTTCGCTTTGAGAGAAAAAATAGAAAACGAACTAGATCGGCTAGTTACTTTGGGAGTTTTAGAACCAGTTGAAGGGGCCGAATGGGAAACACCCATAGTGACCCCAATCAAGCCCAATGGCCAAATCAGACTATGCGCTGATTATAAAGCGACCCTGAACCGCGCATTAAACGCCCATGCCTACCCGGTACCGGCTGTGAAAGACATCCTCGTGGCCATTAAGTCAGGCGCCATTTTCGCTAAGTTAGACTTGGCGCAGGCGTACTTACAGCTGCCTGTCACCCCTGACACCACCCTAGCACAGACAATTGTCACGCACAAAGGAGCGTTCAAAATTAACCGCCTTCAATTCGGCATCTCTGCAGCCCCAGGGATCTTCCAAGAAATCATGGAAAAAACACTAAAAGGGATCCCTGGGGTCTGCCCATATTTTGATGACATCCTAATTGCAGGGGAATCAGAAAACGACTTAGCAGACAAACTGACAAATGTGCTCCACAGGTTCAGGAAGGCTGGCCTCAAGTTAAGAAGAGACAAATGCTCCATAGGGGTACCCTCAACTGAATTCCTAGGGTTTAAAATTGGTGCAAAAGGGATTCACCCCACTGAATCTAAGATAAAAGCCATCAAAACAGCGCCCATCCCAAAGAATAAGCAGGAACTGCAAGCCTTTCTGGGGTTAGTTAATTTCTACCATACCTTCCTGCCACACAAAGCCTCAATTGCTGAACCCCTCCATAGGCTTTTAGACAAAGGCAAACCCTGGGTTTGGTCCCCACAGCACGACGAAAGTTTTAAACTTCTAAAAAACTTAGTGACTAGCAACGCCACGGTGGCACTGTTCAACGAACAGCTACCCCTATGTTTGGCATGTGACGCCTCTCCCTACGGCATAGGAGCAGTCCTGAGCCACTTAACTAAGGAGGGAACCCAAACCCCTGTAGCGGTCTATTCCAGAACGCTGTCAAAACCTGAGCGCAACTACGCTCAAATCGATAAAGAGGCTTTAGCCATAGTGGCTAGCGTGAAAAAATTTCACGACTACCTCTATGGTCGCCAATTTACCATTTTTACGGATCATAAGCCCCTATTAGGGATTTTCACAGTAAATAAACAGACGCCCCAGATATTATCCCCCTGCATCCTCAGATGGTCCACCTTCTTGTCAGCCTATTCTTTCACATTAGAATACAAACCAGGGAAAAGCATGGGTCACGCAGACGGGCTTAGCAGACTGCCCCTACCAGTAATTGACCCAGACCCCGCACCAGCTGGGAAGATCCTAGCTATATCCGAACTGCCAGAATGCCCATTATCAGTCAGGGACATTTCTGCAGCCACAGCTGCGGACAAAATCCTGGGCAGAGTCTTTGGCTACGTCACTTCAGGGTGGCAATCCACACCCCCAGATCCAGAATTCCAACCTTACGTTCTAAAACAAAAAGAATTATCCTCCCATCAGGGATGCTTATTATGGGGCAGCAGGGTAATAATACCTGAAAAACACAGATTAAAAGTCCTGGAAAGCCTCCACGAAGGTCACCCGGGTACTGTCAAAATGAAAGCTTTGGCCAGAAGCTACGTCTGGGGGCCCGGCCTCGACAGGCAAATAGAGACACATGTGGCTGGGTGTTATCCCTGCCAACTTGTCAGAGCAGCTCAGCCCCAAGCTCCCATACACAGATGGGAAACAACCAAGACGCCCTGGTCACGCGTCCATTTAGACTTTGCAGGTCCATTCCAGGGACAAATGTTCCTAATAGTCGTAGATAGTTATTCTAGGTGGTTAGAGGTGGCCCCAGTTACAAGCACAACCTCTGCAGCCACAATACAAGTTTTAAGGGGGTTGTTTGCCACACATGGGCTTCCGGATGTGTTAGTCTCCGATAACGGCCCCCAATTTAATTCCCACGAATTCCAGAGTTTCACAACGGCGAACTCTATTAGGCACACCACCACGGCTCCGTTTCACCCCTCGACGAACGGCTTGGCTGAGGTGATGGTGAAATCAACCAAAGAGTCACTGCGGAAAATCATCACCGGCAACTGGCACCGCAGACTTGCTCAATTCCTATTAGCACAACACACCACCCCCTGCACGACTACTGGGAAGTCTCCAGCAGAACTCCGCTGGGGCAAACGACTGACTACCAGATTGGACCGTTTACATCCTGATAGATCCCCACCAGACCCAGAGCTTCCCCTCCGATACAGAACTCTCAGCACCGGGCAAGCTGTCTGGGCTAGGAACTACGGAGGCGGCAATAAGTGGACACAGGGGGTCGTCATAGAACAAACAGGTCCCCTATCTTACATCATCGACACCGGGAACAATACCCACATCCGCAGACACATTGACCAATTACGGCAACGCAGCCCGCAAAACATGGGGGGAAGGGGGAACTACGAAATGCAGTCAGAACCACCGCCGCAAACACCTTCACACCAAAACCCCCCCGATCAAATTGCACCACAACAAAACCCCGCACAGAACGACTTCCTCCCACAAAGGAACTCGGAAATGACGGAGCCAAGCCCCCTGCCCCCCGAGCCAGATACCAATACACCTGGGGAAAGGGAACGACCAGCAGAGACAACCCCCCGGCGCTCCGAAAGAATAAAAAGACCCCCCGTCTATTTAGAAGACTTCGAATGGGGAAACCCAAAAAAGAGACAGTTGGGGAAACGTCAACTCAATCAGAGGGAGGGGTAAGGGGTGTTATGTATTCACATGTTTAATAACGTTTAACATTCAGAATGTATATAAACCAGCAGGGCTGAGGTAAAGCCGCGGCAGCTTTTGACAGCTGTCAAAAGCTGCCAGACAGAACTACGCAGGCGCCTACCAACTGACAGCTCTCGGCTGTCAAAATCACCCGGCAACAGCACGTGCTACCGATGACAGCTCCGAGCTGTCAAAACCAGCCGGCTCCGATTGGCGGAAGCGAACGGCGCGGGAAACCGGCTCAGCCCTGATTGGCCAAACGTTTGACAGCTGCTAGTATAAATAAGAGCAATGTTCTTCTGTTGTTTGCCTGGTTCCTAATAAAGTTAAGTTTGCTTAACTTCGCTGTCCTGCCTGCTCCTTCAAAGCAGAGGTCAAAGGACACTGAAATGCTAATGAGCAGACAACTTCAAGACAACTTGAAGGAAGAAGCTTCAAAGAAAAAATACAGAATGAGAACCAGAATTCCCAGCACAATATTTGGTACAAACACAAACAAAGTCTTTCATTGTTACTGCATCAGAAAGTGCATTTCTATACACACAAAAAGGCATGCTCTAAATGCCACTGTATATAAACTTTCCCTGATATCTTGTCTGTCAAAACTGAACCCCCAGTGAGGTTGATGGACATTATAGAATTGATGCTTTCAAAACAAAAAGCAGGTTTTATAGCAAAAAAATACTTGATGGACCTTAAAGCAATAAACCATTGTAATTAAGAGCACTGACCCTAGGAGAAAAGGGGTTGCTAGCAGGTAAATAATCTGCCAAGGTCTTGTTAAATAGAGAAGTTGAGGAAACGACTGGAAAACAACATCAGTCAATGTTCCTCCAGTCAGATTTGTAAATGGCAGCTGCCTGCAGATGTATAAATGTGGTCTATTCTTTTTATTTTTTTAACTTCTCTTTGTTATTTACCTGCATTGCAGCTCATATATTTAATCTTGCACAAAGCCAAAGATTGGTGTTACATGAATACGTTCTTATGTACTAATACCCGCAATTTACATCTTTTTTCCTCATCTAGAAAAAAAAATAAGTGGCTGCTATGCAAATATCAGGAGAGGATTATTTTTCAAAAGGCAAATACGGCACTCCCTGAAAGACATTGTAAAAGTTCCACACCATTATCGGACCCCCAAGCAGGGCAGCCCCATATCAAGGCAACCCCTATTGTTCCCTCTTCTACTAAACCTTGAATAGAAATATCATGCATCTCACAATAGCAGGGATGACTACTACCAAATGATCCATGAATCTGCTCTGTCAGGTGCCCAGGAGTTTATTGTTCATAGACAACTTAATAGTCAAGTTCTCCTTTCTCATGGTTCCTCACCTTCAGTTGGGCAGATTTCATATGGAGGAAATCTGTACAACAGCCAGTGCTTTTTTTGTAAAAGAAAAAGGTGCCGGAACTCACACATGTCATACAACCCGCCTTGCCTACCCTACAAGGTTCCATCCAAAAAAGGTGCCGGAACTCCGTTCTGAGCGTTCTATGAGAAAAAAAGCCCTGACAACAGCCATCCAATAATACTACTCTTTCCAATCAGAAGGACTAATTCTGACTTCCTTGGATGCAGATACTCCTAAATTCATTTTTTGGCAATTTCAGCTCAAAGTAATTCAAGTAGAAAGAGCTCTTCCCATGAAATTGGAAAGTCATCACCAGAGCTCACAAAGCACTGGGACAATATGTGTGACAAATATATTTTTATCTATTAATTGGCACCCCAATAAAGTAGAATCATACCAGCTTTTCATTTTCTAGAAGTGAATAATGAAGTCTAGTGTTTTCAAGATAGAAAACAAGTGGTAGCTTGTTCAGATGGGATGGCAGACCACAGATGCAGCCTCTTGTAGCTTATAGCATATTCAAACACTGAATTCCACTAGTGGGAAAGTTTGCAGTGGAAGATCTGAGGAAGAATAGTTTGAACAATGGGACTGTAGAGCATCAGAAACCATTATTTTGAAAGACCACAGCAATCTGATTCTGAGAAAGGCGTAGAACTGGGAAGCAACTGAAGACTCATATAAAGGGAGAAGCTCATTTGTGCACCTTCACCAGAAACTGCAGATCTCAGGCAGAGCAAACCCAATTTTTCTCTCTGAGGTGAAGAAAAAGAAGCTGCCTTTCCAGCGTTCCCATAAAGCAAATGAAGGGAAAATTGAACCATGCTTCAACTTTCACAAAAGGACACTATCTCCTACTGCATGAGAAGACCAGGTACACAGATATACACAGGCACACACAGAACCATCCATATGCAGTCTAAGATTATTGCTTCTACTTGGTCTGGTAGGATCAATTTAACTTCCAAGTTTTATCTCATTTCTCCCAAGCCTCAGGAACAACAGAAGTGGGGAAGAGCAGAACAAGTTTCAATGGGAATGAAAATGCTTGTGGTGTCAGTTGTCTTATCACTAATTTCGCTGAATATTAGGATACACTTAAAGGTAAAGGTTCCCCCGCACATGCGTGCTAGTCGTTTCCGACTCTAGGGGCCAGTGCTCATCTCCGTTTCAAAGCCGAAGAGGATGTTTCAAAGCTTGTCCGAGGACGTCTCCGTGGTCATGTGGCCGGCATGACTAGACACCAAAGGCGCATGGAACGCTGTTACCTTCCCACCATAGTGGTCCCTATTTTTCTACTTGCATTTTTACATGCTTTCGAACTGCTAGGTTGGCAGAAGCTGGGACGAGTAACAGGCGCTCACTCTGTTACGCGGCACTCGGGATTCGACCCGCCAAACTGCCAACCTTCTGATCGACAAGCTCAGCGTCCTAACCCACTGAGCCACCGCGTCCCTTTAGGATACACTTAGGTGACATTAAATTCTAACTATCCAATGTTCATCCTGAATGAGCTCTTAGGTCATTTTCACCAAATGCTTTCCTCTTGTTTTGCAATCATTCCCTAATGCATTGGAATTTAAATTATGAATTTAATCTCTTATGGACTAGCTTCATCTAGGTTGCCCTGCTATACTTCAAGATTTGAGCCTATCAGTTTTCAAGGTACTTAAGCCATACTTTGCATTTATATTTGATCCCTAGCCTACCATTGCACATAGTCTTTTAAAAAAAAGTTTTTGGATTGTTTGCTAGAACTTCTGGTTTCATCTTTCTCCCTCTGTGTTACACATATAAAACAAATGTTTATATACTAGGCCAAATATTTTCCTTTATAATGTATTTTCCACATTTTCCAAGGATGTATCTATACAGAATATTAGAAAATGGTTTGATTGCAGTATAAAGCTACCATGTGTGATTTCTTTTAGATTCTTTAGATAAAATGATTTTATATAGATTAATTACCTCTCTAAAGTTTTCATATATCTTATTGTTTTAAATTTCATTGATTTTTACCTGTAGCTGATTATACTGTTTGGGAAACATCAGGATTGTTGTTCAATGCATCTGATGGCACCAAGTTCCAAAGAATAGCCTTAAATATTTGCAAGATGAAATTTAGCAATTGTATATAAGGAGTACTGTTAAATATTTGTGATTTCTCTAGTGATTAATGGAATACAGTTTGTGATTAGCCCAATACATTTTGTTTGTCCCTAGAGACACTGACAAAGTGAAGACACATGAATTTTTCCTTCAACAGCTTTGACATTGTGATTCCTTTCTTACCAGCAAGATTTATGCAGCCATGTGAAGTTCTTGGCCAGATAATCACATTTTCTTACAGACTATCATTTTGTTGTTGTTAGCTGCGAAGTCGTGTCCGACCCATCGCGACCCTATGGACAACATTCCTCCAGGCCTTCCTGTCCTCTACCATCTTCTGGAGTCCATTTAAGCTCACGCCTACTGCTTCAGTGACTCCATCCAGCCACCTCATTCTCTGTCGTCCCCTTCTTCTATTGCCCTCGATCTTTCCCAGCATTAGGCTCTTCTCCAGTGAGTCCTTCCTTCTCATTAGGTGGCCAAAGTACTTGAGTTTTAGCTTCAGGATCTGGCCTTCTAAAGAGCAGTCAGGATTGATCTCCTCTAGGACTGACCGGTTTGATCGCCTTGCGGTCCAAGGGACTCGCAGGAGTCTTCTCCAGCACCACAGTTCAAAGGCCTCAATTCTTTGGCGCTCAGCCTTTCTTATGGTCCAACTTTCACTGCCATACGTTGCAACTGGGAAGACCATAGCCTTGACTATACGCACTTTTGTTGACAGGGTGATGTCTCTGCTTTTTAGTGTGCTGTCTAGATTTGCCATGGCTTTCCTCCCCAGGAGCAAGCGTCTTTTAATTTCTTGGCTACAGTCCCCATCTGCAGTGATCTTGGAGCCCAGGAAAATAAAATCTGTCACTACCTCCATTTCTTCCCCATCTATTTGCCAGGAATTGAGAGGGCCAGATGCCATGATCTTGGTTTTCTTAATGTTAAGTTTCAACCCAAGTTTTGCACTCTCCTTCTTCACCTGCAACAAGAGGCTCTTTAGTTCTTCTTCACTTTCTGCTATTAGAGTGGTATCATCTGCGTATCTTAGGTTGTTGATATTTCTTCCGGCAATCTTAATTCCAACTTTTGATTCATCTAGCCCTGCCTTTCTCATGATGTGCTCTGCATATAAGTTAAATAGGCAGGGCGACAGTATACAGCCTTGCCGGACTCCTTTCCCAATTTTGAACCAATCAGTGGTTCCGTGTCCCATTCTCACTGTTGCTTCTTGACCCGCATATAGGTTTCTCAAGAGACAAATAAGATGGTCTGGTACTCCCATCTCTTTAAGAACTTGCCACAGTTTGTTATGATCCACACAATCAAAGGCTTTAGCATAGTCAATGAAGCAGAAGTAGATGTTTTTCTGGAACTCCCTAGCTTTCTCCATGATCCAGCGTATGTTGGCAATTTGATCTCTAGTTCCTCTGCCTCTTCGAAATCCTGCCTGCACTTCTGGTAGTTCTCGATCCACATACTGCTGAAGTCTAGCTTGTAGGATTTTAAGCATGACTTTACTAGCATGAGAAATGAGTGCAATGGTGCGATAGTTTGAACATTCTTTGGCACTGCCTTTCTTTGGAATTGGAATGTAAACTGATCTTTTCCAATCCTGTGGCCATTGTTGAGTTTTCCAAATTTGCTGGCAAATTGAGTGTAGCACTTTTACTGCATTGTCTTTTAAGATTTTGAATAGCTCAGCTGGAATACTGTCACTTCCACTAGCTTTGTTGTTGCTCAGCTTTTCTAAGGCCCACTTCACTTCACATTCTAGGATGTCTGGCTCGAGGTCAGTGACCACCTCATTGTGATTATCAGGGACGTTAAGCTCATTCTTGTATAGTTCTTCTGTGTAATTTTGCCACCTCTTCTTAATCTCTTCTGCCTCTGTTAGGTCCCTGCCATTTTGGTCCTTTATCATGCCCATTTTTGCATTAAACGTTCCCTTCATTTCTCCAATTTTCTTGAAAAGATCTCTGGTCCTCCCTATTCTATTATTTTCTTCTATTTCTTTGCACTGTTCATTTAAGAAGGCATTCTTATCTCTTCTAGCTATTCTCTGGAATTTTGCATTCAATTGGGTGTATCTTTCTTTTTCTCCCTTGCCTTTCGCTTCCCTCCTTTCCTCAGCTATTTGCAAAGCTTCCTCAGACAGCCATTTTGCTTTCTTGCATTTCTTTTTCTTTGGGATGGTTTTGGTTGCTACCTGTTGTACAATGTCGCGAACCTCTGTCCATAGTTCTTCAGGCACTCTGTCTATCAGATCTAATTCCTTAAATCTATTTGTCACCTCTACTGTATATTCAACAGGGATATGATTTAATTCATACCTGAGTGGCCTAGTGCTTTTCCCTACTTTCTTCAGTTTAAGCCTAAACTTTGCAAGGAGAAGCTCATGGTCTGAGCCACAGTCAGCTCCTGGTCTTGTTTTTACTGACTGTATAGAGCTTCTCCATCTTTGGCTGCAGAGCATATAGTCAATCTGATTTCTGTGTTGACCATCTGGTGATGTCCATGTGTAGAGCCGTCTCTTGGGTTGTTGGAAAAGAGTGTTTGCTATGACCATTGTATTCTCTTGACAGAATTCTATCAGCCTGTGCCCTGCTTCATTTTGCACTCCAAGGCCAAACTTGCCTGTTATTCCAGTTATCTTTTGGCTTCCTACTTTAGCATTCCAATCCCCCATGATGATAAGAACATCATTTTTTGGTGTTAGTTCTATAAGGTGCTGTAGTGCTTCATAGAACTGGTCAATTTCATCCTCTTCAGCACTGGTGGTTGGGGCATAGACCTGGACTACTGTGATATTGAATGGTTTGCCTTGGATTCGAACTGAGATCATTCTGTCATTTTGAGGATTGTATCCCAGTATTGCTTTTCCTACTCTTTTATTGACTATGAAGGCTACTCCATTTCTTCTGAAGGATTCTTGCCCACAGTAGTATACCTGATGGTCATCTGAATTAAATTCACCCATTCCTGTCCATTTTAGTTCGCTGATACCTAAGATGTCAATGTTCAGTCTTGTCATCTCTTCTTTGACCACGTCCAGTTTTCCTTGATTCATGGATCTTACATTCCAGGTTCCTATGGAGAAAAAATCTTTACAGCATCGGACTTTCCTTTCACCACCAGACATATCCACAGCTGAGCGTCCTTTCGGCTTTGGCCCAGTCGCTTCATTCTTTCTGGCGCTACTAGTACTAGCCCTCTGCTCTTCCCCAGTAGCATATTGGACACCTTCCGACCTGAGGGGCTCATCTTCCAGCGTCATATCGTTTTGCCTTTTGGTACTGTCCATAGGGTTTTCATGGCAAAGATACTGGAGTGGTTTGCCATTTCCTTCTCCAGTGGATCACGTTTTGTCAGAACTCTCTGCTATGACCTGTCCGTCTTGGGTGGCCCTGCACGGCATAGCTCATAGCTTCATTGAATTACGCAAGCCCCTTCGCCACGACAAGGCAGTAATCCATGAAGGGGAGACTATCATTGTGCCCTGATAAATGCTAAACTGGTTCAATGTATGTCTCTCTGCTTGTCAGAAATGCCATTTTTGCCTATTTTAAGGGCCTTTTTGTAGCTGATAAAGAGAGGAAATGTTATGGATGCATGCAACAGCATGACATTTTCCTAATAAGCATAGGCATCTTCTCCAATGAATATTGATCTCCCCCGAGGGAAGCTGGCAGTATACTCGCTTTCCCCTTTGTTTCGGGGCCAATTTACACCATAGCCTGAATTGCTGGCTGTCAATTCAGAAGCTGCTTCTGTCCTTGCTTATCTTCCATTCATGAACACTACACTCATATTGTAGAAAGGGCAACCTAATTGCAATTTTTTTTTATTACATTTATATCCCGCCCTTCTCTGAAGACTCAGGGCGGCTTACAAGCTTAGCAGTAGCCTTCATTCTATGTATATGCCTGCTTGTTAGGGCTTTCACACACACCCCAAGCGGCATTATTACAAAGTCAGCTTATTGCCCCCAACAATCTGGGTCCTCATTTTACCTACCTCGGAAGGATGGAAGGCTGAGTCAACCTTGAGCCTGGTGGGATGCGAACCTGCACTAATTGCAGGCAGCTGGTGTTACAATTCTTGTCACCTTGGGAAAAAGATATTCTGGAAATTCTTAAAATAGCAATTCAAAAGAGAGGAAAGTTCTACGCCTATTTCCCTTCTGTTCTCCCACTCCTTCTTTTTCTAAGGTAGAGATGGATGCAGAAAGAACAATGGAGGCTGGATAGACAGACGGGTTCTCTCCTCCTCCCTACTCTTCCTGTTCCCTCTCTGTCACTGAGCATTGTCGGAAGAAAAGTCTTCATTATGGTTCCTCCAAGCGGGGAATAAACATGGCAACTGCTTTGGGAAGAAGGTTGTAGTTTATTGCAGATGGATCCAACAGAAAAGAGCGAGAGAAGAGAGAGACCACATGTGGGTAGTGAGTTTTTATACCCCCTGGACTCTATTGTCTGGAGTTATTTCCTGTTTCAAGCTTTGTATTTCCTTTGTCACGTATTCTGTCCTGAGCCCAGGTGTGCCCCTCTAGGATTCTTGCTGGTTGTCTGTCCCAGCCCACCTCCCTGGGGGCAGGGTATGTAGATTTTAGATGTCTGAAGTCTTCTTAGCTTCAACCTTCCTGAATGGTTTACATCTGCATTTCTATAGAGTTGGTTTCTGTTTGGGGAAGGGAGACTTGGGGCTATTAAGAAAAACTGGTCATGCTTTTCTGCCTTTTCTGCCTTTTTTGGAAATGTATTTTCCTGCCCTTTTAATATTTCCTTCTCTGGGGAGCTGACTTCCCACAGCATACAGCAGGATTCAAACATTAGTGACCCTTGGGGCTTACGGATTCTCCAAGGGCTTCTATAACAGTGTATCTATTATGCCTTCAAAGGCCCTTAACTACTGTCATCCTTGCTTGCAGGCAACATGACTTTCTAACAAAATGTATACATTGATTACATTTCTTTCAACCAATCTATTGGGAACTGATCTGCATTCTCCAAATGTCAATCCTGGTTAAAGATTGTCACATTTTCTCCTATGATCTGAAATTACAAAGTTTAAGCCTACTTGGACCCCTGAACAAATGAATCATGTGTGGAGAAAGCTTTAACATTTAATCCTTCTTTGTAGCCACAGCTGTATAAATCACCAGTTCCTTTGATCTTATTTGGTGCTTATTGGTAAGATACAGAGAAAAACCAGTGAGAAATTTGATAAATTATATTGACAAGAAGGCTCTTTATCTCATCCTAGATCTGTTCTTTTGCCTTTAACTAAGTAAATGTGACATTTATTCTTATATATCCCCCTTCTTCTATTTCCTCAAGGAAACACTTAACCCAGTTGTGTGCATTTTTCATTGTGTACTTCCTTTGTCTTAATCAGTACTGATTCTTTTAATCACTTCCTGTATTTCTTTCTCATAGAAGCTAAATATCTTGGGAATACAGTATTATATCTATTTGTTTTTAGCAGATATCTACTATGTCTTGAACATTTGGCAATCTAATACAGATTAAGACAAAATAAAGGGATTTAAGATTCTTTAATTACACTGAAGGCTGTTGATCTGGCTCGAATCCAGTTCAAGCTCTGTGGAAATGACCTTATATAGCTGTTTTGGTTGTTTGACTCTATAGAGCTTGGAATTTGAAAGGGAAAGGCTGCATTTAGACATCGTGCTGAATTCTGCTTTAGGTTAGTTTTTCTCAATATAATCCTCTCCAGGTTGTTTTCAGACAACAGAGGTATGTTAAAGTATGAGCTTAATATACTGTACCTAATTTATTACTTATTTTAGTTTTAAAAATACAAGAAAATTATTTGGATTTTTTCCTTTTCCCAATCCGTTCTTCCCCTTCTTCCAAGTATTGCCTGCAGAAGATAACAAAGATGGATTTTTTTCCTTTATATCCTGTGTCAGTTGTTTAGATTACTACAAATACTAAACCAATCCATCACTTGTATGCACTATGGCAGTTTATTTTTGCAGCAATAAAAAAAAATCAAGGAGTTGGTTACTTTGCTTTTCCAATGGAGCTGCTTCACAAACAACCTGACAGATAGCTCAGCAAATGGAGACTTTCCCCTTGTATGCCAGAGGCACTGAAGCTCATCATGCAGGTCTCTTGACAGGAGGTGGAGAATTCAATAGTGAGAAATTCTAAGAACAGCCAAAAGAAAAGCTCACATTGGGTCTTCAAATTTCTAGCTGAAGGCACACCTCACTTAATAGATCTGCCATGCCATCATCAAAAGAACAGTTTGTGTTCCAGAGTTGTGGGTGCTCCATCACTGGCGGTCTTCAAGAAAATATTTGACAGCCATTTGTCCAGGAGTTCTCCTACCTTAGGCAGGGCATTGGAGTAGAAGACCTCCAAGGTCCCTTCCAGCCCTATGATTCTATGGTTCCTCTACCTTTGTAACCCTACTTCTTAGTTAGAGCTGTGCTACAGCAAATTTTGTCTGCTACAACCAAGAATTCCAAGGTGTGCAATCTCCATCACCACCATTCAGGTAATATGGATCTAGGTGGATTAATATGAAACTCAAGATCTTAAATTTTAAAATCTCAGGTCAGCAAAGTCAGGCCCCATGCATGGACAATAACCACGGCTGAAGTCCACTTTTTTTTCCCTCAAGACTTTAAGCGTGAAAAAACATGTCAAGTGTTAAGGATCTGTCTCTGAGTAAAATATAAAATCCTTCCCTAGTATATCTTTTAATAAATAATTTAACATAATGTTTCTTTAAAGAAATATTCCATGTGACAAAGCAACGTAATTCCTTCCTTTTAATTCAAGCAATGGTTGAATCTATGCATTTTCCTTGTGGAATTTCATAAATGCAGCATAGGGTTAATCTTCATGGAGCAACCAAATAGAGAAATACGAAATAACATACTTTGTCCCACAATTATCCATATACAATATAGTTTATAGTCTAGGCTTGTTGCTTCAGAAAATTCTTGATGAGAGCAGCTGCTTCTGTTCAAGCAATTCTTTCTTCTCTCACCAATCAGGAGTCGTTGGTTGGGTTTTTAGAGTCATCTTTATTTTTCAATATGTGATGGAAGCAAACAAAATTGGATTTCAAATGTGGCGGTGGATAGCTAGAGAAAAGACTTTTTCTTTTTGAAAAGAGCTCTTTGACCAACTTTATTTAACAAATTTGGCAAAGGCTCCAAGCCTACACCCAGCACTCTAAAGACCTTGCCAAAAACAAAATGAAATTGCAGAGCATAAGAAATGTGCCACAATCAGCATTCAGCTTCAAACATGCTGCCGCTGAGCTGAACACTGTAATTACAATTACAACTCTGTGATGCCTTGTGTATAAATTATTCAAATTAAACCACATAGATTATTCAAATTTTATCTGCAAGAAACACTTCTTCAACAAACAAAAAAGAAGAAAAGAAAATCCCAGCTAATAATCACATACAGCGTGTTGCTTTTTTCTACAAAATGCCAAGCCATAAAAAGGTTTCATCTAAAGAACAGTTTGGTTTTAGAACCAGCCGTTGCAACATGAAAAGAATGGGCTTATTTCAAGTTAACTTAATCATGCCATATATTCATGGTTTTCAGCTTCAGAGCGCTGATTGGCAATACCTGGCCATTCAGAAGAGAAACAATTTTATAACAAGAATGCTGGAAGGCCAAGAACTGAGCTCTTAATTCAGCAGCACATTTCTTTCTGCAAATTTTATCATTATCAGTTCTTCTCCTAAGAATTGTAGTATCAAAACATCTAACTGCTTGGCCTAGACATGATTAGTTCTGCAGTATTCTTTACAATTTTATTTTAAAACGGTCACTGGGTTTCAAAATACCATTCCTCCTTTGGAACACCCCCTCCAGAGAAATCCTATTTAGCAAAAGCTGACAAATTCATTGGAAGTTTTCATGAAGAAAGCAAGCTGGATTAATTTATGCTTTCTCTAAAAGCTCAAATGTTATGATTTCTGCAAACATCACATGTCAATGATAAAACTGTCTTTGTTATAAATTCACTAGCCAGCATCCATTCAATCTAATAGTTCAACTGACGCTCAAGCATCTCTGCTGCTAATATTTTGTATACAAATTTACCTGCAAGGGAGAGAGAACATCCAGCTGTGCATGTGAAAAAGAATGAGAGTATTGCTTGGAAAACAAGCATTATTTATAAGTTATTTTCTGGAGTCTTTTATTTCTATATCTCAATGGCATAAAATCATTCCCCACTTCTTCTACTAGTTGCAGATTTATTTTAAGATAAAACCGCCCAAAATGGCAAAGCAGCCAATGTAATTCATGGTGACAAAGATACCTCAGCAGACAGATCTACTAATGTATAGTGAAAAAAGAAACCAACAGAATAAAATAATTTTTATTGTCATTGTGTAACTCACAATGAAATGAAGTGCTGTCCACAGTGCATACTACACACAAGTAAAAACCACAAATAAGAACATACATTATATACACACATCCTTCACATTCTATTCACCATTGCACTGCCCCTAATATTGCACCTCAATGTTGCACTATACAGTGGTATTTAATACAGCTTTGGGATAAAAACTATTTTTCAGCCTATTTGTCTTTGTTTTTATTATCCTGTACCATCTTCCAGATGGTAATAGTTCAAAAAAAGATTGTCCAGGATGAGATGAGTCTTTAAGAATATAAAGTCTTTGAGATTAGACCTGTGATGACCTGCCAAGCAAAAGAAAAACAAGATAAGCCTCTTGCCAGTCAACTGGGGAAGTCTGCTAGATGCGTTTTGATAACTTTCCACTTTTACCTCTCAGGTAGGCTACAAAAATACAGATTCAATGCCTTGAATCTCTAGTTGAAAACTCCTTAAAACAGAATTGGGGGAAACTAGAGCCCTTTGATTCTGGACTACAACATCCATGAGTTTTAATTCCTGAAGGAGGTTGGTGAGAGCAGGAGATTCCAGGTTATTTACTGTTATAATGAGTTTCTAAGGCTTCTTTGTTTTTGGCTACAAAGTAATGTCCATAGATTAGGCAAGGGGAAAAATTGCTTGCATCAAACAATTGTATGCAAGTACACAAGAGATGGTGCTTGCATCTTGAATCACCACACATTTTGCCAAAAGCTCAGCTTGTTTCAGATGCCCCAGTAGTCTCACCTGAATATCTCAAATTATTAGTGGTTCACTTTGCAGTTTGGACTCCAACTGTCATGTCTTCCAATCCTGCCATTCTTATAATATATTCACTATGTTCAGTTAAACAATTATAAGCACAAGGTACATTCTTTCCTTTCCCTTCCTGAGTCTGAACGATTGTTTCTCCAGTTCTGTCAGTAACTTCTTATTTCTTATACACCTTCCTTGGAAAAAGAATCAGATGGAATGATTTGCACAGTAAAGCAAATTAAGCCTGTTAGTTACAAATGCCAAACCTCTTCCACAACGTCCCAGACTCTGTTGCAAATGTTGTATATTTTTTTTCTTCTGCTGTACTTGGATTCTGAAAAGTGTTTAACTAGGAAAAGTTGCACTCACTCATCACATTCAGCCATTATTTATTCAATGGGCCATTTTTATTGTCCATGTTTTGAATTTATTTCAAATGTTTTATCTGGCATTCCATTGCACAACTCATATAAAGAATTAATTGAAACAAATATTTCCACATAATTGTCAAAAAGAAAAGAGAAAATGTGAGGCTCAAAGATTCATAGAAGAGTTAGTAAGAGTTAGAAGGTACTTTCAAGGTCATCTCATTGAAGGCTTTGTCAATTATACAGCATGCCCAATAGATTTACTTATCAAATTTATACATGACCATATAGACTCTATTAAATACTATTGATGCTAACTACATAACATCAATGTTCAAATGTGATAATTAGGGTTGTGAGATGACATTAATGGCAGGCAATCACTTCCTTCCTTTCTTCCATGGTAAAACACATTTTTGTCATGGGGTAAATAATGATTTAATTCATACTTAATGCTAAGTCATAATGTGATTGGTTTGTTTTGGTCTCAGTATATGTGACTCTGGCTATAATAGCTTAGCATTGTTTGAATCAGAGCATTGGGACTTTTAATTAACATACCGTAGTTAAAATATTTTGATAAAGAAACACAAGTGAATCAAACCTATGGGTATCTAACCTGGATTCCACATTCTTCCATCTTCATGTTGCTTTTAGTGTTAAGCTCAACCTGTTTTCTCAAATGAAAGGTGCATATTCATGTTCCAATCCATCAAAAAAGTTCAAGATGGAAGAAATGAGAGTTACACAATCTGCACACATCCTCCAAACAGCCCTAGAATCAGCTATGCAGGAAAAAAATTGGAGCAATGTATTAGGAGAAACAACTTAATGACTTTCCAGATGCCATTCTTTTCCCAATAAAGTTAAAGATGTAAAAGATTGACAGGGATCTTCAGCAGATATATATGGACCTAATTGTCTTAGGAGTTAAGACAGGATCCCTGAAAAATATATATAATATTACAACCTGGGCAATATTATTGATAACCTGGTCTGTTGCAATCAGTACTGAAAGCCAATCTTAGCACTTGCTAATGATATGTTTCATTGAAATACATTCTTGAAAACTGAACTATCTCTTGCTCTTGACTACATCCCAAGAAGTTACCTATTTTAGTAAACAAAAATAAAACTCTCTCATCCAAATTTTTCCTTCTTTTTTATAGGAAGATACTTCATTTTGGTCATTTCCTCTATCTTCCTTAGCAGCACCACAGGAAGGATTTGTTTGGATGTTCAGGTAGAGAAGCCAAGTAAGCAATAATCAAAGCCTTATTCCTTTTTCTTACTACTCTGGCTTCATTGTGTCCCCTCTTAGTAGCTGCTTTGCAATATTGATTTCTGGATCCTCTTTGTCCTCAAAGATGGGAAATTAAGTCAGGGTCATACTTCAGCATGTTAATGGTGCTCTTCTGATGGAGGAGACCTGATAGGATGATAAAAGCATGAGAGGATGATGTATGTATGTACGTTTTTTGCCGGTCCTTTAAAAGGTCCCAGCCAGCATCTATGGTTCTTCTATTAGCCACGAAGCATACTGGCTAACTTTGAATCATTAATTATCTATCACCATTGCTACTTGTCAGGACTATCATTGGGATAGAAAAGTTGCAGATGCTGTTAGGCAGGAGAGGCCAGTGTGCCACCTTGATGATAGTTCTGACAAGTAGTAACAGTGAAAAATGATGACTATTCATAGTGGAATGAAAAGTGGGAGCTGGATCTTCCCAATCCAAATGCAACTCCAAATCACCCCAGCCGAGGGCTTGGAAACATTGCCATGGAAATCGTAAACAAATAAATCAATTTTATTAGAGTTTATATTTGCAATAGTAAAAACTGGAACAACCTAAAAGAAGGAAAGAGTAGAGAGAAAGAGTTAAAAAGTGCAAAAGAAAAGGAAAAAGTAGAGAAAGGGAAGCAAGAAAGATGCAAATACAGTAAAGAAAAAGAAAAAAATATTTATATTTTATATTTCTTAACCACCCATCACCCTCAGAGAAGTGATTTCCAACTTTCATCACCATAAACAATTTAAATAACTTTTCACCTCTTCTTAATTTATAAACAATGATCTTCCCATCTCTTATCTACAAACAAATCCATAAAGCATCATTATTTCAATCTTGATGTCAACAAAAAATTATTAAGGATTTCAAGAAATAAAATGCATCTATTTTAACCTTGACCAAATAGGCCAACTTTATTTAATTCTAACAATCTTTAGTCCATTTAGGTAATTTCATTTCTTTTTTATCTCTTCTCACAAGATTCATCCAAGCTTTAACAAACCTAAGGAAGAAGCAAAGAGCTTGTAATATAGATAGAATAGAACATAAGGGTAAAGTAGTGTATCAGCAGAATCTTATTAAAAAGACTTTTGTTGATTTTTATTCTAAGTTGTATGCTAGAGATAAGATTAGAGATGTAGATATAGATGAATATTTGATAAAAGCCAATATTCCTGTTCTTACGCAAGAACAAAAGGAAGGGATGAACCAATTGATAAATGATGAGGAATTTTTTTTAGCAATTAAACAATTAAAAGTGGGTAAAGCGCCGGGAACTGACGGTCTGACTGCTGTTTACTATAAAAATTTACAGTTAGAAATGGTGGAACCTTTAAGGGAACTGTTTAAGACAATTCAATTGGGAGGAGGGGTGCCTCCATCGTGGAAAACTGTTTTTATTTCGTTGATCCCGAAGGAAGACCAGGATGCCACCCAAGCTAAAAACTACAGACCAATATCGCTTTTAAATACTGATTATAAGATATTTGCAAAAATCTTAGCTAACAGATTAATGAAGGTAATGCAACAAGTGATTCATAGTGAAACTGGATTTATAAGTGGTAGACAAATGAAGAATAATGTGAGACACATTGTAGATCTATTGGAATTTTTGGAAAGAAATAATCAGATCCCTGCAGCGCTGATCTTTTTGGATGCTGAAAAAGCCTTTGATCAATTGGATTGGCAATTTTTGATGAAAGTATTAGAGAAAATGGAATTTGGGGAAAAATTTCTACAACCTATTAGGGCAATATATCAAAAGCAAACAGCCCGTATAATAGTAAATAACAGTTTGACGGAACCATGTAATATTGAAAAGGGTACAAGGCAGGGGTGTCCGCTGTCACCTTTATTATTTGTTTTAACATTGGAAATATTACTGATTAAAATACAAGATTCGAACAAAATCAGGGGAATCCAAATAAGAGATCAGGATTATAGACTGAGGGCGTTTGCGGACGACCTGGTTATTACAGTAACTCAGCCGGATTATTCAGTTGTAGAATTGATGGAGATAATAATGTTATATGTGAAAGTTTCTGGATTTAAGATAAACATACAAAAAAACAAAATATTGTCTAAGAATATGACTGTATTACAAAAGGCTGTTTTAGAAGAGCTAATGGGATTTGAAATAGTTAAAAAGATTAAATATTTGGGGATATATTTGTCAGCCTCAAATGTGAAGCTATATAAAAATAATTATGAAATGTTATGGAGAAAAATACAAAAAGAATTAGATAGTTGGGAAAAATTACAATTATCTTTATTGGGAAGAATTGCAGCAGTGAAAATGAATGTTTTGCCAAAATTTTTATTTTTATTTCAAATGATACCTATACTTAAAAAGGATTTAAATTTGGAGGAATGGCAAAAAGGAATTAATAAATTTGTTTGGGCAGGGAAAAAGCCACGAGTTAAATTTAAGATAATGCAAGATACGCGTGAAAGAGACGGTCTTAAAATGCCTAATTTTAAATTATATTATGAGGCTGCTGCTCTGTCATCGATAAGTGACTGGTTTAACTTAACACAAGGGAGATTATTAAATCTTGAGGGTCATGATTTGTTATTTGGTTGGCATGCATATTTACTGTATGATAAGAAGGTGGATAATGTGTTTAAGATACATATTTTAAGGTATGCTCTGTTGCGAGTTTGGAAAAAGTATAGACATAAGTTAAATTACAAGATACCAATTTGGGCAATACCTAAACATGCAATAGAAAATATAAATGTGGGATTTAAACATGATAAGACTACATATAAGGAAATCTTAAGTTTAGAAAGGAATGTATGGCAATTAAAGCCATATAATATCTTAAAAGAAGAAAAGATTGTACAAACTTGGTTTCAGTATGGGCAATTACAGGCAAGATGGAAAGAAGATCAGAAAGTTGGTTTCTCGATGATTGATGAAAATTTGGTAAAACAAATTAGAGATCAAGGTCAAGCAAAAATTTTAAAAAATTATAAAAATAAAAAAAATAACAAACCTCTTTTGTAAATCCAATATAAAAGAATTATCCAGGTCATTCTCTTAGTTTATTATTTGATTTTTAAAGCACCAACCAATTTCTTTTGCAAGTCCAATGAAACATAATTCAGGTAGCCTTTCATTTGCAGATGCACTTTCAATGTCAGTTCTATCTCTGGCTTATCAGAAAAAACTTATTCCTCTTCTGCCATTTCTTCCAAGATATCTTTGGGATATAGTCTACCCATACAAGCAAACATCTCTATTGATATTAACTTCCAATTTCATTTTCCAAAAGTATCCTTCAGTATTGCCGGTGTTATGATATTTTGCATCATTCTGAAAAATGATTAATATGTAATTTCTAAATACAATTGGAAAATGAAGTATTTAAACGTAGTGTCCTTTTAATGGCACTGACTATAATTTGAGCAAAGTTGGCTATTGCCTCATCTCACAGTACTCAAAACCTAACCAAAACCTATGTCTTGTGGTCTTCTCGTGAGGAGCAACTCCCTGGAACACTTAGGGATAATCTCTCGTTCTCTTTTTATCTGGAGAGGTTCAAATAGCTAGTCTACACACCAGTTCTTTGTACTTCACTATGATTGTCAGCACTGCTATTCTTGGAGCTATTTTCAATCCACCATTTCTTCCTCCAGAAATCCAAATAAAACTTTATTTTTAACAAAGACTCTATTTTTAAAAATAAATATTCACATCTCCCTTAAACTGTGTCTGCAGCTCTCCAAGAGAGTCACATCTCACAGTTTGTTAAGCCCCAATATTGATGAAGCATAAACCAGGAAAAATTCTACCTAGGCCAGAAGAATTTGAAAGATAAAGTCTCCTTCCGATTAAATCATAACTCTTGATGACTTCACACATGCTGATAACATTAATAGCTTTCCATGGCCTTGTTCCAGGTTTTTTTAGCCTAGCTTACTGTCCTGGTATTCTTTTGTGGTGTCCCACTAAGTATTGGCCAGATCTGACCCTACCTAGCATTTTCAAGATCAATCAAGATTGACAAGGTGCTTTGTGGATCAGAGGTGAATAATCTTTTGACAGCTTCTTGACTTGTTTACATTTTCACGTATCTGGGTCCTTCAATAGTACAGCAGTCCCTAATAGTGGCACAAATACCTGAAAACAGGGAGCACCAAATGAGAACAGAAATTAGAACTAGACCAGGGATAAAACTCATCCATCAGTTGCTGAATAATGGCCACACAGCTAATTGGAATTCTGCTCATTTAATCCTTTTTTCAGAACCACACTAGGACTGTTTAATAGAAACAATTATAAAATGCAAATACCAAAGAGCTGCAAATACCATGTAGGCAATTTATAATTTCCTGAAAGAAATGCTGGGCACTTTGCACAAACACTGTTCTTGATGTCCATCTTCCTCTCCATTGATTTTTTTTTATTAGGTAAACTACTCACACGGACATGGCACAAAGAGCTTCAACCCATGACTGAACTGCAGAGCCCAAAACCTAAAGCAAGCTTAGCCCATTTGAATGGAACATCAGGATACAATGAAAGAGAAGCACAAGAAGCCTTTTAAAATACCTGCAAAGCTTTTGATTTCACCTCCAGTTTGATCGGTGAATGAACAGAGGGCTGTAGCTGAATTCCCAGGATGGCTCCTTTATGTTCATTCAATAGCAGATGATAGTTAGGGATTAACCAGGGCAGAGGAAAAAGAAATGATGCACAGGAGGGCTTGGCAAACTCCCAGATGTTGGAGTCTGGGTTCTCAAGCCTACTACCTCCTCCCCAAACTACACTAAGCATCCAACCAGTCTCTCAGTTACCTTACAAGAGAAGAAAGGCATTGTTTAAATTTCCATTTCTTCCCTCCATTGCTTTATACGCTGAAAACAAGGATCAGCATATTTTCCCTCCTAATTGGGGATGAAATCTTCCTAAAAGGAAGGAAGAGTCCACTGGACAAAATGCCAGCACAAACTTATCTGCTCTACTGAAACCAACACAGTTTAGAATGCCCGATTCAGTTAAACACCTCATAACCCCCCCCCCCAAACTGCTTTAGCCTAAGGCAGACCATTCATTTATCTAATTCACAGTTGTTAGCACTGGATGGAAATTGCTCTCAATGCATTTCAAGCAAGATTGGTTTTTTTTCCTAGAATTTTCAAGGATTGGACCTGGGACTTTTGGCAAACAGAACATGTGCTTTATGGTTCAGCCCCAGCTGCTCGTGTCTCCGTTTGCTCTGTTCCTGTCCATGCATCTTTCTTTTCCAGATTCCTGGCAGTTTAATAATCAGGACAGAATAAATATGGGAAGCATGCCTTTTCTCCCTGTAAAAGCATGCTACAACTTAATCCTGTAGCCACCCACTATACACATTCTTTGGAAACAGTTGGACTGGTCAGTGTGTCATCTCTCACCATCATTGTGTGAGTAATTTGAAGAGAGCTATTGTCAATTAGGATTCAACCTCCTTCTGTAATATCACTTTCTACTAGCTATTTATAACCACATATCTCATTCATCCTTCCCGATAACATCTATTCAACACTGGTTCAACCTTCCTTATTTATTTAGGCTAAGCAAGTACAAAACAAGTACAAAATGAGACAGAAATCATCTCCCTTTAAATGTTTTTGCTTTCCATGGCATGGTGCAGTGCAGATGTGAAAGCTGCACCTGCCGAACGTCTCTCTCCAAAAGAATATGATGGAAAACAGTATCTGCTGGCTCTGGCCATGACAATCTCACTCCCTACTCCTTCCTCTCCTGAATCTTCTTGCATCTATTGTGACGCATGTACGAGTGCAAACATAGCACTTCTGGTAAAAAAAAAATATTTATTATTTATTTAGCATATGGCGGAAGTTACATTTGCCAGGAGACTACAATGTTAATGCAGAATAATAGTTTGGCTGCCTAAGATTGCTAGCACTGTTTGGTTCCATCTTGTTTGCTTTCCAAGATGTACCACAGGGAGTGAGCTAGCTGCAAACTAGAAAGAAAGACAAGCCGCTTTCCGGGGCCCTCTCCCTCCCCAAAGCCCCCTTGCAAATGGTGTTGCGTCCAGCCAGCAGGATTCTAACCATACAAAGTACCAGCTCGTCTCCCCACCAAAATGGTACCTATTTATCTACTCGCATAGAACATGCTTTTGAACTGATAGGTGGGCAGAAACTGAGGCAAATGACAGGAGCTCATCCTGCCACACGGTGCTAGGCCTCAAACCACTAGAGCAAAGACAATCTCCAGCATTATTTAGCCACCGAGCCATCACGCCTCTAATAAATCAGAATCAGATCCCACCTTCGTCGCCAGTGCTCTATCGGCTTGAAAAAGCAGGCGAGACAGCTGGCTAATGAAAACCTTTTATTTCAGAACCAGGCAAAGAACAGACTTACAGTGCTTCTATTTATACTCCAGCTGGTCGGTCGGCGACCAATCAGGGCTGTGCCGGTTTCCCGCTTGTTCAAGCGGGCCAATCGGCGAAGGAGAGGTTTGACAGCCCGGAGCTGTCAAGCTAGCTCGCGACTGTGCAGTAACCAGTGGTTCTTGACAGCCGAGAGCTGTCAAGCGGTTGCGCTTGCGCAGTAGCATTCCGGCAGCTTTTGACAGCTGTCAAAAGCTGCCGAAGGTTTACCTCATAACTGGAACTTGGTAACATAACGTTAATGTGTGAATACACAACATTATAGATTTCATACATACAAATAATCCTCTTCAGACTTTTTCACTAAGTATGAGAAGGTTGGATAAGAAAAGGCAGAAGGCACAGCCATAGTGGGGCACAGCCATCTTACAACGTAGGTGCTTTGCTGTGTTTACCTCCAACACATTTTCTAAATATCAGAACAAAAGCCAAAAGCTCAATAATATTTCCACTATCTGCAGATCTACATTCCAGTCTGTAGACTTTCATGGTGCTATTAAAAAAAAAACCTTGCTCTCAAGATATAGTTTCTCCACGGGCCATCCATCATCTATAGATTTCAGACTTTCTATTTTAGCAGTAATTCCCCAGTGATAATGAGACTGTATTCGATGCACTATTCTTCAAAAGTGCAAATATTCTACTTTATGCCTGCAAACTGGGTTTCTCTAGACAGCTGCAGGCAGGCAACAGTGAGTTCTGTGATTCATTAAACATGATTTCAACCAAAAAAACATGGAAATCACTCAGGTACCTCTTGATCATTTTGAACATAAAGATGATGGATGGTTCAGCGCCTCGGCAAAGAGACAGATGACAACCAGATTCACAAGCTGCAGAACAACCTCACATTGAATGAGAGCCAAAGCAGCTGAGAATAGTAGACAACATGTCACAATGGGAAACTGGCATTAGTAAATGGGAATATTTATGATGAGCTATTGAGAAAGAGTTTATCTTAATACCCTGCCAAGCCTTCCACTCACACAGCTGTATGGGTTTATCCCTTGTCTGTCTTTATAAAAGTGCAATGGCTTGAATATCCTCTCTGATTATTTCTCCCTGTTTAAGGATTAATAACACAGCAAAGCAGGCAGAAGATGAATTTTTTCCTAAAGCAAGAGAAAACTATTTTACTAATTATGTTAGTTTTGCAAATAAACAGTTTCTTTAAAAATTTACAAATGCAAAGGAGGATAGATAGATAGATAGATAGATAGATAGATAGATAGATAGATAGATAGATAGATAGATAGATAGATAGATAGATAGATGGATGGATGGATGGATGGATGGATGGATGGATGGATGGATGGATGGATGGATGGATGGATGGATGGATAGATAGATAGATAGATAGATAGATAGATAGATAGATAGATAGATAGATAGATAGATAGATAGATAGATAGATAGATAGATAGGTAGGTAGGTAGGTAGGTAGGTAGGTAGGTAGGTAGATAGATAGATAGATAGATAGATAGATAGATAGATAGATAGATAGATAGATAGATAGATAGATAGATAGATAGATAGATAGATAGATAGATAGACAGATAGGTAGGTAGGTAGGTAGGTAGGTAGGTAGGTAGGTAGATAGATAGATAGATAGATAGATAGATAGATAGATAGATAGATAGATAGATAGATAGATAGATAGATAGATAGATAGATTGATAGATGATTGATAGATAGATAGATAGATAGATAGATAGATAGATAGATAGATAGATAGATAGATAGATAGATAGATAGATATCAACTGTCATATTTCATTTCAAATTGCCTTAGAGAATATTGAGATCTGAATGATAAAACAGCATTGGTGGCAAAGAGGCAGCACTGACACCATGAGACTCTCAAAGCAGCTACAGAAAGCAGAATCTTCTGCTCAATCCAGAATAATAGCAGTGGTACCGATCTTTTGTATCAGCTTTAATAATTTGGCTTGACAGCTTGATAGCTAGACCTATCATTAGAAAGCGGATGCTGAAGGATGAGCGATGATGACAAATGCAAAGACAGGCTCTGTGCATCACCCGCCCTGGCCAGGGCTGTTACATTCAGGTTCAAGCAAGAATGCTAGAAGATCCTCAGTTGGAAGGCACCCTTTGATGTGCAACCATTAAGTCCAACCCCTGTTCAGTGTAAGAATCCAAATTAAAGTATCCCTGACAGAGAGCTGTCCAGTTTTTGCTTAAACCCATCCAGCAAAAGGGAGCTCACCAACTCCCTTAGTAATTAGTTGCACCATTGAATTGCTGTCTATCATTAGGGAAATTTTCAGTGAGAATCTGCCTCCCTGTATTTAAGACCATATCTTGGGTCCTGCACTCAGGGATGATAAAGAATAGGTCTTGACCTGATGTCCTTTTGATGCATTTGAAAAGAGCTTTGATATCTCCTCAAGGTATATATTTCCATTTCTTTCACTCTCCCTTTGTGTAACCAGGTTCTTAGTTTCCTGTTCCAATTATTAGTCTGAATTCTTTTCAAAGAGCAGCATCAAGAGCTGGACACAATCCATGAGGCAGGGTCAAGCCAATACAAAATAGAACTGGTCTCTTATTTTGTATCATTTACATGTATATTGATGCCATTGCAGCTTGTTTCTGCAAGTTGAAAGTCATTTGACTTGGGCAACAGAAATCCTTTGAAAACACTAGAGACGTTACTCTGGTTTTACTTCTCAAAGCTTCATAATGGATCCTCACTGAAAGGCAGATTTCCATGCAAAAGGAAGCCAGGAACCATGTTCATTCCAACCATACTCCCAAAAAGGTTTTCCTATAAGGAAACCCTGGAATGGAAGAGAGATGAATTCCTGGACATTCCTAAGAAATCCAACATGATCTTTTGTAACAAATTTCTCCCTATGGAAGAGATATGAAATATGCATTATTAGTACAAACACATCTCTAGTGAATGGCCAGAGACAAATTTTTGTTATACATTTTTATCATAGATTCCATGAAGTACGTTTTGCTAAAGGATGGGGACTAAACCAAATTAAATTAGTCATCAAATTAGTCTCATGATTGGAAATGTTAATCTAGGTTTCTTTAAAAGAAAACCAACATTATAACACTTGCTATATACAGTTTTCAAATTGTAGAAATTAGGAATAGTTGCTCTTGGATATTAGGAATGAATTTTCTATGCTATCAAGGCTTGAAGGTGCTATAAAAGTTGTCTTCTGAAAAAAAAACCTGGGTGTTTAGGTGTAAAACAGCTGGGAGCAACATGCATGTGCCTCAGGACATGTGTGAAGAGATTGCCAGCTTGGTATAGTGAATAAGGCATTAGAAGGTGAGTACTAAGGGATGCGGTGGCTCAGTGGGTTAGGACGCTGAGCTTGTCGATCAGAAGGTCGGCAGTTTGGCGGGTCGAATCCCGAGTGCCGCGTAACAGAGTGAGCGCCTGTTACTCGTCCCAGCTTCTGCCAACCTAGCAGTTCGAAAGCACGTAAAAATGCAAGTAGAAAAATAGGGACCACTACGGTGGGAAGGTAACAGTGTTCCGTGCGCCTTTGGTGGTGTCTAGTCATGCCGGCCACATGACCACGGAGACGTCCTCAGACAAGCGCTGGCTCTTCGGCTTTGAAACGGAGATGAGCACCGGCCCCTAGAGTCGGAATCGACTAGCACACATGTGCGGGGGAGCCTTTGCCTTTTACTAATCCTGACTTAAGCACAAAGTCAGCTGGTGGATCTTGGGCCCATCTGTCAGCCCTAGGAAGGAAGCAAGGGCAACTCACTTCTGAAAAACCTTGAAAAGAAAACTGCAGGGACTTGTCTAGGAAGTTGCAAGGAGCACACATGTGCACATACACAAACACACAGAGACACAAGTGTGTGAATATTTAACTCATTTATCCATTTCTTTACATTGCGTACATGAGCATCTAGCAAAAAGCTCATTTAATGTTTTCCTTGAAATGTGCCTCTGTGCACATTTAAGTATCACTCTGTGCACTTTAAGTATCACTAAAAAAACACCTCCAGCATTACACATAACTTTGCTTGGGAGAGCAGATGAGAAGATCCTTTTGTGCGTCCCTTCCTTGGTAAGGACTCATTAGTCAAAGACCATGAAGTGGCAGAAAAGTCTGGGGCCTCAGACTAATTCTCCCTTTCATTTATTCATCCCTATGCCTCTTTCTTCCCAGTTCAATTATGCACTTTCTGCTTTTGTTCAGTGAATTGACACAGTGATGTGGACATAAGGAAATGTATGTTTCTTCTTCCTTATATGCACAGAAAAGGGAAGGAAGGAAGGAAGGAAGGAAGGAAGGAAGGAAGGAAGGAAGGAAGGAAGGAAGGAAGGAAGGAAGGAAGGAAGGAAGGAAGGAAGGAAATGGATGACAGATGAGTAAAGACTTTATTCAGAATTATATTTCGCAACATGAAAGTTAATGTGAATTTATTAACAGAAATAAACAGAGCACTTATACAATATAATTTGCTTCATGCAAAGGAAAAAAATCTGTTCAGTTCACATACAAAACACAATATTTCATCCTCTTTTTCTCCGAATGTATTTGATAAGTAGTAGAGTCAGACAGTTGTTAAGCTGTGCTGGTTACAAGTACAGCAGGGAAATGGGCTCAGATGATGACAAAGACATGTGGCTTTAGTTGATCCAATTGAAACTGCTACCTCAAGGTACAAGTAACCACTTCAAGAATTGTTTGGTTTTTCTTTAAATTTAAGAACTTCTGTTTTTTCTTCAATTTTCACAATATCTCATAAGGAACACTTAGCATTTTCCCCCTCCTTTCCCCATCACCAACATAGGAAAAACCTTAATAAATGCTCCAATTGCAATTCTGAACATGCTTTATAGCCAGTAAATCCCACTTTATTAATTCAATAGAAATTCTTTCTCAGTAAATATGACTTTAGCTTTCCTAAGGAATTTTTGAGTTTGCATACAAAATCAAGGACCTTTAGTAGCAGACTCTTGATAAAACGTCACATACTTCATTCAGTTTGTGCCTTAGCTATGTGTGCTTCTAGTTTCTGGAGCCTCTAAGGCTATTGGATAAAATTATCATTATTTAAAAATGAACAGCTCGTTGATCTCAAGATAATTAGAATGCAAACTGTAAGAAAAGGTAGTGACCTTTTGGTGACCTAATTCACCAATTTTTGATTTAACATAGCCTGTGAAGTGCTGAGTAATTACTCAGCATGTAGAAGGAAGTAAAGGTTCCATTTATAGCAAGACCAATTTAAGAAAAGAGTGTATAAATACAGAAGTCATTAATATATTTTCTGTAGCACCAGTATTTAATTGAGCCATTATACTACTTGCTCCCTACATGTTCAGACAAGAATTCTTTTGCCAGTATTTTTTTCCAAATGCAAAAATGGCCAACTGAAAGTGTACTTTCCCCAATTTTTGCTTCTAGCTTTGTGTTCTTTTTAATTGAAAGGGGGGGGGGGGGAAATGACATTTTGAGCTGAGGTCACTGCATTGTTTTTAGTTAAAGATAATTCTGTATTAAGGGACGCGGTGGCTCAGTGGGTTAGGATGCTGAGCTTGTCGATCAGAAGGTCGGCAGTTTGGCGGGTCGAATCCCGAGTGCCGCGTAACAGAGTGAGCGCCTGTTACTCGTCCCAGCTTCTGCCCACCTAGCAGTTCAAAAGCACGTAAAAATGCAAGTAGAAAAATAGGGACCACTATGGTGGGAAGGTAACAGCGTTCCGTGCGCCTTTGGCGTCTAGTCATGCCGGCCACATGACCACGGAGACGTCCTCGGACAAGCACTGGCTCTTCGGCTATGAAACGGAGATGAGCACCGGCCCCTAGAGTCGGAAACGACTAGCACGCATGTGCGGGGGAACCTTTACCTTTACCTTTAATTCTGTATTGCAGAAGTTAATAGGCCATTATTCTGAAATGTTGTGAATTCTCCCTCTATTCCGCAATGTGTAAGAAAATTATGTTGTTGTGCCTATTACTTGAGAATTTATTGCTTTCAAAATCATTCCAAGATCACCTAAAGAAATGACTAACTGAAGAACAATCACTTAGGTGATCCCATGAGATCTAATTGCAAGTGTGCACATGAATATGACCAGACTTCAACTAAACCAATGATCAACTACTAGAAGCTTAACCTCCCAAGAGGATGCTGTAAAGTTTTGCAAGCTTGTAAACCTGGTGTACGAGAGGGAGCTGCTCATTTTACTCACTCAATAAATATGATTCTCTTCTTGTCTAGCTGTTAAATTATATCAGATGGGCTGCCTGGAACTGAACAAAGTGAGAAAATAAACAGTGAATGTGATGACAGAGACACTTTATAGAAACAAAACATGGATGGGAAGAGAGTTTTTTTCAATAGTTCAGCCTACTAGGTCTCAAGTCATTCTTAGAATCAAACTCCTAAAGACCATTTGCACATTAGCTATATGGCAGTGACTTTAACAGAATAACAGAATTGGAAGGGACCTCCTGATCAAGCCCTATACCATTTCAGACAAATGGTTGCCAATCTCTTCTTTAAAACATCTAGTATTGGGGCACCCACAACTTCTAAATGCAAGTCATCCCATTGATTAAGGACTTTGTATCACCACATATGTTGTAATTTGCACATGGCCAAGGGTTTCTCCATCACCTACAAAGGAGAACCTTTTAAACATTGAGATCACAGCAGAAGAAGCCCTTGTTTATCAACCACAGTTGGGACTGGCAACTCAGTGGTTAAATGAAGCAGTCTCTAAGTGGAGTCAAAACCATGCTTACGACCTTACTTCAGCCTCACTTTGCTCTACAGATCTGCAAAAGTAATAAATGCAAGGATTGGTCATAAAGGTATTCCTTCAGGACTGCTGTAACTGCAAACAGTCACTAAATGAGGCAGCTACTATATGAGGACTACCTGTATTTGTTGTTGGAAGTGGCAGGTACTGCTAAAGGGTACAGTACTGCTAAAAAGTACACCTACCCCATAAGATTTTCATTTAAAGCATCCAAGGTTTTGTACTGGTCTCGGCTGTACAATTTTCTCTCATGCCCCCTGGCTCTCTCAGCTTTTACTTAATGATCAACATCAAACATGATTGAAGCTTTGATCCCACCTTGAAAGACTGGATGGGAAGAGGCTTTTGAAAGAGAGTTCCACATTAGGAACTTACAATGTCACCCAGCCATTACTCTGCTGGTATGTCACTGGGTGACTTTATGATTGGGCAATTCTATAAATCGCTAGTGAAGAGGATCCTCAGTGATTAAACCTACATGGTTCTTCCAAGCCTGCTCTTCCACCAGATTCAATGATGTAGCCATTTCAGGTGTAGGCTGGCATGGGTGGTGAAATAGGTCTACACTTTTAATGCCAGAGTAACCATTTTATTGTGCAGCCTATGGGAGCAATAACTTGCCTTGACTGTCCTCTTGCCATACAGCAGTCCAAGGGGATCCTCAAAGCAGTGTATTGTAAAATAATTATATGCATAAACTTCATGCCTAGGGCCCGATCAGAATGATATCTATACAGAGGCCAATTGGGCAGACAGAAAATAAAGGATATTATCGCTGTCACTGAAAGGAGTGTGCAAGAAATAAAATGTATGAGGAAAATACAGGAGACATATGTGGAAGAAAAAAAGGAAGCAACATGTTTGTCTAAGCCTGTAGGTTCTTCTTAGATCTTCTTGGATTGTCCTGGTACTCATCACCACCAAATATTTTACCAGACATACCAAGTAATTTTTCTCTCTAAGGCAGTGCAGCCAACACCTCTAACTACATCTGTATGAAACAGTTCGGCCTTGAGTTACTGTATATATATATATATATATATATATATATATATATATATATATATATATATATATATTCTCTTCTATAGATACATTGAGATTATGTATCTTCATGAATGCTTGGCATAGCCTTGACACGTCTGAGCATCCATGTGCAGATAGAGCAGATAATTTTTTGAGAATGACACCAAGACAAACACTCAGATAATAGTGGGAGATCCTTAAAGAAGCCAACCTGGGCCTTCAGAGAAATCAGTGCATCAAAGAATTTTCAACAATGGGTTCAGAAAGGCACTTTGATTCCTTTGGTTCCTTGCAAATGCTTCGTAAATATTTATGCTGAAATTACTTTTGCACATGAGACAGAAATCCAAATAACCATATAAGTAAAATAAATTTAATTACTGAGATCTGGCTTGCCTTTCATGGTAACTTGAATCTGCCGCCTAAGACAGCAACCTCAATGGAAGACCACTTTTTTTAAATTTGTTTATATTTTCGAAAAATAAATTTACTTTATTTACACATGGAAAAATTGCTTAATAGGGCTCTACAGTGCTTCCAGGTTGAAGGGGAAAAGAGCTTTGTGGGATACGTGGGCATACATTTAGCACCTGTCAACTCCTTAAACAAAAACATTAGCCATATCTAATGCTGGGAAGCAAAACAAAATGAAAGCCTTCCCTGCCCTGAGCCACCACAGATCCTGTAACACAAAAATACCTCCTTCCCCCATTCCATACAAAATAAAAACAAATGGTTTTTAGTCCCATCCCCAAACCATGTTTTTTTTTCTTCATATATATGTATTTATTTGGTGTTGTGCAAAAAAAAGCCCAGCCTTGGCAATATTTATTTCTGGGGAGAACTGCAAAGCCAGCAAGTTACCTTTCCCCTTGAAATACCTAAATCTCACAAGTCAGAAGGCAGAACTTTTAGTAAATGGAAAGTTGAGTCTTCATAAGCTCAGCACAGTCATAGCTATGTAACAAATAGTAATAGATCAATTTAGCATACATTTTAAGTACATTTTAATCTGTGGTCACTTTTAAAAAGCAGGATGAAAACCTCTCACTGGTTGCCTATTGTTGTTTCTATACCATATAAGAATAATCATTAAGAATTCAGATCAGATAGCCATCATATTCACTTTGTTTTCTGAAGACTATTCAGCCCTCTTGATTCTTTATAACAGCCATTTGGCTGATAAATTCAGAAAGTTAGCTAGAAAAAAAGGATAGAAATAATTATAATGTATACGTATAGTAGGTTTGCTTTATACCATGATCTTTTATGCATGCTAAAAAAAAAGTACATCTTTGAATAATGTTCAACAAGTAATCTAAAGCTGGCAAAGTACTGCCAAAATTCAAACATTCATTGGAAAGCTCCAGTTATAGTATATTTTTGATTTAAGCAGGTCCTCAGAAATAATCATTTAGCAGAAGAACCATTTGGGAGGGTTCAGCAAAGCAACATTTTAGATAATACTTTATTTTATGGTGCACTTAGCATTGATTTCCATCCCCATGATCCTAGTGCTGAAAATATTCCTTTCCTTGTATCTAGCCATTACGTTTTATCAAGATTCCAACTGCAATTCAGCCCAGTATCTCTATATTTCCTTGATTTGTATTAAGAGCTTTATGTTACCATGTTACTTTCCCCTCCCCTTCATCCATTGTGCCATTAAAATGTTCCGCCTTTTCTTTTTCCTATTTTCTCAGTACAGGAAAGGAAATATTGCTGTCACTTTCCATGGGGCCTGCCTTCCATCTTGAGGTGGTGCTATTGTTCAATAGCTTTTGGAGTCTCTAAGTGGTATCCAATTTATTTGTATTCCGATGCCACTTAGATGAAGCGTATGTCTCTGTCAGTCAAAGCTCAGGATACTTTGCACTTGTAGAAGCTCCAGGATGTACAAATTGACAATATCAATTCTAGCCAATCATCTTTCAGGCAATTTTCACCTGTCTGCTGAAAAGTGTTATTCCTCCAATTCATTCTGCAGAACCATTTACTGTCATCAAAGCCAAGCTTAGGTTGCTTTCCTGAGCAATGCCAAGATCTGTGAGCTCAATTTCCAACCTTTTCTGCTTTATATATAGGACGAAATAAGAAAGGAAATTTCTCAAGCGATCTATTGTTTGGCTGGCTGAAAGAGTGTGCACAGTGATTCAGGGTGGCTATTTTTATCAGATTTTGTAATGGGATTGTTGCTATATAGTACCCAACTCTGTGTTTATGGGGAAGAGTCCACTTTAGAAGCTGTTAGTCTTCAAAAGCCAAATCTTGTCTACCTCATTTCACTTCAAATGCTCTTCTTTGGTTAGAGATTTGCATTTCTCTTGGGATATGCATTCATCAAATTTAAGCAGATAACTTGAGATCTAGATATGCCAAAAAAGCTAACATGGTTCTAGGCTGCATTAACAGAGGGATAGAATCAAGATCACGTGAAGTGTTAATACCACTTTATAATGCTATGCTAAGGCCACATTTGGAATACTGCATCCAGTTTTGGTCACCACGATGCAAAAATGATGTTGAGACTCTAAAAAGAGTGCAGAGAAGAGCAACAAAGATGATTAGGGGACTGGAGGCTAAAACATATAAAGAACAGTTATTGGAATTGGGTATGTCTAATTTAATGAAAAGAAGGACTAGGGGTGACATGATAGCAGTGTTCCAATATCTCAGGTGTTGCCACAAAGAAAAGGGAGTCATGCTATTCTCCAAAGGTCCTGAGAGCAGGACAAGAAGCAACGGATGGAAGAGAAGTAACCTAGAACTAAGGAGAAATTTTCTGACAATTAGAACAATTAATCAGTGGAACAACCTGCTTCCAGAAGTTGCAAATGCTCCAACACTGGAAGTTTTTAAGAAGAGATTGGACAAACATTTGTCTGAAATGGTGTAATGTTTCCTGCCTGAGCAGGGGGTTGGACTAGAAGACCTCCAAGGTCCCTTCCAACTCTGTTATTCTATTCTATCTAGTAACTTCAATTCATAATGAAGCATTCATTTTTCAATGAATAAGAAATGTTTTTAAAAGTATTTAGACTGTTAAATCTGCTTGTATTCAGATTTTTCTCAAAACTATAATATGCCCCAACTGCAAAATTTGGCATTATATTATATTTACATCTCTCTTCAGTAATGGAAATGTGATATTCCATCTTCATACAGTAAGTGAAAGAGAAAGTCAGAGTGGGATACAAATATTCTGTCATTACTTTCTTTTTTTCATCATCTGCCAAATATACGTTCTTTCTGAGAAATGGAACTAGTCAAATCCCCAAAGCATTGCAAAGTTCCTAGGAAGATACATGAAAAAAGTAACTGTGGATTATGACTAACTCTATCAGACACCATTTCTTGGTCCACACAGCACTCAACAACAGAAATGAAACCATGTATAGGAAAAGACTTGCATTTCCCAGGTATAAATATCAAAGATGACTATGCAATAGATGCCAAAGATATAAGGAAATAGATTACCTAAGCAACAAAAAAAGAAGACCCCTAATGAGCAAAAGGAGAACCACTGAGTAACACTGCCAACAAAAGGAGACAGAACTCAGCAATTTGCCTACAGGGAAGAGAAAGCTGTAGATGTTGAGAGTAAATGTAACAGACAACAATGGAGAAGGCTGAAATACATTTTTCACAAAGTAGAACTGACTAAGAGAATGAGAGACTGAAAGTGTGAGGCTTGATTTCTAAATAGATATTCTGGTAGTTGGAAAGAGGTGTCATATTTTGAGAGTAGTTAATAGTGCAAAGATTAATAACAAAATGGCCTAGGCCGCGGGAATTGAGTAGTAGATTTGATTCTTGCAAATCAAATGGTTTCCTATAGTTTAGCTGTCTTGCATGTTCTCTCAGCCTTTTCTTCAGAACCCCTATTGCAGGGGACAAAACATATCCCGTGGAAGTCCCTGAGATGTACCCGTAGGATCCATTTTATCTGAATGCCTGTGCTGAATCCAATACCGTTGTAACAAGATATATTTCCATTGCCATTGTTGCTAGAATGCTGGGCTTTCCTTTGGTGTACATACTGTATGTGGTGAAATTTGCCTGTTCATATCTTGTTTTCTAGGAATTGCACATCTGCTGGAATATTGTACTAGCGTTGTTGAAATCTAGTGATTTGGAAAAGCAGGGCGAGGGAAGAGGGACAGATTGTTTACAACTTACAATACAGAAGCACATAATTATCCCATGAGCAATGGATGACATGCAGAGAGCTGATGGAGAATTCAGAGTTTGAAAAAGCATGCAGTTGACAATACTCTGCTAGCAACTGGCATTTATTTTCCTTTCCTGTTACAGTGTGCAAATAGATAGCCGGAGATATCTCATGATTTGGGCTCCTATAATAATGTCTCCAGAAAGATCTTTGTGGGCTTACAGTAAACGTAGATCTATCTCTTTATGTCATATATTGCTACCATGGTAATAGCTCTACCGTGTAACACATTGGGAAATTGCATTTGGGAGGTTTTTCTCTTGCCTTTAATTTAAACCCAAGAGTGTTATTAAGCTGGCCCAGGGATGCAGATTAAAAACAGTCTTTCACAATTACTATTCACAGTAGCACCTGCACCTAACCTCCAGTCTTTTGCTGCTGGGGTTGGAGCAGGCGTCTGATGAATGAAAGGCTTTATATGCCATCTTGGGTTTCTTCTGGCATTCCAGATGCTCAAGCCCACCTCCTTGTGTATCTAAGTTGCCTGTAAATGTTAAGAGAGGCTCTAGAAATGTCAGATTGTGGGAAAGGAATCTATTTGTAATTGATAAAGAGACGTTGACTTGGAAAGATCGGAGAAAAAGCATTTCAGTTTAGCTAAAATGTGATGGATGTCTCCAAGACTTGCACTGAAGCATTTGGAATTATAAACAGATACATAAGAGTCAAGATCTACAGTGGAAGATTTCCAGCATCAAAATTGTTTTTTCCCCTCTTTAAATATATGAACATAAATTCTGATTAATGCTGGCCTAAATTGCGTCTACCATTTTTCTCTATCCATGCCCAAAGATTAAAAATACATTGGATAATCAGCACTCTCTCTCTCTTTTATTCAACATTTTCATTATAGATTTGAGCCATTATTCTTTATCTATTCCTTAATTTTTCAGCTGGATTGTTTTCTTATTATACATTCTGAAATTGTACTCAATAATGTATTGATGTTCTTTTCTTTAACAATATGAATATTTTTTAAACACCTGCATATGGTAGAGAAAGATTTTAGTACCTTTCCTTAAACTTTTATAGTATAAAGAATATATAGTTGGTGACGCAGACCTCAGGATTTCAACGAATGTCCAGGACCCAGATTGTTGGGGGCAATAAGCTGACTTTGTAAAAAATGCCACTTGGGGGGGCCCCGAAAGCCCTAATAAGCAGGCATATACATAGAATGAAGGCTATTGCTAAGCACATTGATTTGTGCTTGTAAACCGCCCTGAGTCTTCGGAGAAGGGCGGGATATAAATGGGATTAATAATAATAATAATAATTTACAAGACCCATTCTTATATATTTGCAGAATAAATGATGTGCATGAAGGGAAAAATAACATCAGATTATATTATGTGCTGATATTTTATTATTGTATTTATTATAATGACATTTATGAAAACTGCTTTAATAATGAAAGTATAATTATTAATGAACTATACAAGGTAAACACATCAGTGCTTCCCAAACTTTGTACATATAGGTAGCAGGGACTGGTTGGGGGTGGAAGGGTCAGTGTTAGTATCTTGTTTTGTGGCTCCCAACATCTATGAAAGCCACCAAGAGTCTTCTGGGAAGAGAAACACTTCTGCTCATTCCCTTCCAACCAGAATATTCATATTGGTGAGATGATGGCTGCAGAACTTGACTCAGAGAGAGAGAGAAATGATTATTTGCGTATTTTCTGAGAACTAGGATTTGTTTTGTTAAAAATATCCCAACTTTTCCAGGTTCCCCTCTGCTGCTTTAAAGAATCCACTCATAGATGTTGCTGTGACTTAAAATAGAAACTATTTTTGCCATATTGTTCATATGAGCTGAGTTTTACTGTGGTCTTTGGCATTCAATAATTCTATTGTGTCATCATTTGGGTGCGGGGGAATGGAATATAGAAATGTATACATTTATTTATCCTGGTCCATACATTCCATCTGAAAGATACATATGCTTGACTAAACAATGTTTTCTCCCTGAATGGGAGGGAGGAAGGGAGGAAGGGAAAAAGAGAGAAAGAAACAGAAAGATCTTTTATGTACTATTGCCTCCCTGGTAATTTAAAACAATCCAGGATCTTTTCCTCCTCAAATTACTTTGCTTTTCCTGTCAAAAGTTGGCAGGGTTTTTTTGTTTTTGCTTTTAAAAGCCTCCAGTAATGAAGCACCCACAACTTCTGAAGGCAAGCTGTTCCATTGCTTGATTGCTCTGTCTGTTAGGAAAATTCTCCTTAGTTTGTAGGTTAATAGTTAGAGAGGAGTGTCTTCTGAGAAAATCTTACCTAGGACACAGAAAACTACACTAGCTTTGATTCCTTTTATCTGACATATTGTGGAGGATACTTCACATGCAAATAATGACAGTTTTACAAGGCCAAGGAGAAAAGAATGCACCTAATTTTTATTCCTGTTCAGTCTATTTTAGAAGCCAAAACAGAGACAGCCGGTTGTATTACTTTTTCCACAAGATGAATGTAAGACTGTCTATGAGATATGGAAATTAGTATGCAGAAGAGGAAATTGTTTTAGCACCTTTCTTACAGCCTTGTGCTCTTTTAAAATATGACTTTGACAGTGAATGGAATTTATATTTGCCAATGATATCCTCTAAAGATAAATAAATCAATGTGTTGAATGAAGGTTTAAAAAAAAGAATAACTTCTTTTCGAAATAAGAACCTAAAGAAATTGCTAAGAATGTTCAAAATGTCAAGAATTCAAACTAATGTTCAGCACCCAGTGAATGAATTAATGAGGTATTTAGCGTTATTGCCACTATGCAAAAAAGTTATATTATTTTCAAAAGTACAGTTTGAAATGGGGGTTCACAATGTCCGAAAGAGCACTAAGACTGTACATTTTAAATTCTTCTGACAACTGACCTCTCAAAAAGCCTCAAAAGATAATCCTACACTTTTTGAAAATGAAGACCCCAAGAAATATTTCAAGCTAGGTCAAGATTCAGATTTGTTATTGTTTTTTTTTTGTAAATGCTAAGCATCTTTTAAAGAATCAGCCATCTTTCCATCTTTTATTCTCAATCTGTTCCTTTTTATTCTTCTCATTACTGACTACTGACATACACCAAAAGGTATCTGCAATGGGGGAGGAAAGGAGGGGAATGGCAAAAAAGTGCCCTGTTGTAATGCAACTCAAATGATTTATATAGTTGTATTCAATACCCCTTCATGGATTACTGCCTTGTCGTGGCAAAGGGGCTTGCGTAATTCAATGAAGCTATGAGCTATGCCGTGCAGGGCCACCCAAGACGGACAGGTCATAGCCAAGAGTTCTGACAAAACGTGATCCACTGGAGAAGGAAATGGCAACCCACTCCAGTATCTTTGCCATGAAAACCCTATGGGCAGTACCAAAAGGCAAAACGATATGACGCTGGAAGATGAGCCTCTCAGGTCGGAACAGTGGCGTAGTGTGGGGGGTGCAGGGGGGGCCGGCCACACCAGGCGCAACATCTGGGGGGGCGCATTAGATGCATTTTACTTTAATTACATCAGTATTTTCATAACAAACAATACATGTGCTTAGGGGGGTAAGGGTTTCTTTAACTAATCTAGTGGAAGAGACTCGAGTGCTAAAATCCACGGGTTAGGGGGCGCAAATTACTTGCCTTGCCCCGGGTGCTGACAACCCACGCTACGCCACTGGGTCGGAAGGCGTCCAATATGCTACTGGGGAAGAGCAGAGGGCTAGTACTAGTAGCGCCAGAAAGAATGAAGCGACTGGGCCAAAGCCGAAAGGACGCTCAGCTGTGGATGTGTCTGGTGGTGAAAGGAAAGTCCGATGCTGTAAAGATTTTTTCTCCATAGGAACCTGGAATGTAAGATCCATGAATCAAGGAAAGCTGGACGTGGTCAAACAAGAGATGACAAGACTGAACATCGACATCTTAGGTATCAGCGAACTAAAATGGACAGGAATGGGTGAATTTAATTCAGATGACCATCAGGTATACTACTGCGGGCAAGAATCCCCCAGAAGAAATGGAGTAGCCTTCATAGTCAATAAAAGAATAGGAAAAGCAATACTGGGATACAATCCTCAAAATGACAGAATGATCTCAGTTCGAATCCAAGGCAAACCATTCAATATCACAGTAGTCCAAGTCTATGCCCCAACCACCAGTGCTGAAGAGGATGAAATTGACCGGTTCTATGAAGCCCTACAGCACCTTATAGAACTAACACCAAAAAATGATGTCCTTATCATCATGGGGGATTGGAATGCTAAAGTAGGAAGCCAAAAGATAACTGGAATAACAGGCAAGTTTGGCCTTGGAGTACAAAATGAAGCAGGGCACAGGCTGATAGAATTTTGTCAAGAGAATACGATGGTCATAGCAAACACTCTTTTCCAACAACCCAAGAGACGGCTCTACACATGGACATCACCAGACGGTCAACACAAAAATCAGATTGACTATATGCTCTGCAGCCAAAGATGGAGAAGCTCTATACAGTCAGTAAAAACAAGACCAGGAGCTGACTGTGGCTCAGACCATGAGCTTCTCCTTGCAAAGTTTAAGCTTAAACTGAAGAAAGTAGGGAAAAGCACAAGGCCAGTCAGGTATGAATTAAATCATATCCCTGTTGAATATACAGTAGAGGTGACAAATAGATTTAAGGAATTAGATCTGATAGACAGAGTGCCTGAAGAACTATGGACAGAGGTTCGCAACATTGTACAACAGGTAGCAACCAAAACCATCCCAAAGAAAAAGAAATGCAAGAAAGCAAAATGGCTGTCTGAGGAAGCTTTGCAAATAGCTAAGGAAAGGAGGGAAGTGAAAGGCAAGGGAGAAAAACATAGATATGCCCAATTGAATGCAGAATTCCAGAGAATAGCTAGAAGAGATAAGAATGCCTTCTTAAATGAACAGTGCAAAGAAATAGAAGAAAACAATAGAATAGGGAGGACCAGAGATCTTTTCAAGAAAATTGGAGAGATGAAGGGAACGTTTAAAGCAAAAATGGGCATCATAAAGGACCAAAATGGCAGGGACCTAACAGAGGCAGAAGAGATTAAGAAGAGGTGGCAAAATTACACAGAAGAACTATAAAAGAATGAGCTTAATGTCCCTGATAATCACAATGAGGTGGTCACTGACCTCGAGCCAGATATCCTAGAATGTGAAGTGAAGTGGGCCTTAGAAAAGCTGAACAACAACAAAGCTAGTGGAGGTGACAGTATTCCAGCTGAGCTATTCAAAATCTTAAAAGACGATGCAGTAAAAGTGCTACACTCAATTTGCCAGCAAATTTGGAAAACTCAACAGTGGCCACAGGATTGGAAAAGATCAGTTTACATTCCAATTCCAAAGAAAGGCAGTGCCAAAGAATGTTCAAACTATCGCACCATTGCACTCATTTCTCGTGCTAGTAAAGTCATGCTTAAAATCCTACAAGCTAGACTTCAGCAGTATGTGGATTGAGAACTACCAGAAGTACAGGCAGGATTTCGAAGAGGCAGAGGAACTAGAGATCAAATTGCCAACATACGCTGGATCATGGAGAAAGCTAGGGAGTTCCAGAAAAACATCTACTTCTGCTTCATTGACTATGCTAAAGCCTTTGATTGTGTGGATCATAACAAACTGTGGCAAGTTCTTAAAGAGATGGGAGTACCAGACCATCTTATTTGTCTCTTGAGAAACCTATATTCGTGTCAAGAAGCAACAGTGAGAACTGGACATGGAACCACTGATTGGTTCAAAATTGGGAAAGGAGTCCGGCAAGGCTGTATACTGTCGCCCTGCCTATTTAACTTATATGCAGAGCACATCATGAGAAAGGCAGAGCTAGATGAATCAAAAGTTGGAATTAAGATTGCCGGAAGAAATATCAACAACCTAAGATACGCAGATGATACCACTCTAATGGCAGAAAGTGAAGAAGAACTAAAGAGCCTCTTGTTGCGGGTGAAGAAGGAGAGTGCAAAACTTGGGTTGAAACTTAACATTAAGAAAACCAAGATCATGGCATCTGGCCCTCTCAATTCCGGGCAAATAGATGGGGAAGAAATGGAGGTAGTGACAGATTTTATTTTCCTGGGCTCCAAGATCACTGCAGATGGGGACTGTAGCCAAGAAATTAAAAGACGCTTGCTCCTGGGGAGGAAAGCCATGGCAAATCTAGACAGCACACTAAAAAGCAGAGACATCACCCTGTCAACAAAAGTGCGTATAGTCAAGGCTATGGTCTTCCCAGTTGCAATGTATGGCAGTGATAGTTGGACCATAAGAAAGGCTGAGCGCCAAAGAATTGAGGCCTTTGAACTATGGTGCTGGAGAAGACTCCTGCGAGTCCCTCGGACTGCAAGGCGATCCAACCGGTCAGTCCTAGAGGAGATCAATCCTGACTGCTCTTTAGAAGGCCAGATCCTGAAGCTAAAACTCAAATACTTTGGCCACCTAATGAGAAGGAAGGACTCACTGGAGAAGAGCCTAATGCTGGGAAAGATCGAGGGCAATAGAAGAAGGGGACGACAGAGAATGAGGTGGCTGGATGGAGTTACTGAAGCAGTAGGCGTTAGCTTAAATGGACTCCAGAAGATGGTAGAGGACAGGAAGGCCTGGAGGAATGTTGTCCATAGGGTCGCAATGGGTCGGACACGACTTCGCAGCTAACAACAACAACATTCAATACCAGGAAGAGAGAAAGAATAGAATAGAATGGAATGGAATGGAATGGAATGGAATAGAATAGAATAGAATAGAATAGAATAGAATAGAATAGAATAGAATAGAATAGAATAGAATAGAATAGAATAGAATAGAATAGAATAGAATAGAATAGAATAGAATAGAATAGAATAGAATAGAATAGAATAGAATAGAATAGCTTATTGGCCAAGTGTGATTGTACACACAAGGAATTTGTCTCTGATGCATAAGCTCACAGTGTATGTTACAAACAACAAATGATATAATCATAAGATACCAAGAGGAGAAGACAGTAGGAAAGATGAGAAGGATAATAGTAACACAGCCCTACTGCATGGGTAAATATCCTTAGACATAAGATGATGCTGTGGGAATTAGGTGTTCAGCGCAGTAAGTACAAAAAGGCTTTGTGACATTATGATGCATATTTATTTTCCCATCATCACAGAATGATAGGGTTGGAAGGAACTTAGCTCTTCCGGTCCAAATCCATGGGCAGGAATCCTCAGCCCACCTCAGACAAATGGCTATTTAACTTTTGTTTGAAAACTTTCAGCGACGGAGCACCCATGACTCCAGGAGGCAGGCTGTTCCATTGCTTATTAGTTCTTATGGTCAGCTTCCACCCGTTTGTTCTTAACCTACCCTCTGGCACTACAGGGAATAAATCTCCACCCTCTTCTCTGTGAAAGACCTTCTAGTATTCAAAGACTGCTATTGCACCTCCCCTTAGGATTCTCTTTTTTAGGTTAAACATTACATATCAAGTTACTTTAACTGCTTTCTAAAGGATTTAGCCTCTGAGCCCCTAACCATTCCTGGTGCTTTCCTCTGCATCTTTCTTGTATTGTATTGTATTTATGCTGACCAGAGCAGCATAAAGTGGAACTATTGATTACCTGAAATCTCAACATTATACCTCAGGTGATGGAGGCAAGATTGCACTGGTTTTTGGACAGATGAAGCACATTGCTCTGTGATCTAAGCATTAAGGACATTCATATCCTTCTCATAAGTACTGCTGCTGAGACATGAATCCCCTCTCTTGTAGTCATGTGCCTTTCTTTTTTTTTCCTGCACAACTCTTTATTTCACACAAAGGAACAGCACCCTTTCGAATCTTCAGCCCGTCTTCTGAGGTGTCACCGGTGCTCCCCAGTTTTGTGACGTCTGAATCATGCTTTTCATTGGATGCTAATGCATATGCCCTATTCTCAAGTCCACCTGAAAACATCCTGGGAAACATCCTGGGCTACAATGACTTTGTCTTCAGATTATACGGTTGTAGAGTCCACCAGCCTTTTCTTAAAAAGGACAATTTTATTACTGAGAATGAGATTCTCTGGGTTGCCTTTGGGCTCTATCTAAAGCCAGATTAAGCTCGTTAGCAGAAAAACAGATTAATTACAAATGAGCTGATGTTCCTTTTTTTCCTCTGAAACATTTAAAAAACTGATATGTCTGATTCCCTCAGGGCAGCCAGGAGCATTCGGCCCTTCGGTGTTTTTTTTTTTAAATATATATAGTTTTATTGATTTTTTTAAAACAGAATTCAATAGTAGTCATTCAACAAAAACGTGTTGTCTGAGTATCTTATTCATTAATACAAATTAAATTCCTAATCCCTAAATCTTTTCTCTAACCATTGATAAAATAGGTCCCAAATTTGAAAATATTGTTTCTTCTTTTTCTTTCAACCTTAAAGTAAGTCTGTCCATTTCCTCACAGTCTATTATTTTTTAAATTATTTCTTCTTCTGGTGGCATTTCTTCATTCTTCCAATATTGTGCAAATATAATTCTTGCCGCTGTTATCACATGTAAAATCAGGTATGTACTTTGCTTATCAAGTTTTTCTGGCATTATACCTAGTTTAAAAAAATCAGGTTTATAGTCTTTGTGTTTCTCTAACATTTTTTCTAACCAAGTGTGGATTTTTGTCCAATATCTCCTTGCTTTAACACATGTCCACCACATATGATAGTAAGTACCTGATTTGGGTTTACATTTCCAACATTTCTCTGACATATTTTTAAACGTTTTTGCTAATCTTGTTGGTGGCAAGTGCCATCTAGAGAACATTTTGTATAAGTTTTCTTTATATGAAGCTGACATTGTCAATTTATAGTTTCTTTCCCACAAACTTTGCCACTTCTCTAAGCCCTTGGTTTTTGTTTGGTTCTACTCTAAAAGAAGGAGCACTTTCAAAGTAAAGCACTTTTCTCCAAATTGACATCTTTTTTTAAAAAAAATTATTGGATTTTATAGGGTTAGGAATAAAATAGTGTCGGGGTTGGGGTTGGGGTTTAGGGTGGGGTTGGGATTAGGACAGGGTTGGGGTCAACACTGGGGTTATATGTCTTCATTGTTCTTCAGATCCTTCACACTCCCTGAAATGGTGGTACAGCTTCAATATTTTTAAAATCCTCTTGTGCAGTAAGTATCCTTCCACTCCACTGATGATTTCAGTACAAATAGAAGCTTTATCTTGTTTGACCAACCTCTTTGCTCAGAGATGGGGAATTTCTGGTATCTAGGCCCACCCAAGGACTTTCCTACTGCACAGAGATTCCCTTTCTCTTTCATCTGTTTGTTGTGGTTGTTGTCTGTCTGTTTCAATTGTTCTGAACACAGTACTGGAGTTGATGGTCCCACTATGTTCCAACTACGCTTTACTTTTTGAACTAAACAAAGGTGCTTATGGTTCTTTCTCATAATCTTTGCAAAATAATAACAGTCATCATCTAGTGCTGACAAAGCTAGAATGAACAATTCAAAGTGGAAACATAGTCTCTCCACCAAGGGTGACATAAGTAACCATGGAACACTGCGCAAACAGTAATATTAGCAGCTGAGTCCTTCGGGAGAAGGGCGGTATACAAATTAAATTAATAATAAATAAATAAATATTGGTGCTTAAAGTATTGTCCCCTCAGAATAATATCTGAACTCCTGAAAAAATAATAAAAGAAGTAGAAACAAGGAAACAATCTATAATTGACAAAATTAATAATAATAATTTAATTTAATTTATTTAATTTATTGAGATTTCTATACCGCCCTTCTCCCTAGGGGACTCAGGGCGGTTCACAGGGCATATATAAATAACAATACAAAAATTAAAAAACAATTAAATCAATGCCCAAGTTAAAACAAGAATGATAAAACAAGCCTATAAAAACCCATATACCCCCATCAGGCCAGACCCGCTAGTTCAAATAAATGGGTCTTCAACCCGCGACGGAAGGATCGGAGGTCTGATGCCGTCCGGAGCTCAACCGGCAGTTGGTTCCATAATGCCGGAGCACCCACAGAGAAGGCCCTCCCCCTGGGGGCCACCAGTCGACATTCCTTGACCGGAGGCACCCTGAGGAGGCCCTCTCTGTGGGCACGCACAGGGCGGAGGGGAGTCGACGCCGGCAGCAGGTGGTCCTCGAGGTATCGCGGACCCATGCCATGTAGGGACTTAAAGATCATAACCGAGGACTTCCGGTGGCGGCGCAGCGCCGAAGACAGCCTTCCCGGGCTGCCCGCGGCTCAGCTGTTTGTTTTTTCGCCCGAAACAGCGCCGATCAGCTGTTCGGGCGAAATTGAAGCCCCCTCCTCGGGAGAAGAGGAGGGGGTGAGGTCTCAGGTAGGGGTAGAGTTCTCCGGGGCCGCCTGAGCTTGGAGCTTGGGCGGCTGAAGGATTGAACTCCCCCGAAGCCTGGGTTGCTCCCAGCTGGCCGGCGTCTCTGCTCCGAACTTCTTGGAGCAGAGCCAGGCGTCTGCGAACCACCCCTGCCTGAAGAAAGAACTATGATTTAAAGGAGCAGGCAGAGCGGTGCAAGAGGGAAAGGTGAAGAGGATTATTTTACTATACTTTCTAGCTTGTTGGACTTTTTAAACTTTAAGTGAAAGTGCGTCATAATTGAGGACTAAAAGATGGCGGCGAAACCTCCCCCTAAAACTCTTCGGAGCGGTGGATCCTCGCCGGTGCAACAATCATCACTACAGGCGTTGCACCCTCCTGAAGTGCTGACACCGAAGGACTTACGAGATGCTCTGGATAAACTTTTGGAATCAATCAATCAATCAATGGGTGATAAATTCGCACAGATGGAGGAGAAATTGGAGAAATTGGAGGAGAGAATGGAAGAGAGGATGGAACAGAAGTACAGCGTGATGAAGGTAGACATTTTGTCTTCAGTGCATAAAGTGGCGGGATGTGTGGAAGAATTAGATGAAAAAATGGATGATCTGGCTCAAAGGAACGCTATATTAGAAGTTAAAGCACGGGAGAATGAAAATGCAAGAGACAAAATGGAAAGGGAGTTAAGCCTAGCCCAATATTACCAGATGCAGTTTGCTGTTAGAATCAGAGGGTTAAAAGAGAACATTAAAGAAGATTTAAAGCAGCTGATTTCTGAGGCTCTTGAAGTGGTATTAAACCAGCCAGCATCTGAAATAAGAGCAGCTATGGATAAAGTGTTTCGGGTGAATTCATGGATTGCCAGACAGAGAAAATTGCCTAGAGATGTGGTGGTTTATTTTGCAAAAAGAGAGATTAGAGATCAAGTTATACAAGCTGCCTATGATGCTAAAGTGGTGATTGCTGAACAAGAAGTTTTGGTTTTAAAAGAAATTCCTCCAAGGATTTTAAGGGGAAGGAAGGACTATACATTTCTCGTGCATGAGCTTAAGCAAAGAGATATAAGGTTCAGATGGGAGATTCCAGATGGGCTGATGGTGATGCATGAAGGTAAAAGGTATCGGCTGATTACTGTGAAGCAAGCGCGTGATTTCTACAATAACGTCTTAAAAGCAACCCCATCAACACTTCTGGAAGCTGGAAAGGGATCGGGAGAAGGAGAACATCAAGAGGATGAAACAGAGGAAAGTGGCCCTGGAGCAGATCAAGATACAACTTCTTTGGATGATCCTAGAGAGCAAAGAGTAACGCGTGCTGCTTTAAAACGAGCAAAGAAAATAAAAGAACAAGATCAGCAAAAGTCTTCAGATTCTTCACAACGTACGCAAGCTGTGGGAGGAGCACGGCCTAAAGAAATTAGCCCTATCAAAGCTGTGCTCCAAGAGCTTTGGGAGGATATGCATGGCAACTAAATTTCTAACCTGGAATGTTAATGGACTAAATTCACCGCAGAAGAGGAAGAAAGTTTTTCAATATTTAAAACAATTTAAGATAGATGTTATATGTTTGCAAGAAACGCATATTAGAGTTTTGGATCAAAAGCATTTATTGAACTCGAGACTGGGTACGCAATTTGTTGCCTCTGCAGAGAATAAGAAAAATGGAGTGGTTGTTTATGTTAAAAGTGCCTTAACAGCAGACTTAATTGAAGCAGATAAGCATGGAAGATATGTTATGATTGAGCTGTTGTTAGAAGGCAAAAAGACGCTTCTAGTTGGATTATATGCACCTAACCAACAACAAGCTGATTTTTTTAGCTTACTCCACACAAAGCTTACCCAGTTGGATTATAAATCTTTTATTCTTATGGGAGACTGGAATGGTGTTTTGGATGTACAGTTGGACAAGGCTGGAGCTTTTAAGCGTATTCCAAGTCATGCTAGATTGCCTAAATCTTTTTTTGAAATGAAGGATGACCTGGAATTGAGAGATATTTGGCGTGAGAGGCATTTGCAGGAGAAGGATTATACTTTTTATTCTGACAGACACCAATCTTTTTCGAGGATTGATTTTATTTTGTTGACTAATGATTTTTTTTTTGAGAACTAAAAAGGTGAAGATTTGTGCAAGAACTATTTCTGACCACAGCCCAGTTTGGTTGGAGATTGATAAGGAGAAAAGAGACAGGCGCTCATGGCGTGTAAATGAGAATTTGTTTAGAAATCAGAGAAATGTGGAAGAATGCAAACAGCGGATGAAGGACTTTTTTGAGATTAATATGAATAAGGGTACCTCTATGGATATGGTTTGGGATGCTAGCAAGGCCTATATGAGAGGGGTGTTGATATATATGAATAATAGACATAGACGTGCAGTGGAAACTAGAAGGAAAGAACTGGAGAATGAAATAAAGGAAAAAGAAAAGGCTTTGATTCTGAATCCAGAGGATGTGAAGGTCAAGGAGGCTATTAGACTGCTAAGAGGACAATTTGATAAATTAATGGCAGATCAAGTGGCAACCAATCTGCGGTTTGCTAAGCACAATATTTTTTGCAACGCTAATAAGCCAGGCAGATGGCTAGCTTATAGACTGAGGAAAAAACAAAGGGCCTCTAATATAGATAAGATCGAGTATAAAGGAAGGGTTGTGTTTCAACAGAATCTTATTAAGGATGCTTTTGTGGATTTTTATTCGAAGTTATATACTAAAGAGGAAATTAATGTAAAAGATATTGACATATATTTGGAGAATGCTAGCATCCCAGTTCTTACGCAAGTACAAAAAGAGGGGATTAATCAACTGATTACAGAAGAAGAAATTCTTACAGCAATTAAGGAATTGAAGTTGGATAAAGCGCCAGGTACGGATGGCTTGACTGCAGCCTATTATAAAAATTTACAATTTGAGATGATAAAGCCGTTAAAGGAACTGTTTCAGACAATTCAGAGGGGGGGAAAGGTGCCACCGTCTTGGAGAACAGCTTTTATCTCTTTGATTCCGAAGGAAGACCAGGATGCTACTCAAGTTAAAAATTACAGACCGATATCGCTTTTGAACACAGATTATAAGATATTTGCTAAGGTTTTGGCTAATAGATTGATGAGGGTTCTGCAACAGGTGATTCATGGGGATCAAACGGGGTTTATTAGTGGTAGACAAATGAAAAATAATGTGAGACATATAGTTGATGTTTTAGAGTTTTTGGAAAGGCACAACCAGATCTCTGCAGCGCTAATTTTTTTAGATGCTGAAAAGGCCTTTGATCAATTGAATTGGCAATTTTTGTTGAAAGTTTTAGATAAAATGGATTTTGGGGAAAATTTTTTACAGCCGATTAGGGCATTATATCAAAAACAAACTGCCCGAATCATAGTTAACAATAGCCTGACAGCAGCATGTAACATTGAGAAGGGCACAAGGCAGGGGTGTCCGTTATCGCCCTTGTTATTTGTGTTAACATTAGAGATATTATTGGTTAAGATTCGGAGTTCGGAAAAAATTAAGGGGATACAAGTTGGAGATCAGGACTATAGATTGAGAGCATTTGCAGATGATCTGGTTGTTACAGTGACCCAGCCAGAGAACTCTGTTGTGGACCTGATGGAGATAATAACACAATATGGGAAGGTTTCTGGATTTAAGGTAAATATACAGAAAACTAAAATTTTGGCTAGAAATATGACAGTTTCACAGAAGGCTCTCTTAGAAGGATTAACTGGATTTGAGATTGTTAAGAGGGTTAAATATTTGGGGGTGATTTTGTCGCCCTCTAATACAAAGCTATATAAAAATAATTATGAAAAACTATGGGGGAAAATTCAAAAAGAATTGGAGAGTTGGCAAAAATTGCAATTGTCTTTGTTGGGACGGATTGCAGCAGTGAAAATGAATGTCCTGCCCAAATTTTTATTTTTGTTTCAAATGATACCGATCCTTAAGAAAGATTCTAATTTGGAGGAATGGCAGCGTGGTATCAATAAATTTGTGTGGGCAGGGAAAAAACCACGAGTTAAACTTAAGATTATGCAGGATACTCGTGAGAGAGGTGGTCTTAAATTGCCTAATTTTAAACTATATTATGAAGCTGCTGCATTAGCAGGAATAAGTGATTGGATTAATTTGACGCAAGGGAGGTTATTAAATCTTGAGGGCCATGATTTGTGGTTTGGCTGGCATGCATATTTGTTGTATGATAAGAAGGTAGACAATGTGTTTAGGGTGCATATTTTAAGACAGGCATTGCTGAGAGTTTGGAAGAAGTATAGACATAAGTTGAGTTGCAAGATACCATTGTGGGCAATTCCAAAACACGCAATAGAAAATATACATGCTGGCTTCAAACATGATGTGACTACGTACAAGGAGATTCTAACTTTGGAAAGAAATGTCTGGTGTTTGAAGTCATATAGCCTCTTGCGAGAAGAGAAGGTTGTTCAAAACTGGTTTCAATATATTCAGCTACGGGCCAGGTGGAAAGAAGACCAGAAAAATGGTTTTACAATGACTGATGAAAATTTGATAAAGCAAGTTAGAAATCAGGGACCAGCACATATCAAACGGATATATCTTGCATTGATAGAGATTGATTCAGAGACAGAGCTTGTTAAGGATTGTATGATAAAATGGGCCCAAAACATCCAGGAAGTTATTACAATGGACATGTGGGAAAAGATTTGGGTGAGGAACGTAAAATTTACTCAAGCTCAAAATCTAAGAGAGAATTTTTACAAAATGTTTTATAGATGGCATTTAGATCCTAAAAAGCTTGCAAGTATGTATCCGAATTACCAGCCTAAATGTTGGAGGTGTGGTGATGAAGATGCAACATATTTTCACATATGGTGGACATGTAAGAAGGTCAAGGCTTTTTGGATAAAAGTCTGGTGGAATATGCAGAAGATTTTTAAACAGAGGATAAAGTTTTGTCCGCAACTTTTTTTGTTGGGAATAATTGTAGACGCTACAGTTGTGGACACTAAGTTGATGTTGAACCTAATTACGGCAGCAAGACTTTTGATAGGCCAATATTGGAAGAAAGAGGAATTGCCGACCATAGAAGAGTGGACTTTAAAGGTTTCCAACCTGGCAGAGATGGCGAAGATTTCGGCCTATTTGAAAGATCATTCGCAAGAACGCTATATTATGGAATGGAGAAAATGGATTGAGTTTATCCAGAACAAGTATAGGGTTAAGAAGTTTTATGTAGCATTCGAATAAGTCTTCTTTCATTTTTTTTTTCTTTTTTATTCTAGTTTTTTATATATAGTTAATATTGTTAAGGTGTGTCTTATCCTATATAAGCTAGAGAGTAATGGATTTTAGATTTTATAGTGGGTAGTATATGGTTGTTTATGATTGCCTTTTTATAGATATATACCTTGTATTTAGCTCTGGGAAGTCGGGGGGGGAGGGGGGATGGAGGGAGGGGAGGAGGGAGGGAGGAGGGAGGGAGATTGGGGGGAGGTAGGGGGGGAGCAGGGAGGGGGAAGGTGGGTTTTTTAAAGGAAAATTGTATTTTAAAACTTTTCAATAAAAAATAAAAAAAAGATCATAACCAAAACCTTGAACCTTACCCAGAAGACAACTGGTAACCAATGCAGCTCACGGAGCAAAGGTGTAACATGGGAGTACCGGGAAACTCCCAAGACAACTCTCGCGGCCGCATTCTGTACCAGTTGGAGCCTCCGAGTAGTCTTCAAGGGAAGCCCCATGTAGAGAGCATTACAGTAGTCTAGGCGAGGGGTCACGAGCGCATGAGTGACCGTACATAAGGCCTCCCGGTCCAGATAGGGCCGCAACTGGCGCACCAGGCGAACCTGGGCAAAAGCCCCCCTAGTCACGGCCACTATATGATCCTCCAAAGTGAGTCGTGAATCTAGGAGGACTCCCAAGTTGCGAGCCCTATCCACAGGGGGTAAAAGCTCACCCCCCATAGAAAGAGATGGAACATCCCAGGTGTCCCAGGAAGCCGGAATGTACAGCCACTCAGTCTTGTCAGGGTTGAGTTGAAGTCTGTTCCTCCCCATCCAGACCCGAACCGCCTCCAGGCAACGGGACATCACAGCGAGGGCATCACTGGGGTGGTTTGGGGTCGAAATAAAAAGTTGGGTATCATCAGCATATTGATGATACCCAACTCCAAAACCACGAATGATCTCACCCAGCGGTTTCATATAGATGTTGAACAGGAGAGGCGAGAGGACCGACCCCTGAGGAACTCCACAAGCGAGAGTCCTAGGGGTCGACCTCTGCCCCCCTGCCAACACCGACTGCGAGCGTCCCAGGAGATAGGAGGAGAACCACTGAAAAACCGTGCCTCCCACTCCCAATCCCCTGAGACGCCGCAGCAGGATACCATGGTCGATGGTATCGAAAGCCGCCGAGAGGTCTAATAGGACTAGGACAGAGGAATATCCCCTATCCCGAGCCCTCCAGAGATCATTCACCAGAGCGACCAATGCCGTCTCCGTGCTGTGCCCGGGCCTGAAACCCGATTGGTAAGGGTCCAGATAATCCGCTTCATCCAGGACCAGAGGGAGCTGATGCGCCACCACACTCTCAACAACCTTCGCAAGAAAGCGAAGGTTGGAGACTGGACGAAAGTTGTTCAATACAGCTGGGTCCAAGGCAGGCTTCTTGAGGAGAGGTCTCACCACCGCCTCCTTCAAGACGGTGGGGAAATAACCCTCGCTCAAAGAAGCAGATATAACCGCCTGGAGCCAGCCTCGTGTCCTCTCCCTAGCTGCATAAACCAGCCAAGAAGGGCACGGATCCAATAAACATGTGGTGGAACTCAGCTTCCCCATAATCCTGTCCACTTCATCAGGGGTCACAGAATCAAACTCCTCCCAGAAAACATTGACAGGACCGCCCGTGTCCTGATCGCCAGACTCTGCCCAGCTGGAGTCCAAACCGGTCCGAATCCGAGCGATTTTATCCGACAGATGTTGACTAAACTCCTCGGCACGACCCTGCAAGGGATCCTCCCTCACTGTTCTGAACCAGCCAACTACCGGCCTTGTAATAAGGCAAACCCCTATTCACAGTAGAGACTGGAGAGAGTCCAAGGCTGAAAAGCGTCTGCCAAGATTTATTAGTCAATTAACAGAACAAGAAACAAAAACACGGGAACTTGAATCCTCAAGCAGAAGGGTTGCTTTCAGCAACCAGCCCCTCCCCAAACACTCCTTTTATTTAGAGTTCAGGGCGTGGTCTCCCTGTGCCTCCTCCCGAGGAGTCCCACAGCCTTTCTTTGTTTGTTCCTGCTCGACTGCCTCCTGCGTCGGGCGTCCTTGAACAGGGCCAGCTGTGGGTCATCATCCTCCGCACTATCGGGCTCACGCAGCTGAGAAGAGGGCCCCGGCTGGGAGCTCTGCCAAGCCTGCAAGCCATCATCAGCCGGTTCGTCACCCACACACACCTCCTCCCCCTCATCTGAGTCATCCGATACATCTGAGCCGGGTGCCGAACCCACCGGCTGACCCTGAGTCACAACACTATCCCGCACCGCAGGGCCCTTCCCCCGGGTCTGCCGATCCGGATGCGGTCGGGATGGGAACTGTTCGTGAAAAGCAGTCACCAACGCAGGGGCATGAACGGCGGTCGCATCTTCCCATGTGAAGTCCTCCGGCCCGTACCCTTTCCACTCGATCAGGTACTGGAAGCGACCTTTCAGCCAGCGGGAATCCCGGATGCTGGCGACCTCGTACTCGGGGGTGCTGCCTCCATCGCGAGGTCCTGATGGGGGAGGTTCCGCTTGGCGAAGTGGACAAGTCGGTTGTTCGGGGACCAACAAGGACCGATGGAAGACGGGGTGCACACGCAGGGAACGTGGCAGAGTTAAACGATAGGCGACCGGGTTGATGACGGCCTCGACTGGGAACGGTCCAAGGTAACGGTGGTCCAGCTTCCTCGCCGGCCGAGTGGATGGTAGGTTCCTGGTGGACAGCCAGACCCGATCCCCCACCGATAGTGGAGGCGTATCCCTTCTCGACCGATCGGCGAACCTCTTGTAGTCGGCCTTGGCCTTCTCCAGCTGCCGTCGCACCAACCGATGGATCGCCTGTAACTCCGCCATGAATTCGTTCGCTGCCGGCTCCGGTGAGTCCACGGGAGAAAGGGGGAAAAACCGGGGGTGATAACCCACGTTGGCCAAGAACGGTGTCATCTGCGTGGAGGTGTGCTGCGAGTTGTTAAAAGCAAACTCGGCTATGGCCAAATAGTCCACCCAATTGTCCTGCTGCAGGTTAACGTAGCAGCGCAGATACTGCTCTAAGATACCGATGACCTTCTCGGTACCCCCGTCGGTTTGTGGATGATGCGCGGACGAGAGGCAAACCTTAATGTCCAACGCCCGCATCAACTCCTGCCAGAGGCGGGCTGTAAACTGGGCCCCCCTATCGGAGACGACTCTATCGGGAAGGCCGTGCAGCCGGAACACCTGTTGGATGAACATGCGACTAGTGGCGCGAGCTGACGGTAAGCCGCGACAGGGGATGAAGTGCGCCATCTTGGTCAGCATGTCCACCACCACAAACACTGTCGTGAAGCCGGAAGATGGGGGTAGATCCGTCAGAAAGTCCATGGACACAGCCCCCCAGGGTCTCTTGGGTGTTGGCAAAGGCTGCAGTAAACCAGGCGGGGCCCCTGTCGCTGACTTGGCCTGCCTGCATGGGATGCAGGAGGTGACATAAGACTGGACGTCGTGTCAGACTCGGGGCCACCAGAAGGTATGGGAGACCAGGTTCAGAGTCTTGAACAGGCCAAAATGCCCCGCAGCCGGGTTATCATGACACTGGCTGAGGACGAGTCCCCTGAGTGGCCCTCCCGGAACATAGAGCCGGTCACGATAATACAGGAGTCCATCCGTGACCGACCAAGGCGAATCTGGCCCCACCTCTTCCTTCCGCTGAGCCACCCACGCCTCCTGCTGCTGCGCCTCCCGGATCCGAGCCCGTATATCCACCGGCTCCCGCACCGCAGCAAAAGACTCGACGGGGATCACTGTCCTGGGCGGAAGCTTGTCTTCCACTCGGGTGTACTCGGGCTTCCTGGACAAAGCATCCGCTCTCTGGTTGTGCCCGCTTGGTATGTACCGCACCCGGAAGTCAAACGTCGCAAAGAAGAGGGACCACCGGATCTGGCGTTGGTTCAAATTCCGAGCGGTCTGCAGGCTTTCCAGATTCTTGTGGTCCGTCCGGACCTCGATTTGATGCCGCGCCCCCTCCAGATGATGCCTCCAAGCCTCGAACGCCGCCTTAATGGCCAGCAGCTCCTTCTCCCAGATGGTATAGTTGCACTCCGAGGGATTCAATTTCCGAGAGTGATACGCGCAAGGGAAAAGGGTACCGTTGGGCGTCGCTGCCTGGAGTAACACGGCCCCAATGGCAATGTCGGAGGCGTCCGCCTCCACGACAAACGGCCGTTGCGGGTCAGGATGCTTCAAGATGGGCTCCTTCATGAAGGCGTCCTTCAAAGCTTGGAACGCCTGTTGTTCGGGGGCGTTCCACTGGAACCGAGTCTTCTTCTGCAGGAGCCGGGTGAGGGGGGCTGTCAAGGCAGCAAAGCCAGGGATGAATGTCCGATAGTAGTTGGCAAATCCAAGAAGTCGCTGAACGTCCTTCACGCGACGCGGGGGTTGCCAACTCTGCAACGACTCAACTTTACTCGGCTCCATGGCGATGCCCTCAGGAGAAATGCGGTGACCCAGGAAATCGATGGTCACCTGGTAGAACTGGCACTTCTCCAACTTGGCAAACAGCCGATGTTTCCGGAGGCGCTGCAGGACCTGACGGAGATGTTGATGATGCGCTTCACGCGACGGGGAGTAAATCAGGATGTCGTCCAGGTAAATCACGACAAACTGGTCCAACAGATCCCGAAAGATGTCGTTCATAAAATGCTGAAACACAGCGGGGGCGTTGGTCAGGCCAAACGGCATCACCGTGTACTCGAAATGTCCATAGCGAGTACCAAACGCCGTCTTCCACTCATCACCCGGCCGAACCCTGACGAGGTTGTAAGCTCCACGCAGGTCCAGTTTCGTGAAGATCTTAGCCTCCCGGAGTCGGTCCAAGAGCTCGGGGATGAGGGGCAGCGGGTAGCGGTTACGCACCGTGATGGCGTTGAGTTTCCGGTAGTCACAGCAAAGCCGTAACTCGCCCGACTTCTTTTTGACGAAGAGCACGGGCGCAGACACTGGCGAGGACGAGGGCCGGATGAAACCACGAGCCAAATTCTTTGTCAGGAAGTCCCGCAATGCAGCCAACTCGGGCTCCGACATGGAGTACAAACGCCCCACTGGGAGAGGCGCATCAGGGACTAGATCAATGGAACAGTCATAGGGCCTGTGCGGGGGTAATTGGTCCGCCTCTGACTCGCTGAACACATCAGCAAAGTCGGACAGTTCGGGAGGCAAGGAAACCCCTGAGGAACCCTCCACCTGGCCGGCACAGATATGGCGGGTGTGGTCCACGCACTGCAAACTCGGGAAGGTGACCAAGTTCTGAGACCAATAGATCTGTGGATCATGCGCCCGGAGCCACGCCAGACCCAAGACCACGGGGAAGTGCAGATCCGAAGTGATGTAGAACTGGATGGCCTCCACATGGGAACTGATGGCCATACACACTGGTTGCGTGGCGGCCGTAATAGGCCCGGACAGGAGCACTCGACCATCAATAGTCTCCACTAGCATGGGCGGATCCACCGGACACTGGGGAACAGCCCATTTGGCCACAAAGGCCGAGTCCATAAAGTTAGTGGTAGCCCCAGAGTCAATTAAGGCATGGACCAGAATCCCCTCTGGCTTGCCCGGAAGGATCAGACGTGCCTCCAAAATCAAATGCCGTGGAGGTTCACAGGCACCGTCGGAACGGCGTCGCTCGGCGTGGTCGTTGTGAGTCGCCCGATCTATCACACCGTCTAGATCGGGCTCGGGCCGTTTCCCGACAGCAAAGTAGGGGACTTTCTCGGGGTAGACTTGGTCACTGACGCCCGCTGACGCTTCTTCGGGCAAGAAGCAGCCAAATGCCCAGGGTCCCCACAGTAAAAACACAACCCCCCCGATCGTCATCTGTCCATGTCCGTCACCGAGAGACGGGACCTGGCGGCACCCAGCTCCATTGGCTCCTCCCTCTGGACTGGGGGCTCACGCACAACAGGGGCGGCAGGGGTCTGTGGGGTGGCACGGCGACTCTTTCGCTGCTGCAGCCGGGCATCGATCCGCAGACAAAGATGGATCAGCCCATTCAGGTCTGAGGGAATGTCCACGCGGGCCAGCTCATCCAACATCTCCTCCGACAAGCCATCCTGGAAGGCTTCCACGAGCGCAGCCTCATTCCAGGCGGAATCCTGGCTAAGCAGCCGGAAATCGCTGATATAGGCCTGCAGAGGGCGCTGACCCTGCCTCAAAGCTTTCAGGCGTCGGGTGGCGGTCTGCGCCTTAATTGGGTCCTCGTACATGAGGCGCATATGGTCACAAAACCCCCCAAAGTTATCCAACAAAGGGCTAGGCTGTGCCAGCAGAGGCGTGCCCCAACGAGCTGCATCCCCCGACAGAAGGCTCAACACGAATCCCACCTTATCTCGGTCAGTGGGGAAATCAGCTGCTCTCACGCTGATAAAAAGCTGGCATTGTCCCAGGAAGGCAGGAAACAGTTCTGGATTACCAGCAAATTTATCCGGCATGGCTATCTGACATTTCCTCCTGGGTGGGGGTGCAGCATGTACCTGAGCTTGCAGTTGAGCCACCTGAGCTGCCAGCAAAGTGAGTTGCTGGGTGAGCTGAGCATTCTCGGCAAGAAGCTGCTCCATCGTAGTAGTAAGGGGTGGGAGGCTGAAAGCAAACTGTTCTGAACCAGCCAACTACCGGCCTTGTAATAAGGCAAACCCCTATTCACAGTAGAGACTGGAGAGCGTCCAAGGCTGAAAAGCGTCTGCCAAGATTTATTAGTCAATTAACAGAACAAGAAACAAAAACACGGGAACTTGAATCCTCAAGCAGAAGGGTTGCTTTCAGCAACCAGCCCCTCCCCAAACACTCCTTTTATTTAGAGTTCAGGGCGTGGTCTCCCTGTGCCTCCTCCCGAGGAGTCCCACAGCCTTTCTTTGTTTGTTCCTGCTCGACTGCCTCCTGCGTCGGGCGTCCTTGAACAGAGCCAGCTGTGGGTCATCATCCTCCGCACTATCGGGCTCACGCAGCTGAGAAGAGGGCCCCGGCTGGGAGCTCTGCCAAGCCTGCAAGCCATCATCAGCCGGTTCGTCACCCACACACACCTCCTCCCCCTCATCTGAGTCATCCGATACATCTGAGCCGGGTGCCGAACCCACCGGCTGACCCTGAGTCACAACACTCACCTCCTGAGTAAGAAGGGAGCGAGTCACCCTAAACAAGGCGGCCAGGCGATTATCTGCGGACACGATGAGGGTGGAGAAGTAATTACACCTCGCCTCCCTCATCGCAGCGAGATAAGACCTAATGTAGGTTCTTAACCGCAATCGGTCGGGTTCAGATCGGCTGGACCTCCAGCAGCTCTCTAGGCCCCGTTTCCGACGCTTCATCTCCCGGAGCTCCGCGGAGAACCATGGAGCTCGCTGGGATCTGCACCGGGTCAGGGGCCGCAAGGGTACAACCCGGTCAAGTGCCTCAGTGGCTGCCCTTTCCCAGGCTTCCACTAAGGCATCCGCCGAGTTGTGAGCAATGGAGGCAGGTGGGGACCCCAGCGCCGCTTGGAAACTATCAGGATCCATTAGGCGTCTGGGGCGGTACCATAATAACAATAACAATAACAATAATAATAATAACAATAACAATAATAATAATAATAGACAAATTCACCATTAGTCAATTGCAAAAGGCAGCCTTACTAGGAACTGCTTCCATCCTGCGACAATATCTGTAATACCATCAAACATCCACATCTGCCTATCCCAGGTCCTTGGTAAGGACTCGATAGGTAGACAAAAATGCCAAATCCAGTCTGAACATCTGGCTGACTGTGCGATGAAGAAGGAGGAGGAGGAGGAGGAGGAGGAGGAGGACCTTGGAGGCATTCTACTCCAACCCCCTGCTCAGGCAGGAAACCCAAGCACCAAGGTTGTCTCATTTCAACCCTGAGCCACAAATATTCTCCTTTATTGGTATCTTGTATCTTGAGATGGCATATATAACACTATTTTCCCCACACAAACAACCCTATAAAGTAGGTTAAGCTATGATAGAGTGCTTGGACATTCAGTGAGTTTTGCAATTCAACACTCAAACCACTGCACTGGTATCTGTGTATTTCTACATCTATATATCTATACCATCTATTCATCTATCTTGCCTAACAATTCTGGACAAAAATCTGTGTTAAAGGTTTTACATTCATTATAATATTTTCTCATATTACATGAGAAGATATTATCCCATATCCCCCAATAACTTATAAACCCCAAGTCCTATACACTCTGATCTTTTGCATTGCCATGCCATTGTATGCAAAACTAAAGTTATGCAATCTTCCTCCACTACATTTTAGTGTGGACTGTTACATCAATAACAATGCAGGATTGTGCTTGATGAGATGTAACAGCTCATCTCTCCCCTCCAAGATGTTATATTTTTTTTACCTGAAAGAAAAATGATTCCTCCATCAGTTAAAGTTAATAACATAAGTCAACATCTGGCCTTTATGTGCTTGGAAAGCTAAAATATATTGCTCACTTTTATCTAAATGATATTGATAAATCACACTAAAGAAATTAGGCTAAAAGATACTGAGTTTATTGGCTCTATCTGAATCCTCTAAAATTTTGCCATATGCAAGCAATCACTCAAACCATGATAGAAGAAAGTAAACCATAAATGCCTTGTGTCAGTTGTGACTTTCGTTACCAACCTCTTTAAAAATTCTTTAGTCTAACTTCTACTTTTAAAGCAAAAAGGATACTCTTCTCTAGTATGTGTTTAGATAAATGTTCATGATCATATTACTACAGTACTTGGGAGAAAATGCTCCTTTTGAGTGTTCTCTCCCTCAGCATAAAGAAGGAAAACATTATCTATCTTTGGGAGTGAGAGCAAAAAAGAAAAAGATTATCTTTCTCAAAGACTTACTGATAATGGCTATTCATGACATGCTGACTGATTTTGCCATTCTTCTAGTGTCAAATGGGTTTGTTTAAAGAGTACTTTTTATATGAAGTATTGCAGCTGTTTGTTGTTACTCTCTAAATACAGTGATCGGAAAATATTTTTCATTCATGAGGACCCAGATTGTTGGGGGCAATAAGCTGACTTTGTAATAATGCCGCTTGGGGGGGTCAAAAGCCCTAATAAGCAGGCATATACATAGAATGAAGGCTATTGCTAAGCACATTGGTTTGTGCTTTAAATTGTAAGCCGCCCTGAGTCTTCGGAGAAGGGCGGGATATAAATGGGATTTAAAAAAAAATTCCATACAGCATTCTACATCTCATGATCTTCAGATGTGTTGGATTGTAACCCCCATCATGCCTTGCCAGCATTGCTACAGCAGAGAAGACTGCAGAGTGCTAAATCTCTATACATGCTGTAGAAAAGATGCAAGGTGGGAGGCCAAACAGAAAAGTTGGGGCAATCTAAGCATAGGAATCATAATCCCTCTAAACCTTCCTGCAATGTCGCGTGGTCGCACAGAGAGACAGACACTGAGCTGGGTAGTAACTTCTTCATTGAGGTCAGGAACGAAGCTGGGGAAAAGGGTTTACCTGGCGTATCTTTATACCTGCCCAGGTGAATACCATCCAATGGATTCAAACCTGGGCTTCCCGCCAGTGCAGGTGGCCAATAGATTTAAACCCTGGCTTCCCGCCAGAGCTGGCCATGCCCCGGAGCTGTCAGGCTTTCTCCATTCAGGCTTTCCCGCCAAAACGGTTATAGCCTGGAGCTGTCCAGCCCCCTGCTGTGCTGACATCCTGTGTATGCTTTTAGTCGCATACACTACACTTCCTATCAGTGTTTCTTTGCTTGTACTGTTTAAAACCTCAAGCTGATTTTACCCAGAACTAGGAAGACATTCTTATTTGCATGTGTGCAAAATTTTCCCAAAATAACCCAGAACTAGTTATGGATGAGATGATTGAAATTTCAAGTTCTGGTGGAAGTTCCCACAAAAGGAGGGAGTGGTCCTAAATAGGAGGGGGAATACCTAGATCATCCTGGCTGACTAGCGGCAACTGATCTCTTGGATAACTTCTTATTACAGCTTTCTCCAACAAGTACTTCAATATACTGTATGCAAGTATCATATGAAACACAATGGCTTGCCAAACAAACTCAGAGATTATAGTGAGTTATGTTAAAGATAAACAACTGTCAGCTGAAAATTCCTTTAGGAAATCTCAAGGTGCCTTTTGTCCCACTCTTTGGAAACCTATGTGATTTATAGATTGATTACGTGTCATAAAAAGTCTTCTGTCAAATCTTCACAATCACATAGATTTTCTCCAGGATGATCTGTCTCAAACCTGATCTTTCAGGACTTCAGCAGTTTGGCCATTGCCACTGTAACTGATTCCATTCACCTTGCTGATCATCCTCTTCTTTATTCTCCTTCCACCTTTAGATCCTTCTCTAGAGAGCTAGATCTTTGCATAATATGTCCAAAGTAGGATAATTTGAGCCTCGTTATTTGTTCTTTGAGTGAAGATTCTAGGTTGATTTGTTCAGCGATTCATTAGCTTGTTTTGTTGGCTGTCCATGACATTCTCAAGAGTTTTCTTTAACACTTTAAAGTAGGTAAGCAGTGCAAAAGGTTTTGGATTTCTGATATTTTTGTATTTGGTTTTAAGTGCATGTATTTCTTCAAAATATACACACCTTTCGATTTTAATGGGGGGAAAACTAATGCATGTAACATTTTAAGGATAAAAGAGGAGGTGGGTGGAAATATAGAGATATTTGTAGATGAAAGAAAACAGGTAAAGGGGACCGGTTGAAGTTTAAGCATCATTATTCTGAAAAGATGAAACTTAATAATCCCTGTTTTGAAACTGTGATAAAGATAAAACTTCCCAAAGGAAAAATACTGGATTTCACATGTTAAAAGTAAAAGAAAATATCAGTGCTTAAATGCAGACAGGATAAGACATAGGCATGTCCATGGTAAAAGGGCAAGGAGAAATGTCTGGTTTTAGATCCTAAAGAATTTTTTTATATATTAATTTGAACTCAGGCTGAATTTTTTTTTACAGCTAAATCAATGTCATTTTGAAGCTCAAGGTATTAAATGATTTTTAATGGAATTCTATGCACATCTACTCAGGAATTCAATAGGAATTGTTTCCCTTCACTCTGGCAGTACAGCTTTCCTTCCCTAATTACATTGATCATTGTGGATTGTTTTAATTATCCTCAGTGGGGGGGAAAACAGTACTTTACCAATATCCTCTAATCTACAAGAGGGCAGAAAATCTGGGGCAGACATAATTTCCCACTTCTCCAAATTCGTTCTTCTCTCTCAGTTCCAGCATCTGAATACAGATGTGTATTCGATTAAATTTATTCGACTAAAATAAATAGGGTTGTTACTTAGACACCTTTCTCTATACTGCAGAGATAAGAAACTTAAGGACCTATCAGCACTGCTTGATTGCCACATCAGTTAGGTAGAATGCTATTTTACTATGGCTGGGTTTGGTTTGGTTTGTTTGCTTGCTTTTTTAATGGCTGTTTTTCTTATTTCATGGGAGAGGGAAAGAGAGAGGGAGAGAGGAGGAGAGAAGAGGGGAGAGAGAAGCAGCTTCTCTTCAAAGTTTTCCATGGATTTGAGGAGGATCAGAAAAAGTCTGACAACCAGTTCTAGGCTCATTATGAGCTGCAAGTGTCCATCTCAGCTGCCCAATTTTAATATGTATATATGTGTGTATTTGCATACAGAAAGACCAATATGTGCCTAAAAAATGAAAGAGAATAGTCTTTGCATCAGTACCCATTCACAACAGTAAGAGAAAGGTCACATAACCATCCACATTCTCCTGTATTGTTAGAAACAAATAAAAGAAGAAGAAAAATACTATCTGAATATGACCTTAAAATTAATTAACTTTATTACTCTGGGGCTTGCAATTTTCCTTAAATATTCTTTTCCATTTGTAAGAAGTCAGCACACACACACACACCTCCTAGAAAATGAAATATTTTGCGAAATATTAAATGAGGCAGGATAGAATATTTTCCCTAAAGGAGAAATGGAGAAAAATCTTAACAAAGGGAAACTTCCCGTCCTGCACGATAGTGACTGTCATGAGCTTGTGGACTGCCACACCCCCACGGCTAATTTTTGTCCTGCCTGGGGACCCTAATGGGTCCAAGCCGCCCAGAGAGGCGACGAAGAAAGAAGGGAGCCCCAGTGACTCTGGAATGACGGCAGTCACTCCGTTCGTCTTGAGGAAAGCCTTCTAACCCGACAGGAGAAAGGCTGTATTTCACCAATTAGCCCACGTTACTTGCAACCGAAGTCCAAAAGAACTAACCAGCACAACAGTAAACAGCATGCTTGAAACTGGGTGAAGAATCTGATTTTCACTTTTCTATTCTACACTTAATTTCCTAGAAAAGTTCCCCAAGAAGCAAAATACCTCTGAAAGTGAAGGAGGGGGACTTCCATCCCACCCTTATATTAACCAAAGGGTGAATTAAAATTTCCATGGAGTATCAAAATATATGATAGTGAAATAAATTTATAAACTTGAAAGCTAAAATTTAACTTTGGACAAGTTTAAAATTGTTGAATGGTTAAGATTCTCATTTTAAAAACCATTGTTCATATTGAAAACTAAATAGATGCTGACACATAGTGGTGGATGAACATTATGACAGTTATGATTTCCATAGACAACTTGCCAAAACCTGGGAAAAGCTAATCTGTGTTTGTGACCTTCAAAGCTTTAATAATAAAGAACATCTGTGACAAAAAAAAGACAACAATCCGGGCTTCAGACAAAGAGAGAATTATAAACTTTAGGGGGAAAAATCTTTTTTGAACTCTTTGGATTACAAATATCTATTTAACTGGGACTCTAAAGCTATTTGCGGATAAGCCGGAAAACTTCAACTTTTGGCCATCATGGATCAGAGACACGTAGATAGAACACACCAAGAAAACATAAATACCTCTCAGGAGGAGATATATAGTATACTGCAATTAATTGAAATAACACTGAGTTCAAATCACAAAGAAATCCAAAATAACTTTGAAAATATAAATCAATCTATTTCTAAGTTAATTGTACAACAAAAAAACTTCCAGCAAACAACAACAGAGAAGGAGCAGGAAAAACAAATAATTGGACATAAAATTGAAAATAGAGACTCAGAGACGGAACTTAACAAAGCAAGAAAACATGATTTAATCCTAGTGGGAGAAAATTTACAAGAAATGGAAAAAAAAACTCATCCCTTAAGGCTACAACATAAATCTGAGGACAAAAAAACAGATTGGATAAAATGCAATGTAGAGATGTTGAAAACATCAGAGAGAAAGGAAGTGATAAGAGAAGCAAAGAAGGAGAAAAAGAAAAAGATTTTCAAGAAACATGGAAAGGCAAAAGCCTCATATAAAAACAGTTTATTCAATTTTCTTCTTATATCTACAGCAACAGTCATGAATATATGGATTCAGCAAAACACATTGATCAAGAAAGATACTGGTCAAAGGAAAAAGATCTAAGTGAAAATTAAGAAAATGGAAGATGGGATCTACCAGAGAGAATATTTTAAAAAGAAACATTTGTTTGAATATGGTTAAGGAAATAGAAAAGATTCTGAATACATATGTCATTCTAAGAGGGATGAATTACTTAAATAATACTGAAAGTTTTTTTCCCTTTTTTATTTTATTTCTTGATATAAGTAACATAATACTGTTGAAATGGCTTAGATAAAGGAAATATTTTAGATAATTAAATGTGTTTGAATTTAGGGAAATTATAATGTATAAAAAAGAAAAAAATGTTTTGAATAAGAGTTAAAGGATTAGATGACTAGACACATTAAATGGAATATTTAAAGATCAAATATATTTTTAATTATGGTTAAAAAGAATAAGAAATTTTGGGAATGAATATGTATTAGCTTAGGAGGAATATATATTTTAAGTAGTATTTACTTTTACTACTTTCTGGGAGACAAAGCTGTCTGCCAGATTTGTCAGGAACCTGTTTGATCTTCCACTTGATGCAGAATTTGTCTCCCAGTTGATGTCAGGGTAGTTAAAGTCCTCCATTATTATTGTGATGTGCTTCCTACACACCTTAATTAACAGACTAGCAAAAAGTTCATCTATTTCCTCCGTTTGGTTGGGTGGCCTACAGTATACACCTATGGCAATGTCATTTCCCCCCCTTTCATATTGACCCAAATGCATTCAAGACAGTTTTTATTATTGTTGTGCTCTATTTCTGTAGAGATGTAGTTATTTCTTATATATAGTGCAACTCCTCCTCCTATTTTATTTGGTCTGTTTCTTTTAAACAATTTAAATCCCTCTAGCTGTGTGTTCCATTTGTGGGTTTCATCCCACCAAGTTTCCATAATGGCAACAATATCAGATCTGCCCTCATTTACTTGAATTTCCAATTCACCCTATTTATTCCTTCTTCTTGTTGTTGTGATGGTACAGAGTAGAAGCAAAAATCAGTATCCCTTTTAATTTATTTAAATTGCTATGCCTGAATCTGAACACCTGCTTCATGAGCTGAACTCCTTTATGTTCAGCTGTGAAAGATATGTAGTCTTGTGCCAGCCAAAGTGCATCTTTCCTATTTCAGATGAGGTACTTCAGCCACAAATATATTTGCAAATGTTCTATATTTTCCACTATCAGATGCCATATAACTCACACTTGGCAGATGAAATCAATTATTCTCCTAATCAGGGGTGATGAATAAATTTCTTAGCTGTCATTTGCATTATTTGTTGACTGGATTTCACCAGCCCAGTTTTGAGTGTAGTGTTGTTAATGGTAGAAAGTTCCATTTCATGTTAGAGGTTTAAATTCGTTTAAATTCTTCACCCTTTTCCTCATCTTGTATTATGTGTTTGTTTATTTAGTCAATTTTTATAGCTGCCCAACTCAACCAAATGACTCTGGGCAGATTACAATTCTAAAATTATAGAACAATTTTAAAAAACATTAAAACAATAAAATATACACAAAATAAACAAATATAAACAGCAGCAGTGATGATTAATCAACTAATATTTATTTTATTTATTTATTTATTTATTTTAATTCCATTTATATCCCGCCCTTCTCCGAAGACTCAGGGCGGCTTACAAGCTTAGCAGTAAATAGTAGTAGTAATAGTAAGTAATAGTAGTAATAGTAAAGCCCTTAACACATTCCAATCATACTGTTTCTGTCCCTACCCTCTTGCCCCGTTACTTTTAGGAAAGCAGAAATGTCTTTTAAAATAAGTCAGCAAATTGTTATGAGCCAAAACAAGTAAATCTTCATGCCAAAAGGAATGATTAAATTCAACCAGTAGATGTAATGCTCTTTTTTACAGGAAATACCAATATGTTTCTGGCAAGGTTGCTTTCCATCAGAGAGTATTGATGACCTATCTAAAAACAAATTAACATAGCTAGAAAGATCTTTCATACACCCACGTATTCTTGCTTTTAGAGAATGGTAACTTTTATCTTTACGTAACAATTTATAAGCAATAAAGACTAGCAACCTAGCAATCACAAAAAACCAACAACTGGTAATTGGAGGGAGGAAGCTCTCTTACTGGTAAATAGCAATAGCAATAGCATTCAGACTTAGATACCGCTTCACAGTATATTGTTAGCATATTGCCCCCAACAATCTGGGTCCACATTTTACCGGCCTCGGAAGGATGGAAGGCTGAGTCCACCTTGAGCCAGTGAGAATCGAGTTCCCGGAGTGGACAGTGAGTTAACCTGCATTACTGCATTCTAACCACTGCACCACCACAGCTCTTACAGTATTATTAATTATAGTTTCAAGAAGTCAATTACAGCGGTACAGTAGGTAAAACTTCTGCTTCTTCAGATTGAGGCAAATCATTTGATGTCCTTCCAAACATCAAAATTAGAGCAGGAAAAATCAGGATGCAAACTAAGAGTTATGTCTAACTTTTTAAAAATATACATTGCATGAATTATAGAAATGAGCAAATATTCCATTAACTCAGAATGTTTCTAGTATTCCATATATTGAAAGAACTGAAGTATCCCTGACTTCTAGATAAGTCATCCAGCTTCACAAATGTATGTATGCACAATAGATTGGTAAAATATGTCTACGTTGTTCCTTCATAAATTGAGAAACAAAGAGGAAAAAAGAAAAAAAAGAATCAAAGTAAGCCCCTAATTTTGAAAAAAAACCTATGCTATATCGAATACGTCAAATTGTGCCATGTGCATTAAAAAGAAAGAGATTCAATGTCTATATATTCCACATATAAAATGTGGATTTTAGGCAGAAAGTTCAGATCTCAGGAGTAAACATGAGAGGAGGATGAACACAGGATAATTATCCAAAACTTGTATCTGGTCCATCAAAGGGATGCAACCCCATCCAGGATTTAGATTCACATCACAGACTCGGTAACATGCCAATGTACAAAAGCTCCATATTTCAAGTTTTATTTCAGGTTGTTTATTTATCAAGAATTCTACCCCTGCACCATGTTTAGGATCATTAGGTGGAAGAGAGAGATAGAATTATGTGTTATCCTCATGATCATAAATCTTAGATTTCTGAGTTGCTCCTCACAAATGGAGTGTGCCCTATCTATCCCACAAGGCAAATGCAACAGAACCAACATAGATTCAGCATCACTATATCTTGGCACCAAGCACAGAAGACAGGCTGGAACCTCTATAGTGTTTTGTCTTTTAATCTGATGCACTATCATTATCTTCCAAAAATGGATTTCAGCCTTACATATATTAGAAAGGTTTACGGGTGGGTGAGTGAATGAAACTGGAGTTGATAGCAATAGCACTTAGACTTATATACCACTTCACAGTGCTTTACAGCCCTCCCTAAGCAGTTTAAAGACTCAGCATATTGCCCCCAAGGATAGGCTCAGTTCATCCCTTCTCCCAAAAGCCAGTAAAACTTTAAAGCTTAAAAGGATAGCGTCTACCCAAGACAACAGGAAAGGTGTCTGCTAGAATAAAGCATTTTGTACAGTGATCTTCTATGCTGTGGTGTATCCAGTTCTTAGAAAACAAAGACGCCTCAGAGGGTGAAGATCAGGACTTCCCAAAGCCCCCTGGTTTTTCTCCTCTGATCCTCTAGAACCGGAGTGGGGAACGATGGCCCTTTTATGACTTGTGGACTTCAATTCCCAGAATTCCTGAGCCAACAAAGGGCCATCGCTCCCCATCATTCTCTAGAAGGTCAGGAAGTTAATTTGCAATCACCAATTCTTGAAACTTTGCCCATCTCAACCCTTAAAATTTTCAACCCTATCCTTAAAGATCCGAAATTATATTAGCAAAATTTGACCATTTTGCCATTGAATTTTGGCAGTGCTACTATGGTTTTAGAGGTAGAAATAGGGGCTGAAAACTACACTCAGCCCATGAGGTATGGGGTTACCAATATTTGCATTAAAAGAACTGCTGCCAATGTTCAGTCTCCAAAGCATAACGTCCACTTGGATAATCAAGCAAGTTTCACACTGCTTCAGTTTAGAACTTACATGCGGTAAATTTGATTCTCTGCAATAAAAATCCTCCGAAATTATCATGAGTTAAGATCATCATCTCTCCCACTCATTATCCAGAAAAGGAAGGTTTGAGACGAGAGGGTAGTTGTCTAAATTAGAGTTTAAAAATGATATTTTTTTCTTTTTTCTAATGTTCCTCCAGGAAGCATCAGCTACCTCTGAAGTCCAATTTCCCAATTTAATATTAGTGTCTTTTAGCAAACTATTAACAGACAGGGATCTAGAGAACAGGCTTAAAATTTTAAGCAGCTTGTCCATAGATTCTCAATGAACACACTGAAAAATAACATATCAACTCAATGAGATGCTGTATCATTACAATTATAACCTTTATTTCTGCACAAATAGGGAGCAATTTCACTCCCCAAATGCACTACATTCTATGTGCCGATAAACAGACTTCATTGGATTTATGTGAAACAAGTCTTTGTCCACCTACAGCAACTTCTGTTGACTGGTATTGTGCAGAATTAATAATGGTAAAGAAGTGAAGCTTACTCAAAATCTTGCTGTCCATTGGCCCTAATCTTGCCCTTCAGAAAAAGAGATTGCAGATCTCCAGCTATTACACTTCTATGAAATATCACCTTCTCATCTGCAAGCTAAACATACCTAGCTTGTTCAACCACTGTATGTATGCTTGGTTTTCAGGTGCCTCAATATCTTTTAGCCAATTTATTCACATTTATATTTTAACTAATTGCAGATTTTAATCATTGTTTGAAAATGTTATTATCTGCCCCATTCTTTTTTGATGGGCAACAAAGGTTAAATGCGTCCCATAAACAGGCATAAGGCTTATTGCATATTAGTCCTAAAATCATACATTATGGAACAGAAATAGTTTCCACTTAAAACATTTTATCATTCTGATTTTCGTTTTTAGGGAACAAGGTACTAAATTAATAAGTCTCTAAGCAATTATAATGAATTGTTCTTTTATAATTTATAGAGTGTGCCATTATCTAATGAGTCATGACGAATTTTAAAAACTGGGGCAAGTCCAAAAAGAATTTTAGCTAAAACATGACACTGGAAAAAAAATAGCACTTCATAATTAAAGTTAAATAAGTTCAAGGACCTTCAATCAAAGTCAAAGGGAGGCATTAGAAAATCTTGCTATGCTGCTACCCAAGAGAATCATTCTGACATACCCAGGATTTCCAAAAGGTCAGAGATGGTGACATATTTGCCTTCCAAAAGTTCACCACAGTGGATATAGCCCACTGAAATAAATGGGGGCTTCCCTTTTATTAATAGAAAGGAGGTATATCTGCAATTTGCAGTGATAATTGTAAATTAAATTTGGATGTAATGTTGGAACACATGTTCCAGGGCAAATGTATCCTTTGAAATCTATGGAACTTGTCAATACTGAGCCTCCTAAAATGTTAATTATAATTCCACCCTCCCCCCATACTTCTGTAAACATTTAACTATCCTTACTGTAAGACGTAAACTCACCTAATAAAGAAGAACATGAGTTGACCTAAATGCAATTGCAGTGCTGCTTTGGAACACAGGATTCACCCCTACTTCTTTAACAGAGATCTGAGTACATCTATATACTACTACCACTCTATCTTTGTCTGTTTGTAGCCTTCAATTAGCCCAAATGGTGCTTCATAGTGCCACCATTCAACCATGGCACCTCAAATCTGCTACCTTAAGGATTGCATAGAAAATCTGGAACCCATTACTCCTATAGAATTGAAGTTTGAAGGATTTTCTGACCAATAATGTCCTCAAAGTTGTGATCACCTCAGCACCACCACAATCAGTAGATCATCTCATTATGATTTCCAATACTCCCGGCCAATTCCACATGTGAAATCAATGGGGAAGCCAGCAGGAAATTGGAAGTTGCTTTCAATCCCAGTGCTTTTTCACCTGTTCATGGTCATTCTGTTTAGAAACTAAATGTCTCTCCAAGAAAATGGAAAGACACTTGTATACTGTTTCCAGTATACATCTTCATTAAAATAAGAATCATATAATTAACTATGAATAGCTAAGCATGGTTACATTATGTCATGTGCCCATTGCTTTTCTAGGAGATTCATAGCACCCGGATTCTGTGCAAGCATTCTCTCAAATAACTGTGAATTTCAAGCTTTATTTTTTTGTACATTGCAAATGTTAATATTGCATTTACCATAAATAGATTATTTTTCATTTTATTGCCAATTTCTATCATTAACTTAGTGTGTTTTGCTTCTTAAAACATAGGATTTTTTACCTTTTTAACTAGCAGGTCCACAGCCTGAAAAAGTCTGAAAGCCCCTCGCAAATTACAGATTCCTGAGTTGCTATTAGCATCTTTGCTGACAATTATTTTTATCTGGGTGGCATAAATGGTGTGATGGAATCATTCCCATGTTATTTTGTGGGATGAAAATAAAAATTATAAAGGGCTGCATAAAACCCAAAGTGGTCACCTTTCAGTTTCATCTTCCCTTTAATGCTGTTGAGTGCATAAAATATGCATCAATTCTTGTTTTTAGTAGCCTTTATCAGTCCATCTTTTCTCCTACCTAACTGCCATTTGCATTAACTAGGGTGGCCACTTGCTCTCTGTGCTTCCATCCCAATGATAAATTTTGCTTTGCTTTAGAATTACTTACATGGGAAGAAATAAGCAGTGCCTGTTCTGTTAAGACCACCTTGGCCAAGACCAGGGGTAGGCAACCTTGGCTCTTTTATGACTCATGGACTTCAACTCCCAGATTTCCTGAGCCAGAATAGCCGGCTCAGGAATTCTGGGAGTTGAAGTCCATGAGTCATAAAAGAGCCAAGGTTGCCTACCACTGGCCAAGACATTTAACATACATGGTAGCTCTGCTGCCCCTGCTGGCTGAAAACTAAGGGCTTGCTAAGAGCGCAATTAATGGTTCTTTCCAAAAGTTAACATATTAGTCAGAGAGTCATTGGGATTCACTGCATGCCAATTAAACCTTACATTCTGGTGATTTACTTTTCCAGTTAACTTACTACTCCATTTTGGGGGCTCTTTTGAAATGACTTTCATATTACATTGGTGGGGGGGTGGGAAAGAGACTGGTATAAACTAATTGTCATGGTTCCGACAGACAGAGACAAATAAAGCAGAACGCCGAGGCTTGCAAATTCCTCAAAGAACATGTTTATTAGTTACAAAGTATCTATAAAGCATATTGTCCTTTACTTACAGGGAGCAAAACCAGTGCAGAAGGAATTCCTGATCAAATGGATGACTTTAAATATGTGAAAATAATACAGTGTCCATTAATGGCTCCCTAAAACTCACAAATACTTAAAACTAAAAAATACCAATTACTAGAGAAATACCACTAATGTTACTAAATACTATTAAAAAATTAGAACATAGTCCACAAGATTCAATCCTGTACTCAAGGCTGATAGAAATGCAGCTTTATTAGTTTAAAAAGCTATCCAAGTTTAGCTTTCTGTCAACCAATTCATTCATTCAATTCATACTCAGCCAAAACTCTTCCCTCTCTTCTTGACGCTCTCTTCGCAAAGCAGTAATATGAAATTCCTTATGATTAAGATTTGCTCCATTCAGTTCTGTGGCGAAATAAACAGAATAAGGATCACTTGATTTTGCAAAAAAAGGAAGTTTTCGCAAAACAAAGTGGACCCAGAGAAGGTCATCTAATCTCTCCATATACGGTTGTGAAAGGCAGGAGTCTGTTTTCAAACTAACTAGAATTAGCTCTCAAGACAAGACAATGAGAGCAACAAGAGGTATCATTGTCTAAATCAGAATGAATTGCATGGTTGAATACTTAAACTCCATTACTTTGACAGGAACTAGATTTTCTTCATTTCTGCCAGAGGATATGACGTAAATATAATACAGTTGGGTCAGAAACTGATTCTTTCTGGCAATCCACTTTCCTCTGTGTGTGCCCAACATGTATTTCTCTATAGGATATTTTTTTTTTGCTTTAATAAACAATTGCTTAACTTGAGGATCAAATATCTGCAACATAAAAGGCAGAAATTGCAGAGAAGACTTAGGCCATCTTGACTACCTGCAGGGATGTGGCTATCTTTAAAAGCAGATTCAAAGTACAATGATTAGTGAAATAATATTAATCTGAACCAATTAACACAGGTTGATGCAGGTGGGGTATATAAGAATGGGCATGCGTATGTCTATGCTGCCATATTCATACTGAAAAGTCAACACTGCTAAGAGTATTTCACATAGGATGACTCCCAGTTTGCCACTACAGCCGCCACAGACATTTGGGAGGCGAGCTCCATCTTCCACATCCGATTTTCCTTTGCTGGGGACCCTGGAAAGGGTTGAAAGTCACCCTGTAGGGGCAACGAGCAAGGAGAGTACCCCCACTTGATTGCAGGAGGGCAGCAGCCCTTCCGTTCGATCTGGGGCAGCCCTCCAAACTGATGAAGGAAAGACCGGCCATAGCAATATGGCCCATCATTAGGCTCCAACTGGTACAGAATGCAGCCGCGAGAGTTGTGTTGGGAGTTTCCCGACACTCCCATGTCACACCTTTGCTCCGCGAGCTGCATTGGCTTCCAGTTGTCTTCCGGGTGAGGTTCAAGGTGTTAGTAATGACCTACAAAGCCCTTCATGGCATGGGTCCGGAATACCTTGGAGAGCACCTGCGGCCGGCGTCAACTTCCCTCCGCCCAGTACGCTCCCACAGAGAGGACCTCCTCAGGGTGCCACCGGTCAAAGAATGCCGACTGGTGGCCCCCAGGGGGAGGGCGTTCTCTGTGGGTGCACCAGATTTATGGAACCATCTTCCGGTCGAGCTCCGGATGGTGCCTGATCTCCGCTCCTTCCGGCACGATCTTAAAACCCACCTTTTTGAACAAGCCGGCCTGACCTGATGGGATGGGGTTGGGTTTTATAAATTGACTTAACTTTTAATCTGTACTAATTTATTACGGGCATCGTTGTTTAATTACTTTTAATAATTTTTAATTTTTGTATCTTGTTTTTATTATGTATTGCCCTGTTCACCACCCTGAGTCCTTCGGGAGAAGGGCGGTATACAAATTAAATAAATAAATAAATAAATAAATTCACTATCGAGCACCTCCAAAGCAACACAGATGAAACTGGGTGAGATCTGATCTTCTCTTTACCCTAAGTACCTTCTCTTTCTGAAAAAGCTGTTTGCAATATCTATCCCCCTGTGAAGAGAGAGGGAAGGAAATTGCTATCCCACCCCCTAAGAATAGCGGCGTCTGACTACCCAGGGCAATCAAAGTATTAAAAGAACAATTTTAATTTAATTGGATTTATATGTTCCTGAAACTTGGGGACCAAAAATTTTCCTATTTTTACTGGAAACTCTTGTTTTTATCTACAAAAAAGAAATAAAATTGGAAAAAGGATTATTAAAAAATTGGACTTAAAAAACCTTAACACCTGACATCTTGTGGTGAGGTTTCAAATTACACTTTGTTATTTCCTAAAAGAAACTTGACTGGACACCCAGACCTTAGATAAGACTTTCATGACCTTGGCACCACCTGTGAAAGACTGAGAAGAGAACAGCTGGGTGGCATAATTGGCCTATTTGAACTGTGAATGTAAATCTTTACTGACCTTTGCTTGACAAACAACTTTTACTAGAAAGACTGTAGTACAGACATGTGAAAGAGAAGGATGAAGACCAGGAAAAGATTCTTTCCATGTTGAAAGCAATATGTAAAACTATTCTTTCAGCTTGTGATAAAATAAGACCTAAAATAAAAGATCAAGATGCCAGCTTAGATACATAAACCCAAACTTTGACTACAACCAAAGAACCAACAATGCAGAAGATAACAGAAGAAGTGGGACCATCAAATATTAAGACAGAGGACTCAATTGGCCAACAAATACAGCTGATGGAATATCCAGAAAAGGAAGCAACAACACTGAAAATGGAAATGACTTTCTATATAAATCAGAAGAAATTTGAGAAAGAAGAAGAAGAGATTGAATTGAAGATAAATATATCAGAGCAAGCATGGGGAACTGAAATAATGGGGAGACAATTCAATGAATACAAATTGGCTAGTCCTTCCAGAAAACTGGCAGTTAAATGGTCTCCTTTATTTCAAATACTATATTTAAGAATAGAGGGAGATCTATTTGACGATCTAAAAGCACTAATATGGAAACCTAATTGGCAAAGGAAGAAATTTCAACTGCTCAGAGCTGCTGGGAAGTGCTCCATTCTGTAAGTTTTGGAAAGGCTGCACCAAAAAAGTAGCTAGGGCCCTGATTGGTTTGCATTGTATTTGAACTGCATTTGGGGCCCTGATTGGAGCTCCATCGCTTTTCAGCAGAATTTCAACTGCTCAGAGCTGCTGGGAAGTGCTACATTCTGTATGTTTTGGAAAGGCTGCACCAAAAAAGTAGCGGCCCCCACAGTACATTCAGGGCTAGTGCATCTGAGATTCCTTGTAATAATAGGATTTAGATTGTTTATGAAGATTGAATGTAATTAAGATATGTATAAGCTAAAAAATTATTGATAAATGTATTTATTGAATTGATATAATTAGAACTGTACTAGCTTGAATACAAGACAGTAAATGTTAAGGGAAAAAGAGAAGAAATATCTGATATTGTAACCTGAGATTTGCACTAAAGATTTTGTTATTGAACTATTGATTAACCCAGTCACCATGCTGCTTTTTAAATACTCAAATGTAAAATTGGAAAATTAATAAAAGATTATTTTAAAAAGAGTATTTCACATAGGCGTATCACTTTTATTCATGGATTACAGCATTTGTTTGGGTGCCCAACTCCGAACAGCATACAAAAATCACTAAGCAACAAAAACAGAAGAAAACTATCCCCCTTTTTTATGACCCTGTACTCCTTATTCGGGTTAGAATCAGGCAACTGGATGGAGCTGAGCATTTACTGGCCAGATGCCCTTCCTGATGCCATGTGGAGTTCGCAGCAGATATTTTTTCTTTGCGCCCTAGGAGAGAAGCACCTGCTGCTACCTAGGATTGAACTCTCAATCTTCCGACTAGATGGTGAGCATCTTCACCAGTAAACCATCAGGTCGCTTCACATAAATGACTATCAGAACCAAAATATACTATAGATCGTTCTATTAGGAAGTCTGCTTATCCTTTCCAAGCAATTAAACAAGGGCAAAGCTATAAACCGTAGCAAGATTCTCACCTTATGTGCCTTTGCCAAAATAGGATCCGAGCTGGAAAGATAGAATAATATCTATTTATGCGTAAGTAAAAAAGAGATCTTCCATGGATACAAGATGTATATAAAATGATACCTCCCTTTCTAATGGGAGAAATCATTTTACACACAGTTCAAACATATTGGGTTTGGAATGTGTTCTTCAATTGTCTAGCATCATTTGAGTCATCAAGCATCTAGTGAACTGTATATATACCATGTAACAGTTCATGGCATCTCATAATATCCTTAGCATAATCTTGTTAATACCTAATTACATATTCAGTAGGTATGTTTGCCATATTATAATGAGTTTTCAGATTACTAAAGTTCAACTTTCTGGGCAATTTCAATCTCTGGCTGGTCTGAGTCAATATTTATCTGAATCCACATGCTTGCTTCCTTAGTTCAAAGAATTAGAAGCATTAATCAAAGGTGCCTTGTTACCAAAAACAATTACTCAAAAAGGACCCCTTCTCCTGCTCCCATCAGTTTGCCTTTCAGCGGTTCCCGTTCCCATATATAAAATTTTATATTATATTTAAAAATACAGGCCCAAAAATCAGAGTTACCTGTTCCAGGGTGTACAACACTGTGGGGCTGACAACTGGTAGAAGGAACATGTGGCAGCTCCCGCTCCTATGCAAGTTGTTCATCCCAGCTATTATACAGTAAATGCCTTATTTCTTCCTGCTACTCTTACAGTCTTTCCTGTCCTGCAAGCTATATGTTGGCTGACATGCTGTTGCAATTTTAAATAGCCCCTTTAATTGTTGCAGAGAAATATACACTATTTCAATTTCGTGTCTTCTAAAATGTTCTCTTTGTAAAATCAAGTGAGACCACTTATACATTCTTGGCACTGGTTTTTGTTTTTTTTTGTTCTCTTATTTATAGCCTCAATTTAATAGACCACCGTTTACTAGGCTTTGGATGCAGCAGTTAGGCCAGGCATGCTTTATCAGCAGCAGGAGCAAAAAGCTGATAAATGTGATCTAGGGCAGTGGAGCACAGACTAGCAGGGGTCTCAGAGTGCAGGATGGCAAGAGTGATTGAGACTGGGTTGGGGCATTTGTGAATTTCTGGGGGTGGCAAGCAGACATGCTGTTCTGGGGCTGCTTGCCACCTTGCAAGGCAACCAAAATGGTAGAGATAAATGAGTTGGAGCCAATCCCTTATATTACTGAAGCTTGCAGCTGGGAGGGAATAGCTTGGATTGGCGTAGGTCCTTTGGCAAACTTTATTTAATAATGGCAATTCTAATTCCCACTGTGATTATAATTTAAGATCTACCTATAATATTTTGCTCATTTTTCCCCATTAATTCAGTAAAGTTCATATCTCGCACAAAGTTGTCAGTATTGTTTAAGATGAAATCCATGACATTTTGTTTTATCAAACTTAAAAACACACGAACTTCACTGGATCAGACTGTCTGCTTTCTAATCTAGCATTTTGAAACTCTGTTTGGACAGATTGCCATCCAGTGCTAGACAGAACTAGCCTGCCTAACAGATATTATCACTAATATCACCACAATGTAAAAAAGATGTTGAGACTCTAGAAAGGGTACAGAGAAGAGCAACCAAGATGATTAGGGGGCTGGAGGCTAAAACATATAGGGAACGGTTGCTGGAATTGGGTATGTGTAGTTTAATGAAGAGAAGGGTGAGGGGTGACATGATAGCAGTGTTCCAATATCTCAGGGGCTACCACAAAGAAGAGGGAGTCAAGCTATTCTCCAAAGCACCTGAAAGCAGGACAAGAAGCAACAGATGGAAACTAGTCAAGGAGAGAAGCAACCTAGAACTAAGGAGAAACTTCCTGACAGTTAGAACAATTAACCAGTGGAACAACCTGCCTCCAGAGGTGGTGAATTCTCCAACACTGGAGGTTTTTAAGAAGAGACTGGACAGCCATTTGCCTGAAATGGTATAGGGTTTCCTGCCTGAGCAGGGGGTTGGACTAGATGACCTCCAAGGTCCCTTCCAACTTTATATTATTATTATTATTATTATTATTATTATTATTATTATTATTATTATTATTATTATTATTATTATTATTATTATTATTATTAAACAAGGAGTAGATGTCATAAATCTTCAGGGATTGGAAATAAGTACCCAAGCAGGTTGCCAAGGGTGTAAACATTTACCTAGAGCAGGAAGTTTTTCATGAGTCATTTTTTCTTTTAAAAAAATTCTAATTCTCTGCAGTAAATCCACTTATCTAATCTTATATCTGCTTGGGAATGTGGAGTGAAAAAGAAGTTTAATTCCCAACCTAGTGTGTAGTCTTGACACTATGCCTTAATATACAGAGGAATATGATTCCCTCTATGTCCTTTGTATCTAGAGATATCAGTTTTCTCTACAGGTTTCCATTCTGCTCACAATAGCTTTAATTCTCTTTTACAACCAGCCTTCCCAGGAACCCTTCGTGTATTTAACATTTGCACAAGAATACAGTGCTCCTTCCAACCATCTCTGTCATATACTTTCAAGTGCTTCAATTAATAAATATGTTCTGTTATACAGTATGTTCATGCACTGTTTGTGTCCCACTTGGACAATCATGTTAACAGTCCATCTCTACAGATAATGTAACCCATTAGACATACCTTTAGGCTTTATTGGCTTTTCACCAGGGTTCTATTCTGCCATCTGTTGAATTAACTGAAGCAGTCCAGGTCCATACCATTTCAAATGGAGTTTCCCCCCTCGCCTCCATAGGCTTGGCTTGTTCCAATACATTCTCTGTTGCCTCAGCATTCCAAACGCTGCATCCTTGATTCACCCCAGCATGGGACTCTGACTAGCCTTCGTTACTTGTCTGGCTGGCCTATGTTTGGAAGAATATATCATTTCCAAGATACCCATCTTGAAGGTTCCAAATTTGACTTCTGCAACCTCTTGACTACTTTTCCCCTGTCTCTGCTATCAGCGTCACGAACCCAAATTTCACCCAGCACCACCCTAACAGACTATTTGGATCATGCTTACTGTACTATGTGGAGCCTTGTACAAGGCAGCCAGGCAAGATTAAGGGGAACAACACAGATCCTGCTGCCTATATTTCTTATCTGTGCCAACATTCTCTTACCCCTTTCTCAGGGGAAAATCCTCAGAATAAGAGGATGTCAATTTGTCCCTGACAGAAGAGTTCCTTTCTGTAATATCATTTCTCTCTTCCTACTTAAATGACATACTTTTCCCCCCATGGCCTTCCATGACAACAGAGCAGCCATCACCCTAGGAGTGAGATACCACTCTCATATCCTAAATGACTTCTTTGCCAGCCTGACATTTATCTCAGTGTCTTCAAGTCTGTTGTTTGCCCTCATAGGAATCAATTCCCCCTCCCAAGAGCCAGGAATTTCTTAGGCCAAGCACATCCTCACAATTATGATCCGGTGGGCTGACAGTCACGCAAACTGCATTACATGTATTGTACTATATGTCCATTGGTTTTCTATCTTTCGAGGACAGTGCCTCTGCTTTCTGGATTTCCTTTTACCTTTGCACATTTTCACCAGACCTGAAACTGATAGAGCTGGGCTCTTTGTTTTTTTTAAAGCACATCAAGGTCAGTTGAGCATTGAGAGATTTTTATCAAAAGAATAAACAAGAGAGGGGATTAAAAGAGGATGTAGGTAATAGATGCCTTTGTGTTCATAAAGGACTGAATAATCTGAGTTTAGCTCCACAGTGCTTTCTAAACTTGATGCGCTGCTTTTTTAGTTTGTATTTAAATTGTTAAATTGGACCGTGTACTACATTTAAAATCTAACATATTAAAACTGGGTTTGAAATGAAATCTATACCTGCATTTCTTCTACTACCCTAGTATACAAAGTGTCCTTATTAATGTGAATTGCATTTTGGTTTTTAGCCTGTTTCTGAATTTACTTTAGTTTAGCTTTCTTAGGTTCTTTGGACAACCACGCAACTTTCTCTGCTAGAGCAAGCTTTTTGCCTTTAGAGGAATTTCACTCTTGGAATTTACCCCCAACTTGTAAATATTTAATACGGGGTTGTTGTTTTTTTTCAAAAAACACAGGTCATCCAAAGATTCCTTTGTTTCTACAGGAATTTTCCATTCAAGAAGTGCCATAAATTTATAGCCTCCAATCTGCTGGAGGAGGAAAGGAGATACAGTACTATAAGTATATGGCCTGGAATTTTATTTTCATGAAGAATAGGATATTAACAGAATAGATTATACATAAATATATGAAAGTTCACAGCATTTGAAATTAGTACTGGTTATCGACCCAATAGGTCCCAAAGCCATGAGATTGACCAAATGATTTAGTAATTTGTTTTATTTCTAGATGAAAAACTATTCAGGAAAGTTGGTGGGGAAGCTAATTCCATGTTTTCTGATGTAACAATGGATAAAATAATAAGGATTGCATGTTAATGAATCAGGCCTCTTGATCCAAACAGCAACAGAAAAATAACCCTAGATATCTCAGGTTCAATGAACAGCATCTAAAAGGTATCAATCCATAATAACAACATGCTAATAATTAAAATCCCATTTTAAATGAGATAGGACACTTGCACTGATACTCAAGGTACAATGGTTCCTTCTGCCTGTAGTTCTTTACTTGTCATTGTTTCTGGTCAAGTTGCCAATCACAACACCGAGAGAGCTGGGAATGTGAACACCTCCAGGTAATGAGGAGGGGTGGTTCTGATGCTCCTCTTATAGAGAATCTTATCCATCAACCAGTAGAAGTAGTAGAAACACACTGTGGCTGAAGACGTCCAGCTTCAAAGAAGGGATTTTGGCATGTTCCATGACGGATGATAATCTTCCCCTGAGAAAGTTTGTGCTTTGTCTGCAAATTCTGACAATTATTTCATACTGTATAGGTATGATAATATATCTGTGCAATAGGCACCAATATTACATTCAAATATAGGTAAAGGTAATCATCTTCCGGTCGAGCTCCGGATGGCGCCTGACCTCCGCTCCTTCCGGCGCGATCTCAAAACCTACCTTTTTGAACAAGCTGGCCTGGCCTGATGGGATGGGGTTGGGTTTTATTAATCTGTTTTAATCTATTTTAATGTGTGTTAACTTATTCATGGGCATTTGTTTAATCGTTTTTTTAATTTTTGTATCTTGTTTTTAATATGTATTGCCCTGTTCACCGCCCTGAGTCCTTCGGGAGAAGGGTGGTATACAAATAAAATTAATAATAATAATAATAATAATAATAATAATAATAATAATAATAATAATAATAATAATAATAATAATAAAGGTTCCCCCGCACATGCGTGCTAGTCATTTCCAACTCTAGGGGCCAGTGCTCATCTCCGTTTCAAAGCCGAAGAGCCAGCGCTTGTCCGAGGACGTCTCCGTGGTCATGTGGCCGGCATGACTAGACGCCAAAGGTGCACGGAACGCTGTTACCTTCCCACCGTAGTGGTCCCTATTTTTCTACTTGCATTTTTATGTGCTTTCGAACTGCTAGGTTGGCAGAAGCTGGGACGAGTAACAGGCGCTCACTCTGCTACGCGGCACTCGGGATTTGACCCGCCAAACTGCCGACCTTCTGATCGACAAGCTCAGCGTCCTAACCCACTGAGCCACCGCGTCCATCACATTCAAATATGCATACTTTCAAACATTGATAAAAAAAGAATACCTTTTGAACTAAGAACTGTCCTTCATCTTGCAATCAGCTTAGATGCAAGAAAAACTGATTGAGTTAGTTGTAAACTGGGTGCTGACAATCCTCTTTTGCCTGCAGCAAAGTCTGAAGTGGTACAGTTGCCCTGCCACCTTATTTATCTTTCTTTGTAAATCTGCTCGTTTAATATGATGGGGATTGTCTTATTGGAAGGCATATTTTACATCAGATTGCCTGGAAAACCAGTAAGTATCAGAAAAAGCCAATCACAATTAAATATTCTGCTGATCATTCTCATACAGCAAAATCCTTTGTACACCTGTTAGATATAAGTTTTAAAAATGAATCAAATAGATAAAGTCTCATTATGTTCTCATTATAGGGCTTTCTATAAGGTTAGTGTAACAGTGACATTTATACAGACAAGAAATGATACAAGTCCAGGTCTCCCTTTCTGGAAAATAGTCAAGTTAGCTATCTAAACCAAAGAATATACAAATTTTATTTCCTAAAGAAGGATGGTTGAATTCCTTTGAAACTGTCAGGATTCTTTATTACAGGTATATGTTTTGCTCTGTCTTGCAGAAACAAATGTGATCTGATCAATTGTGGATAAAGAGAGACACCAAGTGGTAACAAATAATATCCTGGGTAAATTCTTACTTCTTTTCTTAGGTTTCCATTGTGAACTCTTTTCTGAAAAAAAGAGATACAGGGAACAACAGCAACAAAAGCAACCTTTTAATTATGCCACTTTAATTAATTTGCAAACAAGTATTTGCTTCTAGGTGCTAACATAAAGTCACACATTGCCTGCCAACAGGTACAATCTTCTGTTTTGTTGCCATTCCTGTAAAATGTCTCATCTGAGAAAAACAGCTATGGGTGGCTTTGCCTAGGACAATTGTCATTACAGCAAATTAGTCAAGTCAGCCTTGAAATGGTAGGTACATCTGATGTTCAATAGCAAGGCAAGAAAAATATCTAAATCTACCCATGTCTAAAAAATAAAGGATATAAACACATAAAACAACAGTATTGATAACCATTTTGCACTCCAGTTCTTCTCTGCACCACCTAGACCAGAAGATAAGAATTGCTTTGCTGGATCAGTAAAATGGTCCACTTCGGAGCTCTGAAAATGCATAGTTAATATTCATTAAATTTCAGGTCATGTCTTCCTAAAGGATAAACAGGCTTCCTTTCCAAAATGTTTTTATCCAATAGTTAATGTCTTCCTTGCATGTTGGGCAGTGATATTGATGAGATGCCAGGAGCCTAGTTTGTTAGCGTCGTCTTCATAAAGATCTTCAACTTGTCCCCACTTCTAAAACAATGAACCAGATATCCTGAAGAAATAGAAGAAATAGAAAGCTGGTATTAAGAAACCTGGAAGATACCAAGAGGATGATCCCTGTTTCTTTCTCCTTTCTTTTAAACAAAATGATTTTCCTGTCCGAAAATCTGAAAAAGTGTGTCTTCACCTAACTGGGAATAATAAATGTATTTGGGTGAGATAAGGTACCTATCAACTGAATGGCTAATGTATGTTTGCAGGGATCCAGAAATATAGTAGAAGCATGAACATATATTGTATAAATATGCTTTTTTTAACAATGTTTTGTATTGGTCATTAGATCTAACCTTTTCAGTAATTTTTAATTTAAAAAAATTAAATAAATAAAAACAGCTGAAATTTTATAAGATGTATTCCATGAATTTCCAGAGCTCTCACATGACACTTTGCATGATTTTAGGCAAAAAAGCAGTTCTGGTCATCTTAAAGAACAATTTTATTAATTGCATCAGTGTGTAAATTCTCACGTCTGGCAGTTATTATTTATTTAGTGTATGGTGTTGTCACATTAGCCAGGAAACTACAGTGCTAAAATAGAGTAGTAGCTTGGCAGCCTAAGACTGCTAGCCCATTTGATTCATGCTTGTACACTTTCCAAAATGCACCATGGGGGGAGAGCTAGTTCTGTACCAGAAAGAAAGACAAACAACTTCCTGAGCATCATTTAGGGCACCCTTCCTCCACTGAAGTTACCTCACAAATGGGAAGGTCCAATACTGACAGGGTTCCCTTCGTCCAGTGCGCTTCCACAGGGAGGGTCTTCTCAGGGTGCCACCAGTAAGAGATTGCCGGCGGACGACACCCAGGGATAGGGCCTTCTCAGTGGGGGCGCCTGCCCTTTGGAACCAGCTGCCAGTGGAGCTGAGGACTGCCCCCGACCTCTGTTCATTCCGCCAGGATCTGAAGACCTGGCTCTTCGAGCTCTCTGGCCCAGGCTGAGGATTAATCTTATTTTAATTGGGGTTTTATTTATACAGGGACAAATATAATTTTTTTTAAATTTGTTTTTAACTTTTGTATCTTGGTTTTTAATTACCCTGTAAACCGCCCTGAGTCCTTCGGGAAAGGGCGGTATATAAATGTAACAAAATAAATAAAATAAATCTGCACAAAGCTCCAGCTCATCTCCCACCAAAGTGTTATCTATTTATCTACTCACATATAACATGCTTTCGAACTGTTTGGTGGGCTGAACCTGGGGCAAATAATGGGAGTTCACGCCACCACATGATTCTAGGACTCAAACCCCCATAGCAAAAACCATCTTCAGGGAGACTTGATAAACAAGGTTTTAAACTGTTAATATAAAGAGGGGAAGGCACTAATAGAGGCAGCAGAAAAAGATCCCTGCAGTGGCTCCCAAAGGGGGAGCCTTTCAACCATGAAGATCTAAAGCCAGGGCAAAAGTTGTTAGGAAAAGAAATTTATAGTGTCCAATATTCTGTGCCAATTCTTTTCAGATGTTTGGTGTAACATTGAGCTTCCAGTCAGATTTTTTGAAGTACATGCTCCCAAAATTCTTCACAGCCATGTTTTGCCTCAGTACATAACCATTGGCTGCCCATTTTCAAGGGTTCCTGTCTGAACCTGCTTTAGCTCTTAGTTTAGTAAATCCAGGTTTGTGATGTCCAGTTGAGGTTAGCCAGTATGCAAGCCAGGCTTATTAATATTTCTTAAATTGCACACAGTGAGCCCTAGGACTCCCACTATGAGTCCACCAGTGCATCATATTCAGGGCTTGGGTTTGGAGATCTCTTTTTCCTGCTACTTCCTCAGTGAGGGTATATGAATTGTAAATTGCCTAAGGAGGCATGGTTTCCTCCCCCATGGAATTTGCAGGAAGGTATGCATGCAAAAGCCTTAGTGCAACAGAGGAAGAACCAGCTTGGGGAGCTTTACTAAAGATAGGTGAAGGGGATAAACTCAGTGTGATTTTGGTGTGTGTGTAGTTACTAATACAAAACAGGTAATAAAAGAACCTGGACAAATTTCCCTCTCACCAGACAGAAATTCAAGATGTTCAGGACTTGCTGTGCCAACCATTCCAAATGCCATCCCTTCATGAATCTATCTGACAGCTTAATTACAAGGTAAATGAGGCAAGAAAGAAAACCTTACAATGAGTTTCCACCCTCCCCCATAATCTTTCCAGTTGTCTTCTGAGGCTTCACATGGGGGCCAATGGCTCCAGGAGTCCTTCCTTTCTCTGCAGCTTTCACAGGCATCTGGGTGATGGTAGGACCTGGGAAGATCTGTTCCACTTTGGTTGCATGGTGGCTTTCTAGTGGATGGTTGAATTCAAGCCCAGTTCAAATGAATGGAGGTTCTTCTCTGGAAGCAGCATCTTGGGTCAGTGTGCTCTACTTTTCAAAGGTTGCTGAGTCATCTGTGCAGGGCTGAAAGATATGAGAACAGGGTTCCCTCCCCACTTTCTGGGTAACTCTCCCAGGAGAGGCAGTACTGGTCAGACAAAGGCATGGGGAACAGAGGATAAGAAATGGAGAATTGGAATGGGGGTAAATAGTTTACAGGCAGAGTTTGAAAAGACATTAAGGTTAACATTGTGGATGTTAAATAGACAGATGAAACCCACTTGAACATACAGTAAAGGAAGAATGAAACTTTTCCTGTAAATGAACTTTAAATATTTCCTCCTGAAACATTTGGGCTGTTTCTTAAAAGCACACAGTAAGAAAGAAAGAAAAAAAAAGTTCTCTTCACCCTGTTTTGCTGGCCAGACAAACAGGGTGAGAGTATATTCCTTTTGTTGGCTTATTTTAAGCAGAATTTCTAACAGAATTTAAAAATTCTTATCTCTAGGGATTAGAGACACCCAACAGTTAACATTTACCTCGAGGACACACAAAGACCTTCACACACACACACATACTCACTCACTCACTCACACACACACACACACACACACACACACACAAAGACAAAGAGTAAAGGAGATGAAAACAGAACACTCAAGTTTTCACACCCTGGTTATTCCCACCATAAATCTCAGTTAACTCAAATTAGGGAAGGCACAAATCTTAAACATAACATGTGGTTGCACAGAAGACAGGAGAGAGAAAAATCACTGTTCCTATATATATTTTCCTTTTCTTTTAAGTATCTTTATTTAGCCAAATTGGTTTTTCCTGCTTCATCCCTGAGCAGAGTCCACTCCTGCATAATTTGTGCATGCACTTCTTACTCATTCCCACCTGGATGGGCAATTTGGCCCTGCCCCAGGCATTCATCTGTCTCCCTACAGGAGACCCTGTGATGAGATTTCAAGGCTTTCTCCTTGGTCCCTTGAAACCTGCAGAATTATGCCACACATGGAACTACACTACCCCCAACAGGTTGAGGTACCTTCCAACCTGTGGTAACCCCTTGGTTTTTCAGGCAAATGGCCTAGGAAGACTCTGTCCACTGAAATTAATTCAGAGTACGGGTACCTCTTTTCCAGAATAGGACTCTGCTTAGTGATTCTTAGCTAGTTGCCCAAATTCGATTCTCTCACTCACTTTTCCGTTCCATTTTCAAACAGTCTCTCCCTTTTCCCTAACAAAAGGTCCTACGCTCTGGCCAAACTCCATGCTTTCCAGGGTCTGCCACTTGAACAGATCTTTTGGAGGTTAGGAAAGGCCAGAGGAAGCAAGATCCAACTGTGATTGGGAAAAGGGTCTTCTCATTCACACGCAGACATACGAACATTTCTCTCATCCCTTGGTCCTTAAAGTTAAAATTTAGAGGTACTCGCCTTCTTTCCAAAGCAGCCTTTGAGCTCAAACTCAAAACTCCCTTTACTACTCTCGCTCCAAATGGGCAGAGTCTGGGAAACCCATCCACAGACACAACTGTCCCTGGCAAGTTGGGGCTTACCCAGTTTTTATTTTTTATTTTTATTTTAATTCCATTTATATCCCGCCCTTCTCCGAAGACTCAGGGCAGCTTACAAGCTTAGCAGTAGCCTTCATTCTATGTATATGCCTGCTTATTAGGGCTTTCACACACACCCCAAGCGGCATTATTACAAAGTCAGCTTAATTGCCCCCAACAATCTGGGTCCTCATTTTACCTACCTCGGAAGGATGGAAGGCTGAGTCCATCCTAATGGATGAGTCCTAATCCATTGGAGAGGTTAGCTTGGAGTTCCATCTGGGTTGCCAAATTGTTGAAAGAAAAATCTTCATCAAAGTACAGTCCAAGCCGGGAATAAACAAAATGAAGACTGCTTTAGAAAGATGGCTATAGTTTATTGAAGAGCAGAGCCAAAAATGTGGCTCTAGAAAAGCTGATCACAGGTTTCTGGGAGTGGTGGGTTTTTATACCTTCTTGAGCTTTTGTGTTTGGAGTAGTTCCTGTGGCATGAACTTTGACCTGATGTTCAGTGTGCTCTTTTGGTATTCTGATGGTGGTGGGTTAATCCTATTATGTCCTAAAGATCATGTCTTCCTTCTCTACGGCTGGGGCTGATACCTTATTTCCTGTGTTGGATTTTTTGGGTGAGGGGTTGCCGGTTTTAATTCTATCACTCTGTTATTATTAGCTATCAGTTTTGCTGCAATGGATTTCAAAATATCCTGTCTTGAATGGATTTCTGCAGGCAGTATTTGCTCATGAATGGAGCCTCAATCTTTCTGAATGGGATTATCAAATCTGCATTTCTATAGAGATGGTCTCTGCCTGGGGCTATTAAGAGCACTGGGCCTGCTTTTCTGCCTTTAAGACCTTTTGAAATATAATATTCTGCTTTTTAATATTCCAAAATATTTCTTTCTCAGGTGGTGGGGGTTGCTGTACTCCCACAGCTCCATGGCATAATGCTGGTTATATGACCACAGAAATGTCTTCAGACAGCGCTGGCTCAATGGCCTTGAAATGGAGATGAGCACCTCCCCCTACTCTTGGCAATGACTAGCAGAGTAAACTCTGCAGGGACTGCTAATAAGTAAGCGTGTCTGTGTGTGTAATTTATACCGTGTCCACCATGAAACAGTCATCAATCTCCCAGTATATCCAAATCTATCATCTGCCCATCTCTGCTTTATAAGACATCATCTTGCAATCATCATTTTGATATAAGATGTGAAGCTGCTTTGGAGGCTTTGCCAACATCCAGTCAAAATGTTAGAACATGATCCAATGTTAGATTCAAGAATTTGAAAGAGACAGAGTGAGAAAACACAAGTGAATCATGCCTACTTGCAAAGATACATTGGGTCAAAATAGCAGAAGCTGCTATCCAGAATAAATCCCTCAGCTTCAGAAACATATTTCACAATGCATCATCTTGGCATTCCTCTGAAAAACAGTACTGTCTTTCTCTCTCAGAAGTCTTCCTAGTTTTTAAATAGATTTAGACTTCTAGCAACTGATATCATGGCTTCAGGGAACAAAGCACCATGTTGCAATCACCGTTCTTTTAAATCAACAGTGACAGCAATAAGCAAGGATGAACAGTCAAGCAATGTAACAACTTTCTTGTGAAGATTGCCGGTATCTCATAGAAAAATAAAAAATAGAAATTTCTTGCTTTTAATGACTGCAAACTATTTACAACCAAAATAAAGAATTATGGAACTGAGGTTATAGTTATTATACGCTTGTAATATGAAAAGAAATCTACAGCATTTTAAGAGTTCTGGCATGAGTTAATGACTTTAGTTTCCAATGCCTTCTTCACATGAATTTACCATAAAATAGGTTTCAGCTGAAATAAATCAGCATATCTATTGCACGTGTTATCATTCAGCATCCTTGGTATTCTCCAGTATTATTCCCTATAATGAAATTGTTTTGTCTTCAAAAATATGGGACTAAAGCTGGCTGAAACATTTGCATATGGTTGTGCAGATAGAAAATTCAATATTCATAGACCAGAATGGCATCTTAAGCAAACTGTACTATCTGTGGGCACTTCTATTGATTATGTTGTACACATATAAGACAAAAACATTGTAAATATGTATAAGATACTCATTTGCCTTCAGTGACATGTCAATGCTACCATTATGTTAGGGAAACAACACAGGACAAAAAGATTGAGGAAAAATACTTAAACTGGTCTAGTAATTGCAATTATGAGCAGAATAAAAACTATGTACATTTCTATTGTGGGACAGTCATTAAAGTATTGGACTGGAAACAGGGAAATCCACTTAGTATAGAACCTCACTAGTGATATTGGGCCAGCCTTGGTGGAGCAGTGGGCTAATGCCTCCTTAAGTAACACCAGCTGCCTGCAATTAGTGCAGGTTCGAGTCCCACCAGGCTCAAGGTTGACTCAGCCTTCCATCCTTCCGAGGTAGGTAAAATGAGGACCCAGATTGTTGGGGGCAATTAAGCTGACTTTGTAATAATGCCGCTTGGGGTGTGTGTGAAAGCCCTAATAAGCAGGCATATACATAGAATGAAGGCTACTGCTAAGCTTGTAAGCCGCCCTGAGTCTTCGGAGAAGGGCGGGATATAAATGGAATTAAAATAAAATAAATAAAAAAATAAACAAGAGGGTTCTTGCCACAGAAGTGAAGGGGAGTAATATAAACCTGAGGACACAGGTAAACCTCCAGATGGCCTCAACAATTCTCTAAAAGAATGCAAATTTAATTTAATTTAATTTATTGAGATTTCTATACCGCCCTTCTCCCTAGGGGACTCAGGGCGGTTCACAGGGCAGCTGTCTGCAAGGAATATAAATCCTTCCATTCCGCACCATCCAGTCAGAGCTTAAGAAGCTTCTTGGATGAGAAGCAAAATGTCTTCAAAGAAAAAACCAGAAAGTCCAGTTGCCTCATGAAAAAAAGACCTTTGGGACAACCATGACCTGGATAACTGAGAATCTCCACAGACAGAGTAATATAAAGTATTTATAGCAGGTTTATTCTACTATACAAGTATTATCCTTTTCCAATTTTCAATTGTCCTCTTTGATCCCAGAAAACCTCCCCATCTAGGTAGTAACATGCTGCCATAACAAATAAGCACCTCTGTTGCTGTATATAGTAAAACAATGTTGTTCTCATTCTTCTCCCATTCATTCCTCCTCCTAAGTTTAAAGAATTGAGAAAAATGAGGTGTTTCTAAATAATACTTTGTTCCCTCCCATCCCTGGATTTTGGTTTGGCTTTACTGGCCACGCTGGATTCAGAAGTTATTGTTCCAGAGTAGTGGTCATCACTCCCATATCCTAGGAGCTAACAACAAGGTTTGGATGAACTGGAAATAGAAGTAATTTCCAGAGGGACTAGAGCAGGGCTAAGCTCCTCTAATATACTCCCCACAAATCCTTGCTATTGACCAGGCTGGTTGGAGCACATTTTAGAGAAGGCCCAGAATTTGTTCCTTATTTATAGTTCCTTGCCCCTATGGTAAAATGCTGCATGCTCACAGAGAATAATTCATAAAGCTACCATGATGCCATTGTTATCCAAAGTCAAGAAAGGAGTACAGAGGTCTATTTCATTATATTTTGGTAAGTCTCACATTTTTTAAAAAAAATGAGTCAGTTTTACAGCCTGCATAATAAGACAGTCAAATATTGGCACCTTGATGGTTAACGCTGAGTTCACTATTTAGCTGAGGCTATTTTCACCTATGAGACACTTTGAAATTATTTTCTGACAGCTTCTGAAGCGATTAAAGATACAAAAACGAAGCAGGGACCAAATCAATGACAAGCATTTTGGTATCTCTCTCTCCTGCATAGTGAAAAGGCCAAGGGCTATTTAATATTCACTCATCTGCCAAGATGTGCCCATCTAATCAGGTATGACTGAGTAACCATGAAATTTTAAAGTGCCATCAAGCTGTCTTTAGACAGCAAGATTTTTTTCCCCTCATCTTTTGTGTGGTATGTGAAGAAGACCAGTCGCTGCTGTACTTGCTTGATAAGCTCCCTGTTGACCCCAGCAAAGTGGCATATGCTGCATGAAAGTTTCAGTAATTTATGTGATTGCTGCTAGAGAGCCACTTGACAGTCTCCTTTTAAAAAAATGTGCATATTGAGTAACAGGATTGTTTTATTGTATTTTTGAACTGGAGTATAAGCCTACTATAGACTAAAGCATTGTCCTAAAACTGAACTAAACACACAAAAAAAGGAAACTTGCTGGAAATAGTTTTCATTTTTATATCAGAGCTAGTATGTAGAGTCACATAGGGAAAAAAATGAATTTCACCTCAGATATGAACTGCTTAGTGGTTTTTAGGAAGCCCACTCTCTCCCTCAGAGTCCATGCATCACTTGCTTCTCTTTTCTTTCTTAAGTATACTTAGCCAAAAAAAAAGAATCTTAATTTTTAATCAAGATATAAAATTAAATTTAAATCTTAATTTTACCTTTATTCCCATGACATGGTTCCCACAAAAACAAGTCCCATCTTATTATATATTGCAGCATGATGGGACTTGTTTTCGCTGGAATCTTGTCATGGGAATAAAGGTATTTTTAAAAATAAAAATCCAACTTCTCCCTGGTTCCAAAGATAACCTTCATCTTTTCTATGCCTGCTCTGTAGAGGTAAAATACAAGGTCAAACAACATGTTGAAGAACATCTAGAAGGCCAGAAGTTCCCACCCAAATTGCTGGGTAGATCTTGTAACACAGTGGAGATTACTCATAAGATTCTTTGAGGGCAATAAAATATTGATTTAAAATATGCTATAAAATATCAGTATCCAGTACATAACATTATCCATAACTAGAAAATGGGTCCCCCAAAAATAATCAGTTAGTTTTCAAAAGCAAGTTTGAAAAGAAAGGTTTACAGTACTTTTCTGAATGCCATAAATGAAAGGACTGAGTGCATCTCATTTTATTTATTATTTTATTTTATTTTATTATTGCACTTTCCAGTTAGTGTTGACTTCCGGCAAATGCCTGGACTAATCTCTGCAATTTGCTTGGCAAGAGTTTTCAGAAGTGGATTGCCTTTTCCTTCTTCCTAGGGCTGACAGATTGGCCCAAAGTCCCCTAGCTGGGTTTGTGCGCAAGGCAGGACTAGAAGTCCTCCTATTTTCTAGCCTAGTGCCTTAACCATGACATCAAGCTGGTTCTCAAGTGCACCCCTGAGGGTTGCATATTCCATCATGTGAGGTATGTTATGCTCCATGTCTTTCTTGTTTCTCACAGAGGCAAGACTTGAAGTAGAACTTTTGAAGATGTCTTCATAGAATGAGCAAAGTCATGCCTCTATGTTATCTCAAGGCCATATCATAGATTAAGATCAAACTGAGAACATAGGAAATGCCTTCAACTGACTTAAGGCTGACCATCCATCTAGTTTATTAAAAATGTCAACAAACTGGCAGCTACTAACTACAGTTTGGGGAGTAATTTTTCAAATGCAGGCAATTGAACATAAGTTTTCTGTTTGCAAAAGGTCTGGATTGTTAATTTGTTTTTTGTTTTTTTGTTGTAATCTAGAGTTACTTTTTTATTTTACAAATCTCTTCAGGATCTTTGGAGGAATTGAACTAAGAAAGCATCACTCACATTTCAGAAAAATTCAAAAATAATTGTGTGATGCACAGTAGCTCCATTAAATGCTACCACATTAATACTTAGTATTTAGTAATATTCAAATAGAGCACTTCAGAACAAAATCGACAGCATAGTCTTCAAATGAATGCAAAAAACCATATTGGTATATTACTACTTTTACTATAAATAGAAACTCAGCAAAGCTATTAGGTGTAAAGCTTAGGGAAATTGCCAAGGAAAATGAATATGAGAAAAGTTCTTTTAAGGCAAGAAGATACAGGGAAAGAATGTGTGATAATCATGTTCTCTGTGTCCCAAAAAGTAGAATATGAAGGAATAGGATTCTTTTTAATATATTTGGATACAGAAATTAGATGTGGAACTAAGAATGCTGGATTATGGCAGAGGGTAAGATTTTCAAATTTCTCACAAAGGTGCAGATTAAGATGATTGCAACTAAAACTGAACTGTGAGAGAAAATCCTCACCAAAAGTTCTTTGTTTATACGGCTACATATCCCAATTAATGAGTTGTTCCTGGAATGTATGCTTATCCAGGTTTAATTTCCTTTGAAAAAATAAATCTGAATTAAATTAGTTAAATGCCATCAATCTGTACCTAATTTCTAGTGACTATGTATATAAATTATTTCAACCCATCTTTCCCAGTGATAATCCACAGCAATTCCACTGACACTCCAGTGAAGTCCTTGATCCTGTCCATTCACCTTATCTATTGTCTTATTTGTCCCTTAATCTTGTCCAACATTAGTTGTTTTTCTAGTCAACAATCTGTATCAAATACAACAATTTCTGTTTGCTGGTCATTGCCTTAAGGAAGCAGCCAATCTTGAATTGGTCTACAATAGATAAACATTCTGAAATTGCCAAACTGACTTCTTTGATCATAGAAGAGACATTATCTACATTTATTGCTAACTGGAAACCCCTTGTAGGCTTTTTGTGTGAAATAGGGAAAAAAATGAACTTATGATTTAGTTTTGTTGATTAAAAAGAACAGTTTATATAGATTTTTCTTTTTTGCTTTTGAACTTTTAGCTCTTCTTTCTTTTTCCTTTTTGTTACTTTATTTTACTTTCTATTATTTTTTAATCTTCTTTTCAATTTTTTTAATAAAGTTATATATATATAGAATAGATAGATTGGCTCTTCTTACACTTGGCTACAATAGTGTACAAATCTATGAGGCAAAGTTCTTTCATTCTTTCTTAATATCCAGCCTTCAAAGCCATATATTACCAATATTAGCATTAAACACAATTGCTTTATTATGAACCATATCATACAAATATCCTTCTTGTGTTATCTTGTCTAAGTTCATCATTGTCTGCTTCCATAGGATTAATCTTCTTCATTCCTGTAGTTCACCATTTTTATCTATTTTTGAGTCCAACAAAAGTAAACTATCTACCACGTTCACTTCTTCAACATCAATTGCAAGTTCATTCACTATCCTGATTGACTTGACCTTTGGTTTCTGAGCATTTAACATTATACCAGATCTTTAACATTCAATGTTTACTTTCATAATAAGCTCTTCTAAGAGTTCTTAACTTTCAGCTAACAAAATGGTATCTGCTTATCACAAATTATTATAATTTGATTGCAGCAATCATCTCTTCTAATTATGTCATTCTGGTTATATTTTCCCCAGAAGAAATTAAACCATCATGGGGAAATACAAATTGTAGTCGCATTCCCTTCCTAAACTAAGACACACCATTTCTTCAAACTCAATTCCTACAATAATCTCTTGTTTGAAAGAAAGATTCAACAATTAGATGTTCTGATACATCCATTAGCCTCAATATGTTCCAACCAAAAGCCTTAGTATATTCAGTGAAGCAAAGATAAATCTTATTTTATCTCCCATATCTATCTTACAGTATATTAGCTCTCTCACCTTATGTTCCCCTATCTTCTCTGAAAACTGTTCATTTGGCATTTCTTTATTTATACAAGCCTGTAGTCTTCTTAATAAGAACTCAAACTAACTTAGCTGGTAGAACTAGTACATGATGGTGAAACTGTGACATATGTGTCAAAGATGACATGCAATGATGATTTAGGTAACACACCAGCATTCACCATTCTTGACAACTATTCTCAAAAGCACAACCTATTCTCATATGATTACTGGAGGCTGCAGAAGCACGCAAAAATGAGGTGTGCTCTGCAAGTTGCACAAGAGGGCTGTATGCTTGCATAGCCTCTGAAACTTCTGAAAATCATGTGAGAACAGGGCATGCTTTTGCCTGATTTTCAGAGGCTCCTCAGACCATGGAAGAGCATTCTCCAAAGCCACCTCAAGAATAACCACCACCTCCTGCGGCTAGACTTCCCCCTTGCCACCCCCCACCATGGGTGCACGGTGCCAGTCAGATGGTACCGCCCTAGGCGCCTAATGGACCCTGATAAGTTCCAGGCAGCGCTTAGGGACACGCATGCACCCCCTGCTCACAGCAGATGCCTTAGTGGAAGCCTGGGAAAAGGCAGCCACGGAGGCTCTGGACCGAGTTGTACCCTTGCGGCCTCTGACCCGGCGCAGATCCCAGCGAGCCCCATGGTTCACCGAGGAGCTCCGGGAGATGAAGCGTCGGAGACGGGGCCTAGAGAGCCGTTGGAGATCCAGTCGATCCGAATCCGACCGATTGCGACTAAGAATCCTCACCAGGTCTTATCTCGCTGCGATAAGGGTGGCAAAATCCAACTACTTTTCCACCCTCATCGCGTCCGCAGATAATCGCCCGGCTGCCTTGTTCAGGGTGACTCGCTCCCTATTAAACCAAGAGGTGAGGGAGGAACCCTTGCAGGGTCGAGCCGAGGAATTTGGTCAATATCTGCTGGATAAAATTGCTCGGATTCGAACTGGCCTGGACTCCAACTGGGCTGAGATGGAAGAACAAGACATGGACAGTCTTGTCGACGTCATCTGGGAAGAATTTGATCCTGTAACTCCTAAGGAAGTGGACAGGATCATGAGAAGGTTGAGCTCCTCCACATGCTTACTGGACCCGTGCCCTTCCTGGCTGGCCTATGCAGCTCGAGAGGGGACACGAGGCTGGTTCCTAGCGATCATCTCTGCTTCTCTGAGTGAGGGTCACTTCCCCACCGCCTTGAAGGAGGCGGTGGTGAGACCTCTCCTCAAGAAGCCCACCTTGGACCCATCCTCTTTGAATAACTTTCGTCCAGTCTCCAATCTTCGCTTCCTTGCGAAGGTTGTTGAGAGCGTGGTGGCGCACCAACTTCCTCAGATCCTGGATGAAGCGGTTTATCTAGACCCGTACCAATCGGGTTTCAGGCCGGGCTACAGCACGGAGACGGCATTGGTCGCTCTGATGAATGATCTCTGGAGAGCCCGGGACAGGGGCCATTCCTCTGTCCTAGTCTTATTAGACCTCTCGGCGGCTTTCGATACCATCGACCATGGTATCTTGCTGCGACGCCTCAGGGGACTGGGAGTGGGAGGCACGGTTCTGCGTTGGTTCTCCTCCTTTCTCCAGGGTCGCTCGCAGTCGGTGCTGACAGGGGGACAGAGGTCGACCCCGAGGCCTCTCGCTTGCGGAGTCCCTCAGGGGTTGGTCCTCTCGCCTCTCCTGTTCAACATCTACATGAAACCGCTGGGTGAGATCATTCGCAGTTTTGGAGTAGGGTACCATCAGTATGCTGATGACACCCAGCTTTTTATCTCAACTCCAAACAATGTCAGTGATGCCCTAGACGTGATGTCCCGCTGCCTGAAAGCGGTCCGGGAATGGATGGGGAGAAACAGGCTTCAACTGAACCCGGACAAGACTGAATGGCTGTACGTACCGGCAAGCCAGGATATTCAGAACGTCCCACTGCTTAACATTGGGGACAAGTTACTTCCCCCTGTTGATAGGGCCCGCAACCTGGGTGTCCTCCTAGACTCGCAGCTCTCCCTGGAAGACCACATAGGAGCTGTGACCAAGGGGGCCTTCTCCCGGGTTCGACTAGTTCGCCAACTACGGCCTTATCTGGACCTGGATTCCTTACGTACAGTCACCCATGCCCTTGTGACCTCTCGCCTAGACTATTGTAACGCTCTCTACATGGGGCTGCCCTTGAGATCCACTCGGAAGCTTCAACTGGTGCAAAGTGCGGCGGCACGGACACTCTTGGGAGCCTCCCGATACTCCCATATCACACCTCTCCTCCATGCGCTGCACTGGCTTCCGGTTGCCTTCCGTGTGAAGTTCAAGGTGCTAACAATGACATACAAAGCCCTACATGGCATGGGTCCGGACTACCTACGGGAGCACCTTCTGCCAATGTCAGCACCCCACCGTCCTGTGCGCTCCCACAGAGAGGGCCTCCTCAGGGTGCCACCGCTCAAGGAATGTCGGCTGGTGGCCCCCAGGGGGAGGGCATTCTCAGTGGGTGCGCCAGCCCTCTGGAACAGCTTACCAACCGAAATCCGGATGGCCCCTGACCTCCGTACCTTCCGTCGCGACTTAAAAACTTTCCTGTTTCAGCAGTCCGGCCTGGCATGATAGCGTTAATTGGGGCCCCAGTTTGTTTTCATTAGTGTTTCTTATTATTTTTTATTGTTCAATCTGTATACATTCCTTCCTCTGTACACCGCCCCGAGTCCCTCGGGAGAAGGGCGGTTTATAAAAACTAATAAATAAATAAATAAATAAATAAATAATAAATGTGTCATGCAACCCACAGCAGCCATGTGGCTACTACATTCTGTCAAACAGAAAGAGAACACAGCCTGAATATAAGTGGCTTGACAGATCCTGGGACTGCTGGGCCATATGGGCAACCATGCCATTCCCCAAGGCTCACACATCTTGCAGGAACAGCACCAGGCAGCCATTTTGAGGGGAAGTGGTGACACTAAGACTGAAGTTGAGGTCTGGGCCTTAATTTCAGACCCAATCTCCATGCTGCCATTAAGTGCCACTGTTCAGGCTGGCCTAGATGGGGACAGGAAAAGATAAGAGAATTGTTTGTTTTTGTTCTGGGGTGGGGGAGGGTTGACATGGCAGCAGAGACAAGTTAGGCATTTTCTGAAATTTTCACTCACTGGAAAAAAGATTCACCATCACTGAAACTAGCACAATGATTCAGTAATTTGCACATTCTTTTGTTTCTCCCCTCTTCAATATAACCATAAACACTAATCATTTCCATTCTCTTGGCACAAAGCTAGTTCCATATTTCTTGTCATAAAGATTTTAGCATTTTAAATACTTCCTCTCCTTTAGTTTTATTCATTTCTATGGGTGTTTTATCTATCCTGATGCTTTCCTATGACTGCTGCTCTATTGCTTCTCATGCCTCATTTCTTAATTGAATCAGCTGCCTAAATGTTTCAGTCATTCTTCAAATATATTTGTAGAATTTTGATATAATCTTATCTTGCTTTAATCTAATTTACCTTTATTAGAACTCTTTCACAATTCCTAAATAGTCCTATTTAGCTATATAATCCAATGATTTTGTTGAAATCTTTTCTAAAACACATCTCTCATTATTTTGACTGATTTGTTGACATTTTTGTCTCAGATAGCTTCCCTTGTCTTTTCCTACATATTATCAAAAGTCTGTGTTCAGTTATCTTATATCTTTCTTCTTCCTCAAGGCTCTCTCTCCCAAAGCCTATCACAATAGTTTACCCTGAAATCTACTTAGATATTTTTCCTCTTTGAAATGTTGGGAATATTTTTTTTTCAATTCAGTTTTTACGATTTCTCCTGCCTCCTTCTATAATTCCTTAGGTGCTGTTTCTCAAAAGGCAAGTGCCCCAAATCAGTTTCATTAAAGTACTCTTATATTCTGATTGTACTAATGTCTAATAATGCTGTTATAGTTCTCTCTTTCAATTTTCTTGGGTCAACACTTATATTTGATATCAATTATTCATATTCTCTTCTACAGTCTGCTTAACTGGATTGCACTTCTCCATATTTTCCCACATTGGACATTGCCTCCCATATTTAGTTTCATTACCTCAGCACAGCACAGCAAGGACCCTAAAATGGAATCTGGTTTGCAAGTTTGCTCCACAACACTCATTTCCCTCAGTGCCTCTCAGTAGAGGGACTGATCTTATTCCATTTTGAAAGAAATTTTTTTGAAATTCTTTTGCTTTCACAATAATTTTGCAACTCAGTCTTCCTTTGCAACATAAATGATACACTTAATTTTGCCTCTGGCCTTTACTCATCTGGGTGGATCTGTTTTTGTTGCCATAAGTCAGAGCCCTGGACTCTCTGAGCTTATCTTGGTAATATGAGAAAACCAAAAGTATCCTCAACTCATTTGGCTATCAATATTGAAAAATGCTCAGTGCCCATGCTAGAAAGGACAATGGAAAGTGATGGTGGAGGGAAGGTAAAGTGGACAACTGCAGGCTGATTACAGGTTTTTAATTCAAGATCTGGACTGGAGTTTTATCAAAGCACACAGGCCTTAATTTTACAGCTACATTTATGACCTATTTTGGATAAGAAGATTTCTAAAAGTAAATCTATTAAATGCCAAGGGATAGTTTCCAAACCCTTAGGTATGATACCCTTTTACATCTAATTAAATTTGCAAGCATATCTTTGCAGCTCGGCTACATATTCTGTACAATTGCCACGAGTTAGCAAGGAAGTTAAGTTTGCTAAAATGATGTTGTGTGTCAGCAGCAGCAGCACAGCAGAAATAAATCTAAATCGCTATTTTTAAATAGCTAAAAACATCCCCATTGAAGTTTGCTTGTGAAATCACATATTTATTGAAGTCTTACTTCCATAGCTAAGGAAACCAATTGTGTATTCTGCTATATTTTATGGAAACTTACAAAGCCTGAAAATTAATTTAGATTTTTCTGTAACATTTCATATCCTCTATTTTCTTAAGCTTACCTTCAGTTCTTGCTGATTTTTTTTTTGCATATTGCTGGAGAGAACACAATGGCACAACACCACAAGCTAAAATCATTTAAATTCCTTATCCTTACAGCTGTAATCCTCCTATGTATTCAGTTAAAAACAGAAAGACACAGCCAACACCAAAAAGTTGTTTTATCAGCACAGTGTGAAGAAAGAATCATAGAAGTACTGCAGGTGTTAAGACCCCAGAAATGTTCCACTCAGTGAATTTCATGACAAGGAGAAATGGGTTAATCTATTTTTGACTGCTTTTTTAGCTAAAAATCAGAAAGAGGTTTGTTCCTTGCTAGTTTTGAACTAGCAAATTTTACTCAAAAGCAAAAGTTTTTTTTTGAGTTGCAGCTCATGTCTTTTTGACTATTTTCATGGTATCTGTTCTTAACGGCAGTCTTCAACTTTCCTGAGCAAATATGATATGCATGCATGACATCATTTCATTCTCTTGACTCACTAAGAGCCCTCACTTATTTTGCTGTCCTTTCTTCCTAACCCAATCATCAAGTTGTCCTCTGTCTACATTCAAAATTCAGTCTCATTGTAAAAGCTATTTGTCAATTCACCGGGGGGAAAAGGTGATTTTAAATAATAAAAATGAGGTTTCCACAAAGAATAGATATGCATTCCAAATTTTTGTTCTTCCTTTGTCACTGCTTGCTTCAACTCTACCCTATGTGCCACTGCATATTCTCTTTAGAAAAAATGTGGCCTTAAATAGAGAAAAGGTTGTCCACCCTTTTAACATGCAATTGGAACCAGCATAGCATTGATGAAGTAGGAAGAAACAAGGTGGAGCAGTCCATAAACTTAAACACTAAGTATGCTCTCAGCTAAAACAGGGGCACAAGAAACCTAAAACATGGTAGATTTGATATGCTGCAACAGACATATGGATTGCATCAAAGGTAACCTAAAGACATTGCTCAGGAGGAGGACGCTGCAAAACAGTAACCTGAGCCAATCATCACTGAATGTGTTTGAGCAGAATCAGACTTTGGTGTACACACAGAATGATAACAATGGACAGGACTTGATAATATAACATACATGCTTCAATGTGTTTAAAAAAAAACAAGGTTTAAGAACTGTTAATCTGTTGTATGCTAAAACAACTGTGCAGCTTTTGGGGGGGTAACTGATTTTTTAATAAATTGTGGTAAGCTAAATACACAATTTTTCTAACATTTAGAATAAATGTATTTGTTTTGCTGCTGCAAGGCTTAGTGGGAAGCCTCAAACAGAACAGATGGCATTTTCCTCAAATAGAAGCAAACAACCTTGAGACAACACTTCCCTTCTCCATAAAATATTCCATAAGTATTCCCAACCCTAACCTTGTCAGAAAAAAAATGTTTAGCAAATTTCAAGCCATAACAATCTATATGCTTGCAAATGTAGGAAGGTGTCTTAAAATATGTCAGGCTGTTTATCTATCTTGACAAATGCTGCCAAATTTGATTGGCAGATGCTCCTCGGAGCCTCAGTAAAGGAAGATCTTTCCTATCACCTGATGTCCAATCCATTAAAATGAAAATATCTTCAATCAATTGTATGTTCTTCTCCCTTCAAAGCAAGTGGGATAATTCTGAATCTTGCTGTTTGCTGAGGAGAGGTGGCTTCGCTGCAAATCCAAATCACACACACACACACACACACACACACACACACACACACACACACAAATGTTTCCAAAGCCAAGGCCTGGGGAATCTGTGTCCCTCCAAAATGTTTCTGAGTCATAATTTTCAACAGAGATAGTTTAACCTCTTGAAAGCTGTAATATAAGGGAAATATAATTCCCCTTATATTACAGCTTAGCTAGTAGACTCCGGTTATAGACTGGACTATCAGAATTAGAACAGCAACCTAAGCTATTCACACATAAAAATGTGGGGGGAAAATCATGATGAAAAAGTGCTCTGTTTAGAACTGTATTGTAACTATGGTAACAACATGGGGGGGAAGCTGCCCATCATAAATACATAAACCATCCATTTAGAAGAGATTTATTTGTAGCAATGATTGATCTGTGAACATTTCAGTCAGGGGGAGAGGGAGAATGGTTCTCAGAATTGGCATTTCATTGTTCTCAGCTTTTAAAGTTTTCCTGAATGCATACTGAAGATAAACATTTTCTTCTCCTTGTTTTTTTTTTAACTATGCAAAGCTCTATTGATGCCGAGTGAAGCTCTAGCGGTTACCAACCATGGCAAGTCTGAAAAGACAAATTCTAATTAATTTTCCCATATCATTTCTAAACTGAAATTAGATCGATCACTTTGTAATGTTGACTCTCCTATTTTCACACCTAATCAGAGCAAAATCTATATTGTTGTTTTAAAATATATAAAATATCGCAGCCTTTTTCTTGCTTTTTAAAAATATATATATTAATTTTCCAGTTTTACATTTAAATATTTGCAAAGCAACGTGGTGGCTGGGTTGGTTCATAATTCAATAACATACAAATTTCATTAGTACAGATCACAAACTATTACATTAAATATTTCCTCTCTTTTCCCCTTAGTATTTACTCTCACATTTAAATTAGTACAATTCTTGTTATATTAATTTAATACAAATAACTTTCTTACATTATCAATAATTTTTAGTTTATACATATCTTAGTCATTTTAACATTCAATCTTTTTAGAGAATCAATTTCCTGATAGGTTTTCCCAATTTTTAGTTTCCCAATTAATATTTAATTTTAACATTTAATATTTATAATTTCCAAGTTTTAAATAACCCCAATTTCCTTTATCACAATTCATCCCAAGATCTTACATCAGCTGATTACATTATAATATTTTTATTTTCTAGTAATTTCCAAATATCTTAAATTTACTAACCAAAATTTCTCTTATTTCAGCATTTAGTACTTCCTCTTTTTTCTCTCAATATCTACTATTTCATATTTAAGGTAGTAATTTTTGTTATTACCACTAAATAAAAACATATTTGTTACATTCATCATTAAAATTATATATATATATATATATATATATATATATATATATATATATATATATATATATATATATATATATATATATATATATATATATATATATATATATCCTTTATAGTCGATATTCAATATTCAAATTTAATTATTAATGTTTATATTTCCAAGTCTTAAATAAGCAGAGTATCCTTTAACTCAACTCATAACAATTTCTAATATTCAAAGTACACATCTTATCTATTTGAGAATATTCTATTTTAATTCTCACTAGTAGGTCAAAACCCCAATTTTCTTCAGTCTTATTCTAGCTTTCTTTCTTTGCCAAATTGTCTTCCATGTCCATGCTTTTGAGTCATCAAATAGATCTCCCTGTGTTTTTGTGTATGTTGTTTGACATAGGAAAAAACCATCCAATCACCATTTTTTGAGAGGACTAACAAATTGTCTTTCTATTTTTCCATCTTAATATAGTTGTTTTAAACTATCTTCTCTTCAGTCTGTTGGTCTTCTTGATCCTTGGGTTTCTTCTGATTTATGTAGAAAATATTTTCCCTTTTCCATACTGTCAGTCCCTTTTCTAGGTTTTCCATTGATTGTATTTGATGATCAGTTAAATCCTCTGTCATAGTATTTAATTGATCCACTTTTTCCATTATATTCTGTGTAGTTGGTTTTTCAGTTGTAATCAAAATTTGAGTTCATGTATCCGGGCTGACATCCCATTCTCTTCTGCAACCTCTTATTTCATCAGTAGCTTTAACAATAGTTTGGTGAATTGCTTTCAACATAAAGAGAATCTGTTCCTAATCTTCCTCCATATTCACTTAGTAATGTATTAAATTAAAAACTTTACACTCAGAGAATATAAAAAAATTTTTTCCAGTAAGTATGGAACACAGCTGGGCTTCACAGCTGATATCTCAAGGTTGTAGGTTTTATCTATTGTCTAGGCCAGGGCTTTTCAACCAGTGGCACGGGTACCTCCTGTAGTACATTGGCACCTGTCAGGTGGTACATGACCATCCTAGAAAAGTGGTAGTGGGGGAGGGGAATGAGCTGAACCAGTGGCAGCACCGCACAAGCCTGAGCAAGAGATGGCTGGAGCTGCAGAGCTGTCAGGGCTCAGCAAAAGCGCCAGGATCAGTGCTTCTTCGGGGCTGTCAGGGCTCAGCAGAAGGATCAGTGCCAGGCTCCAGCTGGAGCTCGGTGCTGATCCTGGTGCTTCTGAGCCCAGATGAAGCACCGATCAGCTGGAATGTTGCAGCATCCCCAGGATTTTATGATTTACATTCAGATGTTTGGCAACTGATTCATATTTATGATGGTCAGTGTCCCAGGGTCATGTGAAGTGACCAAAACCTGCTACAACCACCCAGCAGACGCGGGGAATAAAACCCAAATACCCCCTACCCCACCCCCACTGACAATCCTCAACAGAAATACTCACAACTATGAAAACCTCAGACAAGAGGAAGAGCGCTGCCAGTCAGTCAGGCAGGTATCTTGCTCAGCTGTGGCTTGGGGGGCCACTTTTTTCAATGCCATTGTAACTTCTAACAGTCACTAAGTGAACTGTTGTAAGTCGAGGACCACCTGTACTTCATCACTTTTTTCCTTTTTTTTTTTTTGGTCATCAAGTTTTTGACACCTTGCTAGGCGACTGGTGGTACTCAGATGTTGCCATATCCTAAAAGTGGTACAATGGGTGAAAAGGTTGAAAAGCCCTGGTCTAGGCTGCCAGCCAAGTCTCTTTTGAGCAATAACAGGTTGTAATATTAGGTTTAGCCACAAGATGTCATCCCTGTATTTAAAATTTTCTTTTAGGTCCAAGGTTTTTATAATCTTTTCAGTTTTACTTCTTTTTTATAAGTAAAAAAAACCCCAGATCTTCAGTAAAAGTAAAAAGTCTTTTAGTCCACTAACTTTAAGAACTAAAATTCCAATTACGATCAAGTAATTCTTACAACCTTTTTGAACTCCCCTGGATAGTCAGTCACCGCTATTTTTAGAGGGAGGGGTAAAATCTCCCTTCCCTCTCCACAGGGGGAAAAGTACTTAAGCAGCTTATGCAGGTAAAAAAGATAGTTGGGATTTAAGAGAGGTAGATCTCACACAGTCTCTTCCACGCTGCTTTAAAGTTGCCAGATGGTAAGTGTGACTTTGGCTGTCTGCAGCCTAGTGACAAGCCATATTTCTATGGCCGGTCTTTTGTCCGCCTGTTTGTAGGGCTGCCCTGGATCCAATGGAAGGGTTACCACCCTTCCACGATCAAGCGGGGATCCCATCCTTGCTGGTCGCCCCTACTTTTGACCCTTTCCAGGGCCGCCCAGCAATGTGAAACTGGATGCGGAAGACAGAGCTCGCCTTCCAGATGTCCATGGTGGCCATGTTGGGAAACCAGAAGTTGCCTTTTTCTTGTTTTCTTCCTGTGACAACACAGAATCACAAACATCTGACAGTGGTTTATCAAAAGAACTGTGGTTTAATATACAACATGAAATAATATTCAGGAAGCATACAGACTGCAAGGCAGTCAGTTATGTTCAAGTGAGCTAAAGATTCTCTTAAAGGGACACTACCCCTAAAATACTTTGCTGACTCACTCTCTCTATAACTCTCTCTATAACATCTCTGCCATTCAGCTACTAAATTATAATTACTTTGACACTCCTCCTATTTAGAGCTGAACAGCTGCTAGTCCGAACACCTTTACCCAATTTTGATACTTTTCTGAACTCAAAGGCTTTGTTAATATATCAGCCAAGTTATTTTCTTTGTGTGAATCCCTGTGTTACCAGTCTTGCCTTGTATTGCAGTTCATTATTTTTGTAGCACGTTCTTTTTATATACCCATTTACATCTGTGGTCTTTTTTTCTTTCTAGTAATCTCATGGACGAGAACACTTGATGCACATCCATAGATTCCGTCTCCCTGTCCATGGCTTCTTTCCATTTTTCTAGTTCTGTTTTCGGTAAGGACATCATTTCTTGGTAATTGCGAGGTTCATAACGTGTATTACATACTCTAACCTCACTTACCTTGTATCTATCAGGAGGTACTCCTTTATTAATTTGTTCCGACCTCCTTGGTAACACCTGTTCCCGTGCTTCTGTGTCTTCACTTTTCATGTCAGGTCTCCTCCTTTATATTTACAGTTTCTGACCTGCCATCCATTTTCTCTGATGATGGGTCTTCTGCAGCTTCTCCTCCCTGAGATCTATTACTATGTGATGGAATAAACACCTCTGTGTTGGCATGTACCCTATTCCAATTACCAGGCTCTGCAAAGCTGGCAGAACATGAAACCACAACTTTCTGAGTTTCATCAGTAAACCTACATTCCTTGGATCCTGGCTCATATCCTATATAACTCAGTTTTCTGGTCTTTTTCTGTTCCTTCTTTCTAGTGCTCTTAAGATGATGGACCCAGGCATAACTACCAAAAGTTCTTAGGTGAGCCAATGAGGGTTTCTTACCATATAACAAGAAATTTGGAGTTTCGTTCACAGCAGAACTCCATAATTTATTAAATAGTTAGCCATTTTATGGCTTTTCTCCAGTACCCTCTACTCATGCCTGCATCTGCAAATAGTGAGTCCTTCATTGTCTGTAATATACCATTCCTCCTTTCAGCTACTCCATTTTCAGCTGGTATACATGGGTTTGTTTGCCTGTGTCTAATACCTAGACTCCTAAGCCAACACTGAAAATTTTTGGACATAAATTCTGCTCCTGTCTGTCTGCAGTTGACATACTTTACCACCATATCTGTGTTCCATAAATGTCACCCATTGTTTAAATTGTTGCAATACCTCTGTTTTGTGTTTGAGTAAATAACAAAATCCATATCTGGTATAATTATCTACAATTACCAGAGCATACATTGTGGCCACATGATTGGAAAAGATTAATTTACATTCCAATACCAAAGAAAGGCAGTGCCAAAGAATGTTCAAACTATCACACCATTGCATTCATTTCACATGCTAGTAAAGTTATGCTTAAAATCCTATAAGCTAGACTCCAGCAGTATGTGGATCGAGAACTACCAGAAGTACAGGCAGGATTTTGAAGAGGCAGAGGAACTAGAGTTCAAATTGCCAACATACACTGGATCATGGAGAAAGCTAGAGAGTTCCAGAAAAAGCATCTACTTCTGCTTCATTGACTATGCTAAAGCATTTGATTGTGTGGATCACAACAAACTGTGGCAAGTTCTTAAAGAGATGGGAGTACCAGAACATCTTATTTGTCTCTTGAGAAACCTATATGCGGGTCAAGAAGCAACAGTGAGAACTGGACACAGAACCACTGATTGGTTCAAAATTGGGAAAGGAGTCCAGCAAGGCTGTATACTGTCACCCTGCCTGTTTAACTTATATGCAGAGCACATCATGAGAAAGGCAGGGCTAGATGAATCAAAAGTTGGAATTAAGATTGCTGGGAGAAATATCAACAACCTAAGATATGCAGATGATACCACTCTAATGGCAGAAAGTGAAGAGGAACTAAAGAGCCTCTTGCTGTGGATGAAGAAGGAGAGTGCAAAAGTTGGGTTGAAACTTAACAGTAAGAAAACCAAGATCATGGCATCTGGCCCTCTCAATTCCGGGCAAAAAGATGGGGAAGAAATGGAGGTAGTGACAGATTTTATTTTCTGGGGCTCCAAGATCACTGCATATGGGGACTGAAGCCAAGAAATTAAAAGATGCTTGCTCCTCGGGAGGAAAACCATGGCAAATCTAGACAGCACACTAAAAAGCAGAGACATCACCTTTTCAACAAAAGTATACATAGTCAAGGCTATGGTCTTCCCAGTTGCAATGTATGGCTGTGAAAGTTGGACCAAAAGAAAGGCTGAGCACCAAAGAATTGAGGCCTTTGAACTCTGGTGCTGGAGAAGACTCCTGCGAATCCCTTGGATTGCAAGGCGATCAAACTGGTCAGTCCTAAAAGAGATCAACCCTGACTGCTCTTTAGAAGGCCAGATCCTGAAGTTGAAACTCAAATACTTTGGCCACCTAATGAGAAGGAAGGACTCACTGGAGAAGAGCCTAATGCTGGGAAAGATTGAGGGCAAGAGAAGAAAGGGACGACAGAGAATGAGGTGGCTGGATGGAGTCACTGAAGCAGTAGGCGTGAGCTTAAATGGACTCCAGAAGATGGTAGAGGACAGGAAGGCCTGGAGGAATGTTGTCCATAGGGTCGCGAAGGGTCGGACACAACTTCGCAACTAACAAAAAAACCTTGCTCCTCCAATAGATGGTGCCATAGGACATATTAAGTCAGTGTGTACTAACTATAAAACTTTGTCTTTCTTAAGCTTTTCTTGCTTAAAGGATAAACCCTAGTTTTTGACTCCTTACACACGGCACAATCTAGGTGCACATCATAGTTCTTCACTTTCAGTCCTTTTGCTATTTTTGGCATTTTCTGTAATACTCTAAAGCTGGCATGACCTAATCTCCTATGCATTAGATGCACACAGTTATCATGTGTGGGTGTGTTTGTCAGAGTACTTGCACAAACATCCTTCTGTTGTCCTAATATGTATAAACCATACTGTCCAATGCTCCATGCATAAATCCTCCATCTTTCTTAATAGTATATTGCCCTCTAACAAACATTACTTCATATCCTTCACTATCTAGATAAATTAGTAAATTATGGTCTATGTCTGGCACATATAATACCTTTTTCAATGTTATCCCTAGTTCAGGTACATATACATTTCCTTCCCCTTTACCTATTGACTGTTGTTCATTAGCCAGGCTGACAAAATCCTGCTTAGTTGGTCTTAAACCAATAAATGCATGTGGTTTTGCTGCAACATGCTGGCTTGTCCCACTGTCTAGTAGCAACACTTGTGGAGCACATTTTTCTTCTTTGCTGCTAGGGTAAATAACGTCCCATCTTTGGTTGGTTGCGTAGTTCTATATCCTTGTCTCACTGTACCTCTGTTTTTCCTCTCTGGACAGCGTCTTTGGAGATGTTATGTAGAACCACACACGTAACAACGTTTTACAGTGCAAACGGTCTCAGTTCCTTTTTTTTTCTGATGTTGCTGTCATAGGTCTGGTCTGGGCATTTTCTCCTACCTTTCCTCAGTGCCTATCCAACCGTTTCTGTTCTTCTTCCAGTAACCGGCCAGTTAAATATTTCATGGTTAAATCCTGTTGAATGAATCTGTTCATTCACAGATTCTAAACTTGTTACTAGAACATCCCATGAATTGTCCAATAAACTGAGCATCATGTATACTTTGTGTGCCTCAGTAAAGGTCATTCCTCTTTCTTTGAATTCTAGGAATGTTTTTCTCATGTCCTGCAAATGCTTAGACATGCTCTCTCCCTATTTAAGTTGTGCTTTACACAGTCTCCTTGTCAACATTACTTTGCTTCCCACAGTCTCTCTTACATACACACTGCGCAAAGCCTCCCAGCACTGTTTTGCAGATTGGAGACCTCTTACATGTATCAATTGGTTATCCTAATAATTCAGGATAACGTTAGCTAACACCTCATTTTTTCTTTGGTCTCCTTCATCCATTTCTGTTGGAGGATTAGTAGCTATTATCCACAGCTCCTCTCTTCATAGATACATTTCCATTTTTAAACTCCAAGAGAGATATTTTGTTTCATTCAGCCATGATACCACAAAACTCCTCCCATAACACTGACAGAGGCCATTTTTTCATTTCTAGTTTGTATAACTACAAACCACACTCAAAACCACAATGTCCAATTCCTCTGACTCTGGTCAGGTTCTCACTTGTTTTCTCTTGGCTTTCCTTCACTCTGGATTTTACTTCACATTGGGCTTTTCTTCAAACTGGGCCCATAACCTGTTGTTTTAAAATATAAAAATTATCGCAGCCTTTTTCTTGTTTTCTTCTTGTGACAACACAGGATCACAAACATCTGACAGTAGTTTATCAAAAGAACTGTGGTTTAATATACAACATGAAACAACATTCGGAGTATACAGAATACAAGGCAGTCAGTTATGTACAAACTGTTCAAGTGAGCTAAAGATTCCAACTGTCATTCCCCTCAGACACAGTCTCTTAAAGGGACATTACCCCTAAAATACTTTGCTGACTCACTCTCTATATATCATCTCTGCTGGTCTGCTACTAAATTATAATTACCTTGACATATATAGTACTAAAACTCTTGTTTCTATAACTGGGTGACACAATACATCATAGGGCAAGCATTTTTGAACCAAGGTACCTCATGTGGACTAGCCTACAGAATGTGTCCAAAATCTGGGACCCATGACTCCCAAGGGAATAAATGTCATGTATCTCTTTAGGGCAGTCACTCTTTGTCAACTCAACCCACCTCACAGGATGGTTGTTGTGGAAAAAATGAGGAGGAAGGAGTATTAGGTATGTCTGGCACCTTGATTTATTTATAAAAATAATAAAACCTGAATAATAAAGCCTGGACAAAAAAAATCTGAAAGAAAAAAAAGGATTAAGAGTGTGTGCCTCCTTACAGTCACCAAGTTTTTTTGTAGTTCAGGTCCAGTTAAAAAGAACTGAAGCAGCTAGAGCTAAATGTCAGCTGCCTCTACAGTGGTTAGGAATGGGAGAAAGGCAGCATCATGAGAATAGTTATTTTAAAAACTGTTGAAGAGGCAGCTAGAGAGGAGTGTGGATGAGCCCAAAGAGGTGTTATCAGATCCAAGCATCAGATTTCAGACACCCAATTCAGGTTTTATGACCTTAGTTGCTCTGAAAAATGCTTGGTCCATGAAATGTTATGCCATAATAATTTCTTAAGTCTTTACGATGCTGCAGACTGTGTCTCTATTCTAGAGGCTGGGGTCCTTCTAGGGAGCCAGAAAATCATTAGAAGACTAGATTTCAGTTTCATGTATTGACTATAATTGACTATCCAAATCTTTGGCTGGAGTACACAAGACTTACCGTTCTCCTTTACATTCAAAATGTCAAACCTATATTTTAAAAAGAAAGAAATCTAAAGCTAAGTTGCCATAGATTTATGAAATCCATTGTAAAGTTCCTAAAATAGCTCATTGTTTTTCAACAGTGTTAAAAGTCTTATCATACATGCCATTATTACTGAAAGATAATTAACCCAATTTCCTGTTTTAATTAGGATATATTTACCCTGTTGTATCACCTATATTACACTAATTATAATTAGCATAATTGTCTGTCAAAAAGAAGAGATTTCTATTTCTTCCCAATTGGTTCCAATAATTAGGACTCCATATTTAACAATGAGTATTTTCTGAACATCACTGCTATAAGGTCATTGTAGTGATGCCAAACAGTTCTATTGATTTAAATCTAATCCAAAATTTATCTCAAAATAAAGTTTAGGCATGTAGACACATGTCTATATTAAGTCACCTCCTGAATTCTATCAAACACAGTACTACTTGCTGCCTCCTAAACACTGATGGCTCAACTGGGTTTCAGAAAGGAATCTTCTATCCAGATCTGTTTAGGGGAGACATAACTAGAGATGAACCTGGGAATTTTTGCATCCCAAAAGGCACTATACCAGTGTGCTACTTAACCTTTCTGGGAGAAGGTACTAAGAACTCATTGCAGGCTAATTCTGTTGACTGCCAGCATTTTGATTCTCACTGGCTCAAGGATGACTCAGCCTTCATCTTTCCAAGCTCGGTAAAATGAGAACCCAGATAGTTGGGGACAATATGCTGACATTGTAATCTGCTTAGAGAAGGCTGTAAAGCACTGTGAAGCAGTATATAAGTCTAAGTGCTATTGCTACTGTTAAATTATTGAAGTGCTAAACACTGTATCATTAAGTCAGCCACCATGTTGAATGAGGCTTCCAATCTACTGTACAGTGCTGACTTGTTTCTATCTCTTAAAGCACTGTTTTTAACCGCTTCCAGGAATGTGCAATTTATCCACAGTGATTTCTGCTACAAGGAGAAAGTGATATAACAGTTCTGTTCCCAGGCCTATGGGATCCAGCTAACATTTTTTAGCCAAAGGATTATCCTTGTTCTCCAGTCCCAAATGTGAAGAGAAGCCAACCCATAAAGCTCCAAACAGCCTACAAACTCTACAAAATTGTTCTGAAATATTTGAACCTGCCAGCTCAAATCACATTATAAATATCACAAGCAAGATTCTCAGCCGCTCCTAGGAAAACAAAATGTAGCCCCCCAAGAATATTATGCCCTCATAAAGAGACCACCTGACAACAAAGAATAGCAAGGAGAAAACCACACCCTCACCAAAAATGGCAGGGCAAGCTATTGTATACAAACAGGGAGCAAAACCCAAACTCACTAGCACTGATGATGCTATCTAGATGCATAATGAAACATTTGCAAGCAAACAACCAAACTCAGGCAGCACCAAGGACTCTAAAGAATACCAAGTCCACATTAGTATGGAAGCAGTTGTGAAGTGAGATGTTAGGGGACCAAGATTCCAACTGTTGTGAGAAACAAGCTGGATACATTACATTTTGCTTTCTGTTAATGAAAGACAAGAGCTTTGAAGAAACAAATTGGTATTGGCAATGTGTAAGGAAGGAAGGCTGCTATATAGTCTTAATTAAAAAATGTTTTCCTATTTCCTCATAAGGACAATAATTAGAGGCAGGAGGACTGCCATAACATTAATGGGATTTTTTCCCCTATGCCAGTTGCCATGCAGTAGAAATATTTTACTGAAATCATGAGAAATGAAGGAACCTTACATTCATGTTGTGATATCAGCAGTACATTTGACCAGCATTTAGGGTTTTTTTTAATCAGCATTATATAGCGTCACACAGTAACAATCACAGAAATGGTACATCTCTGAGGCCTCATGTTTAACAACTGTTCATGGTATCTCTATCCACCACATATTCCCATTGATGGTCTAGTCTCTAGGATTGCTCTAAACTAGGCAATCACTGAAAGCCACTATTTCACTTCCCTCCCTTTCCCTAAGACGTTGTTTTAGAGTAAAATCCAAAGGCTTGGGAGGACTAATTTTGTCTTGTTGGTCTTACACCTAAAAGATTAGAGGCATAGTTTTCAGACACTTAGAATCAGAACAGAGCTGGAAAATGAAAAGTATTTCCAAATTTCCACATAATTATCTGGAATTCAACACAATGCATTGTGCACCCCCTACTGGAAAATAATTCACCATTTCTTTCATTAGTACTTCTTTGTCATTGTAAGCCATAGAATAACCTACAACTAGTACCAAGGGCCTCTTTATTAATTTTCTTGAGCAGAGTTGTCCAAGCTGATTTGTCCACTTAACCATTAATATTTCATCAGCCCAGCCAGAGTGAGAAAATCCCTTTCAAAGTAAATTACAATTTAGTTGAAAAGTGACAAAAGCAGACTCAATATAATTCCATTCAGAACAGCTATAAACTCTTTTTAAAGGCCTAATGCTAATCCTACAAGGCAAAATCACCTATCTGTTTCTATATTCAATTTCTGAAACGCAACGGGAGACCTGCTGATGTGCCACAGCTATAGTAAAGCTGCCTGAATATCAATTAGTGTGACATAAGCAAAACCAAAATTGATCAAGAGGAGGATACAGAACAGTGGAAAGAAGTGTGATTAGAGTACTGTCAAGCAAAATATTTATTATATGCAGCCTTTGTTTGAGAAACATGGAAAAAAGTTTGAAGAAATGTCCCTTTTCTTCAAGGGGGACATTCATTTGGAATATTTTTCCTACTATCCTGACAAAAGGAATGAAGCAGGAAAGGTTGGTATATGAAAGCACTGGGAAGGAAGGAAATTGACTTTGTTCTGAAGTCCTAGGAATGACCCTACAGTCCTTACCAAAAAAAAAAAGTAAGTGAACACAGACTAACCATACTGACATGATGATGTAAATAATATCACATTAGCTAGACTACAAGAGCAAGTAGTATAACTCTTTGTTGTCATGTTATGGCCATGCAGATTTCTGCAGGCCAGATCTACTAGCCCTTCTATGGCATCTACCTCTTATTATTTGGAGGGGTACAATTTAGACTTCCCAGTTTTCATTTCATAAATAGTAGATTTAGGAGATAAAGACAAATCCATTCTTCATTTTATGCAAATATAATGCCATTCATTTTATGAATGAACAAAATATCATTCATCATTTAATGGACAATAATTGGATTAATTCTTGAATAAGGTTCTGCAACACAGCACATTTCTTTCACTCATTAAAATATTGTATTTTATACATGATGCTTCTAATATTTTTCAAAATGCTGATATACTCGGCAAACTTTGCATTCAAAATCATTTGGAAACTATCTGGTTAATTTCTAATATTTTGGGTGTCAATGCTGCAAACATTGACATGTTTTTGCACTGACAATATAAGAGACAGCCTGTTATTTTAATTGTGGAATCACCCAGAAGTTGTGATAAGATTGCAAAAAGCAGCTTACAGAATGGGAAGTGAACCCTCATATGTAAAACTTATTGGATAATGTGATTTATGATGTGTAGATAAGGGCGGGGATTGTGTGTGTCTTGTGATGGGTTTGGGGGGAGGAGATTTCAGGTTCTGGCATCCCTCCATGAGTGCCGATGTTTCGTTTCATTACTAAGACTTTTTAGATAAATAATATGCCTCCAATCTGTTTGATTTGTCTCATTCATCGGAACCATGACATCATGCCAGAATCTCTTTTCTTTCACAGTGGGGTCCTGAACCCCCACCACTGTCTCTGGTAAGCTAGCAAAGATTCAGGGTAGAATCCTCAAAATGGAGAGTGAAAGCCTCGTTGCTGGTGAAACTTCTGAAGAGGAAATAATAAATAGTTTTCTGTGGGAAGATGAATTTGGGCCGATCTCCAAACATCAGCAGATAACTGAGGTTATTTTTATTTTTTTTTTTATTTTATTTATTTATTTATTTATTTATTTATTTATTTATTTAGGTTATCTCATCATTAAGCTAGAACCACTCCAGTAGAGAATACGGAGGCCAGACTGGCAAGAGTCCTCAGAAGCAGAATGAGGAGGAGATGTCATATCGTCAACCACTGAGAATCTGGGTGAGTGGAAAACCCTGTCTGCAGATCAGACTGCCTGCCAGACCCAGGAGTCCCCTGCCAAGCCCTCCAGACCCACAGAGACAGAGGACCCCAGCCTGGGGCCTCTGCAGTAATGGGAGGTTGGGAAGCCCCCACAAGTGAAAGACCAACAACCTCTGCACTTGCCCCAGCTAATAGAAGCCTTGCAACAGCTGGGGGTGGTGCAGAAGTCTGGAGATCAGGAGCTGGTGGGAGGACAACAGCAAGGGTGGAAGCAGCAGGACCCAAACACACAACCCCTGAACGTACAGCAGGACCAGTGGGGCCAGCAGCAGTGGGGGCCCTGGCAGCCATTAAATCAGCAACCAGAGTGGGGCCAGCAGCAACTGGAGACACAACAACAGCAGTGGGGGCCCCAGCAACCACTAATCAGCCCACCCTTCAGAGCAACCTTCAATGGGAACCCAGAGAAACTGATTTTCTTTTTTTTTATTGAAAAGTTTTACAATACATTTTATCTTTAACAATCCCTCCCCCCCTCCCTCCACCCAACCCTTCCTAACCCTCCCTAACCCTCCCCCCCTTCCCCCCTCCCCCCTCCCCGACTTCCCAGAGCTAAATACAAGGTATAAAAGCAAAAAACAATCATAAACAACCGTATGTTAACAACAATAAACTATTAAGTCTATCGCACTCTAGCTCATATGAGATGACTACAAGCAATACTAATATCACATAAAAAAAGAAAAAAACTTATTCAAATGCTAAGTGAAACTTTTTGGTCCCATATTTGTTCTGGATATAATCAATCCACTTTTTCCATTCCATAATATAACGTTGTTGCGAATGGTCTTTCAAATAAGCCGAAATCTTTGCCATTTCCACCAGGTCAGAAACTTTTAGAGTCCATTCTTCTATAGTCAGCAGTTCCTCCTTCTTCCAATATTGACCTACTAAAAGTCTTGCTGCTGTAATTAAGTTCAGCATCAACTTAGTGTCCACAACAGTAGTATCTGTAATTATGCCCAATAAGAACAATTGTGGACAAAACTTTATCCTTTGCTTAAATATCTTCTGCATATTCCACCAGATTTTAATCCAAAAAGCTTTAACCTTTTTACAGGTCCACCATATATGAAAATACGTTGCATCTTCGCCACCACATCTTCAACATTTAGGTTGGTAGTTCGGATACATACTTGCAAGCTTTTTAGGATCTAAATGCCACCTATAAAACATTTTGTAAAAGTTCTCTCTTAAGTTTTGAGCTTGTGTAAATTTTACGTTCCTCACCCAGATCTTTTCCCAAGTGTCCATTGTGATAACTTCTTGAATATTCTGAGCCCACTTTATCATACAATCTTTGACAAGTTCTGTTTCTGAGTCAATTTCTATCAATGCAAGATATATCCGTTTGATATGTGCTGGACCCTGATTTCTAATTTGCTTTACCAAATTTTCATCAGTCATTGAGAAACCAATTTTCTGGTCTTCTTTCCACCTGGCCCGTAATTGACCATATTGAAACCAAGTTTGAACAATCTTCTCATCTCGTAAAAGATCATACGGCTTCAAACACCATACGTTCCTCTCCAAACTTAAGATCTCCTTGTATGTAATCACATCATGTTTGAAGCCAACATTTATGTTTTCTATTGCATGTTTCGGAATTGCCCACAAAGGTATCTTGTAATTTAGCTTATATCTATACTTTTTCCAAACTCTCAGCAATGCCTGTCTTAAAATATGCACTTTAAACACATTATCTACCTTCTTATCATACAATAAATATGCATGCCAGCCAAATAACAAGTCGTGGCCCTCAAGATTTAATAATGTCCCTTGTGTTAAATTAATCCAATCACTTATCGCTGACAACGCAGCAGCTTCATAATATAATTTAAAGTTGGGCATTTTAAGACCACCTCTTTCGCGCGTATCCTGCATAATCTTAAGTTTAACTCGTGGCCTTTTCCCTGCCCATACAAATTTATTGATACCCCGTTGCCATTCCTCCAAATTTAAATCTTTTTTAAGAATAGGTATCATTTGAAATAAAAATAGAAATTTAGGCAAAACATTCATTTTCACTGCTGCAATTCTTCCCAATAAAGACAATTGCAATTTTTCCCAACTCTCCAATTCTTTTTGAATTTTTCCCCATAGCTTTTCATAATTATTTTTATATAACTTTGCATTTGAGGGTGACAAATACACCCCCAAATATTTAACCCTTTTAACAATCTCAAATCCAGTTAACCCTTCTAAAAGGGCCTTTTGCGATACTGTCATATTTTTGGCTAATATTTTTGTTTTTTGTACATTAACCTTAAATCCAGAAACCTTCCCATATTGCATTATTATCTCCATCAGGTCCACAACAGAATTTTCTGGCTGGGTCACCGTAACAACCAGATCGTCTGCAAACGCCCTCAGTCTATAATCCTGATCTCTAATTTGGATACCTTTAATTTTTTTCGAATTCCGTATTTTAATCAATAATATCTCCAATGTTAAAACAAATAATAAAGGTGATAACGGACACCCTTGTCTTGTGCCCTTTTCAATATTGCATACTTCAGTCAAACTATTATTTACTATTCGGGCAGTTTGTTTTTGATATAATGCCCTAATTGGTTGTAAAAATTTATCCCCAAAATTCATTTTATCTAAAACTTTCATCAAAAATTGCCAATCCAGTTGATCAAAAGCTTTTTCAGCATCTAAAAAGATCAACGCCGCAGGGATCTGGTTGTTCCTTTCCAAAAATTCCACCAAATCTACTATATGCCTCACATTATTTTTCATTTGTCTACCACTAATGAACCCAGTTTGGTCCCCATGAATCATCTGTTGCAAAACCCTCATCAATCTGTTAGCTAAAACCTTAGCAAATATCTTGTAGTCCGTATTCAAAAGTGATATTGGTCTGTAATTTCTTACTTGAGTAACATCCTGATCTTCCTTCAGAATCAGGGAAATAAAAGCAGTTCTCCGAGACGGAGGCACCCTTCCTCCCCTTTGAATTGTCTGAAACAATTCCCTTAATGGCTTTATCACCTCCGATTGTAGATTTTTATAATACGCAAACCTGAAACTGATTTTCTATCTCAACCATGTATGCTCTCATTTGAATAGCTGGGCCCATCTCTACCCGGACCCAGGTGCTTTGGTCATTCATTCATTCATTCATTCATTGAATTTGTATACCGCCCTTCTCCTGAAGGACTCAGGGCGGTGAACAGGGCACATATAAATAGAAAATACAAAAATTAAAAGAGAATTAAATAATCGCCCAGATAAAACAGTAACAATATAAAAACCCATTAAAAACCCTAACATCCCCCATCAGGCCAGGCCAGTTTGTTCAAATAAATGGGTCTTCAGACCGCACCGGAAGGAGCAAAGGTCCGGTGCCGTCCGGAGCTCAACCGGCAGCTGGTTCCATAAAGCCGGAGCGCCCACAGAGAAGGCCCTCCCCCTGGGGGCCACCAGCCGACATTCTCTGACCGGAGGCACCCTGAGGAGGCCCTCTCTGTGGGAACGCACAGGGCGGAGGGAAGTTGACGCCGACAGCAGGTGGTCCCCGAGGTACTCCGGTCGATGTGATTGCATCCAGCCTAGAGGGAGAAGCATCTGAATGGTTGAACAATTTATATAACGAGCAGGCCCCTGAATTGGAGGACCCCCACCTTTTCCTCCTGGGGCTAAGGGAAAGATTTGAGGACCCATCCATCACCCTCAGAGAGGAAGAGCAAATCCATAAGATAAAGCAAGATGGCCAGCCTGCCCTGGATTACGTGCGAGAGTTTCAAAAGCTGGCCAGTCAGATAGAGAAATAGAGAGATGGCCTGAGCAATCCATAATTCATCTTTTTAGAGAAAGGTTAGATGACTACCTTTCTCTGGCATGTATCTACCGAGCTGTGCCTGACCAACTGCATGAATGGTACCAGGCAGCAGTGAAATTAGATGTTCAGCTTGCCCACTATAAGAAGCCTCTCCTACCTGAACCCGAACCAAGGTCAGAACAACCTGAATGGCAATCATCCCCATGAAGATCTCCAACTACTGTAATGGCTGAAAGACCCAAGCCACCTGTAGACCCGGCAATTAAGTGTTTCCGATGCGGACAGCAGGGACATCAAGCAGCAAAATGCCCAGTCCCCTTCCCCCACCAGCAGAACAGACCAGGACCAGCAGTGAGAAAGAGACCTGCACAGAGGCTAAAGGGAGAGAAATCCAACCGGATGACACAGGAACCTGTTATCCAGGTCACATCCCCCACACGGGAGGACACCGGAACTCAGACTGGATCCACCCCCGTTCTACCCCTTTCGACAGTGATGATGAAGGGGAGAATGGTGACTTGCCACATCCTACCCTTTTTATTGCCTGCTAAACTCCTAATCCCTAAGTCAGGGGCACAAGTAGACCTGAAAGTGCTAGTCGATACTGGCTGCTCCCGATGCATCATTAGCCTGTCATGTGCCTTAAGACTGGGCATATGGGCTAAGCCACTCTCCAAACCTGTGAGGTTTGAGCAAGCCAATGGCTCCCTAATGGGAGGGACTTTAGTCACGCAATTAACGGAGCCCTTACGCCTGGAAATAGGTGAGCACTGGGAGTTTATTCACTTCCTGGTAGCTCCAAAGATGGCTGAGACTGTGATCCTAGGACTAGCCTGGCTAGACAAATGGAAGCCATTTATCTGGTAGGAAAAAGGAATGAGAACTGTGAGATTACCCATAGGGCCCGATCCCCCCATTGATTCAAGAGATGTTACAGGGGATTTTAGCCCACCCAATGAGCAAGTGCACATGGCTGCCCTACGGCCACCTGGCAAGCCGCTCATCCCCAGCGAGTACCAGGACCTAGCGGAGGCATTTAGTGCGAAAGAATGCGATACCTTGCCTCCTCACCACCACAATGATTGTTCCATTGAACTGTTACCAGGGGCCAAACTCCACCAACCAAGAATGTATGCTATGTCCCCCCTTGAAATGGAGGAGATGCAGTGATATGTGGATACAAACCTAGTGAGGGGATTCATCGAATGGGCCAAGTCTACTGTGGGAGCCCCTGTGTTGTTCAAAGAGAAAAAAGAATGGTTTCTACATCTCTGCATGGACTATAAAGGCCTAAGCACCATGAGAGTGGAAAATAAATACCCTCTCCCCCTCCTGAAAGACTTACTAACCCACCTGACGAAGGGGAGCGTCTTCACCAAGTTAGACCTGAGAGAAGCATATTACCGGGTAAGAATAAAGGAGGGGGATGAGTGGAAAATGGCCTTCAACTGCCCCTTGGGAAGCTACCAATTCAAAGTCATACCATTTGGACTGCAGGGGGCCCCAGCTGTATTTATGCAGTTGATTAATGAGGTCCTACACGAACATTTATACAAAGGGGTTCTGGTGTATCTTGATGACATCCTGATATACAGTACGAATATGACTGATCACATAAGACTGGTCAGAGAAGTGTTAAAGAAACTATTGAATGTCAAATTTTATGTCAAATTGTCGAAATGTGAATTTCACCAAACCTGATTAGATTATCTTGGCTATAGAATTTCCGACGAGGGCATCGAAATGGACCCAGCCAAAGTTAAAACTATAATTGAATGGCAACCCCCAAAGACTCACAAACAGCTCCAAAGCTTCCTAGGGTTTGCCAATTTCTACCATCAATTCATTCCTTCTTTTGCCGAGATTGCTCTACCCCTTACAGAACTACTCAAAACGGGTAAGGGAGGGGGAAAACCACAACCTGGTCAACCACTAGCATGGACTATGAGTTGTCAGAAATCTTTTTAGAATTTAAAAAGATTATTTGTGGCTGAACTGGTCCTAAAACACCCCTGCCCAGGGGAGCCCTTTGTAATTCAAGCAGATGCGAGCGACGTGGCAGTCGGAGCTGTGTTACTACAAAAGAATAAAAGTGGAGTCCTACAACGTTGTGCCTACACCTCTAAGAAATTCACGGAAGGCGAAAGGAGATGGACAGTCTGGGAGAAGGAGGCCTTCGCAATTAGGTGGGGGCAATTATCCTGGCGACACTATTTAGAAGGGAGCAAGGTGCCTTTTGAACTATGGACAGGTCACAAAAATTTAGAGGCGCTAAAAACTCCCCACAAATTGTCTCCAAAGCAAGTGCAATGGGCACAGTACTTTAACCGTTTTAACTTTACTTTAAAGTACATACCGGGAAAGAAAAACTTCCTAGCTGATGCGCTATCCCAACTGTCACAGTACAAAAGTGAACGCAAAGAGGTCTACAAGGCAATTATCCCCATTTCACAACCTGCAGCACAACTCACACCTCACAGTACCCCTAATCCTGATGACCTGGGAGTGAGGAAGATAAAACAAGAGTTCCTTACCGATCAATGGTTCAAAGATAATCAAACCTCCCTAACATGCAGGGATGGTTTGGCATACATGGGGGGAAAATTGTATCTACCTGAAACCCTTCATCTCAATGCTCTCAGACACAGCCATGATGTAAAACAGGCTGGACACTTCGGATATTAAAAAACTCTACACCTCATCCACCGGTAATTTTGGTGGCTGGGGCTAAAACGAGATGTGGAAAACTATGTCAAGAGTTGTACCATATATGCCACCATGAAAAGAATTCCAGGGAAAATCCCTGGGCTACTGCAGTCAGTAGCAGACCCTTCCCAACCATGGGAAGAAATAGCTATGGAATTTATTGTAGACCTACCCAACAGTAGAGGAAATACTGTCATCTGGACTGTGATAGATCTGTTTTTGAAGCTGGCTCACTTTATCACCTGTAAAGGACTCCCATCTGCACAACGATTGACTAAATTGTTCCTGAAACATATCTACCGACTGCATGGCACCCCCTAAGCAAATAATTTCAGATAGAGGAGTACAGCTCACAGTGAAATTTTGGAGGAATTTCCTTAAATTAATTGGATCATCTCAAGGCTTATCATCTGCTTTTCATCCAGCTACCAATGTGACTGCAGAATCCGCTAACAAAATGGTGGAGCAATACCTCAGATGCTATGTTTCTTACCAACAGACAAACTGGACTGGCCTCCTCCCCTTCGCCAAGGTGGCCTACAATAATTCTGTTCACAGCAGCACTGGCTACATGCCTTTCAGAGTAGCCACAGGAAAAGAGTTCAGCCTGATGCCTGACTATCCTCAGTTGCCCTCTGCTTCCCAGACACTTGATCAATGGGTGAGGGAATGGGAAGAGGTTTGGAGAAACACAAAAATGGTGTTAAAAAAGACTTCTGAGACTTATAAAAAACAAGCTGATAAAAAAGGCTCCCCAAAGAACATTCCAAGTGGGGGAGAAGGTTTATCTGTCAACTAAATATTTATGTCTCAAATTACACAGCAAGAAATTGGGACCGAAATTCTTGGGGCCTTTCCCCATTGTGAAAATCATCAACCTGGTCACAGTAAAATTGAAACTCTCCAGACTTTTGGGAAAAATTCACCCGGTGTTTCATTGTAGCTTACTGAAACCTTTTCGAGCTTCCACTTTAAGACCTCCCCCTAAGAAAGCACCTGGACCCCTCATAGTAGCGGGTCAGACCCATTATGAAGTGAAATGTATTTTTGACTCTAGAATCTTTAAGGGAAAATTGCAGTACCTAGTACAATGGAAAGGATACCCATTGTTTGAAGCCATTTGGGTGAAATCTAGCGATGTGAAAGCTGACAGACTTATCAAAAGGTTTTATGAGAAACACCCCAACAAACCAAAAGCCAGCTCCTAACTTGTTTGTTTACAGGATCTGTTCTTTTGTAAGGGGGGCCAGATGTCAATGCTGCAAACATTGACATGTTTTTGCACTGACAATATAAGAGACAGCCTGTTATTTTAATTGCTTCATTTGGGAGGGAGGAGTCACCCGGAAGTTGTGATAAGATTGCAAAAAGCCACGTACAGAATGGGAAGTGAACCCTCATATGTAAAACTAATTGGATAATGTGATTTATGATGTGTAGATAAAGGCGGGGATTGTGTGTGTGTTATGATGGGTTTGGGGGGAGGAGATTTCAGATTCTGGCATCCCTCCATGAGTGCCGATGTTTTGTTTCATTACTAAGACTTTTTAGATAAATAATATGCCTCCAATCTGTTTGATTTGTCTCATTCATCGGAACCATGACATCGGGGTTTTAAAACCTGATTAATATAACTAATATATATTCTGATTTCATGTGATGGTTCCTAGGCTAACAGCAAGAGGAGGTATATTTATAAATACAGTATTCTAGTGCTTTTTCATAAAAAGTTTTTCACTTGTAACAGCCATGGACTTTATTCCAATTTTAATCATGCTGCCAGAGGCTAACTCAAGCTTTTCAGGTCAGAAAGATAAGCATTATCACCAGTTAATATCTGCAAACCCAATAATTTTTAAAGGCATAGGAGCAAAAATCAGTTTTAAGCGTTAGCAAACCTAATCACAACTGCCATCTGCTGACTTTTAGCCAAAGTTGCTATGCACCAAAATGAACTTACAAATCAACTCATATCTGCTCTCTTTATCTGAATTATACCTAAGTGCAGCTCCATTGGAAGCCTCCTTAAATAGTATGTAAGTTAAGTAGGATGTATTACATGGGATACAGTGAAATAATACCCTTCTATCAAGGACAATGCTGTTTTATATATTACATGGTGAGTTCAGGTGTCTTACAAAAACTAAAAATCTAATAATCCATAGACACACACCCCCACTTCAATGGCAGCAAAAAACAGTCATACTATTTATTTATTAAACACATTAATTTATTTTGTATCAGTAGACATTGTCCATCTTTTTTAAAAAAAACAAGTTTTATTAATTTTCTAATTTTACATCCAAAATATTTATGAAGCAATGTGGTGATTGGATAATGAAAAGTCCAATAACAAAATCTTTTTGTACATAGGTCAGGAAAGTTCAACAAAAATTCCCTCTCCAATTCCCTTAATCATAATATCAAAATCAAATTAATACATTTCTGGTTGTGACAGAGTCAATTAGAACATATTCTATCTATCATCTTCGTAATTATCAATAATTAGCAAGGTATCTTTTGTTGTGTCATTCCAAGTTCTATAATATAATTCTCTAGTTCTATAATATAATGCTCTAGCAGCTAATTTTCATTCCCTTAAAAATCTAGGTCCTAAATACAAAATCAGTTTATATCTTTTAACAGTTCCCCTTAGCCCATTAAAAGCAATTTTAAGCTTTATTATTACAAATCCCAACATTTAAAAAAAACATTTTTAAATCTAACTCTAGGTTTCTTTTTGTGCCAGGCAGGCTTCCATATCATTGTCTTTAACTTCTCAAATGTGTCTCCCTTTCTTCCTACACACATTGTTTGAATCCAGGGAGACCATCCAGTTGTCAATTTTTCAAAGAGAGTGACCCCTTTATAGTCATTAAATTGTCGTTGTAATAAATCAGGTCTCCGTGTTTGGCATAATATAGTTGTCATTAATTCAGTCTGGTCTTCTTCTTCTTTCAGTCCCATCTGGCTTAGGTAAGAGGTCATGTCCGGTGTTATAGTTTTTGGTTGGTTTGTTAGATTCTTAATGTACTATATTCGAAGGCCTTTGGCATCCTCCATCTTAGTATTGCTTTCTTCAGCTTCTGTTGTTTGTTGAATTGTAGATTCTATAGTTGAAATCAAAGTTTGGGTATTAAGGCTCTCAGTAAATTGTACTTGTTGTTCTTTAAAGTCCCCTATTTTGTTGTTGATTTCCTCCTCTTCTGTTAGTTTTTGGATTGTCAGTTAATCGATTGAAGTCAGAGTCTGATTTAATGGGTTTATGCTGTCAGATTTGTCTTTAAGTCTGGCTTTCATTTGTTCAGTCATTGCCAAAATTGTATCAAGTATAGTCAAGTATAGTCAAGTGGTGGAATATAATCCCCCATTTCTTTGATGTTTACAGATAGGTCTTTAGTGGAGGCTATTTTAATAAGAATCAGTGAATGTCCACCTCCACTATTCCTAAAGGTTGTTTTTGGTGCCAGGCATTCCCAATTCTTATCTTTAGAGATAATGTCAAGGACACATCTATTACAGCCAGATCTCACAATAAAAAAGGTTTACTTGCTATACCAGGTTTCGCCACAAGATGTCCTCAACAGCATGTAGAATCTTTTTCCAGACTAATATGAGGCTTTTATCCAATTAGTCCATTTTTTAGCAATAAATAGGGTAGAAGGTCCCCATAAAGAACGTTTTAGTAGCCCAAAAATTCCAGAGGTACAAATAGGGTTGTTTAATTATTTAGCTTACTCATTTGGTTTCTTTTGAGGCTTTAAGGTTTTAGTTCCCCAAGTAAGCAGTCGCCAATCTTTCAAGAGAGGGGGAGAAGATATTCAGAAGAGTCCCACAGGGAAGTACGTAATTAGGGAAGAAAGAAAGGTAAGGTCTCACCCAAATCCTCCAGATTGCTTTGTTGTGCTTGATGGTGATTTTGGCTTTCGGCAGGGAGCGGCTTAGGGATCAGCCATGTTGATGGCCAATCTCTTCTTCTTCGGGCCAGAGCAGCTGCTTCAGACCAAACGGAGGGCTGCCGCCCTTCCATGATCACAAGGAGGGCCTCCTCATGATGGTTGCACCCCCAGGGTGACTTTTGACCCTTTTTAGGGTCCTCCAAGGAAGATAGATCTGATGGCGGCGAGACTTCTTCCTGCGCGTCTGCTGGCACAGCGCGCGCAGACCAAAAGCCAACATTGTCCATCTTTTTCACTTCTTTCACCTTTACAAGTCTTTCATTTATCTTTTTTTCAAAAGCTATAAATGGAGTTTCAAGTGACTCAGCCAATTTATTGCCAGATTGGCTTGTGCAAATGGAGTGTGGGCCCACCCCTGGGCCATGAGCTATTTAGAATTGGGCTGCCTGAAGCAGTGGCCAAATACATGTGTGTGCACAAACCCCCATTTGCACAAACAGCAGGCAGGTGTGTCCGCACACGCTCCATTTGCACAGGTATGCAGGCACTTGCCCACTGCTCACATGGAACCATCCCGTCCCCCCACACACACCAGTCCACAAAGTTGGAAAGGTTGCAGAACTCTGGGCTAAACATTTTTGGAAGTAAATCTAATGGAATTCCTTTCTCTGTAGGCTGTTCTAACAATCCCCTGCTGCCTCTATTCATGATGCTTTTTGTAGTTATTGCTATTATGATATAATCCAAAAATAAAAGTTACTCAAATAAACAGAAAGGCAAACAAAATTTCCATAGTTCCAGACAGGCACAATCTACACCTATTACACTTATATTTTGTTTTATAAAATCTACCAATTGTCTGCAGTCTAATAAACAAAAAGCATTCCCATGGAAGATCCATTTCACTTGTCTAAGAAGAATTTGAGTATAGTTTCCCAAGATAAGCATCCATCTGTTTACTTGTTCTACTGAGTGGAGGCACTCCTGGAGACAAGTTAGATTTTGAACTGAATCCAGAGGTTTATTGGAGCCAATTTAGTACTTGCAGAACCATCTTTATAAGGCATTAATGGCTCTTTCCTCCCAAGTGGTAAACCATCACATTCTGCACCAATTAGAGCCACCTTCAAAGGCAGCCCCATGTAGAATGTACTGGAGAAATCTAGCATCAAGGTGTGACAATATGAGTTACCATCCCCTAGGTCTCCTATCCTGATTGGGCAGCAACTGATGCACCAGCAAAGACTGCTCTGGACATGGTCTTCTCCTGCCAATGTAGGAGTTGCCACAAGTTCAGGAGAACCCCCATGTAATAGATCTGCTGATTCAGTGTCCATGCCAACCCATTTGGAGACAAAACAGGAAGTGACCAAGATGAATAGGTTTTTGGAAGAACAGCATCCACTTCTTTCAAGGGCTGCACTTCAGCTTGTTTATCCCACCCAGAGGAAGCAATTTGCCTAAAGTTCCTAGACTTGTAACTACTGTTAAAAGTCATGAATTATGTAAAGGAATCCCTTGTCCCAATCCTTGTAAAATGTTCTCCTGTTATGTTAAAGAAATGAATCAAAGCAAGCTGAAAGAAATGGTAAGAAGCTTCCTGGCAATCAGAGGTTCTCAGTTTGCTTCAACTACTTTGTTCCCTGGATTAATTCCAAGGCAAGCAATAACATTATCATTTCCTGATAGAAGGTATGTATGTCTGTGTGTATGTGTGTGGGAGGGAGGGAGGGAGGGAGAGAGAGAGAGAGATAGCCTCTGTATGCCTAGGTAGATGTAATCTAGTCAGCTGGTTTGTGGATACTCCAGAGTGGACTGGAAAATTGAGAAATAAAAACAAATCCCAGAGGATAACTATTGCAAGTCATTTCCATCCTATTCCTGAAAAACAACTGAAATACATGGCATGGGATACATGGCGTGCAATGCAGCAGCTAACAGCAGCTTTTACTGCTTTGATGCTATTCAACTAAAACAAGTAAATAGATTCCTGCACCTAGTTATCCTCCTGGGTGAGATTGTCTGCCTTCCTTCAAAACTGTCTCTTTCTCCTTACCGCAAGGATTTTTTTTACTGTTTAAAAAATCATGAGAAGATCTGCTCAAAATAACCACATGGGAATATTCTGGCTTTCAGCTCAGCAAATACCACCAGGTGGCGCTGTACCATTACCGTATTGGCTGGTTAGCTTTCGGCGGGAGATTCAGATGAACGGATTGGCCGAGAGCATACCTGGCAAGGTATATAAGGCGTACAGGTAACCCCCTTTGTTTTTGGGGGTAGGGGCCATTTTGATTGCCCTTACCTTGGATTCTGCAGGGTGGATTCCCTTGGCATCAATCCTGAACCCTAGGAATTCTGTGGATGCCACTCCAATGCTACACTTGTCTTTTTTGAGTTTGAGCCCTGCAGAGCGGAACCTACTTAAAACAGCCTGCAGTCTCTCAGCCAATACCTCCTCAGAGCTTCCAGCGATGAGGACATCATCAAAGTAAGGGCACACTCCCGGAATGCCCTTCAGAGTCTTCTCCATCACCTCCTGAAAAATTCCTGGAGCTACAGAGACACCAAACTGCAAACGGTTAACTCTGAAAGCTCCTCTGTGCATTACTATGGTTTGAGCGTCTGCCGTCTCCCTGGTAACCGGGAGCTGCTGGTATGCCTGAGTGAGATCCAGCTTCGTAAAGATGGCGCCGTCCTGGAGAGAGGCGAGGACATGGCTGACCGTCGGAACTGGGTAAGTGTGCAGATTAAGGGCCCGGTTCACCGAGCACTTATAGTCAGCACAGATCCTCACCTCCCTGTTAGCCTTTAGTGGGGTAACTATAGGGGTCTCCCACTCTCCCCCTTCTACTGGCTCTAACACCCCTTGCTCCACTAGCCTATCTAATTCTTTCTCAGTTTTGTGTTTGATAGTGAAGGGAACTCTCTGGGGTTTAATTCTAATGGGCATGATGTTGGGGTTGTTTGAATTTAATGGGTGGCCCGGTGTACATTCCTAACTTGCCATCGAATTCATCTGCAAACATTTTGCAGACAGATTCAAGGCTCTTGGCCTGGGTGCTATGGATCCCAGAGATCCCTATGCCCAGAGCCCCAAACCAGTCCAGCTCCACTAGGCTAGTCCTCCGGCCCTTGACTAGTAGGACATCCAAGTGCCCATGGGACTCCCTGAACCCCACCGACAGGGTGGCCTCCCCCTTAATTTTAACGGGTGCATTCTGAAAATCAGTTAGTTTAAGATTGGTCGGTCTTAATTGTGCCCACCGCTTGCTCTGGCCACACACTAGTTTAAACATCTCGTAAGAAATTATAGAGACGGCGGACCCAGAGTCGAGCTCCATCTTGCAAGGCACGCCTTGCAAATGGACCTCTAATTTAATTTTGGGGGTGAGAAACCGATGGACCCCAGTGTGGGACACAGCTCTCAGACTCATGAAGGAATTGGAGGTGGTGACTAGGGGTTTCCTGGTACCTTTCGGCGACGCATCCTCATCCCAGGAACGACTCCGACAGACCACTGCGATGTGGCTTGTTTTTCCGCAGACCCGGCACTTAGCTGAACGGAATCTGCAGGCTGCCCTCACATGGTTCCCTCTGCAGCCGGCACATTTGGGACTGGTCGCTCCACCTCCAGAGGTAGTTTCGGCGCCGTTCCCTCCAGTGTATTTTTGCGATGGCATTGGTCGCCGATGGGCCCCTTGGTCTCCGCACTGTTGGATTTGTCGATTGTCCGGCCTCCAGTGTACCGCGTCAATTTCAGCTGCTTCGTCTTTGTCTCCTCTGCCGTACACAGCACTCTCATGGTGGACTGATCCCCCAGAGCTGCTGCTGGGTTGGTGAGTGGTCTGGCCTGAGCCGCTGGCCGCCTCGTATGCCAGGACCTCGTCCAGAACCTCTTGCAGGCTCATTGTAGGCTTCGTGAGCAATTTCTGTCACAGCCGCTGCTCTCTTAGACCGAAAACGATCCGGTCGCGAAGCCTCTCTTCTAAATCAGGAAACTTACAGAGACAGGCGGCCTGTCGCACGGCTGCTATAAAGTCGGCCATTGGTTCGCCGGGTAACTGGATCTGCTGGACAAACCGGAAACGCCAAAACATTTTGGACCTCCGTGGCATGAAATGCTTGTTTAGTTTGGCTGTGAGATCGCTATAGGAAACAGTTCCAATAGCTGTCGGTGAGCACAACCCGACGGCTATATCATAAACGGCAGGGCCGCTGATGCACAGCAGGGCTGCCGCTTTAAAATGGTCTTCGTTGATCCAGTTGACCAGCAGGTATCCCTTGACCTGGCCCAGATGCGATTCCCAGCGTTCGGGATGGCTGACATCGAATTCGCGGATCTGACCGAGTTTTGCCATGCTGTGCCCAGTCCTGTGGATGCTGCTTCGGTAGAAGGGAGTCGGAGAAAGATACTCTTTCCTCTGTTCCTAGTGACTTCAGCTAGTGATTTCAGCTAGTGATTTCAGCTCTGAGTGAAGCAGCATCCCATCCTCTTCGCCACTATTGTGTAGTGGGTTTTGGACCGCATGGAAGACAGCAGGTGGATGAGTACAGCAACAGCTCTTTATTTGCTGAGCTGCTGCTTAAACCCCATACATAACAATAACTATTGCAAGTCATTTCCATCCTATTCCTGAAAAACAACTGAAATACATGGCATGGGATACATGGCGTGCAATGCAAGCCTAACAGCAGTTTTTACTGCTTGATGCTATTCAACTAAAACAAGAAAATAGATTCCTGCACCAACTTATCCTCCTGGGTGAGATTGTCTGCCTTCCTTCAAAACTGTCTCTTTCTCCTTACCACAAGGATTTTTTTTACTGTTTAAAAAATCGTGAGAAGATCTGCTCAAAATAACCACATGGGAATATTCTGGCTTTCAAGTGCTTCCAAGACCTCATCTCTTTAACTGTTGCTGAGGCAAATGGAGATCCAAGATCATTCTCAACATCACTGAGAAAAGAAGGAAGAGGATATTGTTGCCCAGGAAGCTTGTTTAGCCCAGTTAATCAGGACCAAGGTTACCATAGAGATGTACTAATTCCTTTAGCAACAAACCATTTGTTCAGAGTTACCAGATTTGGACTGCTATTTCTGGGTAGTTGGGATTTTGCAGTTTAAATCTGATTGTTCTCAATGTGCCATTTTGGGAAAATATGAGAGGTATTGGAACAATATAGCTGGGTTGCTCTCATTCTGGTGATTGCTGGATGAACTGTTTTGTGTAGGGGGAAAAATAACTTCTTGATTTCCCTATGAGATGCTTGCCAGTCAAACTTGCATTTCTCCCCTTTCCCTTTTGTCCCTCTCAAGAAATTTACTAGTAATTCATATCTGAACTTGAACGCCTTTTATGAGCAAGATTTAAAGCCAGGTTCACAGAGATCGCAGGCTGGTATATTAATCTAGTGTGCCACACAACCCCATAATAACACAGACATTTCACAGAACAGTTTCCTTCATATTTGCCAGATTTTCTATGAGTTTACTCAGTGTTCTTATGAATATTTTACATTGGCTTATACCTGCAGTACTATTTACAAATATTATTTCCCCTGAGGCTCAGTGGACCATTTAGATGACATTTATTTGCACACATTTGACTCACACTAAGTCATAAGACACATATGTAAGTCACCTAAACATTTCCTGCTCAATATACAGCATTGCCAAAGATTAGTCTTTCACAGTATCTGAGCATCCTGATGAAAAGCCAAAAACCAAAGCAAAAGATCACACATATTTAAAATAGGCTTTCTGCTCCAGAAAGTTGAGATTCATTCTAGTTGTATTTATTTTAAAAAACATCAATGATATTTCATTCCATATACAGGAATATGCAGAAGGAAAGGGTGTCTTGTCTGTTTATTCTTATGTGGTTGTGCAACCCTCTGAGCCCGCTACAAAATAGCAATTTTATACTTTATATAAGTATATACTGTAAATCTAAAGCTTCCTCCTTCCATTATGTATTCAAGACGGACAGTGATTAATATTTATATGTTACTTATATGTAAGTGTGTAGGTCTATACATATGTTGTATATAGTAGTTTAAATGTGTGTTGTGTATGTGTACACTCTGAGAGCAAGCAACTAAATTTCATTTTAATGTATGTCATTGTGCTCACAGTAAAAAATGACAATAAAGGTTATCTATATCTATATCTATATCTATATCTATCTATCTCTCTCTCTCTCTCTATCTCTCTATCTCCATATCCATATATGTGTGTATGTGTGTGTGTGTGTCTCCCGATATTTATTTCCTTTTTTAGGATACAGCCTTCACTAAGTAGATCTCTTTACATCAAAATATGTACCTTTTGGCACAGAGCATACAAATAATAGCATATAAAATTATGATGATGGATCACAGTTTGGGCAGATGTAGATGGTCCTTCTCAACCCATAGAAAGCAGAGGGTGACAAATGCAGTAGTAAGGTAGAAGGGACCTGAGCCTGGTTCAAGAAAGTAACATCAGAAAACATCTCAGATAAATTCCTCTTTAGTTCCTACAAAGGTAAAGAAAGGGACGGATGAAACATGGTAAGGACAAAAGCTCTATAATTTATCTTATGTATTTACTTATTTTACAATTTATACAGCTGCCCACCTCAAACCAGTGGCTCTGGGCAGTGAACAATCATAAAAAACATGAAAACCAATAAAAATGGTACAAAAGGTGAATATAAATATAATTAGCAGCCAAGAAATACTATCATCGATCGATGTCAACATAACCATAACATAACCAGGGAACGGGGCTCTTCACACACTTGAGGCACAAGGTCCAGGCACACACAGCCAGATCTTCAAGGCCTTCTGAAAGGCCAGAAGGGTCAATGCATCCTTTTCTCTGACAGGAGAATATTCCAGAGGGCTGAGGCTACAGCAGAGAAGGCACGTCTACCAGCTGACAATCCATGGCTAATGAGGCCTGAGGTGTGCCCATCCTGCTGGACCAGATTGGATGGTGGAAACAGAATAACAGTTGGAAGGGCCCTTGAAGATCTGCTAGACCAACCCACTGCTCCAGAAGGAAACCCTATACTGTTCCAACAAGAGAAAAAACTGGGAAAAGATTGTCCCTTGGGTAAGCCAGTCCAAAGCCATGAAGGCCATTAAAGGTGATGAGCAGCACCTTGAATTGCACCTGGAAACATCTGAAACCAATGCAATCTCCAAAGCAGTGGTGTTACGTACACTGATAATACAAATGGTACTGACCTGCATGTCTTCCATTTCCTAGTGTGGTCTATCTTGAAGGGCTGACACAACCTGACTTGTTCAGGACTTTAAAAGCCGGCCCCTTCTCCTTGATCTGGGTCTAGAAATGAATAAGCAGCCAACACAACTATTTGCAGGACCTGGTAGGTAATGTTCTTCTCTCAAGGGACTACCACAGCCAGATATCAATCAAAAGTATTGTTTTAAAGCAGAACAAAATGAGGAAAAATGAAAGCTTTCAATGCCCAAAGAAGCAGGGCAGATTGTTCAAAAACATCCCCCATAACTTCCATTTTTATTTTGGTTCCAGTTTTGGTATCACATCTTCCAAATTCTTAATCTTCTAAATATACTATGAGCACTTCCATAAACAATAAAATCCAGTTCTGTGATGAGGTCTCGAAAGATAAGAGTGGGGGGGAAAAGTCATACCAAAAGCCACTGTTATCATTTGCCTTGAATCATTGTGTTCCCTATAGCAGACAAATGTAGAACAATCAACATGGAAATAAAATAATATTTTCAGGCTTACTTTGTAGATGGACAAGGGCAACAGATCTACGAATCAGATCAGGTCTTAAACAGTATTACCAGATTCAGATTATTGCTAGGTAACCACAAGCCTAGCTGTTCACTGTCATTTAGCAGTCATCCAAATTTTACCTCAGAACTGGGAGACCCAATCTCCCAGCAGCTCCTGCAACTAATGTGTATTGCTTTAACATTTGGTAGATCATCTGTATGGTTGTCAGCATTGGGCTTGCAACAAGCCAGATGAAAAATATTGATAGCTTCCTTGTGTGAACTAGGCAAGCACAGTGCAAAACTAGCAGATCCCTGTGTAGAGAGGAAGGAAGATGACCTTGTATTATGCAGAGTCTGTTGCCCAGGTGACAAGGGGTAAAATATTTTCTAAACCCACAACATTCAGACATCTCCAAGTCACTGAATCATAAGGAGGAAGAGGTACAAGACAATCAGACTTGGAAGATTTTATTGTTACAGCCAGTGTGAATAAAAATATTTAGCCTTCCTATGGAGTTGATTTCCTAGTCTGGTCTTCCTAGTGACCCTGATATCTTGAAATCAAGTGGGACTAATGCTAAGAATAAAAAGTACAACCAGTCCTGTTGTGCTTGGAAGCTTCCCCTGTTCACGTTGATGAGTGAAGCAGTAAGTATCAGCTCTAAATTTCTGCCTTCATGATAGTACTGGTTGTGCCTTTATTTTAATCCAAGGTTACTCAGGAAAATTTTATTGCAAGGATTCACAGCCCACACCTAAGTGTGTGGAGGCTTTTTTTTTTGCCAACTTTTACTATAGGTATTTCATACCTATTTCAACTAAATAAAAGATAAAGAGGAAGTCAATTAGTTCTTGTAAAAAGGTAAGATTAATTTTAATCTGTTTTGTATTCCTTGTCAATACAAATTATGTACCTTAAATTGAAACTAGCACAAATTGTGGAAAATATAGCTTGGCAATGAGTAGCCAGGCTGGGCTTCTGTCCTCTTATGGCAGACAATAAAATAGGAAGAACAGAGAGAAAGGCAAAGCATAAATATGTTGCCTCCAGTTCAGAGATCAGCAACTTCCTTGTGTATCCTCTCAGGACCTGCTTGTTAGAAATGGCTATCACAATTTGAGACCAAATGCAAAAAACAGTGCTCTCATTGTCTATCTATTTCTGGCAAGGAGGCTTAACTTACCTATTAAAATTTTAAACAAAATCTCTGTAGAACATGTGAATGGAAAGGACCCCAAATTTAGTTTACTGTAGTCCCATTTTCTCCTATAATTTCATTGCATCCTTGTTTTGTTACTTCTCCTCTAATTCAAAGCTTCATCTAATCACATTTTATAAAGGACGAGTTAGCTTGGATGTTGAAGACTGATGACTTGTTTTGTTGTTGTTGCTTTTTAAGTTATTATTAGCCTGTAAATAATTTTTGCTAGGGATAGAGCATTGTCCTTTTCGGGTGCAATGACCTTTTTTGGTCTTTCCAAGGAAAACATGTTACAGTTAGGGATCATAATTTCCATTGCTAAGTAAGGTGATTGTTAAGTGAGTCCTGCCCAATTTTACAGCCTTTCTGCTGTGATTATTAAGCAAATCACTGCAGTTGTTAAGTGAATCACATGGTGGTTATGCAATTCCATCTTCTCCCATTGACTTTTCTTGTCAGAAGCTGACCGGGAAGGTTGCAATCATGTCACTCCAGGACAGTATAATCATCATAAGTACATGCCAGTTGCCAAGCCGCCGAATTGGGATCACATAATTGTGGGCATGCTGTAACAGTCGTGAGAGGACAGATAGTAAATTATTTTTTTCAATGCCATTGTAAGGTTGCTACTAACTGTGTTTCCCTGAAAAGAAGACCGAGTCTTATTTATTTTATTTTATTTTTGCCTCCAAAAGAGGAACCAGATCTTATTTTGGGGAAATGTCTTTTATACTCTGACACCTCTGACACCGACAGCCCTGCCCAGCCTCTCCTTCTGCAGCCGAAGGAGCAGCTTCAATCTGCAGCTGCATTCCGACTTACATTTCTCAGTCAGGCCTTTCTGGAACGCCTATGCAGCCGAGTACCAAGCTATGGATTCAATCGGTTCTCGGCTGCACAGGCCTTGCAGAACCAAGCTATGGATTGAATCCAATGCACGATTCTCAGCTGCAGTGGCCTTCCAGAAAGGCCTGTGACTGCAAAATGCAGGCCTGGCTGCAGAAGATGCCGCAGAAGAAGTGGGCCGGTGAGGAGAGGCCTAGCTACAAGGTAAGTGGGTGCGGGGTGCATGGGGCAACTCCAGCCCCCCACCCTAGCTTGATTTTTAGGTCTGTGCCTCGCCCCAAAACTAGGGCCTATTTTTGGGATAGGGCTTACTTTCTGGGAAACGTGGTATAATGATTGTAAGTCAAAGACCTCAGGAGGGAAATAGTTCAAATCCTTCCTGGAAAACCTTATGATAAGGGAACCTATAGGCGGTCCTGAAAACTCCTATCTAGATGGGGAGTTCTTAGCGATCATACCCAGGATTTCTCCTTTTAACCCAACTCCACAAAAACAAACAAAAAAATGTTTGGGATTTTCCTGCCCAAAGTCCAGAAAAGCAGAACTTAATAAACTTAAGTTCTTAGTGCCAGTTCTGAAACACAAGGACTAGGTAATCATGCAGTCTTGCACATAGGGAAAGTTTTAGTGAGAAACTCCCCTGCAAAATCAATGAAGCTAAATCAATAAAAATGTGTTTATTGGGAAAAAGAAAATCCACAAATAATAAAAGGAAGGCAACAACTATATATATATATATATATATATATATATAATTACTACAGTCAGCCTTGGAATCTAGTTACTTGTTATCTTCTTTGAAATGACTTGGGTTTTAGCACATGTTCACTTCAGAAAGGATGATTGGCAAGAGATTATTTGAACCTCCTTTTTATGTCTATAGATTTGGCTTCATTGATTTTATAAGGTTATTAAAACCTTCTCCAGGTGCAAAAGTGCATGGTTATGTACAGTAGCTGCATTCAGTGTAAGGAATGAATTCTTTCAAATTTTTGGTGCCATTAACCAAGGGAGCTGGAAGTCAGGAAAACATTCCACTCCTTCTCTTTTTGATATTCTATTCCTGTTTTCATATTTACTTCTTAAGGGACTTATAGGAAATCCACGTATGGAACTTGTACAATTGGTCTCCAGAAGTTTCCATCTTGTCCTTCCTAAACCCCACCCCTGACCCAATTAAACTATACTGTTTTCTCTTGATGATGTTAGGGAATCTAGTACTCGGAGAAATCATCTGGGGATCTGAAGTATTATTAGTAGGGCTAATGAAACCCAGCTTTGTTCCTCTTTTTGTCATTTGAGTCTCTAGAAGTAACTAATCAATTCCTGGATTCAACAGCATATTGGATGAGGGACAACTTGCTCAAACTCAGTTTTACAAGAGAAATATGCAATGTCTAGATAGTTACATAGTCAAATATGATATTCAAGTTTCTTTGTTTACCGCCTCCAGCCAAGGTTCCAGCTTCATCACCTATGGAGTTAATTCATGGGAGAGAAGTCCAAGTATATTTCAGTCTTAAGTCATATGAGAAGTTGAATGTGCTTCTCAAAGCATATGTCGGTAATACAGCCTATAATTGTCATTGAATAGCCACTTCTACCACTTCTTTTTGTTACATCAAAGATGATGGAAGAAGTTGTCTAGCCTCCATTATATAATTATTGGACTCCAAATTTTATTATCGGTAGTAATATGCCTCCGGGCCTTCCCTCATCCATAGCTGTAGCTCTAATTGAGTTTAGTGAGGAAGTGAATTATGGAGTTGTCAGGAAGAAAGCTGACATCCCAATTTTTCAGATTCTCAAAAAACCAGCCATGCAAGCAACTCTGTAGCTGGCACAACATACAAGGGGATCTTGCTATGTGTCAGATTCATTGATTCAACTTCTGTGCTTGTCTAAAATATATCATTCTCTCTCATCTATATTCAACTATATGTTATGTACTGCAGAGACTGAACAAAAGCACCATTCCTGCTTTTTTTTCTGCTGAACCAGCATGATCCTTCAAAGCCAAATCTATCTTCTGCATCACATCATCACTAGAGTTGAGAGACAACCAACAAACTACAAATGGGGGAGAAGCCCACAAGTCATCTGGCTGATCTAATCAAATAGCATGGTTAACTTTAGCTGGCTCCAAACTGTGGTTTCCATGTGGCTACTGCTTTAAAATTCATTCATTTTGACATTGTTACCACGTGATATGTATCCTTGTGCGATATACATGATTTATACTATAGACTGGGTGTGCAGTCCCAGCAGAAGCTTTATTCTAGTTATTGGTAATATCCATATGATAGGTTTCTGCACATGAATTGTTCATAAATTAGAACAAGATAATGAGTGACGTATGTTTGCTATTGCATGGGAGTCAGTTACTTTTCTAAATACTTTCTAGAAAGAGTTATGTCCCCAGGGAGAGGTTGGGGCTTACATTCCCAAAGATTTATGTCCTCATCCAGAACGACACATTGCCTGCCTCTGTTTTACATGCAAAAGATCCTGATTTCAACCTCAAGAGTCCAAAAACAGACTCTTGCCTGAAAATATTGTCTGTCTGTGTTGATTATGCTAAGTTAGAAGCATCAACTGTTTGATCTAATAGAAAACAGCTTCCAAGTTCCTAAGTATATTAACTTTACCTGCCTATATAAATACGTTTTTAATTGTTGAAAATCAATTTCCCTTTCTATCTCAACCTTTCTTTCTTTCTTTCTTTCTTTCTTTCTTTCTTTCTTTCTTTCTTTCTTTCTTTCTTTCTTTCTTTCTTTCTTTCTTTCTCTTTCTTTCATTTTAAACTCACTCATTAGACTCATGTTTTCTAATTTTCCATGCTCTGGATTATGTCTCTTTTAAATCCTGAGAGACTTTACCAGACCAACTCACAAATGGGGACAAACCATCTACACATGACACCAGAGCATCAAGGACAATTAACCCTGTTAAAATTACCCATTACTTGTGGGGAAAACACACAGAAAGATGTTATCATAAGTATATCATGCTGTATGGTTGTTATTGATTGTTATTTCCTTCTTCTGTTTGTATTCTTTATTCTACTTTTCTCTATTGGCTGATGACCTTCAAATATTTCTTGCAAGGTCCAGGGGGATAAAAAAAAACAGTTGGCAAATGAATGTTAATGGCAAGCTCTGTTCTCTTGGGTGTACAATAGATGTTTGGCTAGAGTTTGATAAATAGGTAGAGATTATTTTTGAGAGGCAAAATCATGAAAGAATCCAACTGCAGTGCAGCATAATATATTGCAACAAATTAAAATTTGGTCCAATATCATTCCAAGCCACAAAAGCTGTGGTTAATCAATGAAAAACAAAAAAAAATGCTCATAACAGTTGGGAAAATGTTCAGGCATAAAACATTATATGAATGTGGGGAATCTGTGAACCTCCCAGTGATGCTAAACTAATTTTCTCAGCATCCCTCACCATTAGTTCTGCCTTTGTGTCACTATTAAAAACCTGCCTCATTTGAATTTGACAATTTCTTTTTTCATTCACATTTACTGAGGATTTTACATAAAGCATCTCAAAGCTTCATCTTGCCTAACATCCTAATCTCCCAAAAAATAAAACAGATGCTTCTAGGAAGACTATCAAGTATCATGGAGACCTTTTATATATCTCCATCTTGTAAGGATATGGTTTCTCTGTGAAAGTTTCACAATAAATATTACCTTAAATGTATCTAATCCCCATGGAAGAAGGTCATTGCCATCACCACAGTCATGTGCTAATCCAAGATGAATGACTGTATCAGTAAGCACAAGGGGTTACCAATATCGGTTCAGCACATTTGCAAGCAACCTATTAAAAATCAAAAGCAATTAGAAATTGTAGCTCAACTTTACAACTGAAATGACTTTAAATCACACTGAGATCCAAACACATGAGACTCATTTATTAAACCAGCATCTTGAAGTTTGCCCAGAAAACTTACCAAGGCTACTGTAATGTGCCTCTAGGGAGGCACCAAATCTAAATTTTCTGCAGTTCTAACCTGTCCTGTATTCCTGTATTTCTTCCAAGTGAGGACAGCAATAACTACTCGGGATCTGACCTTCTCAGTTCTAATACAATCACAGTAGCTCTTAGAAAATCAAATGAAGGCTTAATGAAGTAAAGTTGTCAGATACTGCCTTTCTTGTTTTAGCATGCCTGGCTTTACACAGTATGTTACTAATCTCACTGAAAGTATAGTCACGCACAAAGGTTAGAAAGCTGCCCTGTGTTGTCTCCAACCAAATGAAGCAACTAGAACTACTGGGTCAAACCAAAGAGGGCCTGCTAAGATTCACAAGTTCCTTAACATATGCTGCAATGGCATCCTTGAGAAAGAGAGGGAAGAAACTAGAAAATAAAAGAGTAATCAAACCTACTATTCTTGCCAACTTTTGTTATGTCGACTTGAGTACTTATCCTTGCAGAGAGGCATGTTCTGGAAAGAAGGAGAAAATGTTCTGTCCTTGAAGTATCACAGAATCATCAAACAGTTCAGGATCAACATTACAAAGAGCACTCACAGTAGAATTGTTAGGCAGCCACAGGCCCAGGCAATCAAGGTCTGGAGAGTGAAGCAACAAGACATTGTAAGGTTTAGACAAAGCTCAGATTTTCACATAATCAGGAAGCAAAATATTGAAAATATACAGACTATGCACTTATTCTTATATCCTGCTAAGCGCAGCACAGATATGTTTGCTGTTTTAAAGGGCAGAACCTCTTGGTATCATATTTATCAAATTCCTAACCTATGGCAAATGTAAGCTGAGATTTCTATTTAGTTTTTCCAGTGTTAGCATTTTCCCCCCATCACTTGTCCCATGTCTGGCTGTACAGATGATTTCTGATACCCAACTGACAATATAGTCAGTGATGCACAAGGGCTAGAATTCACCAGCTCAGGGCAGACATTTGAGAATATTGCAAGTACCTTCCTTCTTTTCTTGGCTACTGAGCATGGTCTTCTATGGCCACTTGGAGAACAGGAAAAAGTGAAGAGCTGACTTCCACAGTGGCCTCTGCTGATACGTTGCTTGACTGACACTTTCTGAAGCACAGGTCAGAACTCAGTTGTTTACATGGATTTAGTGCTCTTTTGAAAGAGTTCTATACCTGTTTTTCAACGCATTTTGAAAGTTTTTTTTAAAGAAAGGAACTTTGCTTCGTAGTCTGGGATTAGAAAGATAAAGACCCCTAGAATCAGAAACTCCTCACCCAAAAATCCAACACAGGACATAGCCATCAGGCACAGTCCCAGAGAAGCAGGACATGACCTTTAGGACATAATAGGATTACCCCATCACCATCAGTATACCAAAAGGACATGCTCAAAAGCTCAGGTGAAAATTCATGCCACAGGAACAGAAAAAACTCCAAACACAGAACCCCAAGAAAGTATAAAAACCCATCATTCCCAGCTCTATGTGGTCAGCTGCCCCAGAGCCATATTTCTGTCTGGTTCTGCCACTCAATAAACAAGAACCTTCTTTACTACAGCAGTCTCCATTTTGTTTATTCCCGACTTGGACTGGACCCTGATGAAGAATTTTCTTTCAACAATTTGGCACCCAGGATGGGACTTTAAGCTAACCTCACCAATGGATTGGGACTGGGTAAGCCACCATCTTGCCAGCAGCAGACCCCTTGTGTCAGTGGGTGCATTTCCCAGACCCTGCCCATTTGGAGCAAAGGTAGTAAAGGGAGTTTTGAGTCTGAGCTCAAGGGCTGCTTTGGAAAGAAGGTGAGTACCTCTAAATTTTAACTTTAAAGCCCAGGGGAGTGAGGGAAACGTGTTTATGTCTATGTGTGTGAGTGAGAAGCCCCTTCTCACAATGACAGCTGGATCTTGCTCCCTCTGGCCTTTCCTAACTGCAGAAAGAATTTGTTCAACCAACAGATTCTGGAAAGCATGGGGGTTTAGCCAGACCACAGGACCTTTTGTTAGGGAACAGGGAGAGGCTGTGTGAAAATGGAATGGAAATGTGAGTGAAAGAATTAGATTTGGGCAGTTAGCTAAGAATCTCTGAGCAGAGCCCTATTCTTAAAAGAAGGTATCCATACTCTGGAATCATGGTGGACAGAGTCCTCCCAGGCCATTTGCCTGAAAAACAGAGGGGTTGCCACAGGTCGGAAAGCTTCTTTATCAAGTCTCCCTGACCAGGTCAATTTTTAATTGTGTGCCAGTAAAAGTGTGTCACCACACTTATATGGCACAAAGGAGGGATTATAGGAAGACACACACACACACACCAGAAAAAGAAATATTTTGGGGAATATTAAAAAGGCAGACTATTCCCCAAAGTAATAATGGAGAAGATCTTAAAAGGCAGAAACTTCACTTAGCAGGCCAGGTCTGTAGAAATGCAGATTTGATAATTCTTTCAGAAAGACTGGACCAGGAAGCTTGGAACTGATGGGATTAGAAAGATAAAAGCCCCTAGAACCAGCAACCCCTCACCCAAAAATCCAACACAGGACATAGCCATCAGCCACAGCCCCAGGGAAGCAGGACATGACCTTTAGGACATAATAGGATTAACCCACCACCATCAGAATACCAAAAGGACATGCTCAAAAGCTCAGGTCAAAGTTCATGCCACAGAAACAGAAACAACTCCAAACACACAAGCCCAAAAAGGTATAAAAACCCACCACTCCCAGCTCTATGTGGTCAGCTGTCCCAGAGCCATATTTCTGTCTGGTTCTGCAACTTAATAAACAAGAACCTTCTTTCCTAAAGCAGTCTCAATTTTGTTTATTCCCAGCTTGTACTGGACCCTAATGAAGATTTTTCTTTCAACATTACATTACAGTTTTTCTGCTGCATATACTGACAAGAAGTTCTGCATTGCTGCACTTCCTCTTTTTCCTCACTCCTTTGAAGAGGCACCAAATTGCCTACTTCAATGACATCTTGTGTTGCTTCAAGTGCTGCTGGCCACAGCAATTCACTGTCTTTTTCTTACAGAGACTTGGCATTTCCTGGAGCTGTTCTGCCTGATTTCTCTTTAAATCCAAGTGACAGATAGGTGGAGCTGAGACAGAATGGTGAAATCCATCTTGCTTCAATTTGCATCCTTCCTCTGCTCCACCAAGCTGTCATCTGGGAAAATTTTGAATCTGGGTGTTTACAGCCCTCCATAACAGTGGTACACACTTGATCAGAAATAGGCTGACAGGTCACCAGTGTGAAGAACTTGAAATTGCAGATAATCTAATCTTTTAATGGAAAGTTATAGCTTGTTCAACAATGCTGGAGGGGGAGGGGGGTTGGACCAAGGTCCTATTTGGTTACAAGCAAAATGATGGGAAAATACCCCTAACAACTCTTGAAAAGATTCTTTGCAAAACAAACAGCATGAATGACAGCATTTTAGAAACAGCAGGTTTCACCTAAGGCTAAAAATGCAGCCTAAGTGGAATAAAATTGAACTAATCTTCTTGGTCATTAATGTTCTAATTATGCATCTCATTATATAAAGTTTTATTGCAGAGGAATTCATTAATAACAATTAGTCTGCCACCCTATTCTAATTTACACACACCTGATCCCAATTACAATGCTTCTAATATCAATATTTGAAAAAAATTAACCCTTTCGTGCAATATAGCTACAAGGATGGTCGATCCTGAGAATATTAGACATGCAACATCCACAGGCATCACTGAAATCAAAGTTCTTAAGTTGGGCTCTAGCCTTAGTTACGCTTATGAAGCCTACAAGACTCCGCAAAAGCTATATTGTATTAACAGGATGCCACCTAGAATTCTAAGAACAGAATAAACACTTCATTTTGCTGTGGTGCAAGATCTTAGGCTTGTATAGTTCTGTTTCAAAGCTAAGGTGAGTAAACTAACAAGGAAAACATGTGGTGGATTCTCATAACCTTTTGATAAACAAAACAAATTTTCCACAAGAGAAAATTAGTGGATCACAGAGTTGGTACTATATTTCTTCTCATCTTCCCAATCTTCCAATCTTTGAGAAAGATGGTGTACAGCTCTAACCCTAAACTTTCTTTACAATATTTAACAGACAAAGAGGAGAATGGTGATGGGTATTGCCCTCAAACCCAGTATCCCCAGAACTAGGGCTCAGGAATTCTGGGAGTTGAAGTCCACGAGTCATAAAGGAACCAAGGTTGCCTACCCCTGCCCAAAACCAAGCTTGGTGAGACAGTGGGGGGTGACAAAGAGGATTTGACCCTAGAAATATTTTAGAAATAAATCAATAAAGAATTAATGTTGTTGTTGTTAGCTGCGAAGTCGTGTCCGACCCATTGTGACCCTATGGACAATGTTCCTCCAGGCCTTCCTGTCCTCTACCATCTTCTGGAGTCCATTTAAGCTCACGCCTACTGCTTCAGTGACTCTATCCAGCCACCTCATTCTCTGTCATCCCCTTCTTCTATTGCTCTCAATCTTTCCCAGCATTAGGCTCTTCTCCAGTGAGTCCTTCCTTCTCATTAGGTGGCCGAAGTATTTCAGTTTTAGCTTCAGGATCTGGCCTTCTAAAGAGCAGTCAGGATTGATCTCCCCTAGGACTGACTGGTTTGATTGCCTTGCAGTCCAAGGGACTCGCAAGAGTCTTCTCCAGCACCAGAGTTCAAAGGCCTCAATTCTTTGGCGCTCAGACTTTTTTATGGTCCAACTTTCACTGCCATACATTGCAACTGGGAAGACCATAGCCTTGACTATACGCACTTTTGTTGACAGGGTGATGTCTCTGCTTTTTATTGTGCTGTCTAGATTTGTCATGGCTTTCCTCCCAAGGAGCAAACGTCTTTTAATTTCTTGGCTTCAGTCCCCATCTTCAGTGATCTTGGAGCCCAGGAAAATAAAATCTGTCACTACCTCCATTTCTTCCCCATCTATTTGCCAGGAATTGAGAGGACTGGATGCCATGATCTTGGTTTTCTTAATGTTAAGTTTCAAGCCAACGTTTGCACTCTCCTTCACCCACAACAAGAGGCTCTTTAGTTCTTCTTCACTTTCTGCCATTAGAGTGGTATCATCTGCATAGGTTGTTGATATTTCTTCCGGCAATCTTAATTCCAACTTTTGATTCATCTAGCCCTGCCTTTCTCATGATGTGCTCTGCATATAAGTTAAATAGGCAGGGCGACAATATACAGCCTTGCCAGACTCCTTTCCCAATTTTGAACCAATCAGTGGTTCCGTGTCCAGTTCTCACTGTTGCTTCTTGGCCCGCATATAAGTTTCTCAAGAGACAAATAAGATGGTCTGGTATGCCCATCTCTTTAAGGACTTGCCAGAGTTTGTTATGATCCACACAATCAAAGGCTTTTAGCATAGTCAATGAAGGAGAAGTAGATGTTTTTCTGGAACTCTCTAGCTTTCTCCATGATCCAGCGTATGTTGGCAATTTGATCTCTAGTTCCTCTGCCTCTTCGAAATCCTGCCTGTACTTCTGGTAGTTCTCGGTCCACATACTGCTGGAGTCCAGCTTGTAGGATTTTAAGCATAACTTTACTAGCATGAGAAATGAGTGCAATGGTGCGTTAGTTTGAACATTCTTTGGCACTGCCTTTCTTTGGAATTGGAATGTAAACTGATCTTTTCCAATCCTGTGGCCACTGTTGAGTTTTCCGAATTTGCTGGCAAATTGAGTGTAGCACTTTTACTGCATCGTCTTTTAAGATTTTGAATAGCTCAGGTGGAATACTGTCACCTCCACTAGCTTTCTAGTTGCTCAGCTTTTCTAAGGCCCACTTCACTTCACATTCTAGGACGTCTGGCTCGAGGTCAGTGACCACCTCGTTGTGATTATCAGGGACATTAAGCTCATTCTTGTATAGTTCTTCTGTGTAATTTTGCCACCTCTTAATGTCTTCTGCCTCTGTTAGGTCCCTGACATTTTGGTCCTTTATCGTGCCCATTTTTGCATGAAATGTTCCCTTCATCTCTCCAATTTTCTTGAAAAGATCTCTGGTCCTCCCTATTCTATTGTTTTCTTCTATTTCTTTGCACTGTTTATTTAAGAAGGCATTCTTATCTCTTCTAGCTATTCTCTGGAATTCTGCATTCAATTGAGTGTATCTTTCTTTTTCTCCCTTGCCTTTCACTTCCCTCCTTTCCTCAGCTATTTGCAAAGCTTCCTCAGACAGCCATTTTGCTTTCTTGCATTTCTTTTTCTTTGGGATGGTTTTGGTTGCTACCTCTTGTACAATGTTGCGAACCTCTGTCCATAGTTCTTCAGGCACTCTGTCTATCAGATCTAATTCCTTAAATCTATTTGTCACCTCTACTGTATATTCAACAGGGATATGATTTAATTCATACCTGAGTGGCCTAGTGCTTTTCCCTACTTTCTTTAGTTTAAGCCTAAACTTTGCAATGAGAAGCTCATGGTCTGAGCCACAGTCAGCTCATGGTCTTGTTTTTACTGACTGTATAGAGCTTCTCCATCTTTGGCTGCAGAGCACATAGTCAATCTGATTTCTGTGTTGACCGTCTGGTGATGTCCATGTGTAGAGCCGTCTTTTGGGTTGTTGGAAAAGAGTGTTTGCTGTGACCATCGTATTCTCTTGACAAAATTCTATCAGCCTGTGCCCTGCTTCATTTTGTATTCCAAGGCCAAACTTGCCTGTTATTCCGGTTATCTTTTGGCTTCCTACTTTAGCATTCCAATCCCCCATGATGATAAGGACATCATTTTTTGGTGTTAGTGCTATAAGGTGCTGTAGGGCTTCATAGAACCGGTCAATTGCATCCTCTTCAGCACCGGTGGTTGGGGCATAGACTTGGACTACTGTTATATTGAATGGTTTGCCTTGGATTCAAACTGAGATCATTCTGTCATTTTGAGGATTGTATCCCAGTATTGCTTTTCCTACTCTTTTATTGGCTATGAAGGCTACTCCATTTCTTCTGAGGGATTCTTGCCCTCAGTAGTATACCTGATGGTCATCTGAATTAAATTCACCCATTCCTGTCCATTTTAGTTTGCTGATACCTAAGATGTTGATGTTCAGTCTTGTCATCTCTTGTTTGACCACGTCCAGCTTTCCTTGATTCATGGATCTTACATTCCAGGTTCCTATAGAGAAAAAATCTTTACAGCATCGGACTTTCCTTTCACCACCAGACACATCCACAGCTGAGCATCCTTTCGGCTTTGGCCCAGTCGCTTCATTCTTTCTGGCGCTACTAGTACTAGCCCTCTGCTCTTCCCCAGTAGCATATTGGATGCCTTCTGACCTGAGGGGCTCATCTTCCAGCGTCATATCATTTTGCCTTTTGGTACTGTCCATAGGGTTTTCATGGCAAAGATACTGAAGTGGGTTGCCATTTCCTTTTCCAGTGGCTCACGTTTTGTCAGAACTCTCTGCTATGACCTTTCTGTCTTGGGTGGCCCTGCACGGCATAGCTCATAGCTTCATTGAATTACACAAGCCCCTTTGGCACGACAAGGCAGTAATCCATGAAGGGGAAAGAATTAATAACTTTATGTAAATGCAGAGTAACACACACATTTGGTGCATTGGGTATCTCATGCTTGAAACAAAACACATTTCCCGTATTGTACATATAACTAGAAAAGACAAGCTAGCACTTTATGTGTAACCTTACTTAGCAGCTCACTCGTTTTGATAAGGCAAATTTTCAGATTCACATTCAGAGTTACTTAAGTCCATTAACAAGTCACAGTTATTGGTATAAATGAGACAAACAGGTGTTCGTATGCATTCAGATGAAAAATTGTGCCTCTTTACTTAATGTAGTACATTATTAAATTAATCTACCCTGCTTTTTTATCTCCATTAATTCCTCTATGTGTCATATTTTTCTATTAAATTCCAGTAATTGTAGTAATAAAAGTTGACATGCTGAATATTTTATGATGGGTGATTTTACATTGCTTTGACTGCCTTTTATAAATATAATTATTAACTTTGATTCATTAAACTAATAGTTATTTTTAAAAACAGCAAACTTTGCTCATTGATTCTTACCTACAATCTGGGCTGATTTCTTAAACTAATAATTGGGCATGCTGTCACATCAACAGTTTGACAGCTGTAGGGAAAAAGAAAAGGATATCTTCTTTAATTGTTTGGAAATGTCATTTGATGAATTATCTAGTACATAAACTCACTTTAACATTTTTAATGTGTAGCATTCCACTAATGAAAATGTAGAAGTATTTGATGGAATCCTTTCCCATAATGAAGATCAGAACTTCATAGTAGTTAGAAGGGGGGGGTGTCTCCCCTGTTATGTACTGGGCTTTTTGAGGGAATACCATGTGGGTTGCTGGAGCAGCTAACGGCTCTCCAGCAACCCAGACTACAAGTCTCCTGTGCTGCAATTGGCTATCTCCAGGCAGCAATGGTTGATTCAAACCTATTGGCTGCTGCCTAGGGGCTAGACTATATATTGAGGCTAGTCGCAGCCATTTCCCCAGTACAGTCATTGCATGAAATAAACGATGAGTTACCCTGTACTCCATTCTGCGTCTTCATTCCTGTGCCCAAGAACCCGCTATTTAGGTATTCAGATTACTGGCATAAACCGGACACAAACTGCAGACCTCGTATCAGTGTGTGAGAAATACGTGGATGTTTTTGATTCAACACTTGGAACATACACAAGCCCGCCTATTTCATTTAAGCTAGATCCCAACGAAGTTCCAATCAGGGTTAAGCCTCTTAGGGTCCCCTTTGCCTTAAAACATAAAATTAATTCCGAAATTGATAAGCTTGTAGAACAGGGCATGTTACAGCCTGTTGATGGTGAGGAGTGGGAAACTCCTATAGTCACTCCACTTAAAGCCAACAGGGAAATTCGCATTTGTGCTGACTATAAATGCACTCTAAATAAAGCCCTCAAGCAACACGCTTACCCGGTTGCAGTGGTCAACCATATTTTAGCCTCCTTGCAAGGGGGTACTATTTTTGCTAAACTTGATTTAGCACAGGCCTATCAGCAATTGCAGGTTGATGAGGCCACAGCTGCGGCTCAAACAATCATGACTCACAGGGGGGCTTTCAAAGTTAAACACAGTTTGGAGTCAGTGGTACACCACGTATTTTTCAGGGAATCATGGAGCGTACACTCAAGGGTATTCAGGGCATCTGCCCTTATTTTGATGATGTTCTTATTGCAGGGGAATCCCCAGAAGTGTTGGCCAGTAGGCTCAGGGCTGTTTTGCAGAGGCTTCGCGAAGCAGGCCTCAAATTAAAAAAGAACAAGTGTAGTATTGGGGTTTCTTCAACAGAATTCCTGGGTTTCCAAATTGATGCTAACGGCATTCACCTCGCTGATTCTAAAGTGAAGGCCATTAAAATGGCTCCTAGGCCCAAATCAAAAGGCGAGCTACAAGCATTCTTGGGTCTCCTAAACCAGGGCTTTTCAACCTTTTCACCCACTGTACCACTTTTAGGATAAGGCAATGTCCAAGTACCACCAGTTGCCCAGCAAGGTGTCAAAAACCTGACCAAAAAGAAAAAAAGAAAAAACAATTCGCTTAGTGACTGTTCAAAGTTACAACGGCACTGAAAAAAGTGACTTATTTATTTATTTATTTTATTTATTTATTTATTTGATTTATATACCGCCCTTCTCCTGAAGGACTCAGGGCGGTATACAGGTGTTGTGACTCAGGGCCAGCCTGTGGGTCCGACAGCCGGCTCTGATGTATCGGATGACTCTGAGGGGGAGGAGGGAAACGAACCGGCTGATGATGGTTTGGAGGAGGGAAACGAACCGGCTGATGATGGTTTGGAGGCTTTGCAGAGTCCTCAGCCGGGGACCTCTTCTCAGCTGCGTGAGCCCGAGAGTGCGGAGGAAGATGACCCACAGCTGGCCCTGTTCAAGGACGCCCGACGCAGGAGGCAGTCAAGCAGGAACAAACAAAGAAAGGCTGCAGGACTCCTCGGGAGGAGGCACAGGGAGACCACGCCCTGAGCTCTCTATAAAAGGAGTGTTTGGGGAGGGGCTGGTTGCTGAAAGCAACTTTTCCGCTTGAGAAGACAAGCTCTAGTGTTTTTGTTAGCTGCGTAATTAAATCTTGGCAGAAGCCTTTTAGCCTTGGACGCTTTCCAGTCTCTTCTTTTTGAATAGGGGTTGCGAGAAGAGGGCTGGTTCAGAACAACAGGGCAATAAAAATAAGAATACAGGTTACAAGATTTAAGTTAAATGATTCTGCCCAATGTTGTAGGTTAGTTAAAATAATGTTAAAACCCAAACCCATCAGGCCAGGCCGGCTTGTTCGAATAGATAAGTTTTTAGATCACGCCGGAAGGAGCGAAGGTCAGGGGCCATCCGGAGTTCAGCCGGTAAGCGGTTCCAAAGGATTGGTGCACCCACCGAGAATGCTCTCCCCCTGGGGGTCACCAGCCGACATTCTCTGACCGGTGGTACCCTGAGGAGGCCCTCTCTGTGGGAACGTACAGGACAGAGGGAAGTTGACGCCGGCAGTAGGTGCTCCCATAGGTAATCCGGACCCATGCCATGTAGGGCTTTGTATGTCATCACCAGCACCTTGAATTTCACCCGGAAGGCAACTGGAAGCCAGTGCAGCTCACGGAGCAGAGGTGTAATATGGGAGTATCGGGAGACCCCCAAAAGAACTCGTGCAGCTGCATGACCATTTTTCACACCTATGACCGTTGCAGAATCCCCAGGGTCATGTGATTTACAGTCAGATGCTTGGCAACCAATTCATATTTATGATGGTCACATTGTTCCAGGGACACGTGATCGCCTTTTGCAACCTTGTGACAAGCACTTAACCACCATGTTACTAATTTAATCTCTCTCCCTTTCTCTCTCCCCCTCTCTCTTTGTCTCTCTCCCTATTTCTCTCTCTCCCTTTCTTTCTCTCTTCTTTCTCTCTCTCTCTTCCTCCTCCCTCTTTCTCTCCCTCTATTTCTCTCTTTCTCTCTCTCCCTCCCTCTTTCTCTCTCCCCCTTTCTCTCTCTCCCTCTCTATTTCTCTCTCCCTCCCTTTCTTTCTCCTTTCTCTCTCTCTCTTCCTCCTTCTCCCTCTTTCTCTCCCTCTATTTCTCTCTTTCTCTCCCTTTCTTTTTCTCTCTCCCTCTCTCTTTCTCTTCTTCTCTCTCTCCCTCCCTCTCTTTCTCTCTCTCCCTCTTTCCTTTCCTTCCTTCTTTCCTTCCTTTCTTCCTTCCCTCCCTCTTTGTCCTTTCCGCCTTCCCTCCCTCCCATTGTCATTTCCTTCCTTCCTTCCTTCCTTCCTTCCTTCCTTCCTTCCTTCCTTATCCATTTTTACCAAGAAACCTGATGCCCATTATGAAGCGCCCAAGGAAAGTTAGGGAAGATCTATCAATGATACTCAGAGGTTGCTAGCTCATTTAATAAGCTTTATTCCAGTAACAGAAACACCGATCAGCTGGGAGGCTGAGACTCCGGATTTGAGACGCTGCAGAGCGCAGTGCAGGGAAGACGTGCCAACGCTCATCCCGGAGTCTCCACTGCCAGAAGCCTGCGACGGCGGCATAATGGGGCTTGCAAAAAGTGGGGCAGGCGGCAGCAGCTGCTCACGGCATTGGCCAAAAGCAAGCAGGGCAAGGCCGCTATCAAGCCCCGGGCTCAACAATCAACTTGGTGGGTGTGGGGGGAGGAATCCGTGCAGCAAACCAGTTGATCGCCAGAGCAATGAGCAGCTGGCTTTGGTGTGTCTTCCCTGCACTGTGCTCTGTCAGGAGCTCAAATCCGGAGTCTCAACCTCCCAGCTGATCGGTGGAGCAACGAGCGGCTGGCAGGCCAGGTAGCCGGGTTGCTGTACGGATTCTCCCCCCACAACCGATTGATTTTCGAGCCCGGGGCTTCATAGTGGCCTTGCCCTGCTTGCTCATGCCCGGCGTTGTGAGCAGCTGCTGCCGCCTGCCCTGCTTTTTGCAAGCAGGCGTCTTGCAGCGGAGGCTCTGGGGTGAGCTTTGGCGTATCTTCCCTGCGGTGTGCTCTGTTGGTGGCTCAAATCCCGAGTCTCAGCCTCCCAGCTGATCGGCGGAGCAATGAGCGGCTGGCAGGCCAGGTAGCCAGGTTGCTGCATGGATTTCCCGCCCCCAACCCAGTTGATTGTCGAGCCCGGGGCCTGACAGACGCTCCTGCTCGAAAGGCAGGGTTCGGCGGCCGGCGAGGCGCTCATGCGGGGCTCTCCCGGGGATGGCGGGCCTAACGGGGACCGGCCTCACCCTCTCTGCACTAGAGCAGCACCCGCGGAGTTGGCCAAGGGCAAGCAGGGCAAGGCCACTCCTGCTTGAAAGGAAGGGTTTGGCGGCTGGTGCGGGGCTGTCCCGGAGCTGGCGGGTGATGGGGGAGGAGCAGACCGATCACCTTACTGGTACCTGGGACTCCAACGTGCCTTCCCGGCCATGTGTGCCACGAAGAAGCACCAATCAGAAGTCAATCTGGTTGCTGCACAAGAAGTCCCTGGGGAGGGCAGGGTCTCACTCTGCACCTGCGCGCACCCTCTGTAGGGTTCCTGCAGGCCGCTGCCAAGCAGCATGCTTTCCGGCAGCAAGTGAGCTGGGAAGGAGCAGAGCACAGGGGTGGGGGTGGGGAGGAGGCGGGGGGAGGCAGGCGACACTGCGTACCACCAGCCAGGTGCTCGCGTACCACTAGTGGTACGCGTACCACCGGTTGAAAAGCCATGTCCTAAACTTCTACCACACATTTCTACCACATAAGGCTGCAATAGCAGAGCCCCTCCACAGGCTTCTTGATAAGAAAGCTCCATGGAAATACTAATTTACATGAAAAACGTTTCCAGGAATTAAAAGCACTATTGTCAGAAAAGTCTACTGTAACTCACTACAAAGAGTCTAAACCTGTATGTCTTGCATGTGATGCATCTCCCTATGGGGTGGGGGCAGTTTTAAGTCACATAGAAAAAAATGGGAAACAGGTTCCTATAGCATTTTACTCAAGGACATTGTCTTCTGCTGAGCGCAACTATGCTCAGATTGACAAAGAGGCCCTAGCCATTGTTGCTGGAATAAAAAAAAATCCATGTCTATTTATATGGCAGGGATTTCATGGTCTACACTGACCACAAACCTCTGTTGGGACTTTTCACAACGGACAAACAAACCCCCCACATACTATCTCCAAGAATGTTGAGATGGTCTATTTTCCTATCTGCATACAATTTTAAATTAATTCACAAACCGGGCAAGGAAATGGGCCATGCTGATGGCCTCAGCAGACTACCACTGCCACTAATGGATCCAGATCCAGATCCAGTTCCAGCCGCTAGAATATTGTCCATACAGGACATACCTGAGTCCATGCAGGAGACATTGCTGCTGAAACTGCCACAGATAAAATGCTTAGTAGAGTGTTGTCATGGGTATACATGGGCTGGTTGAAAAAAGTCCAGGCTCAGAATTTCAAAGCTATTTTGTCAGGAGGCATGAGTTATCTGCCTATAAAGGGTGCATTTTATGGGGAAACAGAGTCATAATTCCCACTTCCCTAAGAGACAGGGTTTTACAATCATTACGTGAAGGCCATCCAGGCATTGTCAGAATGAAAGCTTTAGCTAGAAGCTACCTCTGGTGGCCTGGCCTTGATAAGGACATTGAGGCTCCAGTCCATGGTTGTTATACATGCCAGCAATCTAGGCCTGAAATGCCACAGGCTCCAGTTCACAGGTGGGAGGAAATGCACACTCCCTGGTCTAGGGTTCACATAGACTACACTGGACCTTTTCAGGGACAGCTATTCCTTATAGTAGTGGATAGCCACTCCAAATGGCTTGAAGTAATTCCAGTTCCTAATATGACTACTGCTAGGACCATCTAGGTGCTGATAAAACTCTTTGCCACACATAGGTTGCCAGATGTGTTAGTGTTGTGATTCAGCATCAGCCTGTGGTTTCGGCAGCTAAATCGGACAATTCTGAGGAGGAGGAGGAGGGGTTTGGAGAGCCTTTGGTTGCAGATGCATCGCAGAGCTCTCAGCCACGCCCCTCCCATCTTGTTCCTCCTCAGACCCAGCTGTGTGAGCCTGAAAGATTAGACGAAGACGATCCATAGCTGGCTTTGTTCAAGGACGCTCGAAGCAGGAGGCAGACAAGCAGAAGTGAACAAAGAAAAGCAATGAGGCACCTCGGGAGGAGGCAAAGAGAAGCCACGCCCTGAGACTGTTGTTTAAAAGGGGAATGTGTGGGAGGTGCTGGTTGCTGAAGGCAACCGTTTGCAGAGCTTCTGATATAGTCTCGGTCTGTATTTGTTTTACTCTGTTTTGAACTGTTTCGTTTAGTTTTTGCAAATAAATTTGGTTGGCTTAATTCCAGCCCATTGAATATAACAAAGGGGTTGTCCCTGACATTTCTGCAGGGCCGGTTGTAGGCTGGAACAGAACACTTAGTTTCAGAATGTTGCCCAATTCACTGCTGTTAAATTTCAGGCCTTCCTTAGAGCTAATCTCATCAGACATGCAACATCTGCGCCTTTTCATCTGTCTTCTAATGGTCAAGCTGAACGCATGGTGAGGACAACGAAGGAGGCACTCAAGCGCATTGTCACAGGTAACTGGCATCACAGATTGGCAGATTTTTTATTCTGCCAGCATTGTACACCCTGCACTGCCACAGGCAAAAGTCCTGCAGAACTACATGGGGGGAGGCATTTGATCACTAAACTGGACAGGATGCATCCAGATAAAGTGGCAGCAGAAGCCTCTCGACCAAAACCCCTGAGGGGGCTGCACATGGGCGATTGGGTTTGGGCCAGGAACTATGGTCATGGGAATCTGTGGGTTCCTGGTCAAATTACAAGGCATCCGGACCCCTATCTTATGACGTGGGGTTGGAGGGAGGGCGAGTTGTCAGACAACACATTGATCAGCTCAGGAAACAGTTTCCAGAAGGGCCACTAAGCGAGGACTGCATCATAAGTCCCTCCCAAGGTCCTCAAACTTGCGGCCAAGCCAGCCCTCACATGGACTACCAGGACTTTTCCTTCTTAACTGAGGTGGAACCAGAGGGAGAACTAGGGAGCTCTGGAGTGTAACATGGATCCCCTGAAGGAGCAAGCCAACCGAACATCAGCAACCGCTGTGCCTACTCTGCCGAACAGTCTGACTATGGGGTGGGCCAACCTGGAGAGGCCAGCTAGAGTGCATCGAATCCCCTTGACTCAGGAGCACAAAGGGACACAAGTCTACCCAGCCCACTGGGTAAGCTGGTAGACCACAAAGTGATGGGAACTCCAAGACGTTCCTCTAGGGCACACAAGCCTTCATATCTTGCAGATTACGTTGTAAAAGAAAGAGCTATATATTGTTGTAAATCCTGTTGCCACTAGACTACAGAAACTAGTGCTATGATGTAACTGTTTAAAAGTACCATTTTGGTAGCCTATTCATTCAGACATTGTTTAATAACATTGTAATCCACATTGTCTTTTTTATTATTATTATCACTTTTATTTTAGTGTGTTTGGATATTGGGTTTTGACAATTGTTGAGACTAATTGGTGTTATTATGCTCTGATCTAAGAGGGGAGGGGTGTTATGTACTGGGCTTTTTGAGGGAATACCACGTGGGTTGCTGGAGCAGCTAACGGCTGTCCAGCAACCCAGACTACAAGTCTCCTGTGCTGCAATTGGCTATCTCCAGGCGGCAATGGTTGATTCAAACCTATTGGCTGCCGCCTAGGGGCTAGACTATATATTGCATCTAGTTGCAGCCATTTCCCCAGTACAGTCATTGCACGAAATAAACGATGAATTACCCTGTACTCCATTCCGTGTCTTCATTCCTACGCCCAAGAACCCGCTATTTAACATCCCCAATTGTTATTTTTGTAGTCTTCAGAGCCCTCCTTGACTGTGCTATTGAAATTCAGCCAACATGAGACACAAAATGCATCAAATTATGCAAAGCACCCCTAAAGTAGGCTTAATCAATGTATTTTTTAAAAAAATAAAAATATCTACAGTATCTCTGTGCTAGTTTTGAACTGAGAAGACCCATCTTCTGTAATCAGAGGAAGCAGGCATAGTCAGACCTTAGTCTATCTAACTCAATATTTTTGTATTACAATGAGAGAATCTGTAATCCACTAAATGTGATTTGACTGAACTCCACCATCCATGGTCATGTTGAAGAGGCCCAATGGCAATAGAAATCCAGTCATATCCTGATACCCTCAGCTTCCCCACCTAAATTTATAAAAGCCTTCCCTAAGCTTGTCCACATCAAGTACTATGACATGTGTGAGCATGTGGACCTTCCATAAAGTTTCAGTTTGGAATTTGAAATCTACACTTCTGGAATGGATCCAGATATGAAAGCTTTCTCTAAACCTGTACATACCCAAAAAACATGATATCTGTGATCATTTGTGCTCTCCATGAAGTCACCCAGACTGAGGATTGATCTATGCTGATTGACAGCAGTTCTTGCCTTTTTTCTCCACCTGATCATTTGTTAGGGAATCAGTGTGAACTCTTTGAATAAGTTCATTAACAGAATTGGATCAAAATACTTTTTTTAAAATACCCAACAATACACCAGCTCAATTTTTTCCCCCTGTTGCTTTGTGTCAGTTACCCGTCATGTGGAATTCTACTCAGTTCTCAAATTCTCTGTATTCTGGAAAGCTTCTGCCTATCTAAATTGCCAGTACATTGGCCAATAACCTATAGGATTGTGTAGCTCTACTATCTTGTTCCATATGATTGTGATAATGTGAACAGATTGTCTAACAGGGCTTTTTTATATTACAATATAAAGTTAACAACCTTTTATTATTCCCCCCCCAAAAAAAATTTCTGACTTTTCATTTCTGACTTTTTTTATTCTTGATCTCAATGACAAGATAATATTCCCAAAGTGTTAGGGTTTTATTTACTATTCTTATTTTTAGTTTCCCAGATATACTCAGACATCCTAAACCACAGAGTGTGCTCTTAATAATTAAATAAAGATAGAAAGCAAAAGCAACACAGCATACCCGTTGAAAGCTGGGCTGGGGGGTGGTTTGGTTACTTCAAAAAGCCTTCATAAGCTTTGTCTGGGCGGTGAATCAAGAGAAATGTTCATTCTTGCTTCCTCCCCAACTGAGATAAGGGAATCAATTTTGCTCCATGAAAGATAAAACTATTGGTGCAGAAGATTAATGGAGATCTCTAGCTGCTTTATAGCCATGAAACTTGATGATCAATCCAGACAAAGGTCTCGCACTGTGACACTACCCTAGGATATAGATATCTGTGGAGGCTTGAGTACAAATGAGTAATACTTTACACAACAGATCTGTGTGACAAGGAGGTAATTCAGCAGGAGCCCTCAGCTGGAGCTCTTTGGGTAATTACAGGTTAATGGCAGTATGTCAATGCTCAAGGAAATGGTAGGCAGCTAAAGCTCTTTTGATGATGCAATAAGCATATACAAAAAGTCACATGGTGTGCTGTATGGAACTTACTGCTGGGCATAGCTTCCCCAGATCTAGTGCCCTCCTGATATGACTATGAATTTTAGGTATTGTAGCCTCAACTGATCTTGAGGGCACCTGGCTAACAAATGCTTCTGAGTAAGGATCTCTAGAACTGGAACCAAATATAACTACAGCAAGATTATTCTACACACAAAGATGGAAGAATAATGGAATGTCTACAATAAAAGATTAGATTATAAAATTGACAGAGCTAGCAAAAATAGCAAAGCTGATCATATTGGTTAGGGAAAACACAATCAAGATAATTTTTATATATATATAAAGATTGGAAGCCTTAAACAGACTTTTTGTTGAAAGAAGAAAAGAATAAATTGATCATTTATTGATTTGGGAATTGAAAAGGGTTAAAGAGGAAGGATAAAATTTAAGATAGTCATCCTCAGTCCTGGAAGCTCAGTTGGTGGTGTTGAAGCCAGTTACTCTCTCTCAACTCAACCTACAGTACCTTGCAGCATAATTGTGGTGATAAACAATGGAGAAAGGAGATCTATATTTGTTTCTTGATCTCCTGGTAGAGGTAGAGTAGGGTATCTACTCTACAAATAAATGGTGTACTCAATTAAATCTCCAAAACACATTCTCTGGCAGGAAACAGAGGAGAGCTTCTAAGCTTAAATAAATAAATAAACCTTTATTGTCAAAGTACAACATGTGTACATTGAGATTAGCTGAGCCTCCCCCTGTGCTCTCTCCCCCCAACACACAGTGACAACAAACCCTCCATCCCACCACACTATGTGAACCAACTACACCACACACCGGCCTCCCAAGTCAATTCTGCATAAGATTATGTCCCATTTAAAAGCCTAACAGCCCACGGATAAAAGCTATTTTTCAGCCTGTTGGTACGGGTTAACTGAAGAGAAGGAACAATCGGGTGCAAAATACAGTACCTTCTTCTATATCCATCACACTCTTCCAATGGGAAATTGGTCATGGAAGGGAAAAAAACAGGTTGAGTGAATGGTTCACATGCACACATTGTAACTTTGGCTGGTTGGAATATAAGGACTAAGCTCTCAATACAGATAGTTCTCACTTAGAGAGCATTCACTCAACTATCATTCAAAGTTAAAACAGTGCTGAATGAGGAGACTTACAGCCGGTTTTCAAAGTTGTGGCCATTGCAGCATCCCATGCAGTCATGTGATCACGATTCAAGCATTTGGCAATGTACACAATTATGCACTTGGCACAGTGCACAATTATGACAGTGGCAGCATTTTGCAGGCACATGGTTGCCATTTGCAATCTCCACTGACAGTTTTCAACAAGAATAGTCAATGGAGAAGCTGGCAGGAGGTCTGTCGCAAGTCTAAGTCACATGGTATCAAACTTACTGATTATGCATTATTTGCTTAACAACCACAGCCAGAACTGCCATCATAAGTCAATGCACTCATGTGATCTTTCACTTTGTGACATATCACTTAGTGATTGAGTCCTTAGTCACTAAACAAGGAGTATCTTTATTGAAATGGCACATTTTCAAACTTCCCTGACAAGCTGTGTTATCCCTGGAGATACACAATCTTAGCTTTTGCAAAATATACTTGGACAGTTCATAATCTAGACTATGTATCAAATATACCAGATGTATCAAATGCAAAATACGGATTTTGCCCAAGTTGAGAAATCATCAATATAAGGAAAATATTTTAACTTTAACACGCCTAAGACCAAAAATGTGCCCTTTAATTGGCTACCCGATTTATCAGTGTTTTGTTCAAACAGCCCTCTTTCCCATTTGCTTCACTGACTTCTAATAACATTTGCCTTTCTTTCTGAAATGAAATCATGTTAGCATGACAAACATTAGAATAGGAATGTGTTTTCTAAATTATAAAAATGATTCCTAGGGAGTCTTGGTATGCTCCTTTTAAATAGCTTCTCATTTTTCGCAACCAGATTGCTAATGCTCTTTTCTGTAGTTTCGGAGATAATTTTCTTTAAAATGAGGGACTTCAAATAGTACACGTAGGTGAATCTGGGCAAAAAATGGAATAGAAGAACAAAAATAACTTTAATGCAGATATGCCATTTAAAGAAGGCAAAGGAACAGAGAGTCTTATAAAATACATACACACATCATTTTCAGTGACATATATATTACCATACAAATCTTCTAGTAACTTTTAAAAATCAAAAGTGGAGGTCCATAAATTTACAGGTCTGGATTTATATGTTCCCATGTTCTTGGACAATTGCTCATAATCTTGATTTAGAGTGCCAGTCTGGGTGTGTCACTCTCAACTCTCCCTCTAAGCATGGAGCTTATTCTGATTGAGCTCACACACACACACACATTTAAACCATGGTTAATTGAATGTGGCTAGATTGACATATTATATTACATTGTAAATCACATTGTGAATTTACAAATCATAGTGGCTGAATATAGCACATTTAAGGCAAATGCAGTGTGTTAATCCAGCTTCTGTGCCCTCTCAGCCTAACCTATCCCACTGGCATAGTTCTGAGGAAACATGCTTGGAGCAAGAAACATTGCTATCTAAGGCAAAAGAAAAGATGGATCGTTCATCTATTCATCCATAGTCTATCCACCCATCCATCTATCTACACCAGGGGTGTCAAACTCAATTTCATTGAGGGCCGCATCAGCATTGCGGTTGCCCTCAAGGGGCCGGGTGGGTGTGGCCTGGGTGGGTGTGTCCTACTGGGTGGGCGTGGCTAGAGTGCGTATGGCCTACTGGGTGGGCATGGCCAGCTCTACATCGTTCGCGTCAAGGGTGCCTATGGGGGCCTGGGCAGGAGTGGGACAGATCTGAGGGTCTCTGGGCCAGGGCCAAGGCAGTGGGGGCCGTTCCCTCACTGTTTCCAGGATGGCTTCGCAGGCCACATGAAACCACTTCGCGGGCCGGATCCGCCCCCCGGGCCTTGTGTTTGACATGTCTGATCTACACTATCATATGTAGATTGATTGATTGACTGATCATGTGCAATCAAGTTAGTGTTGGCTCTTAAGTCACATACTGTATGTGGACTTTCTCAAGGATGATCTGTCCTTAACCTGGTCCTTCTAGACTTTCAATGGTGCACTCATTGCCACTGTAACTGAGCCTATATACCTTGGTCACCCATCTTCTCTTTCCTTCCACCTTTCCCAGAATTAGAGCTTTTTCCAGATAGGTCTTCACATAATGTGTTCAAAATAGGATAATTTGAGCCTGATCATTTGTGCATTAAGAACTCTGGATTGACTCATTCAATGGTACATTTGTTTATTTTATTGGCTATTCATGATATTCTCAGGAGTCTGGTTCAGCACCAAATTTCAAAAAAAAATTGTAATGTTTCTTTAAAATCCAACATTATCTTTCACACAAAATCATTACCTGTATGATACTGATATAAGCACATCGTGCATCTGAATATCTTTTCTAAGGCCTTTCTTACTATCCTACACAAGGCTAGTTTTGTGGTATTTCCTGACTGTTGGTTCCTTTACTGCTGACAGTCAGTCCTAAACAGACACATAATTCACTACTTCAATGCCTTCACTGTCAGTTCTAAGGTTGGTTGCTGGGCTTATTGTCATTAGTTTGGCCTTCTTTATATTTAATCTTACTCCCAATTTTTCACTGTGTGCCTTGACTTTCATTATAGTGTTATCCAGCATAGCAGTTTCTTCATGTTTCTTCCTCCAATTTAAAAAACACACAACATATTGGTTGAATAAAGTTGAATAAACACAGCTTTAGCATATAGAGCAGCAGTCCCCAAACTTTTCAGCTCTGTGGACCAGTGGGGGTGGCGGCAGCAGCGGGGGGGGGGGGAGAGGGGCAGTTTTGTGCAAGTGGTGGGCACTTGCATGAGTGTGTATGCCCACTGCTTGCACAAATGAAATTTTGCCTGCTCATCTGCTGCTTCTGCAGCCTGGTTCCCAACAGGCCATGACCTAATACCAGGCCATGGCCCAGAGGTTGGGGACTCCTGATATAGAGAACATATTGTTGGGGGCAATAAGCTGACTTTGTAATAATGCCGCTTGGGGGGCCCCCCCGAAAGCCCTAATAAGCAGGCATATACATAGAATGAAGGCTATTGCTAAGCACATTGGTTTGTGCTTAAATTGTAAGCCGCCCTGAGTCTTCGGAGAAGGGCGGGATATAAATGGGATTAAAATAAAAAAATAAATAAAAATAATAAATATATTCAAGAAATATGGTGGTGCCTTGCTTGGCTGCAGCTGCTTCAGCTCTCAAAAGTTAGGGAGGGAATTGAACAATCTGGACTGAACCACTTTTCAGAAATAGGGATAACTAAGCAGAGTTGTGCTGCTAAACTTTCATACAAACATCAGTCCATACTGGAGATGAAGAAATTCAGCATGAAAGGAACGGTGAAAAAAACTGTTCAGGAGAGTCTGCACGGCCTCGGATTACTTCGGAGGAGTAAATCAATGACAGAGATACTGGCTGCTGACATGGAGGGTGAGACATCAGCTCCAATGTCTGGAGGAGCGGAGAGGAAAAAAGAAAATTGCTGGAGAGGGAAACAGCAGCATGCTCAGTGTTTTGAGCAGCGAAGGCAGCGTTTCAGGCCACAGGGCCAGAGTGGAGGTGCAGTCATTGCAGCTGGGAAGTTTCCTTCAGTTGCTGACCATCTTCGGAAGAAAAAAAAGGAGAAGGTGTGACCGTAAGAGGAAGTGTGGCAAACGCAGAGGCCTAACATCTAGGCTAAAAGCTAGACCTTACAGAGTGTCTCTTCCATCGATTTTGTTTGCAAATGCTCGCTCCTTGGATCCAAAAATGGATTACTTGAGGCTGGATTTAACAACTAACTGGGAGATGAGCAATTGCTGTGTCATCATTGCAACAGAAACTTGGTTAAAGCCCTCTGCCCCAGATAGTGCTGTTAACTTGATGGGATTTTCAACATTTCGGCTGGACAGGAGTTTTACTCTTAGTGGCAAATCCCGGGGAAGGGGTGTCTGTTTTTTATATAAATGACAGATGGTGTAATAATGCCAAGGTGGTTTCAAGTCTGTGCTCCCCAGATGTGGAGCTTCTGACCATTAAATGCAGACCCTTCTATCTGCCTAGAGAATTCTCTGTTACCATTATCACAGCTGTGTATATCCCCCCTCCCTCCCCCCCCCCCCGCTGATGCAAACAGAAAAGAGGGCCTGAAGGCTCTCTGTCATACCATCAGTGACTTACAAACTACTCACCCAGAGGGTGCATTTATTGCAGTGGGAGACTTTAACCAAGTGAATTTGAAAGCTACCCTGCCACATTTCCATCAATATGTGGACTTTGCAACCAGAGGGGGCAATACACGGGATCTTGCTTATTCCAACATCAAGAAGTCTTTCAAAGCTATTCCCCGCTCTCACCTGGGCTCCTCTGACCATCTCTCAGTGCTGCTTATTCCAGCATATGAACCTTTATTAGTCAGAGTGAAACCTACAGTAAAGCAGGTGAGGGTTTGGACAGAGGGAGCTATAGAAGCATTACAAAACTGCTTTGACTGCATAGATTGGGGCATGTTTAAGGAAGCAGCTACTGATAACCAACATACAAATGTTGAGGAGTACGCCACCACCGTGTCTCTGTATATCCAAAAGCGCATAGATGTCTGTGTCCTGAAAAGCATTGTTGTGAGGGCAAATGAAAAACCATGGCTGACTTACAAGGGCCGCAACATGCTAAAAGCACGGAATGTGGCTTTTAAATCTGGTGACATGCTGGCACTTAGAACAGCCAGAGCAAATCTGAAAAGTGCCATAAAAGCTGCAAAGCAAGCCCATTGCCAGAAAATTCAGAACTTTTTTCAGGATCCAACAAACACCAGGCAAATGTGGCAAGGGATCCAGGCCATTACAGATTACAAGGTGACTCCATTGAGATGCAAGGATGACACAGACTTCCTAAACAAACTGAATACATTTTTTGGAAGATTTGAGGCATCAAATAGCACTCCTGTTAGGAAAGCTGTGCCCCATCCTGACGAGCAAGTGCTAAGCTTCCTCCTTCCATTATATATTCAAGATGGACAGTATTTAATATTTGTTATGTATATGTAGGGGTGTGGGTCTATAAAGGTAAAGGTAAAGGTTCCCCCGCACATGCGTGCTAGTCGTTTCCGACTCTAGGGGGCGGTGCTCATCTCCGTTTCAAAGCCGAAGAGCCAGCACTTGTCCGAGGACGTCTCCATGGTCATGTGGCTGGCATGACTAGATGCCAAAGGTGCATGGAACACTGTTACCTTCCCACCGTAGTGGTCCCTATTTTTCTACTTGCATTTTTACGTGCTTTCGAACTGCTAGGTTGGCAGAAGCTGGGATGAGTAACAGGCGCTCACTTCTGTTACGTGGCACTCGGGATTCGACCCGCCAAACTGCCGACCTTCTGATCGACAAGCTCAGCGTCCTAACCCACTGAGCCACCGCATCCCTTGTGGGTCTATACATATGTGTATATAGTATGGTTAGATGTGTGTCATGTATGTGTTCCACTTTGAGAGCGGGCAACTTTATTTCATTTTTGATGTGTGCCGTTGTGCCCACAGTAAAAAAATGACAAAAAAGGTTATCTTATCTTATTGTCAATATATATTGAAGGGAAACTGGATTGGAAGAACATGAATATAGAGATACTACTCCTTTGTTGACCTGGAACCAGTTTTTTTTATCAGGTTATATTCAAACTATGGCTTCCTGACTTGTATATGAGAATGAATTGGACAGTGTCTAAATTTGATAAATAAAAATATATAAATAGGTTCCACAATGAGATATTCTGAGTACAACGAATTCCATTTTACAAAACACAATCCACACCTTGACACCAGTAATGCAAAGGCCTTTCCATCTATGAAGCACGTACTGATTTCTTTGGCTTTCTTGATTATTCAGCATGCATCACCAATAATGTTGCTTCTTCCTTGGTCTTTTCTAAAACCAGCTTAAACATCTGACATCTGCCTTTCCACGTAGAGCTCTAATCTGCACTGGATGAGCCTAAAGATTATTTTGCTAGCATGTGAAATTAAGGATAATGTACAATAATTTGCACATTCTGTTAAGTTTCCTTTTTATTACTGGAATGTTGACTGACTTATTTGTTGGCCACTGTGACATTCACCAGGTTTGCAGGCATAATTTGATTATGAATCCATGTGGTTTTCTTAGAAAAACACAACAGTGGTTAATAAATTGATACTTTGCCATTTTCATTAAAGAATTCATCTATCTTCAGCTGCCCAATATAGGTGCCTGCTGACTTTTGCTGGGCAGCTAGGATGACCTTCATGCCAGGGTGACCCTGCTGGGGATATGTATTCTTGGGAGCACAATGCCAGTGTTGTTCCCAAATTCTCCCCCCCCCTCCCCACCACTAGCACCACAATATGAAACAGAGTAGAACTTAGGTGGGGATACACATACAATACATGGAGCCATGTATTTATAGGCCAACCAGATACGGCAGATGGATCTTCTACACTAGTGACAGAACAAAAACTCTGTTTGTTCCCCAGCACTTTATTGATGCTGTCCATCCCATCTTTGCCATTTCAAACAAGCATTTTGCTTAATGATAAGAGCAATGTCAGCCTGTTGCTCTGTAGGATCCTTTTTTTCCTCTTTTTGAAAATGTAATCCACACACTGGATATCATGTCTACCTAAGGATTCATATTCAGATCTATGAATGTAAATCCTTATGCAGCTGGAATATCCAACATGCAGTCAGTCCTCAATTTATGACCAGTTGTTTCATGATGATTTGAAGTTATGACTTGGAAAAAGTGCTTTACGATTCCTAAAGTACTCCTGACCATAGTAAAATGGCACACTGGTCCACCTGCAGTCATGTGGTTGTGATCTGAGTGGCAAACTGTTCACACTTATGACAGGTTGCCAAGTGCCCATGATCATGTGATTTGCAATCTTTTCTGGCTTCCCTAGGAAATCAATGGGGAAGCCGGCAAGGAAGATTGCTAGCTGCTGCTGACTGCCAAAGGATTTCTCCTCCCCTCCATCCAGCAGTGGGGGGGGAGGGGGACCCTTTGTTGGGATGCGAAAATAAAGCTTGGCTCTTCCAGATCCCAGATTCATTTCTGCAGCCCACTACCAGAGCTTCCTTCTGCACATGAACAGGAGAGGAACTCCTGAGATGGGCTGGAGAAACAAAGCTTGGATTCCCAAAGATCTGAACTTTGTTTCTCCAGCCCACCACAGGAGTTCCCTTCCTCATACAGAGGGGAGGGAAACTTCTTGGCTGGTTTTGGACCTTCAGGTTCCAAGCTTTGTAGGCATGGAGAGAAGGGGAAATCCTGCAGCAGGTTGCAGAAATGAAGTTTGAATTTAGAAAGTCTGAGCTCTGTTCCTGCCACAGAAGTTCCCATCTATTCATGAAGTGGAGCTGCCTGATCTCCTTCAATAGGCAGCTCTTTTACTTCATCCACTTAATAACCTGCATGGTCACTTAACAATCACAACAGGGAGAGCCAGGGTTGCAGTCATTAAGTGAAGTGGTCATATGGGCATCTTAACAGCCACTTAACACTCAACAACTGAGATTCCAGTTCCAATTGTGGTTGTAAGTTGAGGGCTGCCTATGTACAGTATTTCCTTGCCCAAAGATAATTATTTTAAAACCATATGAAGAACCTCTGAGAAACTAAAGTGCTTCATTGCAATTTGAAAACATTGTCACCATTCTCAATGTCAGTTTTGTATCCATTTATTATTTTTGGTTGGGATTGGCTAGTTGCTGCCATAAGGAGTACATTGCTGGCAGCTGTTGGCATATATCACATTGGAAGAGGACCAGATTTATGCACTCCTTATATTGTGAGTGGTATATTCTCACTCATGATAAGATTCCATGCATCTGATTGAATGTCTTCCACAAATGCATAATCAATACATTGGTTTGTCCACCAGATTTATTGCTGTTTATACTTTAATATAGCATATAGTAACAGACTTCAATTACTTTTGATACTATTAATAATCTTTTATGCTACTCTCTTTTGTGAGCATGCACTCTTAAGTTCTTGTTCTTGATGTATATTCATAGTATCTATCTACTGATTGATTGGTCAGCCTACCCACCTACCTATCAAAATCTACATAACTCCACTGCAAACCAACGGATTCAAGGAAACCTACAAAGTATATCTAAATTACTTTACCAACCATCCCCAAGGTGTAACTTCAGTAAAATAATTAAGAGACTATTCACTTTTTTAAATAACACTGCAGCATAAATGTATTTTTCCTGGAGCTTCACCGAAGAGTCATCTCTTCTTCCCTATTGATTTCCCCGTCACGGAGTTTTCTGCTCCCAGCTGGCTTTGGTGTTTATTCTGTAATAGAGTAAATAGCTGCTTATATGCATGACAGACTTTAACGGTCTAACAACATTAATGTCATTCTGAAGCATTTACTAGTATTAAAAAAAAGCATTCCTAAGAAGTATGAAAAGGCATATCAGCAGCAAGTGAGGTGGGTTTATCTTTCTCCCAAATGAGAATTTACTAGTTGGGGAAAGGAGAGAAGGCAAAGAAAAGTTTCCAGTAATTACTTCCAACAGCAACATCCTGAAATAATTAGGTAATCAATAATAAACAGGCTTCTTTTGTGACTTTCGTTTTATTAAGGGCAACTGTGAGCCTAGTAAGTCATCTCAGCTACTGCAGCTGGTTTTACAAATCAGGTGAAACCGCCCTGCCTTTCATTTTAGCTTCTCAGATACAGTGCAAATTTTAGATTTGCATAGTTTCAGCATTTTTCGGTCTGTGCATGCCTTGTGGAATTACCTAGTCAGAGGCATTCTAAATAGTTAATGACCCTTTTTATCTACAAGTGCAGCTTTATGCGTCATTCATTACCACAGTGACTGACCAAGCTATAGTACAATTAAATGAGCAGCATGCTAAAATAAACACAAAAATATTAAGAGCATCTTCCTAGTGATATGGAAACATTTTGGTGGAGTAAGTATGGAATAATGGGCTTGGTAGCCTTAGTTGTTCATTATGCTCTTCTGGTCAATTCCTTAGCACATCCATGTGTCCCACTAACCTTCTCTAAGGCAGTGGATGGTATAGAGCAGGGGTGTCAAACTGCCAGCCCACGGCCAGATGCGTCATGGCAAAACCGAGCCCACCCCATTGCCAGCAATGGAAAAAAAGTTGCAGTACGTCGCAACACATCACGTGACCTTGCGAGTTTGACACCCCTGATATAGAGGTTGGCCAGGAAGGGACATTGGAGAAGCATGGTTAGCAAACATGGCCCCATCTTATGTCCAACTGCTCTTAATCATAACCTAGCAATAATGCCCCATTATTTTGTATAGTGGTATTCTATTCTACTTTTTTTTTCCATGTTCAACACCACCATGATAGTCATTAGCATCAGTATCATTGCCATTATCATCATTATTTGTAAATTTGTGTCTCTATATTTATAGAATAGCTCAAAGTAGCAGATATATATCCTTATTGGTTTTTTTCCCCATCAGAAAGAATGCTGTTATTTTTAATTTCACATCGAATCTTGTAGAAGCTGTAATTTTTCTAGAGAAAGTTTCCTGGAATGCTTCTAAAGCTATAGCAAATTTCTGTAAGCTTAGCTACACAAAGCACTTTGAAAATCAAAAGGATGATCGCAATAGAGAATGAGAAATGGCCTTCAATCTGAGGCTGATTTTAACCCAAGAGTGATGGGTTGAAATTAATTTCAAATATATTTGTAAGCATTGCCTAAGATAATTTACATAGCGGAAGGACAAAAATAATTAGGCAAAAATCTACCAACAAATTTGGTATTTCTAGTCTTCTAGAAGTAGCATTCCTGCTGCCTCCAGTCAAAAAAAAATATTATTTCCTTCTTTTTTCAGGAAAGGGGCAAAATGCTGCAAAAAGCATCGGAAAGGTAGGAAGTTAATGAAAATTATAATGATGTGTAAAATTACAAATGATGTGTAAGGGTTGTTTGTTTTTATTTTGAATATTTGGGGGGGGGGGAAATGCATGTTGTACCATTTTTATCAAAACCAGCAGATGGCAGACACAGAGCCCACATCCCTGTTTTGAACTATCATGGAATTGGAGGAGGCCAAGAATATTTCTGTCAAATCAATATTAGGCATTTGGGTCTGGAAGAATTGTGGGAGAAGCAGATGGGCCCAATCTAGGAAAAACAAAACCTGGCAAGATCTTCAAAGTACAGCAAATCCTTTTTTGCAAATTGGAAAACACTTTCCTAAAAAAAAGCAAGAAAGAAGATAGAAGAAATGGTAACAGGGCAGGCATATAACAATTGCTGGATTATATTTGAGGCCAGCATTATTAGATAACTGCTGAAGCCCATAATATCACAGGGTTCCTACTGCCAGCTCCTACCCCTTTGCTGCTCATCCTTCTTGTGACTGGTTTTTATCCACTCTCTCAAACAAACCATCCATGGGAAAGAGGAAGGAGGGCAGTAACTTCCCCATGAAAAGTTTCTATGGAGATTCTCAATCATTCAGATCAGAGTTTTCCCAAAGTGCTATTTCCAAAAGGGAACTAGACTTCCTTGGATGAGTGATAAAAGTCCAGTTCCCTTTTGTAAAAAGCACCTTTGGGTTCCCCATGAAAAGACTGGCCCCAGAAGGAGAAAAAACGGCAATAGCAACAGACAAGAATGGGCTCTCCTCAATTCCATCAAAATCTATACAACACCTAATAAAACTGCTCATGGAGGGTAGAGACTAATGACCAACAGGAGGGGCCACAACTCACACTAGCCAATTGAAGTAGAGAAATCTGGTTGCATTGCAATAAAGCAGAGACAGCACTACTTGAGCTGGCACAAGTCAGAAAAAAACTACTTAGAATACCTAGCAGAAAATGTCAAGTGGGAAGTGGAAATCCTGCTTGATTGGAAGGCAGCTAGAGGATGTTATGCATTCCTGCCCTCAAGAAATGATCTGTGGGCTGCTCTTGCACTAGGCCAATGTGGTCCTAAGGATCAGCAGAGCCTGCAAAAAATAAATGGGAAAGATAGACGCGGTGGCTCAGTGGGTTAGGACGCTGAGCTTGTCGATCAGAAGGTCGGCAGTTTGGCGGGTCGAATCCCGAGTGCCGCGTAGCAGAGTGAGCGCCTGTTACTCGTCCCAGCTTCTGCCAACCTAGCAGTTCGAAAGCATGTAAAAAAATGCAAGTAGAAAAATAGGGACCACTACGGTGGGAAGGTAACAGCGTTCCATGCGCCTTTGGCGTCTAGTCATGCCGGCCACATGACCACGGAGATGTCCTCGGACAAGCGCTGGCTCTTCGGCTTTGAAACGGAGATGAGCACCGGCCCCTAGAGTCGGAAACGACTAGCATGCATGTGCGGGGGAACCTTTACCTTTACCTTTAGACATCATTAAGAATTATGAATGAATGGAGAAAAGTATCGTAGTTTATTAAACTAGATCACCAGCACAAAAATGTTGAAGTATTAATGTTTTATGGCAACAGGACAAGGGACCTCTAAACTGTAGTACAGGTAGTCCTCAATGTACAACCACAGATGAGCCCAGAATGGGTGATTAAGCGGGGCATCCAAGTGATTGACTTGCTTAATGACCACAATTCTGGCTTTCCTCGTTGTGGTGATTAAGCAACCATGCAGATTCTTAAGTGGGAGGCCCTGGGACACCTGACTCAGGCTTGCTTTGCATCATCTCCTCAGCTCACACACTTCAGTTTTGTCACATCACCTTTTTGTGAATAAAAGTTTATTTGTCAATATCATAGAACTTCACAAACCCCTTTTTAGAACGCATAAAGCTTTAAACTCAAATGAATCACCTCAGTATACATATGCACACAAAAAGATGCTGGACAATCACCTTTCCATCACATTGTCTTCTACGCAGTCTGAGCTTCATTCTAGTCAACCTTATTGCGAACACAATGTATGTGACCCATTTTTGCCAAAACCTAATTAGCAGTAGGATTTTTGAAAAGACATACCTATAATCTTTCAGGCCAGCCATGAGAACAGAGGTATCCTTAGGCAACAGGGGATTTTTTCCCTCTTTCTGTATATTATTTTCCCTCTTAGATCCAGCATCATCTTGTACCTTCTCTGAGGGAGGGAGGGAGGTGGAGGGAGGGAGGGAGGGAGGGAGGGAGAGAGAGAGAGAGAGAGAGAGATGAAAAAATATTTTCTGTACAAAATAATCAGGTGACATATCAATTTTCACAAGCAAAACCTATAAACTATAGGAGAAAAATAAAAGACTAGTTCTTTTTTTGCTCTGATTCTCTCTACAGAACAAGGGGAAATAAATTGCCCAGCATTTACTCATTAATCAGGGAAATTATCCAGACCTATGGCAAAGTCAGGACACTGACTTTTTGGTGAAGCCAAATACTTTATTTTCCAGCAGAATATAGACAGAGCCATTATTCACACATCTACCCACCTTATACAGGGACGTAAGACCTGAGACCCCAGGGCCACAAGTCACCCTCCAAAGTTGTGACTATGCCCCCATCGATCTTTTTCTAATGATGCCCTGATATGTAATTTTTTACTAACCAAAATGAGAAAAATGTTTAATACATGCAGTGATTTTATTAATTTAATTTAAACCAAATACAGTTTTTGTCCAGCCTCATCTCCTTGTAAGGCTGTTGCTTCTCAGTAGAACACTCACAGCTCCAATGTAGCTCACACCACCCCAAAATAGAAAATATATATTTCTGGATTAAAAGAACTGCTCTCAAATTTAGAAAATATTCCCGTATTTGGAAAAATGCCGTAGACTTTTTTTTAAAAGCATCTTTGACATCTCCCCTTGGAAAATACCCCCTGGTGCATGATTTGAAATGGTTGATTTGTGTATTCTACACTTTACTCTGGTCTTAGCTTGAGCTGGGTAGACCAGGTCATTAAGGCTCATTCTATATCCCATATTTAAAAGAACCCTGGCTACCCATTTATGAAATGAATGCAGGGACAGACGTGATGGTTGGGATGGTAATCTCTCTGGCACATTTTTCTCCAAGTGAAATATTGCAGCTAACTTGCTCTGTGACTCAGAGGCTCTGGAAAACAACTAAAAACCATGCAGATTTCCAAGCAGATTCAAGGGTGAAGTACTCCAGTCTATGTTTGTGATTGACCACTAATGTCATGATGAACTTTAATTGTTATAGGATGGTCTAATTTAGCCACATTTTTATGAGGCTTTCAGTATATTTTTTACTTCAGTCTAATAAAGAGATTCTTCACCCAATAGCATAGTTTCCTCCCATCACCCAACCTTTTTTTTAATACCTTTTGGGGTTCATTTTCAAATACTTAAGAAGGGTAGTGTCCTACATTTATTTGCAAGTGGTACTGACTTCATACAGGTAGTTCTCATTGAATTACTACTTGTTCAACGAACATGCAAAGTTATGACAGTGCTAATTGAGGAGACCTAAAACCAGTCCTTGTAGCTATGGACATCACAGCATCCCTGTGATCACCTGATCATGATTCAGGTCCTTGTCAACTGGCTTGCAATTATAATGGTTGCAGTGTCCCAGGGTCATGTAATCACCATGTATGACTTTCTCTGTCAGCGTCCCACAAGCAGTCAATGGGAAAGCCAGCAAATAGTAACCACATGACATCACGTCTGGAATGACTACAACTGGAAGTGCCAAGAACTGCCCTCATAAGTAGATGCAGTCATGCAAGGTCACGCTTTACAACCATGTTGCTCAGTGATGGACTGGCCAGTCCCAATTACCATTGTAAAGTGGGGACTGCCAGTATTTGTCTTTCAAATCATCATCTCATTCATTCTTTGAGCATTCGTGCCCCTGCCAACTTTCCCTTTGCCTGTTCCAGGCCAGTGGGATCAAACATCTCCACCCGACACCCACCATCCATGGACTGTGCCAATTTTCAGGACAACATGAAAGGCTTGTAGAAAAGTATTGAAGAGGAATGATTTTCCTTGTAGCAGTAGACAAGCTCATTAAAAGTGACAACTTCTGAGAACGCTGCAGTGCTCTCATCTCAACAAGCCGTTCTTTATACTAAGCTTCATATGTTGCCAGGAAACAAAGCAGAACAATAGTTGCCTCTGCTTTCCCTCTGGACTAGGAAGCACAACCAAATTTATTTATTATTTATTTAATTAAATTTTTATACCGCCCTTCTCCCGAAGGACTCAGGGCGGTGAACAGGGCATATCTTAAAACTACAAAAGTACAAAAGTTAAAAAAGAATTAAATTATTGCCCACAATAAAAACAATAAAAAATATATATAAATATTAAAACCCTAAGTAATTCCCCATCAGGCCAGGCCAGCTGCAATGCCACAGCTGCATTGATTTGATGAGATTCATTTGCAAAACCTTACTAAAACTATCCCTCTATGATCACCCGTTTTCCATAATGGCGGTTGAGCATAACAGCAGCAACAGCAAAAACAACCTTAGCTGAGCCTACACTTACCCATCACCACTTTTTTTTATTAAAGAGTTTTACAAAAAAAAAGATTTTACAATACATATCCCCAAAACCCACCCACCCCAAACCACCCCCCTTCCCCCCCACTTGCCAGAGCTAAATACAGGGTTATAGATATAATAATCATATTCTAACTAAAAAATTTCCGTAATATAAAATTAACCAAATTCATAATATGCTTTAACTCCCCTTTAACATAGATACATACAAAGTACTAACACTAAAATTAATAACAATATCCCTCTAAAATCTACTCATAAGCTAAATGGAACTTTTTAGTCCCATATTTGTTCTGAATATAATCTATCCATCTCCTCCAAACTGAAATATATCTTTCTTGTGAATGATCCTTCAAATAAGCAGAAATCTTAGACATTTCTGCAAGATTCGAAACTTTAAACACCCATTCTTCTATAGTAGGCAAACTATCCTTCTTCCAGTATTGTCCCACCAGTAACCATGCTGCTGTTATCAAATTCAACATCAAATTAGTTTCTTTAACATCACAATCTACAACAATGCCCAATAAAAAAAATTGCGGAGAGAACTTTATCTTTCTCTTAAAAATCTTTTGAATGTTCCACCAAATTTTAACCCAAAAAGCTTTTATATTTCTGCAAGCTTTTATATTTCTGCATATTTCACCACTTTTTGTGCCTGTCTTTTAAGAGGTTGTTTCAGCTGTGGCTTAAAATCTTTGCAAATACAGCATCTCCCAATTATTAGCTGGCTTTTCAGAGGCTCCCTTCAATTGGCCGTCTGTGAGTGCTTGAGGGATTATGAAGATGGCTTTAATCATCCTGTTGATGGAGGGATAACATTTACATTAAGTGTGCCTGGGTGTATCCATTTGAATCCCATTAATTGCACAGGTTCAGTCCCTAGGTCTTTTTATTTGGGAAGAGGGCTTTAAATTGCTCTGTGGGAAAAATGGAAGTTAATCTGCACTTCTTTCTTCATGAAATATTCTGCAAATGTAATTCTCCTGGGTCATATTTTGCATTTGTCTAGCCCTAGTTATTTATTTAGTGAATTTATATGCTGCCCATCTCACTCTACAAAGCAACTCTGAGCTGCTTACAATTAAAATAATAAATATTAAAGTATTAAAATATTAACAGCAATAAATACAAACTAAAAAACTGAAGGCAAGGACAGTACGGAGGTGGCATCTTCCCTATTAGTCCACCAGCCACCTCCAAAACGATGATAATTCAAAATGGAGCAAATACATTGACTCTCATCATGTTATTGTGGTTTCACAATCTGCTATTTTTGAGGAAGATGCTGACTGGTCCAGGATTCATTCTAACGATCCTGGAGTTTATTTTCCTAGAGATGATGTTGCTGATGCCACACAACCTGATGATCAAGATTCACAGGATAATGTTCCTTCCACGAGTTCTTCTCAACCTACTGTTCCGTCTTCGCAAGCCGCTGATGTTGCTGCTGGCGACGATGAAGACGAGGACGACACAGAAGAAGAATGGACGGTTGGCCCGAGACGTTCCAAGAGGTCCACAAAGGGAATCCCTCCAAAACGGTATTCGTGGCAAGTAACAAAAACACCTGTACCTTTGATTTGTAATGTTACACTTCCACCTGAGAAGTTCACACAGATCAAACATCTTCCTGAATCAGAACAAGATAAATGGTTTGAGGCAATGCAGGCTGAAATGGACAGTCTAAAGAAACTTCAAGTGTTTACGCCTGCAAGCCCTCCAGCAAACAAGAAAGTTATTGGTACTCGATGGGTCTACAGGATCAAAAAGAAGCCGAATGGTGAGTCGTTGTACAAGGCCAGACTCGTAGCCCAGGGTTTCGCTCAACGTTATCCTGAGGACTATACAAATACATACTCACCCACAGTGCGGACTGAGAGTGTGAAAATTGCCTTAGCCACTGCAACTATCCTTGGCCTAGAAGTTTTCCAGTTCGACGTTGAAACGGCTTATCTTCACGCTGATCTTGATGAAGACATCTACGTCAAAGGTCCTCCAGGTTTCCGACAGCAAGAAGGGGATACCTGGTTTCTACACAAAAGTCTTTATGGTCTGAAACAGTCTGGTTTAATGTGGTACTTATGTTTTTCTGACAAACTAAATTCAATGGGCTTTATTAAGTCCGAAACAGATGAATGCGTGTTTACCAAAAGATCCGGTAATAGGTATGAGATAATTCTTGTTTATGTCGATGATATTGTTTATATTGGTCCAAATAAGCAGATGAGTGAGGTTTTTGCTAAAGCTTTACAAAGGTTCTTCACACTGAAGTGTTTAGGATGTATTAACACTTATTTAGGTGTTCAAATTGCCAAAACTCAGAAGGGGTTTAGTCTCACACAAGAAGAGAAGATTGAACAACTGTTACATCACTGTAACATGGAGGACGCTAAGCCTGTGAGTATACCCATGCAAACTGATTTTCACATTTTGGCACATGAACCAAGTCCTGAGTTCGAAGATCAAACACTATATCGCTCAGTCATTGGGTCGCTGCTGTATATTAGTAGTTGGACTAGACCCGACATTGCACTTAGTGTTAATCTTTTATCACGACACGTAGGCAAGGCAAAACAGTTTCATTGGACATGTGTTAAAAAGTTATTGAGGTATCTAAAACACACCAAAGACATGAAGTTGTTGTTGGAACCCACACATACTGACTATGCAGAGTTATGTTGTTTTGCAGATTCAGATTGGGCGAGTGATAAGAAGTCACGGAAAAGTACATCAGGTTACATGATGTTTTTAAATGGATGTCCTGTTTACTGGCATGTGCGTAAACAGAATTTTGTTTCTTGTTCCTCTACAGAAGCTGAGTATGCTTGTGTGTCTGATGCATGCAATTCTTTAACCTGGTTTGATGCTTTAGTCACAGATATCTGGACACATCCGATTCGACCGATCACAGTGATGGAAGATAATGAATCTGTGGTTTATATTTCTGAAACACGTTTTACAGGTTCAAGGTCCAGACACATTGACATCCGATATCAAAACATAAGGCAACTGGTTAAACAAGGTTTTGTGACATTACAGTATGTGCCTACACGTGATCAAATTGCTGATATGCTGAACAAACCACTTCCTACAGCCCAGCATGAGTATCTGCGTGAGAAGATGTGCCTTACTTGAGTCTTCACTTTGCTGACGAAAGAAGGGGAATGTCACTGCACGTTTTTTTTGTTCGTCAGAAAAGTTCATTTCTAACTGTACATTTCCCCTGTTCTCTGCACCTGTTGTGATAACTTATCTGGTAACCATAGTGAATCCCATATGACTAGCTATGTTATGGTTTCCGTCTGTTTATTGCGCATGTCTAGAGAAAGTTCTGGGTTGTTATCTGTATTGTTTTCTTCACTTTGCTGTTACTGACTGTTACGTTTAGGATGTAGTGAGCTAGCTCTGTATAATATATATTTAGTTTTTATATTTTTGTAAGTAAAAGGTATTTAGTAAGATTATGCGTCGTGTTTTTATTGCCTTCCTGCAAGCATATCATGCATTCTCTGAAGCACGGTCCGTCGCCCTCTACAAAGGTGATTTTTACCTTGACACAGCCCTGTCAGGACCCTAAGCCACCCAGCTGAGCCAGATTTAACCACCCTTTGAAAGGCCAAAAAGATGGGGGCAGACCTCACCTCCAAAGAATCAGGGCCAGAATAAAAAGCTCTCCTCCTAAAACTCTTTGACCGAGGAAGTCCACAGCGTGTTCCTTCTGCTGGATTGAGTGGGGTGGGCCAATTCCATTGGGACAAGTTGGTTTGTCAGATAACCTGGGCCTATGCCTATGTCCTATGCTAAATTTATAGCTGCAAAATAGTGTTTGCATGTGTTGGGCTGGGTTTGCATAACATATTAAAATGATTGACTCCAGTGTGGCTACTTGTGCTAGGAAACCTACCCAATGTGATATTCTGATGAATAAGTTGTGCAAGTCCAGGCAATCATCTTAATGTTTTATGGCTGCCCAAACACAGCCTTTATATTGCAAGTGTAACAACAGTATAGAACACTTGTTGACCTCAGCACAATGAAAAGTATCATCTGGAGGGAGGTGATGCTATTAAAGAACAGCTATAAAGGAGAAGACATTGTGGGAGGGATCACTGCCCAACAATGGAGCACATGCTTTCTGAATAAAAGTTCCTTTATCCCATTTGAAATATCCAATGTAAATGACCTGTTGGCAGAGTGTGAAAGTCTTTGAAGGATGTTTTCAATAAAGCCTTAGCTCAGAGGTACATAATGTCAGCCCCTCAAAACTTAGATGAACTCAAAAATGTATTCCAAAACTTTTCAATAAAAAAAAACTTAGATGAACTCCCTTAAAGCAGTATGAAAGTTGCAACCAATGTTTTAACAACAGATAAGCAAAAAATATTAAATATGGGGATCTGATAAATATCAATGGTCCCCAAATATGAATTGCTAAGCATTTATTGTTCCACATGATGAGACTACAAGAAAGTTACTTTTTCCTGATGAATGAACTATGCTGAGCACAGATATTTTCTTCTGCTAACTAGGAATTTTTGGAATTGTAGTCCCTGCATTACTGGAAAACTCAGTAATGTATTTTAGGGAAACAATATACAGAAAAAGCATGGGACCCCTCTTCACACCATTGCTGTGGTGGTTTTGAATGCTTTTCTCAAAATGTAAAAAATGTAGATAAGACATTTCTTATTCTTCCTGTGAGAAATGTGCATGCATGTATTTATGTATGTACATATGTCAGGGTTGGTCACAGTATGGACAGAACATAGTAAAACAGTCTAGCTCCAGATTGGCAAAAGAGAGACAAGGCTGTATACCAGACATGTCAAACTTGCGACGTCACATGACGTCGCGTGACGTATCGGAACTTTTTCCCATTGGGATGGGAGCGGTTTCTCTGTGACGCTCCGGCCTGCAGGCCGGCAGTTTGACACCCCTGTTGTATACTCTCCCTTTATTTATGTAACCTATATATTGAATATACTTTAAGGGAAGCCAGATTGGAAGATGTATATGCTGGAGGAAGAAATATCAGTTACCTGTGCTATACTGAAAATACTACCCTGATAGCTAAAAATGCAAAGGAACTGCCAACTGTAGCAGTAAAAGTCAAGGTGCACAGTGAAAAAATGGAACTAAGATTAAATATAAATAAGACAAAACTTGTGACAACAGGTAAAACAGCCTTAGAACTGATAATGAAGATATTGCTGTGGATAGCTTCTGCCTTTTGGGATGAACCATCTGTCACAAACAGTTAAAACATGCCACAAATTAGCACTTGGTAGAGCAGCCATAAAGGCCTTAGAAAAGATATTCAACTGCCTACGAAGATCAGAATCATGCAAGCCATGGTACTCCCTGTGACATTCCATGGAAGCAAAATTTGGACTGTAAAGAAGCAGGATAGCAAGTGTTTCAACACCTTTGAGGGTTGAAGAAGACTCTTGAGAATATTGTGGAACTTTGCATTTTGATAATATTCATTATCACACCAAGAATCACTATTTTTACCTGTGTACTGCATGCACACGTATATAGATTTCCGTAGGCCAACTTCATTAATGCTGAAGGTTTTTCTTTATTTACTAAACATGGTATTCCCAGAATGCTATCCCAGATTATTTTGTATTATTAAGAGCAGGGCTTTTTTTCTCATAGAACGCTCAGAACGGAGTTCCGGCACCTTTTTTGGATGGAACCTTGTAGGATAGGCAAGGCAGGTTGTATGACGTGTGTGAGTTCCGGCACCTTTTTCTTTTACAAAAAAAGCACTGATTAAGAGTATCCTTCACTGGGCTCCAAAATACTACTGGCTGATGTGAAAGACAGAATGAGACAAGGAGGAGCTGCAGGACTTGGTTATAAGCAGCTACTTTTAAAAAATAGTCTGGTTCGTCTTACAATGGTTCTGAATATACCAATTAAGTAAAATAAATAACCCTTTCTGAATCTGACTTCCAGATATGTGGGACCACAGCTGCTAGAATTTCTTCTGCGCTTGGTAATTTTAGAATTTTGGTCCCACCTGGAGGCTGCTAAGTTAGGAAAAGCTCAGCCAGGATAACTTTCTGAATATCTGTAGGGCTAGGTTGGCATTTTTGATGATACACTGGCATCTTAATTGTTGCTTTGAGATAAGCCAAACAAAAAACAAAAAAACAAGAGGCTTGAAGGCTGACAATTAATCACAAAGTTTAGATAGTAAAAGTGGGGGCTGTGACAGTATCTAATTGCTTCCAAGAGCCCTCCACCATTTGAAGATGAGTTTATATAACTGGAAATACAAGAAAAGTCAACCAGAATTCAAGTCGTTCCCAGCACAACCAACCTACAGATACTTCAACGTTAAGATTTGAAATGAGATACAGCATAAATCTAAAGCACTCCAACCCCATAATAGATCTCAAGGAACTCCTTTGATGCCCTACGTCCTCTAATCCATCTGCTAATTCTCTCTAGTCTTGATGCCGACTTTTTCATACACAGCCACCCCACTGAATTCAAATCAGGTGACAAGGACTCTTTCAGGTCTTCCTGAATTATGTGGAGCCCAGCTATGGACTCTTCAATTCTATATGGAGTGAAACCCCCTCAAATCTCCAATGTTTTTTTTTCCCAATAAGGATCTCATATGGCAATTCCAATGGGAATGAAGCAAAACCAGGAAACTCAGGGAAATGACCACAAGGTGGTAGTTTGAAAAGCAGAAGGTGGAACAGGGAGGGAATGAGGTAGCTGCTAGAAAGGAATAAGTAGCTGCAACCTTGAATAGGAACAGTCCTCATACAATGGACGCATTTTATTTTGTTGCTACTCTCCCCAAAAGACAGAAGAAGAACCAAATAAGAGCACTATCTTTAAAGGAAAGGGAAAATAATGGCTGTCCCTAGTAAACAGAGACAGTGAAAAACGCATCGCTCAGGAGCATCTATAATTCTTGTACAATGCAATGTATGCATAAAGCACCTTTTGTGATGCTCGGGGTATTTCCAAATGATTTCTGGGTAATGAGTTAGGGACTGGTGGCTGCTGGCTCATTTTGCATGAAATAGTGCATTGACAGCCTTGGACAGTAAACCTGCCTTTGCTGAAAAGAGATATTACTTCTAAGACTATGTTCATTTCCACTTTTTCTGAAAAAAGGCTGTAGGTTTTTATCTGCAGTAGACAGCTTGGCTTAGCCTGCAGGCAAGCACATCTGTCCACATCCATATCTTTTAAGTTACTGCTGGGCTGCAAAAGGAAATAGGTAGGAATTCTGAAATAGGCAGTCAGAAACTCAGCCAATTTATTTTATTTTATTTTATTCAGTGTGAAACTAAAAAAAAAAATAACCCTCTGTCTCTTCATCAACAGGGTTCAATTTGTTCAATTCTGCCTGTGTTTTCCCAATTTCCTGAGATGTTTCTTCATGGCTTGCTGAGTTCATGGTTCATACTGGGATTCAACTTCAGGTTATTGGTTATTGGTTCTCATCCATCCAGCCCATTACAGCATCCAGACACCAATCAAATCCTTGCATCATCCTGGTGTTTGGAATTGGATGCCACCAGTACACACGAAGCTGAATCCCAGTAATTGACTAGGATGGGATTGTATTCCCATAGAATCAAATAAACAGATTTCTCTCTATCATTGGAGGTACAGATTGCACCAGTGGCTCAGATAGCATTCAGCCAACTGTGCCTGATTCAGCAGCTGTTACATTTCCTGGACTGGAATGGCCCATGCTCCTATAACTTGTTTGGATTATTACCATAGGCTAGCAGGCAACTCAAAGGTTGCAATAGTGTAAAATGCAGCAGTGGGGTTGTAATCCACAACATTCTTAATGTTGGAAGCTGGGGTTCAGTGGCACTCAACAACGTACTGACTGTAAGAGACAGAAAAATATAAATAGAGAAATTGGGAATGAAGGCGAATATAAGTATTTCCCAGGATAATGTTGCAGGATCTGATCTGGATCAGATCACCAGGACCAGTTTACTCTCCCAAGCTTTTGGACTCGTGCTGGAGCCCATCCTCAGGGAACTTCTCTCTAGCAGAGTGTGTTGAGAAGCTGGGATTTACTGCATCATTTCTTTGTTCCTCTCTAAATCAATTTTCGTGGGCTCCAAGATCACCACAGATGGGGACTGAAGCCAAGAAATTAAAAGACGCTCCTGCGGAGGAAAGCCATGGCAAATCTAGACAGCACACTAAAAAGCAGAGACATCACACTGCCAACAAAAGTGCGCATAGGTCAAGGCTATGGTCTTCCCAGTTGCAATGTATGGCTGTGAAAGTTGGACCATAAGAAAGGCCGAGCGCCAAAAAATTGAGGCCCTTGAACTCTGGTGCTGGAGAAGACTCCTGCGAGTCCCTTGGACTGCAAGGCAATCAAACCAGTCAGTCCTAGAGGAGATCAACCCTGACTGCTCTTTAGAAGGCCAGATCCTGAAGTTGAAACTCAAATACTTTGGCCACCTAATGAGAAGGAAGGACTCACTGGAGAAGAGCCTAATGCTGGGAAAGGTTGAGGGCAAGAGAAGAATGGGACGACAGAGAATGAGGTGGCTGGACGGAGTCACTGAAGCAGTAGGCGTGAGCTTAAATGGACTCCAGAAGATGGTAGAGGACAGGAAGGCCTGGAGGAACGTTGTCCATGGGGTCACGATGGGTTGGACACAACTTCGAACTAACAACAAAATCAATTCTGTGATATTGCTAATAACATGGTCTATCCTCATTCCTAAGCATGTGCATGTACAGAAACCCTTTTGCTCTCAATTCTGTCAACCAAATGACTTCTCTCCTCCAGGCACATGAAATACATGCATGCTGATGGTGTCTGTCAGCTCTTTGAGGTAATCCAGACAAGAAGCATAACCAGGACTACTAATAGTACCTATTGTAAGTTTACAGTAACAATAACAGGATCTTGTAAATCTGAAAGTACCTGTCTCTTTCCTTATTTGTGCTCTCTCCAAAACTAGGGAAGGTCCCTCCTGAGATTCTTTCTCTATCCCCAGCCCTTCTTTGGATTCACATTTCGTTTATCAGCACATTGTCTACGCTGTGACTCTTCTTCCTGTTTCCTATCGTCATTCTTACATATCATTACTGTATCAAATATAATTAATAGCTGAATTTGAGTACAACTCTATGCCTTAACATAGCCCTAAATTTAGTGATGATCCTATAGTACAGGGGTGTCAAACTGCTAGCCCGCGGGCTGGTTGCATCATACAGAGGCCGTGCCCGCCCCAGCTCCAGCAATGCAACGAAAGTCACAATACGTCATGATGTAGCGAGTTTGACACCTGTGCTATAGTATAACACCAACATATCATGTACTTCAACATTTCTGCTACAGATCTATTCTCACAGATAGCATAATCATTTTATTCTTCCTTTCATTTCCCAGTGGATAAGCCTGGTTTTCTACAGAATATTATTTAATGTTTCCTAAATTGGCTTCAAGAATCACTAACTTCACTTTCAAGTCCATACTGTCTTTACTACTGATCAGGTGAAAAGGTCTGCAATACCCAAATTCATTAGAAATGGGATAACTAAGCTTTGCCAATTTTTTGACAATTCCTTAATGCTCAGCAAAGGATGTATTCTTGCTGCCCTTTTTTCTATCTGCTTGGTTGTCAGTGGGAGAGTTGAAACAGGTATTTAGCCAACACATCAGAAAGCCTATTGTCTCCTTAGCTTTATATTTTGGTGGTTTGCTGATTTGTTAAATGGGGCAGGTTGCAACTGAAAGATTGTGTGCACCCCTAATCTACACTTTGCCCACAATGGGGAGAGGAGGAGGAGGAAGGAAGGAAGGAAGGAAGGAAGGAAGGAAGGAAGGAAGGAAGGAAGGAAGGAAGGAAGGAAGGAAGGAAGGAAGGATGGATTCACATTGGAATACAAAGCACCTTCTCTTAACCATTCCAGATTCTGCTTGCCTGTTTCTGCAGCAGCAGAATGACCTTAACTGTGCTACCATTGTTTCAGATAATTTAAGAGTCATTAATTGCTCAACATCAGAAATTTGAAAGAAAAATAAACCCAGTGCAGGCTGACTGCTTGCAATCAGAGGTAGAAATCAAACTTTTCAGGGTTGTGTGGAGAAAGTGACATAAAACAAGAGTCAAATCACAAGGACAACCCACTCCAGAAGAGACATTGCAGTAAGTAACTGGACTCTGGGTGTTCATGCGTATTGATACCAGCATCAATACCTTGAAAGACACTTGGGAAGCAGCTGCATAATGCTGCATTTCTTCATTAATGGGACCCTTAACAAACCTCCTCCCCCAGGTCTTATTATACCATTTATACTAAAATGAAGTCAGCTTAGCCACAGCCAACGTCACGAGGACATGTCCAGAGCTGATTTTTGAACTGCCACCTAAGTTGTGTAAGGAGGTGCCCATAATAACAAATTAACCATTTCCAAAGAATAAACAGGCTTCGAATAATAGATCTGGAAACGGAGAGAGACTGGGAACCTACTGGATCTATATTTGCAGCTCCTTCAGTGTGGAGCTCAGAAGGAGTGATTGAAGAGCTTTCCATTCAATATCAAAAGGCCTTTAAACTGTCACCTTACAAAACCATCATCTCATGAAATGCATTCTCCTTCAGGCTCCTTTGCAGCATAGAAGCATCAACTTCAAAAGACGCATGTTTCAGCAGCAGCTGACTTCGATTCTTAGATGCACCTCTAAACACACCTTTTACCGTGAGTTGGTCTGCAATAGCATTCGGCGACTACGGTAGTCGGAAGAAAACTGGAGGGATTAAAGAGCTACTAGCCTTCCCCTCATTCCAGTCTCTGTGGGGAGTGTTATTTCAAGCAGGTTCAGTGACAAAATGGGATGTGGCATGAAAGAAAGAAGACAGGGTTAATGCACGGCAAATCTCTCTCCCCTATCTTCAAATATTCATTGACGCTGCAGCTCAGCCACAGGCATTATTTGAAATACAGCTATCAATAAACTTTTTATCTCTGCCAATATGAGAGATGAAATGAAATGATGATAATGGAGCCGGGGAAAGGGACGACTATGCAAAGAGAATGAAAGGAACCTTAACTCATCTAAACAATTAAAGAAGCAATAGGTTTTTCTGGCTATATAGCAGCCATACCAACATCCCATTACCCTTTAATATCTGCAGGAGTCGTGCTGAAGAGAGAATTGCCTTATTATAGGCAAAAACAGCTTGTTTCCACTGTATTTATGTGTGTCTGTGTGTGAAAAAAGAGAGAGAAATATGCATTCTGGCGCCAGAGATGGGAAGGGTGCATCTTTTAAAGATTCTTTAAAAATAAATAAAGGAAGCATTCGTGCTGGTAACTGTCATTTTCATTTTTACAGGGCTGCAAAATTAAATCGATGTAACATTGAAGTATGTTAGCATTTAACAGTGCAAGAGAACTCTGCTGTGAGACATTTTTGAAGAAATGACTTTTTTTCTTCCTCCACAGGCTTATACTGAGGTCTAGAAAAGAAGACAATAACAGCATCTGGGATATCTAAAAGGCTGAGAAGTGGGGGGGAGGGGGAGCCTGCCTTAGCCATTGTGAAAGTATGCAAGGAAGGATAATCATCAGAGTATTTAGAGATAATGAATTATATATTCAAATCAGCTAGTGAGACCCCAGCTTTTCTTTAAAAATGCAAAGGGAATAGTAATAGTATTTATTTCCCTACAGTTAGAGCTTTATTTAACAATAACACAGCATACCCACACACACACACATGCAGAGAGAGATTCATTTCCTTCTTTTAAAAGGTATATCAATAAGAGTCAATATTTATTTTCTTTTTAATCCTTTTATCTGCATACTATTAAAGCGCTTGTATCCACAACTTTTAACTGGGCGAAACAGTGCATCATAGGGCAAAACTTTGTCAACAAAAGGCCAGGACCCATTATTTGTGAACGAATGAAATTTGGGGAACTTGTGCTACACTGCGAGGGAGGGAGGGTGGGAGGGAGGGAGGGAGAAAAGAAGGAAGGAAGGAAGGAAGGAAGGAAGGAAGGAAGGAAGGAAGGAAGGAAGGAAGGAAGGAAGGAAGGAAGGAAGGAAGGAAGGATTTCTGATGCTCACTGCCAGCTTTCCACAAAGAAATTCAATGGGGAAGCCAATGGGAAGTCAGAAGTCATACCCACTCCAAATGATTTTTCTGGAAGCTTTTGGTCCTTCTGTTTCTCTGTTTATAGGAGAATGAAACAGGGAAGAAGAAAACCCTGTGCACCCTTCCTGGTTCATGCTGCACCATGCCCCACACCCTGCATGCCTTTCCTGAGTCACGCATACCACCATGCATTCTTTCTGACCCACACCACCAGTGTGTGTGCTTTCCCTGACTCACATGGCACTTCTTGTGCAACCCCATGCACTCCTTCCAGACCCACATCATTCCCCCCCCCCGTGCCTTCCCCAATGCATACAGCACGCTCCTGACTTGTATCACCGGTCCCACACACACCCTTCCTGACCATATGCCATCTCTCACATAAATCTGTGTGTCTTCCCCAACCCTCACTGCTGCCCTCTCCAACCCATGCAGTCCCCTTTTATCGTTGTTTTTTTCAGTCCTGTGGAAAATCTTTCCTCACAACTGTAAGCATGTATCTTAATAAATTATGAAATTAACAGTACAATCGAGTCCAGAAACCACCTGGCTTTATACAGACAAGCATGGAATACAATATGCTTATATTATTGCCAAAAGTGCCAAGTAGAGTTAACTATATTAATATTAAACTATGACAGACCTGAAAGTTTTCATAGGATGTTTGAAAAGTTACTGCAAAATATTCCAGTCCCAAGATTTTTATTTTTTTTCAAAATGGCAGCTGAAAATGTCATCAAGATAGCAAACACATGATCAAACCCTCTAGTCGTTTGCCCATCCCTGAAGCAATGGCACAGCTTTCTTGCTCTTTCTGGATTTCATCTGCCATCTTTCTTGTCCATAATTAAAATGAACCTCAAACTTTGCATATATTCTATGTACAGGAAAAACAGTGCTCAATTCTAAAATTACTTAGCTCTTAAATATTTAATAACAACAGCAATACAATAATACAAAAATACAGATACCCAGGCTAGTATGTTTCAGTGGCACAGAAGATAATTAGGAAGCAAGAGTCTTGACAATTTAACTTGGCATTTAATCGTGCATTTTTAACAAAATCAGTTTAATCTCATATTATTCACTGCTTAGTCTAATGCAAAGCGGCATCAGAGTACACATTTACTAATGATCACAAGACACTGATTCTTTCAGTTGCTAATAAAACTTCAGTAATTAGAACTGGCTTGAAATATGAGAGATGTACAAAGCAGATATACAGTAAATGGTTTTTAACAGATTGATACAGCAGATTATAGAACTGAAATGAAATCATAAACAGTCTATTCCACAGGTCTGCAACCCGCGGCTCCGGAGCCGCATGCAGCTCTTTCAGCCGTCTCCTGCGGCTCCCAGTCCTCTGACATGTGCAGTCCCCAAAAAAAGTGGGACTAAAAAAGTTCAACCAATCAATTCAAATATGCAGGGTAGGTGCATATCTCGCCTTGGCTCCACTCTTCAGTGAAACCCTGTTCTGCGCATGCGCGCATATACACGCATGTGCACACATTTTTTGCGGCTCCCAGTTTTTCCTTTTGTCAGGGAACCGGTTCTGAGTGGCTCTTTCACTGTTTCAGGTTGCTGATCCCTGGTCTATTCCCTAGCATTCTTGTCCCCAAACTTTTGATTACTCAGTATTGGGATTCGAAAAGTGAGAAATGCAGTGTCTATTGTCATGTCTGAATACTACCATGTTTCCCCTAAAGTTAGACCCAGCCTGATACTAAGCCCTAGTTTGATTTTGGGGGGGTGGGCCTAATATAAGCCCTATTCCAAAACTAAGCCCTACTTTTGGGGCAAGGTGCACCCCCAAAAATCAAGCTGGGGGAATGGGGTGTGAAGTTACCCCACGTGCCCCGCACCCACTTACATTACCAATAGGACCACCACAGCCAGGCCTCCCACCCCCCGACACCTGTCGTGCCGCAACTTGACTGTGGCCACTTGCCTCCACTTGTGGCCGGATGCCATGTGGTGCATTGCGCCATTGCTGCTCCTCCAGGCAGGACGTCGCATGGCACTTTGGGCCGCTTCTGTTGCTTGCAGCAGGAGGCCACATGGGGCTTCAGGCTGTTTCCACTGTGGAAACAGCCCAAAGAGCCACCCAGCATCCACAGCGGCCAAAGCACATGAGCAACAGAAGCATCCCAAAGCACTGCGCAAGCAGTAGAAGCAGCCCAAAGCACTGCGCAAGCAGCAGAAGTGGCCCGAAGCTCCATGCAGCATCCTGCAGGGAGGAGCAGCAACAGTGCAATGCACCACATGGCATCTAGCCACAAGTGGCAGCAAGCAGCCACAGAAGAAGTCAAGCAGTGGCATGACAGGTGTCGGGGCTTGGGAGACCTGGCTGCGGTGGTCCTAAGGTAAGACGTTCTCCGAAATTAAGACCTAGTGCCCCTTTTGGAGGCAAAAAAAATATAAGACTGGGTCTTAATTTCAGGGAAACACGGTAGCTGTCTGCCCATCAGAAAGTCTTGGTTTATTCAAATTATTTACAGATCACCTTTTAGTGAAAAACTTCCAGGTTAGTTTATGGAAATCATTATAATGAAAATTCCTCATAAAACCTTGCAACACAAATGTCACAGTAATAAAATTGACCAAGCACAAAAAAAAACCCTAAAACAATGCTAGTTTAATGAAAGACAGTGCTGTACAGGTAGTCCTCAACTTATGACCATAACTGAGACCAAACTTTTTGTTGCTAAGCGAGACATTTAAGTGACTTTTGCCCCACTTAACAGTTGTTAAGTGAATCATTGCAGGTTAGTAGCACAGTTAAGTGAATCTGGCTTTTCCATTGACTTTGCTTGTCAGAAGGTTGCAAAAGGTGGGACCCTGTAACTGTCATAAATTGCCAAGCATCTGAATTTTGATTACGTGACCTTGGGGATGCTGCAGTGGTCATAAGTGTGAAAAACAGTCATAAGTCACTTTTTTCAGTAAAGTTGAATGGTCACTAAATAAACTGTAGTAAGTCAAGGACTACCTGTACTTAGGCTCTGGAGGCAAACTGCTCCTGCTCCTAATCCTGCTTACCAACACTTAACAGCCACTTTTCAGCATTTGGGGAGGGAATAGTTTGTCTTTCAGAAGCCTCGTGTCTCAATTCCAAACATTTGTCAACCTCCACCCCTAAAACAAAACAATTCCAAACACAACTCAGTGTGACGAAAGCACATCTACAAATGTCGTTCTGTGGAAATATGGAAGGTTGCAATGCTAAATTATAGCTTCCAATTCACAAGTTGCCAGCTCTGCATTAGGAATTTTTTCCCCCCCTCTGATTTACTATTTGGACTCTGACATCAGAAATGAAGGATATTTCACGGATGGGCAAAGGAACAATGAATCTCTGCCAAGAGCTGCTTTCATTGATTTCAACTTCCCAAATATTTGGGGGGGGGCATCAGTCTGAGACTGGCCTAACAATTATACTACGAAGACTTTGGCAGCATAACCAGGTGACCCCCAAGTCAGTAAAGCTACTAACACTCAAGACGTTGTCCCAGGTTGGTTAAAGTAGAGGAGCACTGTTGGGGGAAAAATTCTCTCAACAATTCTGATAGCTGTGAAAGGTCACCTATGCGTAGTATATATCAATGGAGAAGAGACTGTAAACTCGTGAAGAGTATTTTATTTGTTCTACAATCTAGAAGTTTGCCAAATAATCACAAGTACAAAATAGTGCTGAGGGACTGGGTACAGATGAAAAATGTAAAAAAGCATCAGGCTAGAAAGCGGGAGACCATGAATTCAAGTCCCACCGTAACCATGAAAGCCACTGGGTGACTTAGGGCCAGTCATTGTCTCTTAGCCCAGCCCAGACAGTCTGGCAGCGAAATGCCAAGGGGAGCGGAGGAAAAAAACAAACCAGTCCCACGTTTTTTTTTTTTTTTATTGAAAAGTTTTAAAATACAGTTTTCCCTTAAGAAACCCCCCTTCCCCCTCCCTGCTCCCCCCCTACCTCCCCCCAACCTCCCTCCCTCCCCCCCTCCCTCCACCCTCCCCCACCCCCCCCCCGACTTCCCAGAGCTAAATACAAGGTATATACATATAAAAAGGCAACCATAGACAACCATATACTAACAACTATAAGTTCTAAAATCCATCACTCTCTAACTTATATAGGATAAGACACACCTTAACAATATTAAATATATATAAAAAACTAGAATAAAAAAAAAGAAAAAAAAACGAAAGAAGACTTATTCGAATGCTACATAAAACTTCTTAACCCTATACTTGTTCTGGATAAACTCAATCCATTTTCTCCATTCCATAATATAGCGTTCTTGCGAATGATCTTTCAAATAAGCCGAGATCTTCGCCATCTCTGCCAGGTCGGAAACCTTTAAAGTCCACTCTTCTATGGTCGGCAGTTCCTCTTTCTTCCAATATTGGCCTATCAAAAGTCTTGCCGCCGTAATTAAGTTCAACATCAGCTTGGTGTCCACAACTGTAGCGTCTGCAATTATTCCCAACAAAAAAAGTTGCGGACAAAACTTTATCCTCTGTTTAAAAATCTTCTGCATATTCCACCAGACTTTTATCCAAAAAGCCTTAACCTTCTTACATGTCCACCATATGTGGAAATACGTTGCATCTTCATCACCACACCTCCAACACTTAGGCTGATAATTCGGATACATACTTGCAAGCTTTTTAGGATCTAGATGCCATCTATAAAACATTTTGTAAAAGTTCTCTCTTAAATTTTGAGCTTGAGTAAATTTTACGTTCCTCACCCAAATCTTTTCCCACATGTCCATTGTAATAACTTCCTGGATATTTTGGGCCCATTTTATCATACAATCCTTAACAAGCTCTGTTTCCGAGTCAATCTCTATCAATGCAAGATATATCCGTTTAATATGTGCTGACCCCTGATTTCTAATCTGCTTTATCAAATTTCCATCAGTCATTGTAAATCCATTTTTCTGGTCTTCTTTCCACCTGGCCTGTAATTGAATATATTGAAACCAAGATTGAACAACCTTCTCTTCTCGCAAGAGGCTATATGATTTCAAACACCAAACATTCCTTTCCAGGCTTAAAATTTCCTTGTACGTAGTCACATCATGTTTGAAACCAGCATGTATATTTTCTATTGCGTGTTTTGGAATTGCCCACAATGGTATCTTGCTGCTTAGCTTATGTCTATACTTCTTCCAGACTCTCAGCAATGCCTGTCTTAAAATATGCATCCTAAACACAGTATCTACCTTCTTATCATACAACAAATATGCATGCCAGCCAAACAACAAATCATGGCCCTCAAGATTTAATAACCTCAATTGCGTCAAATTAATCCAATCACTTATTCCTACTAATGCAGCAGCTTCATAATATAATTTAAGATTAGGCAATTTAAGGCCACCTCTCTCACGAGTATCCTGCATAATCTTAAGTTTAACTCGTGGCTTTTTCCCTGCCCACACAAATTTATTGATACCTCGCTGCCATTCCTCCAGATTAGAATCTTTCTTAAGAATCGGTATCATTTGAAACAAAAATAAAAATTTGGGCAGGACATTCATTTTCACTGCTGCAATCCGTCCCAGCAAAGACAATTGCAATTTTTGCCAACTCTCCAATTCCTTTTGAATTTTCCCCCATAGTTTTTCATAATTATTTTTATATAGCTTTGTATTAGAGGGCGACAAAATCACCCCCAGATATTTAACCCTTTTAACAATCTCAAATCCAGTTAATCCTTCTAAGAGAGCCTTCTGTGAAACTGTCATATTTCTAGCCAAAATTTTAGTTTTCTGTGTATTTACTTTAAATCCAGAAACCTTCCCATATTGTGTTATTATCTCCATCAGGTCCACAACAGAGTTCTCTGGCTGGGTCACTGTAACAACCAGATCATCTGCAAATGCTCTCAATCTATAGTCCTGATCCCCAACTTGTATCCCTTTAATTTTTTCCGAGTTCCGAATCTTAACCAATAGTATCTCTAATGTTAACACAAATAACAAGGGCGATAACGGACACCCTTGCCTTGTACCCTTCTCAATATTACATGCTACTGTCAGGCTATTGTTAACTATGATTCGGGCAGTTTGTTTTTGATATAATGCCCTAATCGGCTGTAAAAAATTTTCCCCAAAATCCATTTTATCTAAAACTTTCAACAAAAATTGCCAATTCAATTGATCAAAGGCCTTTTCAGCATCTAAAAAAATTAGCGCTGCAGAGATCTGGTTGTGCCTTTCCAAAAACTCTAACACATCAACTATATGTCTCACATTATTTTTCATTTGCCTGCCACTAATAAACCCCGTTTGATCCCCATGAATCACCTGTTGCAGAACCCTCATCAGTCTATTAGCCAAAACCTTAGCAAATATCTTATAATCTGTATTTAAAAGCGATATCGGTCTGTAATTTTTAACTAAAGTAGCATCCTGGTCTTCCTTCGGAATCAAAGAGATAAAAGCTGTTCTCCAAGACGGAGGCACCTTTCCCCCCCTCTGGATTGTCTGAAACAGTTCCTTTAACGGTTTTATCATCTCTAATTGTAAGTTTTTATAATAGGCCGCAGTCAAGCCATCCGTGCCTGGTGCTTTATCCACCTTCAGTTCCTTAATAGCTATAAAAATTTCTTCTTCTGTAATCAGTTGATTAATCCCCTCTTTTTGTACTTGCGTAAGAACCGGGATGCTAGCCTTCTCCAAATACTTATCAATATCTTTTGCATTAATGTCCTCTTTAGTATATAATTTCGAGTAAAAATCCACAAAGGCATCCTTAATAAGATTCTGTTGATACACAACCCTTCCTTTATACTCAATCTTATCTATATTAGATGCCCTTTGTTTTTTCCTCAGTCTATAAGCTAACCATCTGCCTGGTTTATTAGCATTGCAGAAAGTATTATGCCTAGCAAACCGCAGATTGGTCGCCACTTGATCAGCCATTAATTTATCAAATTGTCCTCTTAACAGTCTAATAGCCTCCTTGATCTTCACATCCTCTGGGTTCAAAATCAAAGCCTTTTCTTTTTCCTTTATTTCATTCTCCAGTTCTTTCCTTCTAGTTTCCACTGCACGTCTATGTCTATTATTCATATATATCAACACTCCTCTCATATAGGCCTTGCTAGCATCCCAAACCATATCCATAGAGGTACCCTTATTCATATTAATCTCAAAAAAATCCTTCATCCGCTGTTTGCATTCTTCCACATTTCTCTGATTTCTAAACAAATTCTCATTTACGCGCCATGAGCGCCTATCTCCTTTTTCCTTATCAATCTCCAACCACACTGGACTGTGATCAGAGATAATTCTTGCGCAGATCTTCACCTTTTTAGTTCTCAAAAGAAGATCATTAGTCAACAAAATAAAATCAATCCTCGAAAAAGATTGGTGCCTATCAGAATAAAAAGTATAATCCTTCTCCTGCAGATGTCTCTCACGCCAAATATCTCGCAATTCCAGGTCATCCTTCATTTCAAAAAAAGATTTAGGCAGTCTAGCGTGACTTGGAATGCGCTTAAAGGCTCCAGCCTTATCCAACTGTACATCCATAACTCCATTCCAGTCCCCCATAAAAATAAAGGATTTATAATCCAACTGGGTAAGCTTTGTATGAAGTAAACTAAAAAAGTCAGCTTGTTGTTGATTTGGTGCATATAATCCAACTAAAAGCGTCTTTTTACCTGCTAACAACAGCTCGATCATAACATATCTTCCATGCTTATCTGCTTCGATTAGATCCGCTGTTAAGGCACTTTTAACATAAACAACCACTCCATTTTTCTTATTCTCTGCAGAAGCAACAAATTGCGTACCCAGCCTCGAGTTCAATAAGTACTTTTGATCCAAAACTCTAATATGCGTTTCTTGCAGGCATATAACATCTATCTTAAATTGTTTTAAATATTGAAAAACTTTCTTCCTCTTCTGCGGTGAGTTTAGTCCATTAACATTCCAGGTTAGAAATTTAGTTGCCATGTATATCCTCGAAAAGCTCTTGGACCACAGCTTTGATAGGACTAGCTTCCTTAGGCCGTGCTCCTCCCACAGCTTGGCTATGAATGCGTTGTGAAGAATCTGAAGGCTTTTGCTGATCTTGTTCTTTTATTTTCTTTGCTCGTTTTAAAGCGGCACGTGTCACTCTTTGCTTTCTAGGATCATCCAAAGAAATTGTAGCTTGATCTCCTCCAGCACCATTTTCCTCTGTTTCCTCCTCTTGTTGTTCTTCTTCTCCAGATCCCTTTCCAGCTTCCAGAAGCGTTAATGGGGTTGCTTTTAAGACATTATTGTAGAAATCACGCGCTTGTTTCACAGTAATCAGCCTGTACCTTTTACCTTCATACATCACCATCAGCCCATCTGGAATCTCCCATCTGAACCTTATATCTCTTTGCTTAAGCTCTTGCACAAGAAATGTATAGTCCTTTCTTCCCCTTAAAATCCTTGGAGGAATTTCTTTTAAAACCAAGACTTCTTGTTCAGCAATCACGACCTTAGCATCATAGGCAGCTTGTATAACTTGATCTCTAATTTCTCTTTTTGCAAAATAAACCACCACATCTCTAGGCAATTTTCTCTGTCTAGCAATCCATGAATTCACCCGAAACACTTTGTCCATAGCTGCTCTTATTTCAGATGCTGGCTGGTTCAATACCCCTTCGAGAGCCTCAGAGATCAGCTGCTTTAAATCTTCTTTAACATTCTCTTTTAAACCTCTGATTCTGACAGCAAACTGCATCTGGTAATATTGGGTAAGGCTTAACTCCCTTTCCAATTTGCCTCTTACATTTTCATTCTCCCGTGCTTTTACTTCTAATATAGCATTCCTTTGAGCCAAATCATCCATTTTTTCATCTAAATCTTCCACACATTCCGCCACTTTATGCACTGAAGTCAAAATGTCTACCCTCATCACGCTATACTTCTGTTCCATCCTCTCTTCCATTCTTTCCTCGAATTTCTCCAATTTCTCCTCCATCTGTGCAAATTTATCAGCAATTGATTGATTAATTGATTCCAAAAGTACCTGGGCATGTTTATCCAGAGCATCTCGCAAATCCTTCGATGTCAGCACTTCAGGAGGGTGCAACGCCTGTAGTGATGATTGTTGCACCGGCGAGGATCCTCCACTCCGGAGAGTTTTAGAGGGAGGTTTAGCCGCCATCTTTTAATCCTCAATTATGACGCACTTTCAATTAAAGTTTAAAAAGTCCAACAAGTTCGAGAGTATAGTAAAATAATCCTCTTCACCTTTTTCCTCTTGTACCGCTCTGCCTGCTCCTTTAAATCATAGTCCTTTCTTCAGGCAGGGATGGTTCGCAGACGCCTGGCTCCGCTCCAAGAAGTTCGGAGCAGAGACGACGGCCAGCTGGGAGCAACCCAGGCTTCGGGGGAGTTCGATCCTTCAGCCGCCCAAGCTCCAAGCTCAGGCGGCCTCGGAGAACTCTACCCCTACCTGGGGCCTCACCCCCTCCTCTTCTCCCGAGGAGGGGGCTTCAATTTCGCCCGAACAGCCGATCGGCGCTGTTTCGGGCGAAAAAACAAACAGCTGAGCCGCGGGCAGCCAGGGGAGGCTGTCTTCGGCGCCGCGCCGCCACCGGAAGTCCTCCAGTCCCACGTTAAGTTGGAGGATTCTTGCTGCCACACTTTTTAAACTTTCTTTAAAAGTTGCTGCAGAATGCGGATCCTTCCCATTCTGCATCAAGTAAAACACTCTGGCAGCCAAGGGAATAGTTCCCACCCCACCCAATTGCTGCAGGCCTTCCGTTTCCTCCTGCTCAAAGGAGGAGGAGGAAGAAAGTGGGAAAAGCCAGGACCGAACAGGTGAGGCGCGACAGGTGTTGGGACTCGCAGGCCTGGCTGCGAGTGCCCTTCAGCACGGTAAGCAGTTGCGGGGCACTTGGGCAGCTCCCCCCCACCTCCCCCTATGTCTTAGATTTAAATAGCAGAATTTTAATTTCATATATCAAACCTTAGTTTAGTGTTTTAATATAATAAGCACTGTTTAAGTGACAGGTGCTATTTCGGATGGCAAATAGCGGTTCAGTGGCAGCAACCTGTGATTTCATGTAGCAAATGCTTACTTAGTTAAGCAATTTTGTCATTTTGTGGAGTAAACTGTTACAAGTAGCAGAGATTTCATGAGCTGTTATTCCAGAAACATTGGTTTTTAGCCCAGAGATATGTAATTACATATACTAATCACGGATTTAGTCAGATAACTTCTATATAGGTAATCCACAACTTAACAAGCGTTCATTTAGTGACCGGCATTGAAAAAAAAGTAACTTAAGTTATGACCATTTTCATAGTTGTGATGTGTTGCCATGTAACTTCCATTGTTGGAACTTTATATACCCTATGATTATTTATTATTTTGTTCCCTTATTTATTTATCCTTTATTCTTGAAATACCTTATTTCTAAATACTGATACTGATGTAGTTTATACATATTGTTTGAATCATGATATTTTTTCTACTTGAGAAATACCAGCTTATTTTTGTGATATTTTTGTCTTGTCAACTAAGCTATTACACTAAGCTATTTAGTTTAATATTTTTTCATTAATATTTTAAAACTCTTTCTTATAACATAATCTAGTTTTGTGTACCTCTTTTATTGTTCTTATTTGTATTAAATGCATGAAATAATAAACTACCTTTTGGTATATCTTTTTTTTATACTTAAAACGGTCATTAGGGCAGAGAAGTGATGTTACATTATTTTAATCCCACCACTGATATTCAGTCATTTAACAATTTAACCAAAACTACAGTGTGAAGCATGGGTGTGGAAGGTGTCATTACATAGTTTAAACATTAGGTGGCCCTGTACTTGATGGAGACAGGAATATCCTATGGGAATTAACATAAAAGAGAGTCCATCAAATTCTTGTTTTCCTCCTGACTGATGGGTTTTTCAATCCTCCATGATATCTCAGGGAGTTCAATAGGACACCTTCATTTAAAAAAAAGATTTACCAGTCATGTTTACCAAAACAAAATTAAGGTTCTTTTGAGTTGTCAATGATTATCTCCGAAACAGGAACATACACAAATACTTCACAGATTAAGCTAAGGTGACAAGAAAGCACTACGTGAAAACAAAGGGAGGCATTCAGTAAAAAAAAAGCATCCCTGAAAGAGAAGCAGGCTTTACAAAGATGCAAAAAAGGACAAATTTACAAAGCCACCAACAGCTTAGATTGTATTTGCCACAATTTATAAATATTCATTGGATTATTTCATTCATCAGCAAGGTCAGCCTGGAGAACGTAACTTGCACTGCAGTTGCTAAGCAGCTTCAGGAACAATTAATGGGAATCGAACTGTAGGATCTGTGTGCACTGAGGTATAAAAACCTGACCCTGAAGTCAGGCACAGATCCATTAAGATTTTTTTTCCAGCTTCTTTATTAATTAACTTGGTTTAAAAATATCTGCATAGGTCCAACAGCAAAAATGCCTATAATATTCACTGGGAATTATTTTTCCAAAGGAATTTTTTTCTCTAAAAAAAAAAAGCTGTTCCAGTATTTTTGGAAGTGTAAAGGTAAGGTCATATTCCAAGGGGTTCCATCTTTTGTAGAGCTTGCCTTCAAAACAAAACAATCCTTCCCCAAATTGAAACTAGTTGCATTATACTGCTAAGCTTGTAAGCCGCCCTGAGTCTTTGGAGAAGGGCGGGATATAAATGGAATTAAAATAAAAATAAATAAATAAATTATGCTTCCTTTTACTGCATTTGTGTTGGTTTTAAGGTTGTTTTACTGTGTATGCAACCTATGATTCTGCTGTTTCATCCTTTTGCCCCCCACCCCCAAGTAACCAAACATCATACTGTTTTTTTCCTCTACAACAAGACCCCACAGTACGAATGATCAAATTGATGAGATCTTAGTATAGTATATTACATAAACCGATTTGATCAATACATATTGGTAGATATTAGTGTAATCAGTAAGCATAACAATTAAGAATAGGAATGCACATTGAAGCAGTCACACCCATATTGCAATACATAATTCATGCACACACAAACACAAACACATGCATACTGTGTAGGTGTATATACATATACATACAAACACACACACACACACACACATGGAAAGGCTCTTAGATAGCAGACAAATCATACAAAATTTACTGAATAAATAGTATTTAGAGCTATATCAAATTCTGTCCAAAAGACACAACATGCTTCTTTTAGGAAAGGCAGCTAGGAGCAATTTCACGAGGGCTTGAGAAGAAAATGGTGTGATCCCATTTCAAAGTCAACAATTTAGGTCAGTTTGATTCCAACTCAGAAAGAACAATAATATCTCAAGGAGAATCAACCCAAAACAACAAACTGCTACAGGAGAAATAATTTTATATCAATTATAAAATTGAGAATTTTCAGAGCTAATTGATTCAAGATTAGGAAAAGAGCAATGTATGTAAACATTTAAAAGCTGATGATTCAGATTAAATTCTCAATGGACTTAGATTAAGTTTTGGATAAAGTGTGGATAGCAAAATGAGATCAGATGTTAATTAGGTTATCATGAAGGACAAGAACTAATTCTTGTGTGAGTTCTAGTTCTGTCTTAGGCATGAAACTAACTGGGTGACCCTCAGTCAATCCCTCTTTCTCAACCCTAAGAAGATAACAATGGCAAACCACTTTTCCCAAGAAAACTACAGGGCTTGTTGAGACAGTGACTAGATTGACTTGAGGGTATCAAAATAAATAAATATGTATTAAAGATATATATAGTGCCTTCAGCAGATAGCAGACTTGGCCAACATTGTCTTTTTTTGGAAGCTAAGTAGGCATAAACCTAGCTAGCACTTGAGTGAGATTTCCATCAGGAATCCCAAGACTGAGAAGGACTGTGTCCATGTAGCTACCAGGTGTTGATTCCCAGCTGAGGACTTTATTTTTATCTTTTGCGTGGAAGATACAGTCAAAAGCAGTTGATAAACTCCAAACTCTCAGAAAGGTCATTTTTTCCCCTACGTTTTATAATTCTTGCTTTGTAGGTAGCCCAAAATATTTTCTTTTTTTGTCACAGCTGTTCTCTGTTATTAAGACACTGAAGGTCACAAAAGTAAGTTATCTTTTCCTGGGCTTTGCTGTATTGGAGCAACTACTGTTGTGTACTTTCATCCACCACTAGATGTCAGCACCAGTTCATTTTTCAATTTTCAAAATAAACAATTGCTTTTTTTCTATTTTCATGATTTAAAGAGAAAGTCTTAACAAATTCCACCAATTTCAAACTTATCCAAATTTAGGTCTTATATTCATTTCATTTCAGTATATTTTTGTCCCCCATAAAAAGTTTAATTCACCACTTCCATCTATAGGAGGGTAGGGCAAATATCCCCCTCCTTCTCACTTTCAGAAGCTTTTTGCTTCTTGGGGTTTTTCCCCCCAGGAAATCGATTATCAAGTAGAAGACAGAAAATCAATGTTCCTACCCAGATCCAAGCACGTTGTTTACAATCAGCTGAAAATAATGCTTTTGGGCTTTGGTTGTTTGTTGCTTGGGCTAGACTCTGGAGTTAAGCTAGCCTTTCTCCTGCTGGTTTCTGGAGCTTTCCCCAAATGACTGGATTGACCACCATCTCTCCACAATCAGTGGGGCTTCCTCCTTTGTCACCTATCCAGTGCAACTTCAGGCCCATTTAGGATCCCATAACAGGCAGAAATCGGCCATAGGGTGTGGAGCCCCACAATCCTTTGGCTGCTGTGATACTGCGCAAAACCGGACGCCTCTGATAAACTCTAAACTCTCAACAATACTATATGTCTGCATGAGATCTTGCAGGAAAATAGAAGAACAGTATTTTTATGGTTACTAATGGCGTCAGAGTACTAGACTAGATCATAGATGTCCTAATAGATGAAGAGCTTAAGTTAATGATACTTCAAACCAATTTAGGGCAAATCTTTTCAAAGCACCCCATCTCTACTGCTTTTCAAATGATACTGTGAATGAATCTATACAAAAGATAATCAGAGAATGGTGGACACCTACAGAAGATGAAAGGACAGTGGCATCTTCCTTCTTTCAAACATCCAAACTAAAAGATTTAACAAGAAAACATTTGATGTCCACTCTTTTCCTGTTATTACACATGTAATGTATACTGTAATCTGTTGACACAATAATGTCATTAGTAATGGAGGAATCCCTGCTTCTACTAATCTCAAATACCAAGTATCTGGAGGATATCAGGTTGAGGAAGGCAGGCCTAATAATTATGCTACAAAGACTTCGGCAATATCACTAACAAGAGCATCCCAAATTATCAAAGAATGAATGTTAGAATATGTTTGGTTGTTTTATTCTTGTGGATACATAGATTTTTTAAAAATTATTTTGTGTTTTTGTATATATTCAGAATCTTCTAGGAACTGTGCAGGCTCCAAATCAAATAATAAAAGTTTTTCTAAAAATAAAGCAGGGTCATTCATGCAGTAGATACCTGTTATAGAATAAATCAAGTCACATTTGTGAAGAGAGAAGCTACATGTTATTATTATTACTGGCCATGTCTGGCTCAAAAGGTGCCATTATGGAGTCATTCTCATAGTTCTAAAGATTGCTTTCCACACTCATTTAGGAGCCTAATTGAGAGAGTCCACACAGTTCTATTGACAGTACTTAAGAGCAGTCAAAAAGTTTAGTGTGTTATTTACCCACCCGTTGTCCATCCATCTTCCCTGACTTCCAGTTCAGAAATTGAGTTTTTGTTCTTTACTTTAGAGCTTTAGACTTAAACTCCCTGCAATCAATCTCTTCCAAACCTTTTCATCACCAGCAATAAAAAATTCAAGAGATTACCAGCTACCTTTGGGCAATCCACTAAAATCCAGAACAGAAAAGCAGCTATCCTGTCTTTCCATTTCTTTCACTTTAGTCTTTAATTTTCCACACCCAGGTAGTGGCGTGTAATCATGTGCCAGTTCAAAGTCTTGAATCCTTGCCAAAAACCATTTTTCAGTTTTGATGTTGTGAATTACTTGAAGTAAAGCAAAATTATAGATTGTACCTGATCCCTGTCCCCTCCCTAAACTACGTTTAAGAGAGCTATCTATATATGGAGGTAATTTTCAAGGCCACCATCAGACCCTACATTTGATCCCAATTATTTTATTATGGAGTATGGTTTACAATTCCTTGTGCCTTTAGAATCCATTCCAAAAATATATATATAAAAGTATAACAAAAATTGGGATTTTAAAGAATAGGCCAACATCAGCAGCTACAATCAAGTGCATTGTGGTATATAGGGGGAAAGCTTAAACAATTCTACAGAAACTAGTCTGGTATTAGTGACTGAGATACTGAATGGAACTTCAACTGGATTCAAGTCATCTTCCACCACAGAAACAGACTGGGGCAGGGTGGTGGTGGCTCTGGGACTTACTTTTTCAGCCCAATCTGCACCACCAGGTTGTTGCTGTAGAAATAAAATTTAATCAAACCAGGATAAAAGGCAGGATTCATATGGAATGGTTATAATGTCTGTGTTCTGTTCCCCCCTCCCGGAGTACAAACAGACAAGACTAGCAAGAGTTAATTCTACAGACTTTAGTTAATTGCCTTCTGATAAGGCCTTGGCAGCAAAATAGGCTCGTTACCTCAAACTTCAGCTGGAATGAGATAAGGTCCAAGACAGAAGCGTTGCTAAGAATGCAGACCAGGGTTTCAAACACGAAGCAGAGTTCCAAAGATGTGACCAGAAGTTTAAACTATTGTTCGTCACAAAGTTCTGAGAACAGCCACACACCCTTGATACCTTATGGGGTGTGGCTCAATGACTCAGGTACTCCCTGGCCCTCCTACCCAACCTACGTTGCTGCAGACGCTTGGCCCTGTGTCTTTCTCGAGGGTCTAGCCATGACTCATCTTCGCTAGACTGCTGCAGCTGTTCGAGCACCCTCCCAACCTGGCTGCTTCCCGGCTGTTCCTCTCGGCCTCCAGATGGAGACAGAGGCCTTGCCAGAGAGGAGGGCCCCGGAGTGGGAGGCCTTGCCAGTTCCTCCCCATCATCCTCAGAGTCCTCTTCCTCGGTTAGGACAGGCGCGGGGGTCGGGGCCACAACAGTCTGACTTATAATGTCTAGTTTTAAATACCAGAAAAACCAAAGAGATCATTGTTGATTTCAGAAAAGGCAGGCACAGCCACACTTCTCTGTGCATAAATGATTCACCTGTGGAAATGGTTACCAGCATCAAATACCTGGGTGTGCAGCTAACCAGTAGGCTGGCTTGGTCACTCAACAGTGAGAAACTGGTGAAGCGGGCACAGCAGCGCCTGTATTTTCTGCGTTCCATGAGAAAAGCACATCTTCCTTCCCCTGTCCTGACCATTTTCTATAGGGGGACGATCGAGAGCATCCTGTCATACAGCATCACAGTCTGGTTTGGAAGCATCACTGCTTCAGACAGGAAGGCGGTGCAGAGTGGTGAGGATGGCCGAAACTATCACTGGCAGTTCCCTCCCTCCCATCCAGGACATAGCACAGAAGCATTGCTTGAGCAGGGTCTGTAAGGTTATCTGGGACACTACACATCCTCTTCACAACCTATTTTCCTTGTTACCTTCTGGGAGGAGGCTTCATGGTATCCGCAGCAGAACATCCAGATTCAGCCAGTTTCATTCCATACAGCATTAACCTTGTGAACTCTCAAGCTTCCTCCTTCCGTTATATATTCAAGATGGACAGTATTTAATATTTTATTGTTATGTATATGTAAAGGTGTGGGTCTATACATATGTTGTATATAGTATGTTTTAGGTGTGTGTCATGTATGTGTTTCACTTTGAGAGCGGACAACTAAATTTCATTTTTGATGTGTGCCGTTGTGCCCACAGTAAAAAAAATGACAATAAAGACTATCTTATCTTCTGCCCACTGTATATAGGCTAATTTCTTGGGGGATGAGGCAAACTAAGCCAATGGTAGATAGCTATGGGGCCAATGCCGACAGAGATAGCTTCCCAACAGTGTGCATGTGTGAGTGAAGATGGAGTCATCTTGAACTGAGATAGGTTGAAAACAAATTTGAGTAATAATAATGACAATGATGATGATGACAATATCTGGATAGTGGATGTGACAGTACCTGGAGGCAGCGGAATAGAAGAGGAAGAACTGGAGAAGATCACAAAATATAAAGACCTGCAAATAGAAATAGAACGACTGTGGTAAGAAGTAAGCAAAGGTAGTCTCAATAATCATAGGCTCCTTGGGTACAATCCGAAAACAACTGGAGCACCACTTGAACACCATCGGCACCGACAAATTCACACTCAATTGCAAAAGGCAGCTTTACTCAAAACAGCTTACATCCTGCGATGATATCTGTAATACCATCATTCTGTCTTGGAAAGGATTTGATAGGTAGACAAAACAGCCGAATCCAGTCTGGACATCTGGCTGACTGTGTGACGAATCATCATTGTAATAATGGAGTGTAGCATCTCCTCTAGCTCAGTTTTCAGGCTGTGAGCAATAGCTCCCTGCCTTAAGCTTACACACTTATGCTTCCGGCTGACTTTGCTACATTCTCTTAGCAGGGTAGTGCTGATGACCCTTTGTCCGTGTAATGTGTAAATGTCCTAGGACAGGGGTCGGCAACCTGAAAAAGCAAGAGCCACTGGGAACCGGTTCCATCACACATAAAAAAAAGTGGGAGCCGCGCGCATGCATCCACACACGCGCATGCGCATAAAACAAAATGTTTTTTGCGCATGCGCGTGCGTGTATCCACGCGCGCGGTTCCATTTTTATGTGGACACACCTGCACGCCAGCGGCGACAGGTCTCCGTGGTGACGGGCGCTGAGTTGCGGCACCGCCTTCAGCCCGGGCGTCGCCGGAGCCACCCCCGGGACCTCCAAACTGCCGCCCGACCTCCGCCCGAACACCAGCAGGTCTCGACACGGGTGTTCGGGAAGAGGTGCATGCGCAGCTCCGCCCAAACAGCGGTTTGGAGACCTGCTGGTGCCGGTTTAGAAAGCTGCCGCGGGCCGCGGCACCTTTCTAAACCGGCACCAGCAGGTCTCCAAACCGCACCTATGCCCGAACACCAGCAGGTCTCCAAACGGGTGTTCGGGCGGAGGTGCGAGAGAGGTGTGCACGCAGCTCTCCAAACCTTTGGAGTGGTGCGCGCGCACCTCCTCCCGTTCGGAGAGGTGCACGCGTACCGGGAGCCGTGTCCTAGGGGAAAGATATGCTTGCCTAGGAAAAAAATCAGACAAGAGAGGCAGAAGCCTATAGCTGTTAAGGGTCAGAGAAAGAAACTTAGGATGGATCTGCCCTAATGGATCAAACTGTTAAACGTAGAGGTGGGAAGTTTGTGCTTTCAGATTTTCAGGATTCTGATAATGAAGCCTTACAGTAAAATAGAATTAGTTCATCTTGTCATGTTTCCTGTCTGTTTTACCAGGGAGGAATGACAGGCCATCTAAGTATGCTGCCACAATGTCTTCTTGAAAGCCATCAGAAAGTTATTTACTAGTAAGAAAAAACAATTACCGTATATACTTGAGTATAAGCCGACTCGAGTATAAGCCAAGAGCCCTAATTTTACCCCAAAAAACTGGAAAAAGTTATTGACTTGAGTATAAGCCGAGGCTGGGAAATGCAGCAGCTGGAGGCTGGATCCCCCGAAAGACGTCTCTGCTGAGATGAGAGAACGGGGTGGCAAGCCGCCGAGAGAATGGGGCGGCCTGCTGTTCTCTCGGTGCAGCACGGCAGAGGCTGGATCTCGCGAAAGAAGTCTCTGCCGAGAGAATGGGCGGCAAGCCTTTCGGGAGATCCAGCCTCTGCCGTGCTGCACCGAGAAAACAGCAAGCCGCCCCATTCTCTCGGCGGAGCGCTCCACTGCCCCATTCTCTCGGCAGCTTGCCACCCCGTTCTCTCATCTCAGCAGAGACGTCTTTCGGGAGATCCAGCCTCTGCCGTGCTGCACCGAGAAAACAGCAAGCCGCCCCATTCTCTCGGCGGAGCGCTCCACTGCCCCATTCTCTCGGCGGCTTGCCACCCTGTTCTCTCATCTCGGTGGAGAATTCTTTCGGGGGATCCAGCCTCTGTCGCCCCCTTTTCTCAGCTGGGCTCTGCCGAGACGAGAGAATGGGGCAGCAAGCCGCTGAGAGAATGGGGCAGTGGAGCGCTCCGCCGAGAGAATGGGGTGGCTTGCTGTTGGCGCGGTGCGGCGTGGCAGAGGCTGGATCCCCCGAAAGAAGTCTTCGCCGCTGAGAGAATGGGCGGCAAGCTTCCCCGCCCCATACTTCGTGGAGCGCTCCAACGCCTCGTTCTCTCGACTCAGCGGAGACTTCTTTCGGGGGATCCAGCCTCTGTCACCCCCTTCACTCAGCTGGGCAGCTGAGAGAAGGGGGCGGCAGAGGCTGGATCCCCCGAAAGAAGTCTTCGCCGAGAAAATGGGTGGCAAGCTTCCACCGCCCCATTCTCTCAGCGGAGGCTTGCAGAGGTGGCGGCGGAGCTGCGCGCGCAGCTCTCCAAACCGCCGCCGCCCGTTTGGAGAGCTGCTGCCTTCGTCCATGTTTGTCGAAAGCAGCAGCTCTCCAAACTGGGGGGTGGAAGTTCTTTTTTTTTTGTTCACTGGAGTATAAGCCGAAGTGGATTTTTCAGCCCAAAAAGTGGGCTGAAAAATTCGGCTTATACTCAAGTATATACGGTACTTCTTACAAACAGACCAGAACAAACCTGACTAGATAATGACTAGAAGGCCATTCACAGCAGGAGGAACTGACTCTTGCTTTGCTATATTAACAATAGTGGGAAAGAAAACTGGCTCTAAGTCAGCCTAGTAAAATAGATCCAAATCCTGAAGCCATCTGTCTTTGAACTTCTTGTGGAGAGTATCAAATTTCCACTCTAGTATTTGTGGGGGTTAGAACTGGTAGAGTATACTTCTTTAAGTGGTAAAACTGAAGGACAGGAATGGAGAACATTTTGGTGCCCAGGAATTTTGATAATACTGGTAGTCCTCAACTTACAACAGTTCATTTAGTCACTGCTCAAAGTCACAACCGCACTGAAAAAAGGGACTTATGACCATTTTTCAAACTGACGAGCACTGCAGCATCCCCATGGTCACATGATCAAAATTCAGACGCTTGGCAACCAATTCATATTTATGATGGTTACAGTATCCTGGGGGCCATGTGATCACCTTTTGTAATCTTCTGATAAAGCAAAGTCAATTGGGGAAGCCAGATTCACCTAAAACCCACGTTACTAATTTAACATGTGCAGTGATTCACTTAACAACTGTGGCAAGAAAGGTTATAAAATGGGCCAAAGCGCCCTTAACAAATGTTTCACTTAACAAGAGAAATGTTGGGTTAAATTGTGGTCAGAATGAATGAATGAATGAATGAATGAATGAATGAATGAATGAATGAATGAATGAATGAATGAATGAATCTGTCAAAACTCGTCCTGCAGCAAGCAGGGCAAAGTGCCGAACACAGGAACGAGAGACTTCCGCTGCGGTCTAGAAGCACTTTATTTTCCAAGGCAACAGCCGCAACAAGAAACAAAGCCAGCGTTGGCCGCTACCTGCAGCCAACGCTACTATATACACACCCGAAACACCCACCCATACTCCACCCAAACACGCCCACGCCCTCCCATTCCCTATAACTTCCCCACCCCTCCCCTACAAGCCCCTTCGCCCGACGCCCAGTCAGGTAAGCCCCCTCCCGTGCTTTGCCGCCACCATGCTCCTCCCCCTCACCCCCTCCCTGCCACGCCCAACTCCGAACCCCCCTGTCGTCGTCCACGCTCGGAGCCCCCAGCCACCCGGGCACCGCGGCGGGGAGGGACCCGTCCCCTAACGGGCCCGCCAGCTCCCGAACAACACAGTCCTGCGCACGACTGTTCAATGCCTCGGCCTGCTCCGCTGAACGTAGCTCCGGCAGCCGAAGCCGGGGAAAGGCCGGTGTCATGCTACGAGCTCCCGAAGCGGCGGTCCCGCTCTCAGCTGGCTCGGAGCTCCCGTTGGGCTTGCCACCGGCTGGGGAGCCCCGTGCAGGCATGGCGTCGGCCGGAGGAGACAGCCGCAGCGGCGGGGTCTCCGAAGCATCCTGTAGCGTGGCCGAAGCTCCCAAAGCCCCCCAGGCCGCCGAGACGCAGGGTGGGGCCGGGCCTCTACCGGTCATGCTGTGGGCCGGGGAGCCCTGCGCAGACGCGCCGCCGGGCGGAGACGGCAGCCGCGGCGCGTCCGGAGGCAGCTGAAGCGGCGGCGCGGCCCCCGGAGCCTTTCGGGCCGGGGAGCCCTGCGCAGACGCGCCGTCGGGCGGAGACGGCAGCCGCGGCGCGTCTGGAGGCAGCTGAAGCGGCGGCGCGGCCCCCAGAGTTTTTTGGGCCGCCATGGAGCCGGTCAAAACCGGCGCGGCCACCGGCGCGGCCTCCGGAGCCTCTCGGACCGCTGAGGAGCCAGGTGAGTTCGGCGGGTGACAGGCAGGGGATGCCGGGGAGGTGGAGGGCCCCCCCCTCGAGTGTCGGGCTCCCGAGGCCTGACAGAATCTTTATTATCAAAGTACAACATGTATACAGTGAGATTGGCTGAGCCTCCCTTCATGCCCCCCACCACAACTCACAGTGAGAACAAACCCACTGTCTTGTTACACCATGTGAGCTAATTGCACAACACACCGGCCTCGCAAGTCAATCATACAGATTTATTTTCTGTTGAGGAGCCTGACAGGCCATGGATAGAAGCTGTTCTTCAGCCTCTTGGTACGGCTGGCTATACTCCTGTATCTCCTACCCGATGGTAGGAGAGTAAAGAGGTACCAACCAGGGTGTGAGTTGTCCCTGAGAATTTTCCTCACTCTTCCAAGGCAGCAAGCCCTGGCGATGTCATCCAGTGGTGTCAGGGGACAGCCCACCATGTCTTGTGCTGTGCTCACCACCCTCTGTAATATCTTCCTATCCGCGGCTGTCAGGCCAGCATACCAAACCACCATACAGTGCGAGAGGACGCTCTCTATAGTAGACCGGTAAAAGAAGGTCATTAGCCATTGTTCTACCCTGTTCTTCCACAAGACCCTGAGGAAGTGGAGTCTCTGTTCGGCCTTTCTGGCCACCTGGGTTGTATTGACTTTCCAGGTAAGATCTTCACAGAAGTAGACTCCCAGGAATTTAAAGGAGACTCTCTCCACACAGTCCCCCCCCCCGGTGTAAAGTGGGGCAGGTTCCTCTCTTTTCCTCCTGAAGTCTAGCACCATCTCCTTTGTCTTGCCGATGTTCAGGTCCAAGTTGTTCTCTAAACACCATAAGGATAGTTTTTGTACCTCCCCCCCTGCACGCTGTTTCATCTCTACCTGTAATAAGACCCACTATGGTGGTATCATCTGCTAACTTAATGATCGCAGTGGATGGGTCAGACGATACACAATCATAAGTCATAAGTCGAGGATTACCTGTATTGAGGAAAAAACAATCACAGTTATATCTACTGATCCCATCAGATCCAGCAGGAGAGGCGTGTTATAGATCTCATACACTAAAGAATATCATCTGACAGCTCCCTTGGAACATCACTCCACCCCAGAACTTTGATTGCCCCCTAGGCTTTTCGCTTTTAGGAAGAAACATGACTATGTCATCATGTTGGGGGACACAGTAATAAAGACCTTTTGAAGGATTGTACTGAATGGGATGTCTAGCTGTATTCACCTGCTGTTATCATTTTGTACTCAATTGATCTTTTATTAGTGTCTTAATATGACTCTATGCTTGTTGCGTTGATTTATATTTTATTGTATTTTATTGCTGTTTTAAGCCACCCAGTGTCGCATAAGTGAAATGAGTAGCTACACAAATTAGAAAGACAGACAGACAGACAATATAGTAAACAGAGGAGTGATGAAAGTAGTTAGATCTATATCACATATACTGGGCTTTTGTATATAACGCTTAGTCAGGAGCCCACCTAGAGAGCATAAACCTTCCCAAAGTGGAGAAGTTGCAAAGCTTCTAACAGGCTAAGGATAATATTTTAAAAAATTCAGAAAAAAATACTATTATTTCATTGATATGAGTAACTTTGGATAAGTAGCTGATGTCCAAATTTCCATTTTACAATGGATAGGAGCTCAGATAATTCAGTATTAAAATACTTGTTCTCGGAACATTGCTTTAGCCCCTCTCAAATCCTAGGGGAAATGAAAATCAAGTAAAAAGCATAGTTATCCAGTTCCTCTTCCAACAGCTGCTTTCCAATGGTTTAATTCCATCTTGAAATATTTATGGTGCCAAGGATCTAAAGGAGATTAGTTTAAGCCAGAAGCTTAAAGAATACACCAGCATGCAGGTCTTTAGAGAGGCCATCCACAAGTCCCAGCACAAGTGAGCTTTTGAAATGTACTGGACCATCCCAAATATAATTATTTTTTCCTACTATATAATATTTAGTAGTCAGTAAGCTTCCTAGATACAGGTGCTTATACTATTTCAGCAACTTTAACTTAAATGCAGCCAGGATAAAATTACCACCTAAAGAAGCACAGGCCTAGAGCTTCTTTGAACTCTTTTTTCTTGCAGATTTTACTTGTGTATTCCCGGCTGCAGAGACATGGAAAACAAATGTAAGGTATCTGAATGTCGTGACTTGCTCCATATTATATCCAATAGAGTAATCTATCATATTTGTCCATGCCTCATATTTTTTATAACTTCTCTATTTTAAATTTATAACCACAATACCTTTCTCTCCAAACATAAGAGAAGACCTGAAGCCCCCTTTATAAGGCTTTCCAAAATTGATGAAAAGATCAGTATATGGGAACATAGCTATTGCATTGCCTTATTGGTCAATATAAGAAGATGAGAGTTACTTTTGGTTAAGGAAGTACAGTGCTATGAAGTTAATGTTGATACTGATCAAGAGGGGTCAATATGTAGCTTTGCTTAAATTCTTTTGCAGTAGGAATTAGATGAAGGAATCCAATCCAATTAGACATACCGTATTTCCCCAAAAGTAATAGCTACCCCGAAAATAAGCCCTAGCTTGACTTTTTGGGGGTGGGCCTAATATAAGCCCTACCCCCAAAATAAGCCCTAGTTTGGGGGTGAGGCACACACCTAAAAATCAAGCTAGGCCGGGGATGGGGGGAGTTGAAGCTACCACACGCACTCAACACCTACTTACTTTGCAGCCATGCCTCTCCACGCCAGCCCACCTCTTCTGCGGAGTCCCCAGGCCTTCCTTTTTTCAGTCAGAGGCCTTTCCAGAAGGCCACTGCAGCCAGGAACTGAGCTATGGACTGAATCTATAGCTTGTTTCTTGGCTGCAGTGGCCTGCTGGAAAGTCCTCTGAGTGCAAAATACAGGCGAGAGCTCCATTCTCAGCTACAGAATGAAGCTGCTCCTTCAGCTACAGAAGAAGTGGGCTGGCTCGGCTGGGCTGTGGGTGCGGGAGGTGACACCCACCCACCCAAAAATAAGACCGGGTCTTATTTTTGGGGAAACATGGTATATTTCTTGAAGATTGTATTCAACTTGCACAGAGGTGTTGTCATATATGAACTTAATTAGCAGTAACATCCATCTCTCAATAGGAAATTGTTCAGCTTTTTCTGGGAATTGAGCTAAATGCGGACTTTGTTTATAAAGATGGCATAAATGATCCTTATGAAATACTAGTTTTCTTAACTCAGTAATGCAAAAATAGACACCAATCTATTGTTGACCTCCCTCTCCTGAATCCAACCAATTCCTCTAAGAATATTATCTTATTCTATCCAATCTAAAGTTTTCCCATGGAAATGACTCACATAAGATGCATGGGTGCAGTTCCAATCCCCTTTTTATGGCGGATCAACAGTGGAATGTCCCTAACCTTGGAAAATTACAGATTACAATCTAGGCACAGTATGATACAATATCCAAATCCAACAGTGAATTTTTGATTGAACTAATTCAGGTAAATCAAATCCATTGCTTTTCCCATTTTTCATTCCTACAAATTTATTTACTAAATTTTTATCCTGCCTTTTTGTGTAATTCAAAGTATACATAATGCTGCCTTCTTCTATTTTTCCCTCAACAACAACTTTTAAGGTGAGCTGGACTGAGAGAGAGTCACTGGCCCAAAGTCACCCAACCAGTTTCTGTGCTGGGGAAGGACTACAATTCATGGTTTTCCAGATTCTAGTGAAGCATATTAACCACTACAGCAAACTGATACTCTAGTACAGAGGTCCCCAACCTTTTGGGCATCAGGGACCGGTTCCGTGGAGAAAGGTTTTTCCACAGGCCTGAAAGTGTGTGGTTTTGTGTGCTGCCTGCATCCTAGCTTTGCTTGTTTGTGTGGACCGGTACTGCTGACATGCTGTGGCCCGGTACTGGGCCATGGACCAGGGGTTGGGGACCCCTGCTCTAGTACAATCAATGCTGTATTTTTCCCCCATTTATTTTGTTGCTATTTCACCAAAAATAGAATTTAACCTCAAACCAAAAAACAATTAGCTTTTTTCTATCTTAAATGGATAACAAAGAATCAGTTTGGTGCAGTGGTTATGACATCAGGCTAGAAACTGGGAGTTCTAGTCCTGCCTTAGGCACAAAGCCAGTTAGGTGACTTGGGTCAGTCAGTCTCTATCAGCTCTAGGAAGGAAGCAAAGGCAAACCACTTTTGAAAAATCTTCTGAAAAAGGAATTAGTCCAGGCAGTCACCAGGAATCAAAAATCACTCAAAGGCATAAAAAACAAACACATGAACCAATAAAACAACAAAATCATTCTTATACCTATTCTTAAATAACATCTAGAATTACTCTCTGGTCTTCTGGAATTTCTCCAATAAGTGTAACAGTTGGCCAGATGAATCAAACAAATGAGTACATTAATTCCATTCTTGGTTTTCAAACAGTGGAAGATGATCTCTAGGTATCTACCTGTAAAAGGAATCAAGATCTTCAGCTATCTAATTTACTACAGTACTCTGCATTGACAGATTTGGGACAGATGTTCTTCCCAACCCTTCCCATATTGTCAGATACACACCACTCAAAAATTGTTCTTCCCATACTTTGACAGATAGTGTTGCTAATGCAACAGTGATGGTATATTTGGCGTCTTTCTCCCACTTCCTGAGTTTCTTATCAGTAGATACAACACAAGTGAGGCGAAACTGGATCAGCGAAGAGATACTTGTTTAACTGGATAATACTGCAGAACATAATTACAACTGACTGGGACAAAGTATAATTTTAATGTGATGAACACCTATTGACAGCCTTATAAATAATCTTGTTTAACTCAGTTGTCACAAAATAAAATAACTGGTGCTTGTCATCCTATAAATCCAACTCTTTCTGCATTTTGAAAATCTGTACAGACCAATGTCATTAGCCAGCCTTTAAAGGTCTAAGAAATGTATTTGTTTTAAATCTTTACATTCTGGGGTTTTTTTTGTTTTAAACTATAAACTGCTCCAAAATGTTTGTAACTTGAAAAACAAATATAATTCAATATCTAAATCATCCTCAGAGGACTTCCATTCACTCGCTCACCATTATTCCAACAGGGGACCTTCAACCCACGAGGGAAATGCTAAGGCTAAAAGCAGATTAACAGTCTTGGGAACTAAAAGTTGCCAGTTTCCTCATTAAAATAATACAGCAAAGCTTTAGAGCAAGCTAACCTTGTCAATCCAATAAAATAGACCAACCTAAGAAATCAAAGCTACGTGGGCCTGTCCTTCAAGGCCATTCTGCCTACCCTCTCTATATCTAGGAAGATAAGCAGCATAAAGCCTTCTTAGTACTTGAACAGGAAACCTCTTGGGAATCCCAGGGCTGTATGGTCTCTTGGGAGACAAAAGAATATTCCAAATGAATGCAAACATTTCCTCACTGTTTTGTTGCCAAAACAAAAACAAAAAAACAAAAACAACCCCATCTCTATGGATGTGCCCATGAATGATACTCAATTTGAAGGATATTTTAACTTGAAACAGAAGTTGTTACTCTTCTGGACACAAAGGCAAATCCAGACTGTGAAATACCAGCTTATTATTTGCTCTGGAATCAGAAAGATCAAACTGTGACTGGCTACCTCATTAAATAAGAGACAAAAAGAGTTTAACACAGCAGCCTCTTTATATCTCTAAGGTTTGCTGAAAGGTGAGAAATAATGCATTATTTAAAATCTTCCTCAATACCAGATGTTCCTTTTTTTTACTAGAAGCAAAATGATAATTTGTAACTTTTTTCATCCTTCTCATCAGAGAATTATTATTTTCTTATTTATCTATTCAACAAGACCTTTGAATTTTATTATTATTATTTTATTATGACCCTCCCTCAGATGCATCCAAAGCCTCAATCCCCAGGTAAAACAGAATAATTCAGAACAGATTACCATTTAACCAATGTGGAGGACACTTCTAAACTCATTTAATTTCAGTTTCAGCTGCCTTAACATAATTCCACCCCTGAACTTTTTCTTTAAATCTCCAGCAAAGTTATACAGACCTTACTACACCTGTGGCCAAACTAAAACAAACATTTCATTATTTATGTCAGGAGGTGGCAACACAGCACTCACAGATGCCAAAGTACTTGTGGTATCCCTGGATAGTAGCTGCAGATCTTTAAAATTAAATATTAACACACACACACCCTTAAATCATAACCTTTGAAAATGTTTCAAAACATATCTTGTACAATGTCACCATTCTTGCCTGAAACTGGACAAGTATTAAACAGAGTTCCTATTCTTCCACACTACTAAATGCTATACTTTATTTACTTTATGCTTTGGCACCAAATACGCTTAAAATAAAATTTTAAAAAGTGAGAAAGACTGTCAATACAGTATGCAGCAAGTACCAAAATCATGAGCTGCACATTGCACAGCATCTACTGTATCCCTCTTATAGGCTGACTAATGGCAATGGACAAAAGTCTACATTAGAAATAAGACATATTCTTATATTCCTCTAAGACTCAACTGTGAATTCTCTTGCTCTTGCCACAGCAGTTGTTAATTAAAATTTCTTAACTTCCTATCATTGGCCATGCCAGCTGGGGATGATGGGAGCTGTAGGTCAACATCTAAGAACTCAAATTTAGAATTGTAAAAGGAAGTGGAACTGGTGGATTTACAGTTTTAGTAATTCTTACTGTATAGAATAAAAGTAAATTAATATCTTCCTCAAAGACAAAGATAAAGTGAAATAAAGATTTCACTTTTAGTCAAGTTTTGCTTTTAGCCAAGGATCAGCAAATAAGAATTGTCCCTGGTAGGGGACAGCTGAAGTACAAACACCAACCTCTTGTAAACCATTTGATATGAATTGGTACATAACATTTAGCACATGCTGTGGGCTTTAAATGTTACAGGAGAGCTGGAAAGACACACAAGTCCTAAATCAATTCTAAAATATCTACAAGGCATCTGGAGATAATCTTGTGTGTTTGAGCCAACATTCCTGAAAAGCTCTTTCAGAATTATATGAAAACACAACTATTGAGGGCCCAACTGGCAAAGAAAAGCTCAAAACTGTATTGGTTGAAAATATGCAGAAGAGACCTTCATCCTGCAGGGAATGGGAACAGACAATGGCTAGAATGGTGATGATGATAACAAGAGGTTTATGGTGGCTCATTTTATGTTCCAGATCACATCTAACAAGGCCTGCATTCCCTGTAAACAGGGGTCCCTGGTTCGTGGACCAGCACCGGTCTGTGGCATGCCAGAAACTAGGCTGCACAAACAAACAAAGCCCCATCCACAAGATGCAAGCAGCATGCAAAACCACACCCCTTCTCCATGGAACCAGTCCCTGGTGCCGAAAAGGTTGTGGGCCGCTGTGCTATAAAATATAAATTCTTTGTCAAGTCAGACTGGACTCAGTGTAATATGAAAACGTCCATGTTGGTTTTTTGACAGCACAAATAATTTGTTCCCTGGTTCTTTTCAAAAGTTTTCATTTGCTACCAGTTTAGTCTATGGTAGTGACACTTGCTGGCGTACTAAACTAGCCCGGCCAGATCTTGACTAGTGGTAAATAGATCTTGCCATCTGCTAGGATTATTGTATAGACATGACTCTCATTAGAACTGGCACTAAAGTCCCTCTTTGGCCAAAGACAGAATGAAGTAGCACCTCAGGCAAATGATATGGAATAGCATAATAAATAGCAAACTAATTGTCCTTTGATGCTGTTGTAATGGGTCTACTGCCACACGGAGGGAAAGAATAGGGTCTTCTGAAAATCCCCTAATTATCAACCTTGGATATTTCTTGCCTGATTTGGCAAGACATCATTTCCTCCTTTTCCTTTGGCAGCAAGATGGCCTAGGCTTCTTTGGGCTTCCATGAAGAGGTAGAGCCAGAATACAAAATTTACACCGTGCAAAGTTCTAGGAAATCAAGTTTACCAGCATGGTGATGATACAAACTTCATAGGACCATCCCCAAGTATCAAGAAAAAATGAGGCTATTGCTTCAGGCAGCTGATTCTGGGGTAAAAGGTATGGTGTTCCTTAATTGACTAGTGCTTAAATTTATGACATGTTGTGCCATATTAAACTTATTCCTATAGGAGGACTCAGGAGATTTTTACATCTTAGATATAACTAAATTTGCAGCGAAGGGCCTGTTTGGTAATCTGCCCATTTGGATCCAATTTAACGGGAAAATGCTTTTTCCTTCTGTTGAAAGAAAAATCTTCATCAGGGTCCAGTCCAAGCTGGGAATAAACAAAATGGAGACTGCTTTACAAAGAAGGTTGTCGTTTATTGAAGAGCAGAGCCAGACAGAAATGTAGCTCTAGGAAAGCTGACCACATGGAGCAGGGAGTGATGGGCTTTTATACTTTCTTGGGCTTTTGTGTTTGGAGTTGCTCCTGTGGCATGAACTTTGACCTGAGCTTTTGAGCATGTCCTTTTGGTACTCTGATGGTGGTGGGTTAATCCTATTATGTCCTAAAGGTCATGTCCTGCTTCTCTGTGGCTGATGGCTTACTTCCTGTGTTGGATTTCTTCGGTGAGGGGTTGCTGGTTCTAATTCTATCACTTTGCTATTCTTAGCTATCAATTTTGCCGCAAAGGATTTCGAAATATTTTGTCTTGAATGGGCTTTTGCTTGGTAGTATTTGCCCATGAATGGGGCCTGAGTCCTGAATGGGATTATCAAATCTGCATTTCTACAGACCTGGCCTCTGCCTGGGGCTATTAAGAAATACTGGGCCTGCTTTTCTGCCTTTAAGATCCTTTGGGGAAATATAACATTCTGCCTTTTTAATATCCCCAAAATATTTCTTTCTTTTCCTGGGCAGGAGGGGGACTGACTTCCCACACTTCCAAGATGAGTGAAATTCCTTTCCCAAAAGATAACATGATGTTTCTGCCCAATTGTAGGGCGTGCCATGGCTATATTATTATTCCTGAGGAAAAATGGGGCATTTTTAGAATTCTGCCTTCTGAAGCTCCTCCTTCATCCCATTCCATGGCATAGGGCTACCTGATCTGGGCAACAGAAATGCAAATAACTACTAAAAGGCAGCAAGAAGGTAAGAGGATTCTGTGTCTCTCCACTGCTACCTGCTCATTTATCCAGATTTTGGCAGCCCAGGTCAGGAAGTCTTATACAATAGTATCAAAATTGTAAAATAAATCTAAATAGTCAAATTAACTTTCTCTCAATGTGTCTGGCTAGCACTGCATTCAGCATATTACCCTGCCTCCATTGTCTATATCAGGTAATCTCCCATTTCTTCCTTTCAAATTAACTATGACAAATTGCATAGGCTTTCTCCTTTGAGCTTCAAGTCTGTTTTCCTCTTTTTGCCGCACAAAAGGACATGCATATTTTAGTTGCTTAGCCCAAAAAAAAAGGGAGCTTAGTGAGGTCCATCAAGATGCCACCATCCTTTCTGTTTTCATTCAAAGGTTGTTATGCCTTGGCATTGAAGACTTAATCCGCTGGCCAAACCTTTCAGCATAAAAGTCTCTTTGAACTCCTAGATTCCGTCCTGTATTTTTCTGCTTTCTCTTTTTCCCTGATAGAAACCAAACCAGACCAAATCCTTCTGAGTTTACCAAGCCAAAATGTAGATCTGATATTGAAGCCTGAGAGGAATGCAAATCACTACTACAACATGGCTAGAGCACACTTCAGTGATAAAGCTGGTGCTGTCACCAAGTATATATTCAGTTCAAGAGTATCTACATCACCACACAGATATTTTATATTCTTTCAGGAGGCAATCATCCTCAACCTGGTATGTTCTTGGTATGTCGGACTGCAGTTCTAATTTTTGTTCCAATGGAAAAGAGAAAAGAGGGGAGAGGGGAGAAGAGGAGAGTGAGGCAATGTATAACCATGAGGATGTCAATCTGAGGATGGTGTAAACCCATCTTCAGCTGGAAAAACATGTAGCACAAAATTACAGAAGCACACTTTTAAAAGGTAAGAAGATAAATCATTCCAAAAGTCAGACCATTGTTCTTATAACACATTGGTTAATTGGTTGGTTGGTTGGTTACATTTATTACAGCTACCCGCTCCAAAGGTTTCTCACAAAAGCAGCAACAGAGCAAAAGGGAAGGAAAGGTATGGATGCACAGCAAAGCTGTTTGAGGTTGTGTTTTGTTTTGTTTTGTTTTCATAAAATGCAGCCAGTGAATGAAAACTCCTGGCCTGCCTTGTTTAGGGTCAGAGTCAGGTCTGAAAAGTCCCTGGATGGGTGACTTCCAGCAATTCTTTAGATTGAAGAACATGGCTGAAAACCATGGCAAATCATTTCTGCATTGTTTCCTGGAAAGTAATAAGGATGCACCCAGGGAGTCACCAGGAACTGAGTTTAATTTGAATGAGATTTTATTTTACTTAATTCCCAGTTTTAGTAGGATAATGCTATAAAGCAATATTTGAAACAGATAGTGTAAACATTATGTATTATTATTTTCCAGTGAGTTGGGGATCTTTACTTTCTTTACTTCCTACAATAAAGGAGCATACTGTAAGATAATAAATATATGTATAAAGGAATAATGAAGCTGAATATGATTATTTATCTTTAATGTTCTATTCATCCCTCATCCTAGTAGGAGACTCTTATCTTATAAGACATTGATATTTGAAGAAAATGAAGAACATTTCATTTAAAGGTTATGGTTGGAAAGAGGGGAGATGCATTTGGAAAAGTATGTCCTTCGGGGACTGGTTCCATGGAGAGAGATTTTTCGGAGGCAACATGTGTGGTTTCACATGTTGCCTGGATCCCACGGATGGGGCTTCACTTGTTTGCACGGCCCAGTTTCTCACATGTAGCAGACCAGGGCTGGTCCACGGACCGGGGGTTGGGGACCCCTACTCTAGAGAAAATGTTTAATGCTTACATTTAATCTGGAAACTAACAAGTAACCAGTTAAGCTCTCTTAAAGTTTGATGCAATGAATGCTGCATCTTTGAAAACTAGTAGCAGTTTCCAAACTGTCTACAAGGCAATCCCTTCATCAAGTGTATCATCAATCCAGGATCCTGCAGTGCTGTAATACCCACAATATTTCTCTTTCAAGAAGGGAAATGGACACAAGGAACCCTAAAGCCTTAGAGGACACTTTCCGCTGAAGAGGACCAACTTCTGTGTGTGGACAGCAATGAAAATGGTGATGTGGGCACAGTGTGATATCTCCAGGCATGCTACGCTTTCACATAAAGCATAGGATTGAGTAAAGGCAACTTGTTCCCCAAGGGTGGAAGGAAACATGACTCCATGCATGAGACACAAACATCCAGAAGACCTCTCATATTTCTGCATCTCACCAGTTTCATTCCATCTCAGCCAGCCTATTCAGATATTCAACCAAGGTCTTCACTAAATTACTTGGCTCCAACCAAATGGAAAAAGTAGATTGAAAAGGTCAGCAATTATTAAAATTGTAATTTGGAAAACCATGTTTGCCCAGAAGACATACATACTGGGTGAGCTGAAGCTAGTTATAAACTATACTGAGTCCTTTGACAAATTGGTTTAAATTTGTCCAATCATGCAAGCAGATTTCCTCTTTATTACCTTTTTCAAATGCTGCAACACTGCACAATTATATATTAAAATAGGGTTATTTAAAAAATAGGAGTTTTTGGGGGAAACAACCCCTTCAATATCAACAATCTTAATATATAACCTTCTCATTGCAATTATTTTGTATAGATGTTGAAATCTATTCTTGTTGCAGTTAGAGGTTTTCCAGACACACACAAATATATTTTCACGAGTCCCATCTTGCCTCCTCCTAACCAACATCTGTCTACTTAACTATTTTGCCATTGAGGGTTTCCAGGCATATAAAGAATATATTATTTTAATATACAAGTTTTCTTTAGCACTTACTCAAGCAAAAGCTCATTGAACTGGACCTACAGCTACAGCAGAAATAACTCTGAGTACGTGGTGGCTCAGTGGGTTAGGACACTGAGCTTGTCGATCAGAAGGTTGGCAGTTTGGCAGGTCGAATCCCGAGTGCCGCGTAACAGAGTGAGCGCCTGTTACTCATCCCAGCTTCTGCCAACCTAGCAGTTCGAAAGCACGTAAAAATGCAAGTAGAAAAATAGGAACCACTACGGTGGGAAGGTAACAGCGTTCCGTGCGCCTTTGGTGTCTAGTCATGCCGGCCACATGACCACGGAGACGTCATCGGACAAGCGCTGGCTCTTCAGCTTTGAAACGGAGATGAGCACCGGCCCCTAGAGTCGGAAACGACTAGCACGCATGTGCGGGGGAACCTTTACCTTTACCTTTTATTATTTATAATGACAAGGACTTTACTTCCATTATTTCAAGAATCCTTAATGTAGCCCTGCATGTTTTCCCTGGGATTTTAACTATTTAACTCTGCTCTTCAGACTCAGGCTTCTCTTTTCTGTTCTTTAGCTGGGAAAGTGCCCAACTGCTGTGATCCTGATAGTCAGAATGCCTTTGAAAAGTCCTTCCCTCCCTCTCAAGCTTCAGAAAGCTTTTCCAAAGAAACTCTACACTGTGCCATCCAAGTGCACACCTCCCAAAGGGTCCTGCAAATCATAGAGCATCAGTTCTCAAGGACTGGATAGTCCTGGGCATAAGGAAGGATAAATGTTATTCCTTCCACAGAATATCCTTAGGACCCTCTCTTGGTCACTTCTTATGGAGAGTGTGGCCTCAGTTCTCAGATGAAGTGTGACCCTGTAATAACTTCTTCACCCTGCTTTTCTGTTGCTTGAGACGGCATGCAAATATAATTTGGCCTCATTGCTGAGACAGGAGTCAATAGCACTGCCCTTGCTATCAACTCCTGTCTTAGCAATGAGGCCAAAGCAGTACTGTTCTTACAGCCAAGTTAAGGAGAGCAATTGGTGGATTCTTCTGGATTAATCTGCCCTCCCACCAGCCAGTAGGAAAAATATCCTTAAAGTGAGCTGGGGTGGAGGTGAGTTTTCATTAGTGGTTAGACAACCAGATTTAACCATTTGTGGATTTTTCTTCTGACTCTGTGCAATGTGTTTTGCATTGCTGCATTGAAAAGGAGCTCAACCACAAGCTGAATGCCAGCTTTCTTTTGGATACTATTTAGCACTGTCCCAAAATATTCTGAGACTCAATTTAACCTGTAGCCTGAGAAATGCCTGTACAGGTGGGGTGTTTGAGAAGGGAAGCGGGAAAGGGTCATCAGGTGGGGTGTGGTAACAGTTTTCTTGAAAATTTCACTGGAAGAACAAGAATGAGTGTGGGAAATAATGAGGGCTTTGTGTTTGCTGAATGTGTCTTCTTCCTCTACATCTAAATATATGCTGTCTCTTTTCTTCCTCCTTGTAGCCAAAGATTTTGGTGGGGTATGGAGTTCACTACTGGATTTTAATTGGGGAGGAGAGATTTCTCCATTTAATGCATTAAAACAAAGGGGGGGGAGATAAGAGCGGCTGTGCAAACCAACCTAGAAATTGCAGGTTTTCTATTTTTTGTTAATACACAATTACCATCACACCCAACAGAACTCTTTTTTTTTAAAGACAGGAATGCTGGTTTTCCAAAAGAGCGGTAAATCTAGGTTTATAAGAAGCCCACTTCATTGGTTTAAAAACTGAGGCGCAGAGGGTAAATATATGAGAAAATGCCTCTGCAGAAGCCAGAGGTCTCTTCTCTCTTCTAGCCCAAGCAAAAACAGCCATGAACAGTTAATGGAGAACACTTTGTATTGCAGTTATAAGACGTTAGGGTGGCTGTGTTATCTGAGGGTGATGTGACTCGTAGGCAATATTTCCTGTGGACTCTCAGTCTGTAGTAATTGTTGGCTTTCTCACTTTCTCAGCACCATCCTTTGCACTCATAATTTGACTGATATCTGCTCCTGCCATTCTATTCTTCAAAGCTATGGCCAGTTCTGCACTGCATAATAATCAGTGTTCAAGAGGGCCCCCCCCCATGATGCTTCAACTGATATTAGGGGAGAGAAAAGACCATCTCCTGATAAGAATCTCTGTACACTGAGAACTGCTAAATCAAATTCTCTTCTTCCCTTTCTCCCACACCAAGAGCGTTATGAGAAAACAGTGGACGGTCCTCCACCTTCCCTACTTTTTGTGCCACCAATATTTGCAACTCTGGGACTTTGCAACAGGCTGAGATTGGAGTGTCATAGATTTAATTCGTAACTCAGCAGATTAGAACAACCCGCTAGACATCAATTGCATGGCGATCCATTCCAAATTACCCTAAACAACTTTAGAATTTGTGATTTGTTCAGATATAAAGCACAATCATCATTTATACCCCTACACTTCCACGCATAGCCTCTCTTTTGTCTGGCACTACAAATTTTCCATACTTAATCACCAGGCTTTCTTAGCAAGTAGAGCTGACAGCTATTCTTTTGGCAATGCCTTTGTGCTGCAATACCTGCCTTACAGGAATTTAACAGCTGAAGAATTTCTGTTTTTCCCCATACCAATTAAAAAGTACAAAAGTCTTCCCAAGAGGTGGAAGAAGATGGCTCCTCTACATACAAATAAGGCAATTTCAAGCTCTAAATCCTCCTGAAAACTAGCAGGTATCTTCCAAATAAGGTAAATTATCCAATTAGGATCAAAGGGCTATAATTGCCAAGTTCATTATTCAAGAGGTTTGCAAGAATCAACTTGCCTGATTCCCAAAGTTATATCTACTGCAGTCCATATATAGCAGCATCAGAGAAATGAAGACAAACTCTCAAAGCTAGTGTTTCAGGCCTGCATTTGAGAAAAGGGCATTTAGAGGGTATTTTTTATTTTTTAAAAAGGAGAGGGGATATTTCCCCCACAAATTAGCCTGGCATTAAGTGATCATGATTTGGAATATTTTAAAAAATTAGCTAAGTGGAAGATATTGCATCCATTATAAAAAAAACTATTTTATATCTTAAACCTGAAATACATCTGAACAGATACATTCAAATCTTCCCAGATAAAAAGGGTATCAGGATAGGATTTTCATATGTTTTTCATGTCCTCAGTGCCTTTAGGCATCATCCACAATTCTACATGTAATGCTTTTCAAAAATTTCTGCCAGAAAAAGATAGTCTCAAAAGATGAAATCAAATTCTCATCTTGTTGGAATTAATGTGATTTTTTTATTGAGAATGGAATTTCGTACAAAAGTGTGCAGGTTTGTACTAGAATACAGTAATCTAAAAGCTTGCAAAAAGCTTTAAGCCTTGTTAAGAGGATGCAAAACCAGGATGTGGTATTTGCAGATGGATCTAAGATGGCCTTACTCCAAAAATTTATATATACCTAGATGACCTTTATTTTTACTGGCTAAATATTCAAGAAGTCCCTGATTTGTGACATTCTAAAATTTGTTTGATTAATTAAGCTATGAAAGAATCTCTAAAGGTTTATAGTTAAAAAAAATCAGGGATACACCCATTCAATATACATTTTTCAAAGATAAATGAGGTTGGTGTACAGATAGAGATCTTTAACCCTTCATTAACCATATGTTTCCTGAGGAAGAAAAAAAATGGAACTTGTGAATGGCTCCTTTCTAGGCCTGCTTTGCTTACATCTACTAAAATCCATCCTAAGTATTAGATCATCATTTTAGCTTAATTTGGTTAAGCTTAGGTATAAATATATTCTTGATTTTTTCCCCTGAAGTATGCTCCATTGAGTTCAGCATGATGTACCTTTTGATTAAGAGGGGATCTGAAATTTATGAACGTCCACTGACTGCAAATATCGCTTTGTGTCCAGACCCTTGCCTGAATAGGAATTATTTCTCCCTAAGCATCTTCATAGGGACGCGGTGGCTCAGTGGGTTAGGACGCTGAGCTTGTCGATCAGAAGGTCGGCAGTTTGGCGGGTCGAATCCCGAGTGCCGCGTAGCAGAGTGAGCGCCTGTTACTCGTCCCAGCTTCTGCCAACCTAGCAGTTCGAAAGCACGTAAAAATGCAAGTAGAAAAATAGGGACCACTACGGTGGGAAGGTAACAGCGTTCCGTGCGCCTTTGGCGTCTAGTCATGCTAGCCACATGACCATGGAGAGGTCCTCGGACAAGCGCTGGCTCTTCGGCTTTGAAACGGAGATGAGCACCGGCCCCTAGAGTCGGAAACGACTAGCACGCATGTGCGGGGGAACCTTTACCTTTACCTTTTAAGCATCTTCACATATAGTCAGATATAGTAAGATGAAAATAGTAGCAGTACAAGAATTTCAACCAGCCAATTATTTCCAGAGCCAATACACCTATATGTAGATTAGAGCAGGGAGTATGGGAATCTCTTTTTTCCCCTCATATCCTTAGGGTGAGGCACATCTCTTGCTTGATACAGGTGGAGACTGCAGTTTTAAGTAACTTATACAGTGGTGGTTGAATCCTTATCTGAGAATCCTTTAATCTTGTACAGTTATTTATTATGGAGGCTACTTAAACTATAGAAAATATCTATAAGGGGATTGGATAAGCATGCAAGCCAACACCTCTAAGATGCCTGGCAATCACGCATTTAGCGTTATTGTGGATGGATCATATTATTTACTGGGGGGAGGAGGGGTTGTATCTTGCCAGGAACTCAAAGTAAGATATATAGTATTTCCTTTTCCAATTTTATCCCCAAACAGCTACAAGTTGAGAAACAGTGGTTGACCTGAAGTCACTCAATGAACTTCCATAAGTACAAATAAACTTAAACTTGGGTTTCCCTGGTCTTAGTCATAGCCCTAAACTACAGTTTATAGAGGTTCTCTACATAATTTGGAATTTTAAGGAGCCCAATATTTTTCTTTAGCACAGGGGAACTCTGGATACAAAACTGTATCCTCTGAATGTTCCATCATCAAAAGTAGCCAATGTGACTTTGAAACTCTCTGATCATGCTTTCAAAGAGAATCATAGAATTGTAGGGCTATAAGAGACCTTGGAGATCTAGTCCAAACCCCTACCCTAGGCAGTTCTTATTCCATCCTAGACAAATGGTTGTTCAATATTTTCTTTAAAAGCTCCAGCGATAGAGCACCCATAACTCTGAGAGTCAAGCTGCTCCATTGTTCTCACTGCCAGGAAGTTTCTCCTTAGTTCTAAGTTGGATTTCTGACTAGCTTCTACCCATTGCTTCTTGCCCTCTCCTTAGGTTCTTCCTTTTGACAGCCCTTGAAGTATTGGAAGATGACAATCATGTCATCCCTAATTCCCATAGCTGTTCATCATAGGGTTTCACCTCCAGACCCCTTATCATCTTTGTTGCTCTTTGCATTTTTTTCTAGGACCTCAGCATCTTTTTTTGTATCCTGATAACCAGAACCGGACACAGTATTCCAAGTGCAAAACAGAGCAGTACTATCACTTCTTTGGTTCTTGATGCAGCCTAGGATGCATTGGCTTTTTTGGCAGCTATAGCACACTGCTGGCTCATACTTAAGGAGTGGTCTACCAGGATACCTAGATCCCCCTCCCAGATGCTAATTCTGAGCCAGGGACTGCCTATTCTGTACCTGTACCTACTTGTTGGATAGGGCCCAATGCTCAACTCTGCCAAGATCTTTCTGAATCTTGAGTCTATCTTCCAAAGTGTTAGCAATTCCCCCAAACCTGGTGTCCTCTGCAAATCTGATGAGTACTCTTTCAGTCCCCTCATCTAGATCATTTATGAAGATGTTGAAGAGCCCTGGGCCCAAGACAAAACCTTGAGGTACCCCACTGCATGCTTCTGTCCATGTAGAGGTAATTTCACTGAGGACTATAGGCTGAGTGCGGTTCGTCATCCAACTGTAAATCCATCCAGTGGTGGTACTCCATCCCACATTGTTCTATTTTATCAAGAAGTAGGCTATAGTCTACTTTACCAAATGACTTATTGAAGTCTAAGTAAGCTATATCCACAGCATTTCCTCGATTCACTAATTTAGTCACTTTATCAAAGAAAGCAATAGGGTTTCTTTGGCATGACCTGCTTTTAACAGACACATGCTGGCTTCTAGTAATTACCTTGTTCATTTTTAGGTGCTTGCAAATCTGCTGCGTTACCTTTTCCAGGATTTTCCCAGGTGTTGATATCAAACTGACTGGTCTGTGGTCTGTAGTTTTCTAGATCCATTTTTTTTCCTCTCTTTGAAGAATGGAACCACATCAGCTAGCTCTAGGAGCTCTGAAAAATTTTATTCAGTGGTTCCGAGATCACATCTGCCATCTACTTCAGAATCCTGGGGTGTAAACCCTGAGATATAAATCTGGAGGAAAATTTGGAAAACAACTCTCTGTAGCAGACTCGGCTATAGAGACATGGACCTGCTGAATTAGTTTGGAACTGTGTGTAAAGACACCATAGCAACAAGGGAAGGGGAGAACCCTAGTCAAGCCAAGAGACTTTCTGTAATTCTTTAGTGTCAATAATTAGGCAAAATTATACAAGATTGATAATGGATTTTTCCTCCCATGATTAAAAATTAAATATTTCATATCAAATCTCATGATTGCTTAATAGATCTATGGAAAGCAACGACTGCAATTCCACCTTCAACTATAATCTGCAGGAAGCTCGGAAAGAGGCTGCCATTCTTTTTCTACTATTCCTAGTATCTGGGAAGTTTAAAGATAAAGCTATTGGTATGAAAACCAAGGGTTTTTTTTATTAAGAGCTAAACTGTCAAACAGATTCATTTAATTTTAAATTTTAAAAAATATATAACTCACTTTTCCAATGAAAACCTGAGAGCAAGTTCCAGCACAGAAATATGGTAAAATAGATTTTAAAATATTTGCACTACACAACAGAATCACCCCCCCCAATTAAAAATCAACAACAGAAATAGAACAAGAAAATAAAGGGATGAGTTAAAATCTACAAACACTGTTTAAGGGCAGTCCCAGGTATACATAGAGTAGTAATCTAATCAGGAGGTCATTGATCTATGAATGACAATGTAAATTCTTGGAATGAGCTGCTGTTGTTGTTCTACAGAAGCAGGAAAAAACATCTCACCTACACAACTACGCAACTAAAAGAAGTGTTGATTCATCGATATGCTTGATATGCTATCAAGTTAGAAAGAATAATAAATCTTGGACCCATCTATAAAATCGGAGTAATAAAGTTTTCCAGTACATCTATAATAAGGAATTTTATGAAGGCTATTTGGATATGAGAGCAGAGACATTCTAAATCAAAAGGAAATCTATTTTCAAACTAAATACAAGTACTGTAATATCATTAATAGGGACGCGGTGGCTCAGTGGGTTAGGACGCTGAGCTTGTCGATCAGAAGGTCGGCAGTTTGGCGGGTCGAATCCCGGGTGCCGCGTAACAGAGTGAGCGTCTGTTACTCGTCCCAGCTTCTGCCCACCTAGCAGTTCGAAAGCACATAAAAATGCAAGTAGAAAAATAGGGACCACTACGGTGGGAAGGTAACAGCGTTCCGTGCGCCTTTGGCGTCTAGTCATGCCAGCCACATGACCACGGAGACGTCCTCGGACAAACGCTGGCTCTTCGGCTATGAAACGGAGATGAGCACCGGCCCCTAGAGTCGGAAACGACTAGCACGCATGTGTGGGGGAACCTTTACCTTTACCTAATATCATTAAGCATGTTAACATACTGTATCAGTACAATACTAGCCTCCTTGGAAGAAATCCATGAATAAATTAAATGTATGTATTTAATTTCTCAAGTTTAATTTAACAAAATTTAATACATAACTTTGACTAGACTTCATTCACAATTTGTAAACATTGAAAGAAACAATTATTAACCATAGATGGAACTGACATCATAAATCTTAATGGTAAAATTGAGTTAGTAGACAGTAGGAGAAACTGCAATATTCAGCAAAAACTTTTAACCTAACTCCACTTGTGCTTTAAAAAAAACTTGAGAAATGTGTCCTAAAAACAACTGTAATCAAATGAATATATTGTCAGCTAAATATTTAGACTCAAATAATGAAATAACTGGCATCATTTGAGAGAGAGAGAGAGAGAACCATTCAACACTACTGATTATTAATGGATCAGATATGCATTTCAGAATAACTTCTTTATAAGGTGGGACAATGAGCAAATAAAAGGATAATTTTGAACAATCTAACTAATCCAGATATTTGATACCTCTGTGGATTCTCCAAGGTTGGAAGAAGTGTACAAATACATGCCTGGAGTTTAAAACATTTAACTAATCCTTAACTTATTCAGAAACAAGATATCCACAACTTTTAAAAAAAACAGCAGATCAAACTTTCCTATATTTGTTCCTATCAGTTTCAACCAAGTAAAAATCTTCCCAATGTTCTAAGAAAATAGAACAAAAGTTAAGCTACCAGAACTGGACTAAAAAGTGAAAACAAAGATGGCAAGAAAAAGGCATAGAAAACTCTGCTACCTGGTTGTCTGGAGTTTTGCAACCCATATCTGATAGCCTTACAATAGAAATAACCAAAGATCATTTCCATGCTGTCAAAACAATTAAACTGCTGGTATTTCAAACCAAGGTATGCTGTTGTGCTTTCAAAATAATCTCAAGCTGGCTTGGCTTCTGCTACAAGGTGCGATGTATGTGGGAGAGACAGAAAGGAGAATACTATTAAAATAAAATAATCGTCTCTGCTTCTGCACAAAGACTTTGGAAACTTCAATTTTTGACTGACAGATCCAAGCTACAAAAATCCAAATGACCATTATACCACATTGCAGACTCTAGCAGTCGTCTCGTTGTTCACAGCCCAGATCTGATAACCCTTCTAACTAGATAAAATATTTGGGAAAGAAGATGACTTTCATAGGAAACATCAGACTGAAATGCAGCTGGGGATAGGTGGTGTGATGCTTAAAGGAAGCACCATAATTATTTCAACATAGCTATTTTTAATTCAAGGAGCATAAAGCAAAGTGATAGCTGCAGCCAAATTTGTAGAAGCAAGCATCTTTCCTAGTTGCCAATGAAGAGAGAACAAGGGTCAGATTTTAACCTTAAAAGAAGCTGCTAGCTTTCACCCACTACATTAGCAGATTAATTCTGGAAGTGAATTGGTGGAGAGTAGGGGGAGATATTTGAGCTGTCTAGTGTAGTTACTTTTGCCAGGGAACTTCTTTTAAGGGCAAAATCAGATCTTTTCACTGTGTATATGAATGGTGCATACCCATTCAATTAGCCAATTACTTAATGTGCTCAAGAGGCATTTGAGACCCTTGATCTCTTAATGAAACTGGGAAAAAGTGACTTATCACAAGAAACAAAACAATAGCACAAGAGCCCATCCCTGCCATTGTTCCAGGAGGCAATTAAGACTTAGCTCCAGGGCCTTGGAAAAGATTAAAATAACTAAAGATTCCTGATATTGCACCAGAACTCTGTGAAAGGAGTATGAGTGCTATTATTATTATTATTATCAAAGGGGATTGCTGTTACTCCTTTCGTGTTTCTATCTGACACTGTAATGAGGGAAGATAAAACACGGTCTTTTGGACTGGAGTGGCAATATAAAACCCAGTAAATACATAAATAATTTGTGATACACTACTACATGGTTAATATAGGCCTGGGTGGCAAAGCAGTAAAAAGAAAAAAATTGAATTTTTCACATCTTGATTCATAGCATTTCCAAGAGGGATACTGTACTTACAACGTACAGAAACATTATAGCTGGAATTGGATAATTCAAATTTTCACAGTACTATCAATAGGTAACTGTTTTTTTGTACAGTACTTACTGGCCTGATTTCTGCAGATCAAGTTGCTGTTAAAGGTATAGGAACATTAATGTGGCTTCAAGACTGGATTTTTATATCTTACTAAACCATTGTATCATTATGTAGTTGTTTTTACATGCTGTAGTAACTGCAGCTGACCTCAACACTGTCAAGTTTAAGGCAATTAAAACATGTTTGTACACCCAGAATACTATGATATTGACTATGAACAAATTATTTCTTGCTATTAACTATGTTACAGTTTTTATTATATCGGTGCTTTTCTTTTTCACTAGATGTTTTAAAAGTATGGGAGTTCTGACACTTTGGGATATTTTAAGATGAAAGTTGGCATAATCATTAATAAACAACTATTGTACTTATAAGCATAGAGGGAAGAAAAAACACATATTTTAAGTCACATTAAGCAATAACAAGCCCCAGCTCCCAATTTTAAATACACTGTATCTTAAATTCCTGCTTTTTTATATTTTTAATTTATATATCCCCTATTTCCTTTTGGAGGATAATAGCTTCCAGAAGTTCTGCTGAGATTCCCATCAAAATAGTAATTACTGAGTAAATAGCTGTTGTAGGTCATTATTACTTCTTGTAATATAGAAGCAGCACAATATACTTTATTATTTAAAGGACATAGATTGGGATCAAGTGCACACTGCTTAATATCCTATCCTCAATTAGCATTGATGCCCATCCTTTTTTTAAAAAAGTTCCCACATGTGTCACCTTCCAAAATCATAATCACAACATCTTAAATTGACTGTCAATGGTCAAGGTAGCACTTCAGGAACTGCAAAGAAAAAAGCTGAATAGGCACCACTGTGCTCTTAGCACCCATTATAGCAACAAGCCTTCTTTTTCAACTTCTACTCTCTTCCCAGTTTGCTGTCACTTACATGTGACTGAGTGGACTATTATTTTTAAATCTCCACTTTGATGTTCTACACCAGACATGTCAAACACAAGGCCCGGGGGCCAGATCCGGCCCGCAAAGTGGTTTCATGCGGCCCGCGAAGCCATCCTGGAAACAGTGAGGGAACGGCCCCCACTGCCTTGGCCCTGGCCCAGAGACCCTCCTTCTGCCAGAGACCCTCAGATCTGTCCCACTCCTGCCCAGGCCCCCATAGGCACCCTTGATGCGAACCATGTAGAGCTGGCCACACCCACCCAGTAGGCCATATGCACTCTAGCCACACCCACCCAGTAGGCCACGCCCACCCTGGCCACACCCACCTGGCCCCCTGAGGGCAACCACAATGCTGATGCGGCCCTCAATGAAATTGAGTTTGACACCCCTGTTCTACACTTACAGAGAGAGCTGGGCTGCTCAAACTGCTGAGCCACTGTGGAGTACTACATGAACAGGAATTTGGGGCTGAAGTTCCAAGTTCAACTTGGCAAAATGAGCCTTTGAATGGGGGACAAATTCAACAGAATTTGTTAATTATATCTGAAAGCCAAAAAGCACAATACGCATTAACATCTAGAGATGGTTTGGAGTAAGTCAATAAAACCAAAAATGCTAAATTATCTATCTTCTGTCCCAAATGTGTTCTGCTCTGTACAACCATTTTCTGGGGCAAAAAAAATCATCTTGAAATATTTCCAAATTATGCTATAATTCCCTCTGCAACTCTGAATTACCAAATTCATACCTAGTTAACTGGGACACTGTAAAGGATGGCAAAAAGGAAACAGGTGCAAGTTTAATGTTTTAGATATCATCTGTGAGCTAACATATTCCAAATAGCTATGATTTGGGTGTTAGCTTGGCCGGTATCTTACTGCCTTTATGAATATCTAGGTAAAGAATGCAGATCCAAACCTGCTGTATTCTGAATGGGTGTAACTTCACCTGCCCTTAATCTGCTCTCCAACTCCAAAGAGTTATTAACACTGTAATCATAATTCTTCAAGGGCTGAAGCTTAATGTAGAAGTGGCAGGCAGATACCAGCAAACTTCTGAAAGTTGCCAAGTGCAGATTACATAAAACAACTCCCACAACAGGAAAGAAAACCCACTGGAAGTTCTTGCAGTCTTAGACATAACTGTACGTGGCTGAAGTGGAAGAGGGCCATGGACTTCTTGAAACCACTCTGGAAGATTCTGAAGAACCGAGAGGTGGGTACCATGAAACTTGTGGGCCAATCCATCACATACCAAGCTGCTGATTTTTAGCCCCTTTGCTACATGTTCCAACACATCCATCAATAACTTTCAAAGTAACAGAGCACCTAAACAGAACACTTTGTTATGTTAGTAAAGTATACCCCACATCTTCACACAATCTGCAAACAATTCTGAAACAGGGCTCTGAACTGGTAATGAGCAGTAGTGAACATATTTTTGTTCTTGCTTTGTAATATGATGTCTTCTTCTTTAACAAACATGTGTGATAATTACTATAGCGCATATCACTTACAGGACAATTATTGTCCCATAAAGATACCAGCTCTATAAAAAAATTATGCATTTTACATAAATCTAGCAAGATAGACAATACTTACATTTTTTAATTTCAACTGGATTTATTCTACAAATGTTTCTCTTAATGTGAATGTTTTTTTTAAATCCCATTTATATCCCGCCCTTCTCCGAAGACTCAGGGCGGCTTACAATTTAAAGCACAAATCAATGTGCTTAGCAATAGCCTTCATTCTATGTATATGCCTGCTTATTAGGGCTTTCGCCCCCCCCCCAAGCGGCATTATTACAAAGTCAGCTTATTGCCCCCAACAATCTGGGTCCTCATTTTACCTACCTCGGAAGGATGGAAGGCTGAGTCAACCTTGAATGTGCTACCCCCAAATACAATGTGATTATTCCTTAACTTTACATTAAGAAATTACAATCACACTCTTGAACAACTTTCTTAATCTAATGCCCTCCAGATCTTTGTCAAACTATAGTTCTCATCACTTCCAACCAGGTTGCAAGAGTTGTAGTCTGATAAAACATCTGGAGGTAACTGGTTAAAGAAAGGTGCTTTGAATAAAAAGCTATAAAAACAAGTATTCTCATCATCCCACTACTTTCTTTATAGCAGTCAATGTAAAAAGCCAGCTCTCTGTATATGACCCTACATGTAGTGCTGAATTAAAAAACAAAAAAACAAAAACAGGGGTTTGAATTACTCAGGAAAGAGAAAATCAGACTCCATTCTCCTTTAAGAAATATAAACTATAGGGGCTTATTATAAACTATTTACCTGACACTGAAGGAAATGTGTGGGAGGTGCAATCTGGACAGGGGAGATAAATGAATGAAGCTTATGTGAATGGTTGACAAGGGATGCATTGTTGAATAGGTCTCCACTTAACCTGATCTGATCCTTTTGTTTTTAACCTGGAAGAAATGGCAGTTCCTGAATATCTAAGTGTATTTTTTTTAAAAAAGAGAGAGAGATGTTTCCTTGCTGTTCACATCTTTTGTTTGAAAGCCAATACTCAGGTAATGTGCATTTGATCCAGTTCTTGTTAATTTTGACTTAATATGCTGTGTGAATTTCGTATGATCTATAAACCATGATTTAAAAGAAACTTACTTGCATTTCTGTAACCCTTTAGTTGTGATGAAATTCTAAGAGATTAACTGCTCCAAAGAGGCTGATATTACTTAGTATGTTCTGAAGCACTGCATAATTCAATCAACTATTGTGATTTCCTGGATTTTCATTAGTGCATGGTGACTTTTAGAATATTGTGCAGCTATAATTGATTTCCATAATTGATTTCTACATCATTTTTTTTAAAAAAATGCTGAAAATCCATGGAAGGGTTACAGAGGTAACAATGACATCGGCGTCCCACATATATTTCTAGGAACAAAGTAAAGTGATTGTTACCATAAAGGCATTTTTATACTTTCAAATGTTCATTTTACAGTGATGGCCCACATCTGGGAAATAACTCCTGAAGAACATCCATTAGGAACATAATTTATTAAAGCATCATCACAATGTAGGAAAAACACGTAAACTTTGTGCTTGGTATGATACTTCCAATATCGGCTTACTGGATTACTATTAAATGTAGACATTAAGTCTTTCCATACTGGAGTTTCAAGGAAGATTCCTGTAATACTATCTTCCCTCATGTATCTCCTTTCTTAAAAGGGTTTTTTTTCTTCCTGGTAATGAAGATTGAACATTTGGATCAGTTTTGAAGATGGCTGTCAGGTCCCCCAAACCCTCATTGTTTCCCCTGCATAGTTATTCTAATTTTGGGGCCTGCCATTCTGCTGGGGGAGGGGGAGCATGCTTTTTCTTGGGATAACTTTCACTTTCTACTTTCCCTCTCCTGCCTCTCTATCATCTTGAGAACAGAATGTGTCTTGAGAAATGAAAGCTGGAGAAGCTCTTGAAATGCACGCCAACTGTACCAGCTGGCCAGACTTCACGCCACCTGTGCATTGGCTGGAACTCAAATGGACATTATGACTTTGGTGGGAGGAGGAACATTGCTAGCTTAACTATACTATTTGCAGGGGTTTTCCCCCAGATCTCACCTTGACTTCCCTACTTTCACTAACCCCTAATAAAAGTTCCTTTTGAGACAATGCGTTTCAAGAGTTCTGCTTTCTTGGGTGGTTAGCTGAAGTTGGTCCTTACAATGGCATTATCCACATAAAAATGAAGGACACCTTTCATCTGAGTTCAACACTTGCTAACTTAGGCACATTCAAATGCACTTCTTGGTTTCAAAATGCCAGTGCAGTCCTCTGGAATTTTCTTCCCTTGCCCTATGTAGCCTACAGCTCCCAGTGACCTTTTATCCAAGGAGAGCTAGCCCAAACCGGATTCGTTTTTTCCCCAAGATCAACCAAGATTGGACACCAACTGGGATACAAGAAGTCCAATGGCTGTTCCGTACATCCAAAGCCCAACACGGCAGATTCAGTTACAAAGCACAAAACGTGTCCTAAATAAATGGCCCACCTAGGAACCAAGTAATTTATGAATGGGGGCCAATTAGTATATAAGCCAATTTCAAAATTTAGAGGTTTCGGGCCAGGGGTTATTCCGGTGATGGCCTTAATCGTACTTTTCATTCTGTTGTCCTTCCTGTGCAAATAATGTCTTTTCATTCTTTTCTTGCTCCACCCTTGAATTGCTTAAACTTTTACCCCAATTCCTCTCTCCAGGGAAGCGGTGAAATATGCACGATCCTCATTTGCACACCAAAAGCCAAGAAAGGCTCCAAGTGGGCGGTCTCCGTTGTACAGGGGGTTTACAAGCGGCTTCCCCAACAACCGCCTCGATCCAGTTAAACGCCGCGCGAAAAAGGAAAACGGCCTCCTTCGGCTGAAAGCCCCTCGCTCAACTGCGCATGCTCTCTGCGAAGTGCCGCAGCCGCCGCTAACGCAGTTACGCCATTTGCGTAGGGCCACTACTCTCCGCATCGGCCCTGCAGAGGCGGGGGGGGGGAAGGGGGAAGAGGTGAGGTGGCGTAGTTTAGCCGCGCGCCAAGCCACAGCTCCGCTTCGGCAGAAGGTCGGCGCCCGGCGTAAGCGATTTTGATGAATGGCGTAGCGGAGGCCCTGGGAAAGTAGCCGCAGATAGCCGTCGTAGTAGCAGCAGCAGCAGCAGCAGCAGCAGCAGTAGCAGTAGGAACGCTCCGGAGTGGGAGGAGGCGGCACCCGCGCGCGGCGGTTTGGTACCGAGCGGAGAGGGAGATGCACACGGCACACTCGAGCTGAGGTAGCTATAAAACCCCGTTTGTTTACATTCCCTCCCCCACACAGGCCGGCCGGCCGGCTCCGCTGCGGTAGTTTCTGACGGGAGAGGGAAAGAGAGATGGCGGGAGGGGGACGCGCGGGGTGGTCGGGGCGTGCTGCCGCCGGCGGGAGAGGACGAGGGTCGGTTCGAAGAGAGTCTGAGTCTGCCTTGCCTCGGCGGCGCTGCCGACGCTAACGCCCCTCGGCCTTGCTACGGGAGTGAAAGAAAGCCTGAGGAGACCAGCTGCTCCCCCCCCTCCCCGCCCTGAAAGCTGCCGTTTCTGCGCCCGTCAACCCACCCGACTTCCAACGACGGGCTGGCGGGTGGGAAGCGGCCCGGGGAGAGAGAGAGAGGGGGCGGCGGAAGGGTGGGCTAGGCTTCTTTGTTCGCGGGAGGCCGAAGTGGCTTCCCCCTCCCAGTCGAGGTGTGAGGGGAGGCGCGGGCAGGGAGGGCGAGGAGGGGAACAAAGATAGGAGCGCCGCGGGGTTTGTTCGACCGGCGCAGGCGTGGTAGATGGGTTTTGAGGAAGCTGGCGGGGAAGCTTGAGTGATTCGGGTTTCCCTCTTTTTTTTCCTGGGCTGCCCGCGAGCTGGAGAGTTTTATCGGATCAGTTTCGGGGCCTCGCGTGGAGGCGCTCCGTACTGCACAATGCCTCTTATTCCTCCGCCTCCCTTGCTCTTCCAAATTTCAGGCCCAGAGCCGCCTTCACACGTGTCCGTAGGTACAACAGTGGAGGCCCGCCACGAGGGTATTCTTTGGCTCTCCCAACGCCGGTGGCGCGAACTCACTTCCGTGGAAAAGTTTTTTTTTTTTAAAGTCCTTGATAGTGGCTTAAAATGGGACCGACCCCGTTTGATTGCGACGGGGGGGGGGGAGGTTGGCGCTGCTGCTGTTCGTATGCGTTTTCAGAGCAGTCATTTTTTTACTTGCCTACGTCTTTTCACACTTAGTTTATTAAATTTATATGCTACTCCCATCTTCCAGTGTTTCCGGGCGGCTTATAATATGGCTTTCCTTTCTCTTCCTGTTCTCTGGTCCTCTCTTATGCGTTTGCCTACCCCTTGCTTTTTTCTTCCTACCTTAAAAGGGGCAAAATAAAATGGAAGGGTAGGCCAGTAGAATTCAACGGCAATGAAAAGCAATTCTGGTGTAGAGGTTAAGGTGTTAAATTTGCCATGGAAACTTCACTGGGATTCAGACCAATCTTATTTCCCAGCTCAATTTACCTGACAGGCTGCTATTGTGGGAGTGAAATAATTTTCTTATAAATTGTATTGAGCTTTTGGAGGGAAAATAGGAGATAGAGAGAGAGAGAGAGAGAGAGAGATGATAGATAGATAGATAGATGATAGATAGATAGATAGATAGATAGATAGATAGATAGATAGATAGATAGATAGATAGATAGAATGAATGGACAAATAAACTGTTTCTACAGATTATTGCCACAGAAAAGTTTGATTAATTCCTAGGACCTCACTTCATTGCTATTAAGTATATTGAACTATGTAATCCCCTCATAGGCTAGGAATTACAGTATGCCATACAAAGTTATTGCAATGAATTTGGTTGGAAAATATTAGTTTCTGCGAAAGAATTATTTGCAATTATTTAGTTCTACGGAACTAAGGCTAAGTCCTGTTACGTTTCTGTACTGTAAACGAGGTGTATAAAATGGTCTAGTTGCAATGCAGGTAAAAATGGAGCATGCATTTAAAGGAGGGTGTTTGATGGGTTTGCAATCCAGTAAGCAATTTTTGTGCATGTTAAGATAATGTTAGAAGTAGTTTGACTACTAGCAATCATTATTCTATTATATAATAAAAAATTTTAGGCACACTGATTCTTCGAATAAAAATTTAGTATGCAGATCTTAACTTTAAAAAGCCATCCACAAGATTATTTGCAAACATGTTAGTGTTTGTCCTTGTTACTTTAAGAACTGTGTTTTATTTGAAGATTTTAAAGTGAAGATTTAGGGTGCTAATCTAAGCAGATCTTTTAAAAGTAAATTGAGTTTTTCTCTTACCCTTACAATACTGTTTGGATTAATACCTTCAGTATTTGTAAGCCAAAAAAAACCACCCACCCCACATTCTCCCACTCTTTGTTAAATGCTAGTGAAAAATCAGTGTCATCTTTAAACAGTTTTTTTTATCAAAAGTATTTTCATCTACAGATGAGCTATTTTTACTTGTCAAAATATGACTACAAATCTGCACATATTCCAAAACATGCACTAGCATTATACCATAGCATTTATCTCACCAGACAAGCAATCTTGATGTGCTAATGCATATTTATTTAGGTAGATGTAAGGAGAAATTGAAATTAGGATCCCAACAGATTTTTTTTCTAAAAATACAATTTGTGACATCATGGATAAATCAATTTTTTGTGGAATTTACCCCACTTCTGTATGTGTACGTCTGCCTTCGAACTGTGGTTGACTCATGGCAACTGCCTCAAGTCCCTGCAATTTTTTAGGCAAGATTCCATAAGTGGTTTGTCTGACTGATCCAAAATCGCCCACTCTGCTTAGTCCTAAAGTGGGACTAGAATTCCCAGTCTCCTGGATTTTAGCCTGATGCCATAACTACTATACCACACTGGCTCTCCCCAAATAATTGTTCATCATAATACAGATCGCTTGTAAAATTTGCTGGAAATGATTGCCTTGAATATAATTTGCTTAAATACATGTTGCATTTCTAGTGAATATCCACTTAGTTAATGCAAGCTGAATTTTAGGGTCATTAAATCATGTTCTACCATTTTATTTTTTAATTCCATTTATATCCTGCCCTTCTCCGAAGACTCAGGGCGGCTTACAAGCTTAGCAGTAGCCTTCATTCTATGTATATGCCTGCTTATTAGGGCTTTCACACACACCCCCAAGCGGCATTATTACAAAGTCAGCTTAATTGCCCCCGACAATCTGGGTCCTCATTTTACCTACCTCAGAAGGATGGAAGGCTGAGTCAACCTTGAGCCTGGTGGGATGCGAACCTGCACTAATTGCAGGCAGCTGGTGTTACTCAAGGAGGCATTAGCCCACTGTTCCACCAATCAAATTAACACAAAAGCAGCAAAATACACCAAATTTTAGTCATATATTGGGATCAACATATTTAGTGCAGCAAACATATAATAAAAGTTTATATGGATAAATTGGATAATCCAAATCAACGAGACAATGTACATATTAAAACATATATTAATATACAGGGCTTAGTTTTGGAGCTATATATCAAAATTGCATTCCCTGATTCAAAAAACAGTCGACCTTATTTTTAAAGTCTTACACTGTTATGTTAGGCAAGGTTTAAGAAAATCTGGAATGTTTGGATTGTTCTTGGTTTCAGACAAACCTACATCTGGGGGGAGGAGAATTCCAGAGAGGGAATCCAGTATGCAGTGAATAGGACAGGGCTGGTACATTTTATCCCCTTATACTCTCAGCAGCTCACAGTGTAGCATATCCTGTTGATCCACTTGCATTACTCTTGATTTTTCCAGCATCTTCCTTCCCCACCAGATATGCTGAAGGAATACTGACATTTATTGTGAAGATTTTCAACAGAAAGCAACAGGCTCTTGGAATGATATATTCTACTAGCTTCCTCCTTTTATTTTCTCAGCATTTCACTCCTGACCACTTATGTACTTGGCTGTTTTCTCTCATCACTTTTTTTCTAAACTACTTAACTGTGGTCCAACCCAGGAGCCAAACAGTCCCATTTTGTTACATTCTCAGACCAAAACCATCTGAAACTTGAGCATGGATCAATCAAAGTTGATTGGTCTATGTGCATCCTTAAAAGCCCTTAAAATGTAATCTCTGAATATTTTGCAATCCAGTTATCTTTAGTTCAGCTAGTTTGGAGAATTGCTTTCCCAGAATAAAGCTTAATTGTGCTTTGGTGTAAAATAATCACAAATTCTAACTTGCCATACACAGGCCTCCTATGACATGATGTAGCTAACTAAGGCTCTGTCATTTGTTTGGTATATCCATGCTTCACATAGCATGCTAAATTTTTCATGGATTTGTCTGGTTGAGCTACCCATAAAATGAAAAAAATTATGGTTCCTTTCAAGAAGAAGCAACTGCATGTTGGGGTTTCTGCCAAATGTAATTGTGCAAAACTGAAATCTGAAATATTGGTTGTACAGTATCGGATTTGGATAAAATTGCCTGTTCCGTACATAAAACAATTTGTACATTCCGTATATGAGTTGGCACTTGCTCATGGGAGTAACTAGAAGAAGGGATTAAAGCATGATGCTAATGAATCAATAAAATGGCTCTGCAAAGTTTTGGATTCAGTTTTGAAAAGTTACTCTTAAGAATGTTGCATCATCTCATTCAAACAGCTACATTTATTTCACCTCATTCAAACTACATTTATTTCCAGAATCACAATATAGGAATTGCAGAATCCTAAAAAAGAATGCAGTTACTTGATTGAATTGTTGGGAGGTTCTTCATTTACACATTTAAAGTTCCCTCATCTGAAATATTCTATTAAGTAAATGGATTTTATATTTCATATAAATGATAGCCATTCTAATCTCAGTTCCATCCTGATTCTTTATCCTTGCTATCTGTCTAGGAAGGTGTTACGCAATCTAAATTGTTTTGGTATTTTAGTAATAAAAACCTAGGCTATTTTTTAACTTTATAACAACATTCTGTCTTACACAAAACCTGTATTTTTATGTTTATAAATCTGAAAAATACTGTGTGTGTGTGTGTGCGCGCGCGCGTGCGCGCACTTTTGTGATGATGGCTGGCATAGCCAATACATCTATACATATGTAAAAATACTACCTGACCATAAGATTCTGAATTTAATCCACATTGTACTGTAGTATCGTATGTAGCAGCATAACATTTATATGGCTATATGGGTTAGGTAGTGAATACTGAGCTGAGTCACTTTATTTTATGTTGCCATTTAACATTTTGCTTCAAAAGTAACATCAGTACATAGTAAACAATTTAAAATGCATTAGAAAAATTATTTTTGGAGAAATTGCAAACTTTCTATTTTTTAAAAAAAATGAGAAAACTGAATTTGAACAAAATCGATTTGTACAACTAGGAATGAAAACACAGCCAAAACATGATAATGTCTTACTGATAATATTATTGCAAGTCTGTGGCTAAAATGGTAAATAATTGAAGGCTTAATCCTTTGAAAATGAGTGCAACATTTCAGAGTGTCAACTTACTCTGCAATCTCTTTAACATCAATTTAACTATTTTCGGAAAGTTGGCATTATTTTTGATGATTCTACTTGAAATTAAACCATGTTTATCATAAATGTGCAAGAAAAATGTCTATTTAATGTCTATTTTTATTCTTATTTTAAGGGCTGAAATAATGTTAGTGAGATTTGAAATAAATTCATAAATATTTTCAAAAAATTCCAAATTTGTCAAAAGTCAATTTTGAGTAATTGTTTTTGAATTGTATGATCGAAATAAAGTTTTTTTTGACAAAGGGATTGTCTCTTCTTTTTTAAGCATAGAAACTTGGTGCAAGCTTTTTGCCAGTAGGGTACTTTATATGTAAATAAACAATGCAACATATTGCCTAGCCCTAGATCATCACAATATAGGAGAGCAGAAGCAGCAGCTGTAGTTAGCATTCATCCTTACAGCATGAATAATACAACTACAACATCAAGTCATAAGTTCATTATATTTGAGAAGTAGCTGTTTTTATTACCTCATACATCAAACCATGCTTTTCAGTGAAGGTTAATTCTTTTATCTGAAATCAAATGATGTGCATACATGTGTGAATGAGTTTTACCTCACATTTCAATAAAATATAAACAACTTGATAAGTAAAACTTTTAGGCAGAAATGATGCAGTTCTTTCAGAAGTATTTTGTTACATTAATTTATTACATTCTTACACATTTCCACTTGGTTTCCTTTGGCTTATAATCTATTCAATATAAGCCCTGCCCGGTTCCATAAAATTTACTCAAATGGATTTAAATCAATGATGGTGTGAATTCTTATTTATCATCTGCTCCCACCTGCTGTTGAAGTTTAGTCTTGAGTGTCTCCAACAGATTTGCAGTTGGGAAACAAGACACCGATGGGAGTTTTTCTTGGATGAGCAGGATTTTGCTCATACAAGGTGTACTAAAATATTTCTCATTTGTAATTTTAACATTCCTGTTATGTTTGTACATAAGCCCATGCTAAAAATACGATAGATTAAGTGACTTAAAAAGTGAGGCGTGGATTTGAAAAAAGCTGCATATTTTATCTGAAAAAGCTATTGTTGCTAAAAAAAATTGAAAAAGATTAGGGTAAATTCATATTTCTCTCATATATTCTGGAATATTATTTTACAGTATTTGAGGATTATCTCATCTCTTGAAAACTAGCATCTTAGTAGGTTATTTAACTAAGGCTAAGATTAGCATTTTAAATGCCTCTTAAGCTTTTGTTGCTCTTGGGACAGAACATCCTAGTTTCAGATGACATCTGTTTATGGAAAGTTCAAATCTTCAGTCCCACAGATTTCTATAGTTGGCACAAATCAGTGACATGCCCCCTATCTTGGTAATGCTTCCTTGTGCTTTGTTAGATAATTCAAACAAGGAAGATCATGCTTCCTTGTATTTTGTTACATAATTCAAACAAAGAAGCAAATGCTTCCTTGTACTGTACTTTGTTAGATAATGCAAGCAAGTTGAGCTGCAACCTGTAACAGCTAAAGAGAAGACCTTAGCATTTTAGCCTGAAGATTTAGAACATAATTCTGTCCATGATTTTGGTATTTATTTAAAAAAAAATAACTGGCACATAATTTCAAAAAAAGATTCAAATATTGCTGGTCTTCCTTAGAGAAAGTGTTGCAAGGGAAAATGTAGAAGAAAATGCAACTAGAGTAATATTGCACTTGCGTGTTCTTTAAATGTATGCCTTGTCTATTTAGACAAGTGTGGATATTTTAGGGAGCAGCAGATTAAATGTTTGCTCCTCACCAGCAAAGATTGTTGTTCTTATGACTGGACATCCTAGTTTGAGATGACAAACCAGGATGTCCAAGTTCAATGTTCAAGTATGTATCCTCAAGATGCTCTAACAGATTTTTATACTGGTAGAAATCAGTTACATGTCCTTATGCTTGGTGATGCTTTGTTTTACTTATGTTAGATAATTCAAACAAGGAAGCTACTGCTTCCAATGTAAGATACCAATGTAAGACAAATACATCTTGGTTTCCTTCTCCAATTGTCTGCTTTATCAGAATTAAGGCATATCAGACAAGGGAGATCTCCAAAAGAGGGATTGCCAGGGAATAGAACAGGAAAATGTAAATATTCCAGTAGTTGTGTACAATAGGAAATAATTTTATGTACATTCAGGAATAATTATGAACTTTTTGGTTTTGTTATGTTAATCTATCAAAACTGTTGAGGCAGTAGAAGCCGAACAAAGAATTGCTTTGTCAGTGTGAAAATACAGTAGTGTTGAAACATTCCTTTGAAAGATTATTGATTTTGTTTATATATCTGAAGAATATTATCATTAAGGTAGTTTATAGGGTTAAAAGGTTATGAGGACTAAAATCTTATATTTAGTTTTTAATAATCGTGTTCCTAGAAAATTCAATTTATATACAATATAATCAAATACCACAAATTAGAAATCAAGGCTATAATAAAGGATTTGCTGACAATTCATCATTTCTAGATGGAAATGTTGGAAAGCAGGTGTAACATCTGGAAATGCCAGGCCAGGGAACGAGCCCTAGGATGTTCAATGTGTTGATAAGAATCTATTAACTCCTTGCTCCACTGCAATATTTTCTTAGATGCTATCATGCAAGGCAAATTAAGCAGTTAAGATGTGAAGTTAGAATCTGACACATTGATGTTTTGTTTGTTTTGGAATGTAAGATATGATGATAAATGCTTGTGAAAATAAGTGAGTCATAACGAGTTAGTAAGGCTTAAAACTGATCATGTGTATTCTAAAATAAATCATATGGAGTGTAGAATTTACTCCTAGGTAAGTGTGCACAGAATTACAACTTTTTAGCTTTGAATTTGAGAATTGCAATACAAAATAGATAATGATTTTTTGTTAATTTACCTTGTTTAGATGAATGAGTGGCTTTCTCCATTGTTAACTTTTCTAAGACTGGATAGTTGTTGGCAAAATTACTTTTGCCAGTTAGGTATAGAAATAGAAAGGTAGATGGTTTTTTTCTAGAGTGGTTGGCAACAGTCATTTTTAACAGCTTGTGTGGTTGCTATAGAAGATGACTGTGAATGAGCAAGTTGAAAGAGAGATATTCATGCATTTTCCTGCCATTGCATTTTGTAAAGTGACATTTTTAAAAAGCTGAAGTTAATTGCCTGCATTTTCATGTTAGCTGTTGGGATAGACACTTCTCTTTCACTACCGTATACTATGCAATGTAATTCAGCCATTAATTTCTCAGGACAAGAAATCAGGACAATTGCTTTTTAGCCTATGTACAGTGTTGGTTATTCATTTGTAGTCCTGAGTTCCTAACCACTGGCAAGTTCAGAGGAAGTAGAAATAATATTTATTTTGGGGTTCCTTCTTTTTCTGTCCCACACGGTTAAGAAGTATATAGCTTTTTCTGCGCTACAATTTATTTATATAAAAATGATGTCTGCATGCATGATCAAATTGCAAAACTAAATTATTATTTTTTACATTGAAGAAGGCACATTCTCTACATTGAGGAAGGACTCTGAGCAAAATCACTGGAAATTTTAATTTGATGTGATGATGTCAGACATGCAGCATTGTGAGCCACATTTTCTTTTGAAATTTTATATTTTAGTTATTTGATAACTGCTCATTTTCTTAATGATAAATGCATGTATCATCAAATTTGTACTACATAGTATTACAGCACTCAGAGGTAATATATTCCTCCTTAAAAAGCAAGATTTAAGCATTGAATTGCTTCCAAGGAAAGGCTGGGGGAAAAATCTGGCAATACTGCTGTTTGAAGAGCCAATTCAAAAGTGGGTAACATGTATTCATACACATTCCACATATGCATTCCACAGAAATCACACACTGCAGGATTTCAGCAGCAAACCATGGAAATGTTTCTCTATTTTCTGATGGAAAAACAAAAATTGCTTACAAATTTTAATTTAGTTTTGATATACTATAGACAGATGAACTACCCTATTGTTCTCCCCCATCCCCGCCCCTCACGCACATATGCACATATCCCATTAAAAAGAATAACTCCAAAATACAGAGTCCCTTTCTTGTAATGCATTTATCTTAGCAAAAAAAACCAGTGCATAGAAAAGGCTGCCAGATAAGTATCCGTGGGATGCAAACCTCCACATTTGATAAAAGTGTGTAAATTCAGATTTCATTGAAAGAATGTTAATGTGTTCACATGGAGTTAAATTTTGAGTCATTTTCTTTTTTTAAGCAACTAAATAACTTTCTGCTGAAATAAAGACTACCGACAAATATGAGTATTCAGAGCAGCTTCTGATTTACCCTTTGGACCCATAGCTTAGAAGTTGAAATAGATCAACAGCTTGCTATTTTGAAAGAAAATACTTAAGCAAGACTTTTTGTATTATAAGATATATTAATTCTGTGAGTATTTATTTTGAATAATTTAGTGGAAAACAATATTACCATGTACAGGTAAAACTCAAAAAATTAGAATATCGTGCAAAAGTTCATTTATTTCAGCAATGCAACTTAAAAGGGGAAACTAATATATGAGATAGACTCATTACATGCAAAGCAAGATAGTTCAAGCCGTGATTTGTCATAATTGTGATGATTATGGCTTACAGCTCATGAAAACCCCAAATCCACAATCTCAGAAAATTAGAATATTGTGAAAAGGTGCAATATTCTAGGTTCAAAGTGTCCCACTCTAATCAGCTAATTAAGCCATAACACCTGCAAAGGGTTCCTGAGCCTTTAAATGGTCTCTCAGTAGGAATCACAATCATGGGGAAGACTGCTGACCTGACAGTTGTGCAGAAAACCATCATTGACACCCTCCATAAGGAGGGAAAGCCTCAAAAGGTAATTGCAAAAGAAGTTGGATGTTCCCAAAGTGCTGTATCAAAGCACATTAATAGAAAGTTATGTGGAAGGGAAAATTGTGGAAGAAAAAGGTGCACAAGCAGCAGGGATGATGGCAGCCTGGAGAGGATTGTCAGGAAAAGGCCATTCAAAAGTGTTGGGGACTTTCACAAGGAGTGGACTGAGGCTGGAACTATAAAGCGGTCAGGTTTCTATCCCTAGATTTTTACTTTTCATTTATGCTTTAGAATTGGTTATACTAGACTTCACAAAAGGACGATTTGTGTATGTTACAGTAGAGGTCACCAACCGTTGGCAGACTGGAGGAAAAGGGAAGGGGAAGCATTTTACATGTGTGTGTGTGTGCACAGGTCCATGAGCACATGCGCGCGCCACAAACAGCATTAGTGTGCTACTCACTAGATCTTTCCCATTCTTGAGTGGCGCAGTGCCTGTGGTACACATACCACTAGTGGTACATGGGCACCTGATTAGTGGTATGCGTAGGACGGGTTGAACAGCACTGTAAAAAAAAAGTAAAAAGTGCTTTTACTAACCTGCTTTCAGCTGTGTTCTGTTTTTTCGCTTCTCTGCCTCCGCCATGTGTTTGGTAAAAAAGAAAAAAAAGTTCCATGAGACTTTCTAACTTCTCGCGAGATCTCGCGAGAAATTAGAAAGTCTCGTGGAAATTTTTTTGTCCCACAAACATGCGACTGAGAAGCTTCTCCATTTGTGGGGCTGGTAAGGGGTACCGACAAGTGGAAACCTAATGCCTAGCCAGTGCCCAGTTTCAGTTGGCAGAACCTGGCTAGGCTTCTTCCGTCCAGAAGTCTTTTGCGCTTGCTGAAAGAAGGGAGGGAGCCCCGCCTTTCCTCCCAAACGCTTGACCGGGGTTTCTGCGATCACCCCTCCATAGAAAGCAGGTGGTTCACAACTTGCTGGGCTCTACCATCCTGTTGCTTGGCCGCGGCAAGAAGTTGACAAAGTTTGTGCTGGACAGAGAGCTGAGCCCGAGTCTGGTGGGCATTTCCCAAAGGGTCCTGCAGCCTCCCACCTTCCCTTGCCCTGGGGGGGGGTGGGAGTTCGTCCCTGTGGGGAATGAGAGCCAAGGAAAAGAAGCGACGGCAGCATGCTGGAGAGGCTGGCCAGAAAAGACCGGCTATAGGAAGGCTGGACTAGTGGCCAGGCGAGAGAGCTTTGAGGCTGCGGTGCCAGACTTGCCTGCGCTGAGCCGCACTGTGGCTGAGAGGTGGCGGGCGATAGAAGAGGAAGAGGAGCAAGCCTCAGCAGCTGCCAGCGGCAGCAGCAACAACAGCATCCCCGAGAGTTTCTCCAGGCTCTGGACGGATGTCATGGGGATCTTGGTGAGCGGCTGCCCTACGGAGACGGGAAAGGTGATCTGGGTGGTGCACCAGGGGCTTTGGTATCCTCTTTTGAAAGGGGACTCTTGGGGACAAAATGGGCCAGCCCAAAGAGTCGCCTTGTTGGCGGAGGGGGTGTTGGATCGGGCACATTGGTGGGAAAGGGGGGAAACATTTGTCCAGAAGCAGCACCTCTTCCTTTGCATGCCGATGCTGCTTCTTGGCTATCTAGAGCAACCCACCCAGGAGGGTGTCGGGCAGGTTAGGAAATCCTGGCAGTTTGTTTTGTTTTGGTTCCCGAAGCCCCCTTTCTTGTTCTGCAACGGAAGGGGACAGTTTTGGGTGGGTTAAATGTATGGGCCGAAAGCGGCACTGATCCTGGCGCATCTGCTGAGCCCCAAAGAAGCACTTACCACCTGAAAAGCAGCATGGCAGGTCACACAGGCAGCCCTCGGCCACTCCTCTCCGCACCTCCAAATCGATATCTGGGCCAGCGTGCCTGGCTGAGGAATTCTGGGAGTTGAAGTCCAGAAGTCTGTATATCAATTTTGCCGCATGTCGAGAGGCATTACCTCACAAGAGACTCAACTCTGATCGTTGATTGGTTCACTGTCCCTTGTCAAGCGACTTGTAATTGGGTGATGCCGTTAAACTCTTGTGCTGAGCGGGAGGGCATGCCGCCGTGGCTCTTGCTCTCTGATAGGCTGCGGGAGCCACTGCGGAGGGGAGGGTTATTTTACGATGGCGGGTGAGAGAGAGACAGGAGGGGAGGTTATGGCGGGAGAGATGAAAATGCTTCCGAGTGGCCTCATCATGGCTGCCGCCTCCCGTTACGGGTTGTGTTTCTTTCAATCCTGGCCCGCAGCTCCAGTAAGCGGGCAGGTGAGCACGAGACAGTTCAGGGCATCTCCAGCTGCCCCTTTTCCTCTTGAGCCTCTTTCTGATAACGGAGGCTCAGGATGCCTAAGTGGCCTTATTGTTAGGAAGCGATGATGAGCTCATGTTGATTTCTTAACTGGAAATCCCCCATCAGAAAATATTTCTTATCATTAGGAGCATGTCTTCTTTTGACAGCTTGGGCTATACCGAGTATTAATTTTCCTCAATTTATGTCTGTAAAGTGATTTGAGGGGCGTGGTTGCTTGGATTATGATAGAAGTGTTAAAGTTAAGGTGGCATCAGGTTTCTTGGTAAAAATGGATTAGGAAGGAAGGAAACAATGAGAGGGAGGGAAGGAAGGAGGAAGGGGCAAAGAGGGAGGGAAGGAAGGAAGGGACAATGGGAGAGAGGGAAGGAGAGATAGAGGGAGAGAGAAAGGGAAAGAAAAGAAGAGAGAAGGAGAGAAAAGGGAGGGAGAGAAAAAGGGAGGGAGAAATAGAGAGAGCTAGAAAGAGGGAGAGAGAAATAGGGAGGGAGAGAAAGAGATAGGGAGAGAGAAAGGAGAGAGAGGGAGAGAGAGAGGGAGAGAAAGAGATTAAATTAGTAACATGGTTGTTAAGTGAATCTGGTTTCCCCACTAATTTTGCTTGTCAGAAGGTTGCAAACGGCAATCACATGACCCTGGAACAATGTGACCATCATAAATATGAATCAGTTGCCAAGCATCCGAACGGTCATAAGTGTGAAAAATGGTCATAAGTCACTTTTTTCAATGCTGTTGTAACTTCGAACAGTCACTAAGCGAACTGTTGTAAGTCGAGGACTACCTGTACTTTATCATTCCCCCCCTTTTTTTGGGGGGGGGTCAAGTTTTTGACACGGATATTGCATTATCCTAAAAGTGGTACAATGGGTGAAAAGGTTGAAAAGCCCTGTTCTATTTCATTAGTTAATTCAGAGTCATCTCTTCCACAAATATTGCTCTCCCTTTGGCCTTGTTTAATCTTTGTGTTGCAATAGGTGACTTTCAGATAATAGACTTGCCCTGGGATGGGACAGAAGCGATTGTAAGGAAAGGAATCTGTCCTATTCTTTTACAGTTATATCTTCCTGTATCCTTCCTTTGCTGAGAATAACTTGTGCAGAATTCCTGATATCTGATCTTGTGCTGTAAGATAAGGCAGACCAGAGTGATGCTACTAGCTTGATATTTATCTTATACCGTATTCAGAAATAGCTTTTACCTCAGTCACAGGGTGACTCCTGGAAGGGAGAAGCTTGAGCAGTGATCTAATTCAGTCCGTTGACATTAAACAACCCTGACAGAATTGTTCTTAATCCATTTTAATCTGTTTGCTTTTAGCCTAAATAAATACACATCAACAAAAACTTCCTTCTTCTGCTTAAAACTTTCAGAATTCATGCTAAGTCTAGTGGAGGAAGGATGGAACTTCTCATCTCTCCATCAGTCAATTTGGTATCATTTTCTCTATGACTATCTCAGAAAAGTAGAGGAGAGAAAACTCTTTTTTGCCAAGCCACTTGATGAAAATTACTGCTGTGTTTTCAATCTATTTTTAAAAGCCAGAAGTTTACATTTTTCTGTAGCCCATACATAAGACCTTGTCTTTCCCAACTATGATGCAACCCAGGCTACTTTCTTTCATGTAATTTTGTAAAATTACTTGCATGACTAATTTACATGTGGCATATAATTTAGATTGTCCTGAGATGTCAGGCTTTTTTTAGGCCACCAGAAGGAACGAGAAGCTAACATTTATGACCTTTGAAATGTTATACTTATGCATATACCTGGCTTAGATTTATTTCAGAGCCTCATTGGATTTTTTTTAACATTTGTGGCATTGGACTCATTCTATTCTGCAGATAGTTAGACCCGGTTTTATTTAGCATGATGAGCACTTGTGCGACTGCAAGAGACTAAGTCTGTAATTTTGCATCATACTCAGATAAACCTAGAGATTTGCTCTGTGATCTGCACCTTTTGTATATTCCCCTATTCCTATTACAGTCACTGTAATTGACAGAAGAGATAGCCTTGAGGAAGAGGAGCGCAGCCACAATCAAGACAACAATCAGATAAAATAAATCTGATTCTGGAATAGAAATATAAATTTGAAAAGGCATCTCAGACATGATCTATTTCTTATGAAGATAAACGGAAGAAGTGGGGGAAGTGCATTCAGACTTACAAGATTCTGTTACTCTTAACAAAATAAAAGTAGTATTAACTTGCATGTGTTTGTTTTCCACGTTTGGTCTATGTTGGAGGGCTGACGTATCTCCATTTCTTGGCAGTTTTTGCAAATAGAAAGAACACTATGTATATAATATACATACACATATACATACCTACCTCTACATATACACTCTTGGGTCGTAAGAAAAGATGGATTGATTTGTGATTATGACGTAAAATGAGCTATTGTTGGTTAAGCGAATTGTCTTTTTTTTATATGCAAAATTCTTCAATAAGTGCAATTCTAGAAGGCATTTTTTAAATTTCAAGTTTATGTGTGGCTGTGAAAAAGTCCCTCGATAATCAGCAAAATTTTATCATGCAGGATCACCGTGCAGCTTTAGCACTAGATGAAGGGTTGAATAAAAAGTAGTAATTATTTTATTATGATTCAAATCCTCTTGCTGCTTATGGCTTAGTTTCTCAGGTCATTCTTCCAGCCGTTCCCAAGACAAAAAAAAACCCTGACCTGAAAAAAATTACTATAAATTCAGGGGCGAGGGAGTTGTGAGGAAGAAACCAGCACCAGTTCTGGCAATTTTATGAGCAGCCTGCTCTCTTACAGCTTTACAAGATCCATTGTAAATCATCAGTTTAAAATTTACCTCAGCTTCTTTGCTTGAACAAATGTCAGCTTTTATAGCTTACATTGCCAGAGCAGGACATCCATGAGGTTAATGGGCCCTAATTTTAAATATACAAAAATAGAACAAAATCAGTGACCTGCAATTTGTAATTACGTTTAAAAAAGACATTCTGTTCAAAATACTCAAGATGGGCGTGTTTCTTAATGTGTTCATATATTAAAAACAGATTATAGGTTTTTTTTTAATAATGGTACTCTTGGATGTCTTAAGGCAGTCTTCTAATGAATGGACATTTTAATAAGAAAAATGAGCTCTTTGGAAAATGTTTTTCACCCCAAAGACTTTTAATTAAGTAAAACAAAATTTTTCTCTCTTATTTCATTTTTTTCTAATTTGAACATAAGTATATATGACACTAAAAGAAATTGGTGACTAGCTAATATACAGAAATTTGAAAACATTATTTTTCCATACATAAATAGGAATTTGAATGTACTTTTCCAATTTGACTATACTTTCCATTTGCTTTTTGACAGTGGCCAAGAAATTGTATAGGCATAGCGATAACTCTTTGATTTACAAATAAATCTGTTAAAATGCAATTATAGGTAAGATTACTTTTATATTTTTGATTGAAGTTTCATGGTCTGTTTCTTATATGTAGCTTACATAGGTGCTTACATGTTTATTCTAAAAAGTATTTTTAAAATTAATAACTATACTTCCGATCACTTTAAACTACATTTATTGCTGCAGGTAATTCAGCAACACCCCCAAAGAAATTAACAGGTGGAGCTTTCCTTTTTCTTTCCTTGCAGAAAACGGAAATGAAGGTTCATAGGCACACACAATTTTGTCTCATTTGTTTGCTGACATTTGTCTTCCATCAATGTCACCATTGCCATGAAGGTGAACATAGCCACAATGACTGCCAAATCTCGGAGAACGAAAGGACCGAGCCTGAACCAAGTAAGGAAGCTGAAGTTAAACAGAAATACTACATTGAAAAACTCTTTAATCGTTATGGTGAGAATGGAAAATTGTCGTTTTGTGGCCTGGAGAAATTGATGACGAGCCTTGGCCTTGGAGAAATTAAAATAGTAGAAATAAATCATGAGGACATTGGCCACGATTATGTTTCTTACTTAGATGTACTAGATACACAAGAAGGAAAGCATTCTCATTCCCACAACCATCCTCATTCCCATAATCACACAAGCTCAGAAAATCAGACTGCGAACGAAGGGTCTAGCAAAAGGAGCCAGAAGTGTGATCCAGTGACAGAAGTTACAGAACCATCTTTGAAGCCTGATGGTAGACATGCTCATGATTCTAATAATCACAGACACCACAAGCATCATCACCGCCGCCATGCACATCGCCACATTGACCATAACAATACTCATCAGTCTCATAATGATTCCATTGACACCAGTGATCACGGGGAACCAAGTCATGAGCCTTCCACGGAGACCAATACTACTCAGGAACAGCCTGAAAGAAAACTACGTAAGCACCCTAAGAAATGGCGGAAAATGAAGAACAGGGAAGTTTCAAGAGTTACAACACAAGATTTTACTCTCAATCATGACTCAAATGAGCAATATGAACATAATCATGTCCACAAACATGACCACGTGCACGATGTGTCTTTCTCACATGTACGTTTTCATGAACACAATAATGATCATTCAGCTACTCATGGACATCAAGACCCAAACCCTGCGAGCGGGGATGGGTATCGACATACCAGCAAGCGAGAGGCACCTGATAAACAAATCAGCGTGGGGAAGCATACTAATCACAAGAACCATAATGAAGATGAGCATTCTTCTGAAGAGGTCTGTATAAGCCCAAAAAGAACATTATGAATCTTTAAGAAAAAGTAGCCTTCCCCACCTTTTTGCCCATCAGAGCCAGCTGTTGTGCTGACATTACAAATTTTAAAAGTCGCTATTCTATATAACTGTGTAAACTAAGGAAGAACTAGAGCAGAGGTCCCCAACCTTTTGGGCACCGGGGACCGGTTCCGTGGAGAAAGGTTTTTCCGCGGGCCGGAGGGTGCATGGTTTTGTATGTTGCCTGCATCCAATGGGTGGGGCTTTGCTTGTTTGTGCAGACCGTTTGCTGGCATGCCACAGCCCGGTACCGGTCCATGGACCAGGGGTTGGGGACCCCTGAACTAGAGAGTCGGTTTGGCGTAGGAGTAAAGGTATCAAACTAGAAAGCGGGAGACGGGAGTTCTAGCCCTGCCTTCGGCACAAAGCCAGTTGGGTGACCTTGGGCCACCCAACTTTCTCTGTCCTAGGAAGCAGGCAAAGACAAACAACTTCTGAAAAACCTTGCCAAGAAAACTGCAAGGACTTGTCCAGTCAGTCTCCAAGAATTGGACATAATTGAATAAAAGGGGGGGGGGAGAGGAAACTATACAAGGGTTTATATAGCTAAGGACTTATAGATAGATACTTGTTTCATTGGTCATTGTTGAACATGACTAATATTTAATAAAGCAGGAAAAATGGTTATTTGTGTAGCTATTTAGGTTTTCTCAAGATAAAGCCAAGGTATTTTTTATTTGTTTATAGGACCAACAGATTTTTGTAATTTCTTCCTCGATGACCTGATTAATTTCTTAATCTTGCATGCTGTTTAAAACACGCAAGGCAAATATTTAATCATCCTTGGCTGGTTAAAATGAAATGTCATTTCAGTCAGCTAATGATGAAATACTGTTTACCGTTCCCAGGAAGGATTTTAATATGGATAAACATTTCTTGGAATTTAGGTTTAATCTTTTAAAATTCTCAGTAGATGTAATGAATAAATTCTCCCTATTTCCCCTCCAGAAAACAAACCATAGATAGTTTACTCAACATTTCATATTCCCAGGTCCTTCAATATGTGATGGTTCATGGGCTAGGTAGCAATTCAAATGACAGAAGAGACCGTGTAATTTTACGAGACTTAAGTAGTTAAGTAAGTCTTTAACGGTAGGACCTGCTTAATTGTTTTCTTCCTAATTTGTTTGCAGTGCTTAAATGTCACACAGCTGCTAAGCCATTATGGCCTTCACCCCAGTTCTCCAATTTCTCCCAGCTTATTTACTTATCTGTGCCCTGCATTGCTGTATCAGATTGATAAGCGACTTTGTATTGAACATTATGAAGACCTGCATCTCGAAGACTTGAACAAAGGAAACAATGTATCTCTCGGGAATGTGGAGAAAACTGGTGCTTCAGGTGAGGAAGAAAGTAGACTGAAAGATTTGTGGATTTTCAGATTAGCTAATGTAATTTCATTGGATATAAATAGCCTCACAAAAATCTCCTTAACTTGGTCAGGCCAGTTCAAGTAATAGAAGCAGCCTACTTGGTTGTTTGTTTGGGAAATCCACTTAAGTTCCTAGAGTCATCCTTCTTCACATATTGTATCCACTGTTGAATCCCGTTTTCTTGCTTATATTGATCTTCAAGGCAATGGGGCAGTATTAATTCCCTGTCTGATTTTTTTTTTTAGACTTCCAGTTGGATAACATGAGCAGTCCAAATTGTGACAGCTCCTAGAACACCCATTGTTGCCTATTTGCAGAGTCATTCGGAGTATTCCCTGTTATAAATAAGTACAATTATAGTACAGCCTTTTGTACAGAAGCAACCATACCTCAAAACCCGAGGCCTTATTTATTAATCTCTGGCTAAGGTGCAGACATGGAATTCCTATATTTAAATGTCTGCTTAAGGCAACCACTTGGGGATGGCCTGTGGCTTTGTTATACAAATAAGATTTTCATGTTTATTTTGTTTTGTATGGACCTGGTAAAAATCACTTATGATGAACCCATGTAGAAGAATGAAGAGTAATTTTGTGGGCATCACCTCTTAGTTGATGCCCAGGCAGATATTTTTGTTGGGACTGAAGGCTCCATTCTCCATTTTATATTCCATTTTTAAAAAAAATAAATAAATCTAACTGAAGACATTTAAATGGAAATCTGGCATGCTACAAAGTGAAACTTCATCTTTCTACTTTATTTTTGTGTCCAATAATGCTTTGAGCCCCATTTTGTATCCCCCAAAGCATTCCTAAATGATCAGGAGTTGCAGTCAAATGCTGTATTTGAAAATCTGTTAAACTGGTCCAGGAAAGAAAAAAAAGGAAGATAGAAATAAACAGAGTTGAGAATGAATGTCCTGGGAGATTAGATTGGATGGCAGAGAACAGCCTCTACTTTCATTTAGAGGCCTGGTTTCTGATTGGCCACGTGCATATCATATTCTCAACATTGCAAATATGCCCACTGCCTCAAAATGCTAAAAGCTTTATGTGCTACAAGGGCAATTAGTCTTAAGAAAATTTTAAAAATGGACAAGGTTGGTTGCACGCATGTTGTTTAGGAGAAAGCTCTCCTTAAAGGTAATCCCATTATTTCAACCCTATGGAATAAGAAAGGTTCAAAGGAAAGGTGATACCATCTACCCGGTTATGGCCATTGAAACCTGGCCATAGAAGCCAAGAGCAAAGTTGTAAAAACTGCAGTCTGGCTTGTCCATTGTATTCTGAAAACGACCTGAACCATGAACATTTTTGACACCCTAGGAAGGTACAGGATATAATGACACTGGAGGTGCCATTTATGTGCAGTGGGTGCTTGAAATTGATGGATAAGTTGCTTGATATTGTTTTTTTTTTAAAAGAGGCATTTTATATGTGGACCTTTCTCCGCATAGATATTCATAGATTCCCATGAAACTGTCAAATGATGAATAATAACATTTTGTTTTAAAGCTGGCACAAATGTTGCAGCTGTAGAAAAAGCTTGGAGAGGATTGCTCTTCCTTGGATTGTTAATAATGAGTGTTGATTAGTTTTGCAGATGCTTATTAGCATTCTCAGAAATAAAACACCAAATGAGTATGTGTGGATATATATTAATAATTGTCAGAAAAAATGATCTGGTAATTATTTTTAATGACTGCAACATCATTATGAAAATGTAACGTTGTATATAAATCTCTTGTAGTGATGCATCAGCTCCACTCTTGCTAACTTTATTCAAAGATTCATAACACTAAATAATCTTTACACTGAATTTGTTAGCAAATAATTCTTTTCTCCGGGTAGTCTTGTTTTAATCAGATTTGACCCTAGAATTTATAGAAAGGTTGCTAAGCACTTTGTGTCAATTAAAATGTCAAATTTGACTTTGTGTATGCTTAAAAAAAATACCAAGAAAACCTGTTAGCTTGTATATGTCTTTAAACCAGGCTAATTAGAAAGTTTCCATTGATAACTGCTTCTTTTTTGAAAGAAGCATTTTTTTAATTAGGTGATGAAAAACCGATAATCTCAAAAGACCTGCAACACCATAAGATACCTAATTTGGTGGGAGGGGGAACAAGAGGCAGTTTATTTAAAGGTAGCTAGTGTTTCTGAGCACAAATAAAATTATCTTCAGTTTATATGAGTGGCACTTGTCCATTCTAATCAAGAACCTGTCTGGTTTCTCTTCTGGACGTAGAAGATGATCTTTGATACAAACAAAGAGTTCTCCAGTTTCCTAATTATTGCTTTAACAATTGTTCCGTTCTGCTAGTTGAAAAACAAAATTACAGGTAAGGCTCTGGTAATCTGATGCCCTTGAAGCACGTTGATCTTTCAGACCCAACATTTCCTGCCAGCGTCATCATTGGTCTTACTGGTGAGGAATGATGGCAGCTATTAGTCAAGATATCTGAAAGCCTTCAAGTTGGAAAATCTGCACTCAGGCAGTGCTTCAATATCCCTTCTGTTCTCATTTGCAGACGTGTCACATCAGTTTTTCCGGATACTAATTTTTTTTCCACCCTTATTGTTCCTGCTTCATCTCTCTCCTCTTTCCATTGGTCCCTGTGTTTACATCTTTCTTATCTTCCTCCTCTCCATTTTTACTCCATCATTCCTTTGCAAACACTTTGTTTTTCCCACTATATATCTTGCGAAAATAAATATAAACTTGCTAGATATAAATAGCTTTGATTCAAAAGGTGCTTTATAAGACTGTATTTACATTCTACACTTAATGTTTGTGTTACCGTTGAACCAAAACTGCAGAATTGGCCTTAGGGGATTTAGTTAAATCAAGATGCTGTATTCATGAACTTGACAATTCAATCCTTAAAAGACTGGGCCACTGTTTCCCAGATTTTCTAGGAGAAAAAACCCAGAGGAGCAAGAAGTAGAACTTTTACACTTCAGATATATTAAATACGCTCTGTTCTCCCACTGTTCAGCTTTTGTGAGACGACTTTTCTTTTTTCAGCACAAGAAAGCCATTTTCAAAGCAGTCAGACAAAAGTGGCTGGGTGACTTTAGGTCAATCGCTTTCTCTCATTCCAGCCCACCTCACAGAGTTGTTGTTGTGAGGAAAATAAGAGGAGAATTAAGTATGTTTACCGCTTTGAGTTACTTATAAACAGTGCTTTTTTTGTAAAAGAAAAAGGTGCCGGAACTCACACATGTCATACAACCCGCCTTGCCTATCCTACAAGGTTCTATCCAAAAAAGGTGCCGGAACTCCATTCTGAGCGTTCTATGACAAAAAAAGCCCTGCTTATAAAGTAATACAGGTCAGATTTTTTTAAAAAAAAAATCAAATAAATATATAGACTGGTGCCTAAACTTAAGACTTGAACTGCCCATGAGATGGCATCAAATGACATGGCTAAGTCTTTTATGTATTTTCGATAACAATGTAGGATCCGGCGTATTTATTCATTCTCCTAAGTGAGTGGAAGAACAGTGAAGCATGTAATATCTGGCGGACGCCCCATATGATCCATGCCTGCTTCATAAATAATTCTGTGAGATCTGTCTTCCACTTAGCTTTCTCTTCTTTTCGTTCCTCCAGCAACAACGCTTGTATTGCATTCTGTTTTGACAATTGCATTTTATTTTGATGAATTTCATACACGTATTTGCACTTTTTCTGGAGAGAGCTAACTTATAAGGAAAGGGTATTCTGCAGAGCAACAGGGTTGTGTTGCCATTAATACAAGAGGCATATTTGTTACGTAGGAGACATTCACCCATTTGACAACACGGATTATACTTTTGCCTCACTAGAAGGCATCTTGTATGTGTCTTTACTTGGAAATTCCTATACAGTACTAGAAACCCCCAAATCCTTAGGAGGTCAGTAAGTGAAAACAGTGAAAATAACATAGATTCACTAGTCCATGATCCATGTTGTTTACAGTATTGAAATGCACTCCGATGAACCCATTTAGATGAAATGTAATTTATTCACTGTTATAATAAAATTATAATTTAATCTAATTGACTATATGTTTATCAAAAAAAATCTTGTCACATGGCCCGCATTTGTTAGAAAAGTGCATAATACCATATTTTCCGGCGCATAAGACGACTGGGCGTATAAGACAACCCCTTACATTTCCTGTTAAATTATAGGGTTTGGGCTATACTCGCCGTATAAGACTACCCCTCTTCCAACGCACACCAAATAAAAATTAAAAAACATCAGATTTGATTTTAATATGGTAATTTTAATTCAAATGCTTATGACATGCAGGTACTTAGTAGGAAAACTGTCACTTATAAACATAAGGCTGTTTGTCATCAAACATGTAAACATAAAACAGTGCAAGTGGATTAAACTTTTCCTAATTCACTCTAAAGCTTTCCCAAATGGGAGATCTGCTCCAGATTTTCCAGCCAGCCCGCCCAGTTCCTGAGTCAAATGTGTCCTTAGAGCTAAGCAGCTGCTCTGGCTGCTGCATTCCCCACCTGCCTTTCAAGTTGGGATAGACTGCAGCTGCTCTTCAACTTTAAAAGGAAAGACGCCCAGACCCCAGCCTGTAAAAAATCAGACTGCAGCTTCTTCTCCAATTGGTCCCGCTTTCCCTGCGCAGACCTAATGGGAGATCCGCTCCAGGTTTTCCAGCCAGCCCTGTCCCTAAAGTTTCAGCACCCAGCATATAAGACGACCCCTGAGTTTTGAGAAGATTTTCATGGGTTAAAAAGTCATCTTATATGCCAGAAAATATGGTAAGCCATAATGTTATTTTATATTATTTTAATGGTATTTTATTCCAATAGACAATGCAACAGTTACATTTTAGCTGAGCAGGTTTCCTTTTGAATAATGTTTTCTTTTCATATTGGGTTTATAATTTATTGACTTATTGTGAATTATTTTCTAATTCGTATTTTCCCTTCTTTTCGCAGCCTGGATCTGTGGCATCATTTCTATCACAGTTATTAGCTTGTTGTCTTTGCTAGGCGTGATTTTGATTCCTATAATCAATCAGGGATGCTTCAAATTCCTCCTCACCTTCCTGGTTGCTCTTGCTGTAGGAACCATGAGCGGAGATGCACTACTTCATCTGCTACCACATGTACGTTCAGCCTAGTGCTTATTGCTTCGCTTACTTGTGAAGTATCTGTTTCAAGCAGGGGTGGATAGATAGACTGAAAATAATGCCTGTTGAGTGGAAGTCAGGTTTTGTGTATCTCGCTTATTTTTGAAAAGTTGGGAAGATGTGAAGAAAAGGCCTCGCTAGGAGTTATATCTATTCCACAAATAGGGGGTATAGGCCAGTCAGCGAGAATCCAATTCTGAGCCTCCTAACTTTGGAAAAAGTTAGGCAGAGTTGAACTAACAAGCAACTGAATGAATAATTCTGTCTTGCTGCCTCAAAATCTTGCAAGTGAATCTGTTAAGAAATAAATCCTTAAGGCTTCACAATAGAGAGTGCACTTGTTGCAATCACAAAATCATTTCCCCAAGATATTATTTGGAATCGGCATATATTCCTGACAGTTCAAGAACGAGCTCATAAGCAAATGCAAAATAGTTTACGATACACACACACACAACACACACACACGTGTGTGTGTGTGTGTATGTATGTGTATCCGTAAACTATTTTGCATTTGCTTATGAGCTTGTTCTTGAACTGTCAGGAACCATCTAACGCAGACATGTCAAACACAGGGGCCGGATCCGGCCCGCGAAGTGGTTTCATGCGGCCCGCAAAGCCATCCTGGAAACAGTGAGGGAACGGCCTCCACTGCCTTGGCCCTGGCCCAGAGACCCTCCTTCTGCCAGAGACCCTCAGATCTGTCCCACTCCTGCCCAGGCCCCCATAGGCACCCTTGATGCGAACGATGTAGAGCTGGCCACGCCCACCCTGTAGGCCATATGCACTCTAGCCACCCCCACCCAGTAGGCCACGCCCACCCTGGCCATATCCACCCGGCCCCCTGAGGGCAACCGCAATGCTGATGCGGCCCTCAATGAAATTGAGTTTGACACCCCTGATCTAACATTACCATGGCTGAGAACAGAGTATTAGACCAATTTGATCTTTGTCATGCTTGCTTTTAAGGATAAGAATGACACTCGGTATCACTATTCTGTAGCTGAGAATGCATCATTTCACATCATTTGGATTTGGCTTTCCGCTGGGAAAAGTTTTGTGCATAACATCTTTTTTTCCTGTTCATTAGTCCCAAGGAGCCCACAATCACAGCCACCATGAAGATCAGGGCCACCAGCATGAGCATCACCACGAGCACCAACATCTGCACAGCCATTCCCATGAGCATGGAGGATCGGTTCAGAGCTTCCTAGAAAAATATGATGCTGTGCTGAAAGGACTTGTGGCCCTTGGAGGGATTTACCTTTTGTTCATTATCGAACACTGCCTACGAATGTACAAACACTATAAGAAACAAAGGGTATGTTTTGACAAATCCTACTTTTCTAAGGTATAATAAGATTGTACAGTAAAGGAAATGTGAGTGGGAGGAATATGTCTCGAGTATAATTTCAGCTAGTCAGCTAGCTCTTACTGTGTTCATCTGACAGGGATCTGTCAAACTTATTTTTGTACCAAGTCTCCATCCCTCAAGTTTGCTTGGTCTCCAAAAGTAGCCAATAATACATTGGAGGATCAGGCAGAGATCTGGATTCAAATGCTGAAATCTGATTCAGCCCACAGGTACTCCTTGTTTAGTTACTTCATTACACACACACACACACACACACATATTCATATATATATATATATATATATATATATATATATATATATATATATATATATATATATATATATATATATATATATATATATATATATACATACATATACATATACATATACATATACACATATAATAATAATAATAAGAAGAAGAAGAAGTTGGAAGGGACCTTGAAGATCATCTAGTCCAACCCCCTGCTCAGGCAGGAAACCCTATACCATTTCAGGCAAATGGCTGTCCAGTCTCTTCTTAAAAACTTCCAGTGTTGGAGCATATATACATACATATATACATACACCCATACACGCATACATACACACACACACACACACACACACATATATATATACAGTATATATATATACACACACACACACACACACACACATATATATATATATACAGTATGTGTGTGTGTGTGTGTATATATATATATACACACACACACAGTATATATACATATATAGTTGTGAATGTCTTGTGAAAATTTTTGCACCATTTGGCAAGAGTCACAGCAAAAGATATACTGCATAGTTCAATGAAATACATTTGAACAAAATAATAGAATGTGGAAGGTGGAATTGGCAAGTGGCACAACAACATTCTTAACAAGGGAGACTTTTTTGTTGAAAAAGATGGATTTGTGTTTCTGCCAATTGCCTAAATTAGCTTCAACAAGGTTCTAAAGCTGAGCAATTTCAGGATCTTTAGGGGAATGTGTTCCTTTGTATTATTCCAGGCAGTTGTTCCGATGGGCCTTTTCCCTTTCCCTTCGAGATTTGTAGTCACTTAAAGCTTGGGGTTTTTTGTCTCTTTCAGACAAAAGAGAAATGGTGCAAGAAAAAACAAAAGGTTGATGAATCCCCCATTGGAAGGAAACTTTCAGATCATAAGCTAAACAGACCTGATGCTGACTGGCTTCAACTCAAGCCACTAGCAGGTATCTCATTTATGACCAGGGGGCACTAAATCACTGCAGCCTTGGTATCTTACCTCAGTTGCTAATACGGACTATCGGCTTACTTACTCTTCTGCACTTAGTGAATAATATTTAGATCTGCTGTCATTTAATAAAAGCAAATGTAATCATCAAATGTTAACGTGTTCCCCAATTCATTCAAATTTAAATCTTCATTTATGTATTTTTATTATGTGTATGTGTAATACAGTATATACATCATGTGTATATATTATATACATGATGTATATATGTTATTGGAGCAGATACTGCATTGGAGAATATTTTTGAATGTTGCTCAAGTAATATTTGGAGGACTGCTTTAATAAAATTCTTGATTAATTTTTCACCAAAAGTATGGATTTTTTACAATTCTAAAAACAATGGGGCTTATTATGAACTGGCTTGTCAGTTTGGCTTCTCATTTGTATGTTCTCACTTACAAATTAGGAAATTAACACACATTTGATCTCTGTGTGTCCAATGCATCATTGTCAAATGATTGAATCCTAGTTAATAGCTAGAAGCCAAAATAGAAAACCATGCTTTTTGTAAAATATGACTCAAGATTAAAGCATATGGTCTGTTGTGTTAATAATTTTGTGAGGCCATTTTGATTGATATCACCTTATTTGTGTCTTCTGGGATTAGGATTTGTTTAGGAACTTGAACTATAGTTTTACCTTGTCCCTAGGTTCCTCACCCATTACTTTGGTAATGTCAGAATGTGCTTTGTTAGGACTAGAGTTGGGGCTGCTTATACATACAAGCTTCTATATTTAAGTCCATATCCATATGAAAATTAGCACTTATACAACTATGGAAGACTTAAGAATTATTGAGCCAGATTTTAGCAATGTCTATCCTGGTTATCTATAGCTGTCCAAGTTGTGGGTGTATTTTTTTCTCTACCCCGCTTTCAGACATACACAACTGAATTTAGGACATTTCCTTGACAAGTATGTGCTCAAAATTGACCTCAACATATACAAGACCACATAGACATAGGTTTTTGACCTGCCCTGCTGTATGAACAAATATTCCTATGTCATGTGTTCTCATGTCCTCATTTTTATATAGCCAGCCGTACCAACAGGCTGAAGAACAGCTTTTATCCATGGGCTGTTAGGCTTTTGAACGGGATATAATTTTATAAACTTTATGCATGATTGACTTGCGAGGCCGGTGTGTTGTGCAATTAGCTCACATGGTGTATTAAGATGGAGGGTTTGTGTCACTGTAAGTTGGGGGTGGGGGCACGAAGGGAGGCTCAGCCAATCTCAATGTATACATGGTTGTACTTTGACAATAAAGGTTCATTTCATTTCATTTATGTACATGCAAACACATTAAATATATTTTAGCATGTTGCGCTTAATGTACAGTAGGCTTTCTGGTTCCATCTCTTCTGTCTCACATAAAAACACCTCTCTTCCCCCTCTCCTACCCCATGTAATGTCAAGTGTTTGTAGCTGTACGTTCAGCAATATTCTACGTTGTAATCAAGATCAGCAGCATGACTTTCAAATATAAGGCTCCCCCAAATATCTCCATTTAGTATTCCTGGGAAAGGCTAATTTAGGTATCGGCAGCACTGCTATCCTAATTAATGCTTCCTAGTCATCCCTTGTTAACTTACATATTTCTTGGGCTCATTCCCTTCAGGAGCAGATGATTCTGTACTGTCTGATGATCGACTTAATGAAACCGAATTAACAGATTTGGATGGCCACCTTGACTCTCTGCCAAAGGCCTTCCAACCGTCTACTACCGAAGAGGAAAATCGGATGCTCCACTCCCATAATGACCTCTCTCATAATGCCCAGAGCAACAATCTTTCAGATGTGGAATATGGGAGCCATCATCGAGATGTTAAAATAATAGCGAGGAAGCACAACCATCTCTGGCCACATAAACATTCCCATCACTCTCATGGACACTGCCATTCTGGCAAAGACTTAAAAGAGACCGGAATAGCTAATATTGCCTGGATGGTAATAATGGGAGATGGGATCCACAATTTTAGCGACGGCTTGGCCATTGGTAAGCAAAACAAAAGGCTTGGACATGGGGGATAGGATTGGATGAGATGAGATGCTCTTTGCAACAAATGAACTTGCAGCGAGAAAAATAAAATGGGCTCGCGTGTGTCCGATTTAGAGAGGAAAAAGAACACGAGAGAGATTCATCAGGGGAAGTCGGGGTGCTAAATAAGGCTCTATATCCTGCAATTTATCCTGCCAGATTATGCAGCACCTCAATAGATAAAAGGCCTACTCTTCATTTTCCTCAGTCCTTTTCAAGGCAGCAAAGGCTTTTTTTTCCCTCTGCAGCCACAAATTATTTGCTAGTTCATATGGGCCACGGGAAGCATTGCAGTTACGTTAAGAAATGCCACTTTCTCTTTGTGAGTTCTTGATTATGGATCCCTTGGCATATCTCTGGAAGTTTTCCTGTGATATAGCTGCTTCACTCCAAAAGGGGCTCATAAATGCATTTGGCGATGTAATCTTCCTGCTTCAGGGGGGGGGGCAGGGCAGGGCAATATGCCCAACTGAGATCTGTTGATTGGAGGAAGGGCAAATCTGACTCCTGTGTCAATACGTTGTATTTATCCAAAGCCCGAAGCAGAGTTTTCCAGATTTTGAGTTTTCTTGACCTGAGTTGGGTCTGAAATGGTTCTTTGGAGCCTTGTAAGTGTCAAGTTTCCGACGTCCATTCTCTCAAATTCCCGAGCAACTCCTTTTTCCCCTAGCGCAGACATGTCAAACACAAGGCCCGGGGGCTGAATCCAGCCCGCGAAGTGGTTTCATGTGGCCCGCGAAGCCATCCTGGAAACAGTGAGGGAACGGCCCCCACTGCCTTGGCCCTGGCCCAGAGACCCTCCTTCTGCCAGAGACCCTCAGATCTGGCCCACTCCTGCCCAGGCCCCCATAGGCACCCTTGATGCAAACGATCTAGAGCTGGCCACGCCCACCCAGTAGGCCATACGCACTCTGGCCACGCCCACCCAGTAGACCACGCCCACCCTGGCCATACCCACCCGGCCCCCTGAGGGCAACCGCAATGCTGATGCGGCCCTCAATGAAATTGAGTTTGACACCCCTGCCCTAGCGTGTAGACCCATGAACCCGTTTCAGTAGTTTGAAGTGAAAACGTGAGCGTTTGAGCCATTACTTTTCTAGTTAACCTGACAATCTCTCAGCCAAGAATGCTGCCTTTATCATCACTGATGGTTTCCTTTGAAAATAGCCTTGTCAAGCTAACCAATTGAAAACTTGTATTTTCTTTGGTCCTCTACCCTCGTCCCTCTCCTTTCCAGGAGCTGCTTTCAGTGCTGGCTTAACTGGAGGAATCAGCACATCCGTAGCGGTGTTTTGTCATGAACTCCCTCATGAATTGGGTAATCAGCTAATGTGATGTCAGCTGTGCTTTTTATTCTTTGGGTCTGTGAATCAAAAAATGCTTTATTAATAGACGTGATTATTTATATAGCTCGGGATACTCCGAACCTATTTGGTTTTAGCCATAGAGCTAGTGCAGCTGCTTTCTTAAGGGTGAAGGCCTTGCTCATTTCAGAATTCAGCTGAGGAACGGTGAAAATAAAAATCCTAATTCAGGTTGACGCCAGTAGAAATGAAAACTGCCAGGGGGACAAAGGTGTGGCGCGCTTGTGTACACCGAGGTATTTCAGAAAAGCGGTGGAAAAGAAAACAAAAAAAAACACAAGCAGCTGTAGTCATATTAAAAACAAAAGCTGTTAAATCATCAGAGGCCAGCAGTTCTGGCTGCAAGTATCTCTGGAGGACCTTGTGGCCTTCTTCCCCAGGTTGGCCCCTGCTGCCACCCGCTTGAAGCCAAGCAGCATTGCTGGAGATAAAAGGAATGCTGAGCAGACTTTATTGGAAGGAGGCCCGTGGTTTCTGTGTCTGATAGGCTTGGCAGCTGCTTCCACAGAATAGGTGGTTCATATGTAAAAGTTCCTGGACTGCTTATGTGTGCTGGGCTTGGCTGATATTTTTGGATAATGGGAATGTCTTGAAATTGAGAAAGGTCTGCCCGCTAAGTGGACTGAATGTAGGAATGGATAGTGTAGCGTGTAAGGGAGATATGCACAGTCTGTGCAAATCTTGCATTGTACAGACGCGATATCTTGTTCACAGCCCCGTGCATATCTTTCTTCCGTTCAGATGTCTTGTTGCCCTCCTCTCTCACAGGGTAAACTTAAGTTTCTAGCGTTCTGGTTTTAGCAGAATTTCCTTTTGCCCCCCCCCCCCCCGGGTGCTTCGCTGTCTCGGGGATAACGCTGGGCTTCGTTGTCTAGCAGGTTTCCCTGTCTTTCTCTTCTTTCACTGTCACAAATCTACGTAGTCAGGCACAGAGCAGTTTTGTGCAGTCCCCTGTTCAGTTCCAGAAGTTCGGGAAAGGATCAGCTGATCATGTTTACAGCCTTTAAAAGATGTCAACTGCCTCCTGTCCCTTACGCATTGCTGCTTTGGTTTTCATTCTCTTTTTATTTCTGCAATTTATCCTGCAACAAACTCTGCATTCGCTTTACAAACATGGTTGTTGTTTTTATAGCAGCAACAGCAGCTGAATTGCTAGCCAGTCCTTTGTCCAAGAGATCATTCCTGTTTTGTTGGGATAAAGGCAGCCAAATGTAACAGTAATGGATGGCAGGCACTCTGATATAGAGATATAAAGGAATAACACGGCTAGCCCGGGGTAGGCAACCTCTGCTCTTTTATGACTCATGGACTTCAACTCCCAGAATTCCTGAGCCAGCCATGCTGGCTCAGGAATTCTGGGAGTTGAAGTTCATGAGTCATAAAAGAGCAGAGGTTGCCTACCCCTGGGCTAGACTGTTACTGAATGGTCAAGCCTTTGGGGGCAACTCAAGGGTTGCATGCCTTTCTCTCCCTTCTGCAGCATGTTCTCTTCCTTGTCATGCTATTCCCTAGTCAACAGCATTAACCACCAGAATTTCTTAGCCAAGAAACGAATTAGAAAACTATCTATCGTCTATCTATCTATCTATCTATCTATCTATCTATCTATCTATCTATCTATCTATCTATCTATCTATCTATTGAGAGACAGAGACAGAAAGCGCCAGGGATCTTTTTCGTAAGAATGTCCCTGATTGTACTGGATAAGCCTGCGATTGTGCTATCGCTTTTGCCTTTCTGCTAGGTGACTTTGCTGTACTTCTGAAGGCGGGCATGACTGTGAAGCAGGCCATCGTTTACAACCTCCTCTCGGCGATGATGGCTTATGTGGGAATGCTAATAGGAACAGCTGTGGGACAATATGCGAATAATATCACTCTTTGGATCTTTGCAATCACTGCTGGCATGTTCCTCTACGTGGCCCTTGTGGACATGGTAAGTTCCTCTAACATGTAGTGTTGTGTGCCTGCGGCCTTTCGGGTAGGGCAGCGTTTGGAGTCTTGCAGGTTTCTCAGGCTGAGGAAGACCCCTTTGGCCCATGCAGCTCTGCTAATTCCAGAAGACCCAGGCCACATGGGAGGTCAGTGAGGGAGCAGTTTTTCACAAAAGAAGAAAGGGGCCTAGATAGAAAGAGCCAGAATGGGAATCGCTTGCACACAAGAGGATGGACCAGGAATGACCATGGATTCCTAGCACGGAAAAGCAAATAATGGAGTTGAAGAATGTTTGGTGGGATGATTCCTATAATTAGAAGATGGCAGTTGAAGGCTACCATTTGTCCAAAGGGAGCAGCAACAATAATCAGGGAGGGAGTAGTAGTTGAACTATAAGCTAAGAATAGCCGCATCTGCTTGTAAATCCAAGAAAAATGAACGTGGACAAGGTTATATCTTGCCGTCCAAAGTTCCTTTGGCTGGATGGGTAGCAGTTTATTTTCACCCCCAGATAAATTGGGGTTAAGATAAATGGAGAAACTAATAAAACCAGTTCTGTGATTGTAATACTGGAATCCTTGATTATGCAGGAAAGTGAAGTAAGCTTGCTTGTGCATATATAGCTTGGGGTTTCCAGAAATCAGAGTTTAAGCCACAGAAGTAATGCGCAGAACTCCGTGGCAGGAGAAGTTTGTGGGAAAAGCAGCCTCAGCCAGCGAGACTGTCCCAGCCCCTCTGTCAGTGCAGATCCATCATTTCAAAGCAGAGTTTCCTTCTTGGTTTCTGAATTGCAGATGGGGACTGCCTGATTTTTAAAAAAAGGGTTAATTCAGACCTTTCCTTCCTTTCAGCTTCCGGAGATGCTTCATGGCGATGGAGACAACGAAGAGCACGGTTACTGTCCAGTGGGTCAATTCATCCTCCAGAACTTGGGGCTCGTCCTCGGTTTTGCCATCATGCTCGTGATTGCTCTTTATGAAGACAAAATAGTGTTGGACATTCAGTTTTGAAACTTTTCCAGTACTCAACTGTGATTGCAGTCATGCTACTGTAAGACTTTTTTTAGTCTGCCCTGTGATACTGTGTGCACATCAGTTCCCAGACAAAGCAGTGACACACTCCGATTGATCCGTAACCGTATTTTGGTATCTGTTTAAACAGGCTCTGCTTCTTTCTAGCTAATGGAAAGGGAAGACGCAAACAAAATAGGATTGATTTGGTCCAGTGTTTTCTTTTTTAAATAATAATTTAAAAAAAATCAGGTTGTGTTGGAAGCAGAGCATGTAAACATGATGCATGAGATGCTGTTACAAACATATCGGTTCTATTTGGCTCTGGCAACGTGCAGCCGAAATCACACACCCCGTGCTGACAAAAGCCTTTTGTGTTGTACTTGAGCAAATGGTGAAAGGCACCCTTATTTATCCACAGAATTCACATGCCAAGCTAGATCATTCCCCGGGCTCCTTGTCTCAGCCCGTAGCGCGCACACACACACACAGGCTCGCAACTGAAATTAGTTGGCAGTGTACAACTAGAACCATTCCGGGAAAGGTCACCTTTTCAATGTTTTTTTTTAAAAAAAACAAAGCAAAAAGGATGAATTGTTTCTAGCATGTTATTGGATTGCATTTGCTCCCAGCCTTGTTGCCTGCTCGGTCAGCTCTTTTGCACTGTGCTGAATGGTATGACCAAAGTGAAACCATGTGGTTTTTCTGGTTCAGCCACTGGATTGAATTTTTCTTCCCCCTTTTCTCCGTCCTGGATTGAACTTTCCTCCTTCCTTTTTCTCACTCCTTGCCAATCAGCTCTTTTCCTACAGGGTTTCCAGCGTGTGTTCATATCTGCAGCCACTACTACGCGGCTCTGCAGTTGTTGGCTCCTTTGCCGATCTTTTGAGCCCCTTCGTTCTTAGGGCGGTGACGCAGTATTGCACTCTTGTCCTTTTGAAGCCCAAGGATAAGCAGGCTGCAGATCTCTGAATCAAGCCTGAGGGGGTCTGGGCACCTTGGAGAGGCGTGGGGGTTGGAAAGTATTAGCTGTTTCGCGCTAGCTTGTGGAGATTGCTTAGCGAAATGCCAGATAGCTAAATATTTTGCGCTTGTGGACTTCCTCCAATCCCCTGGCTGCAGTTGCGGAGCAGGCAGCGATGCTGTTTTTGAGCGGCTCGTACTTTCTTCTCTGTTAATTGAGGGAGGTCCTGCCTCAAGCTTTTTTTTTGGGGGGGGGGAAAGCAGCCCTTTTTTTCATGTCGTTTTACATGATTCTTGAGGATAGTTTCGAACGTACAAATTCAGTGCCATGCCACCTAAACGTGGAGCCTCGGCAGCTGCTTGACGTTGAGAATTTTCTCCCCAAGGCCCCACCTTTCGGAGGTTGCTTTCATTGTGTGTTTTTTTAAACTTTCTTTCTACTCTGCTGGGCTTTCGTCCGTGCCTTTGCTGCGGTTGGGTTCTTTCTGCATTGCAGAAGTTCCAAGGTCTGCCAGAAGCCAAGCAGGGCACATCCTGTCTTGGGGGGGTGCTTCCTCCTCAGCCGGGGGACCTGCTGCCTCCTTGATGACTCCCCGCATGGCTGCAGGGGTTCCTAGAAACCCAGGCCAGGGAGCTGTGCTGCAGAGATTACGTAGATCAGGCCTTCTATGGTAGTCAAGCGGTTGTGCCAGCATCTTGGCGTGTGCAGATGGGGGGGAAAGCCTCAACTCCGCAGGACTTAGCTTCACCCTAGGGAGAAATGTTTGTGCCAATCAACTATTAACGCCTAGAGACAGATTGTAAGAGATTGTGAGAAGAGCCGACACTTCCAGTCCCAGGAAACAAGAACACAACAGGCTAGTCCCAAACTAATCTTGGGAGTTAAGTTTCTTCCAGCGTTCTTCTTCCTTTTTAAAAAAAAGTATATATAAGCTGAGCTGCAAAAAAAAGAAAAAAAAGGTTGGTGGGTTTGGGTTTTAGCGGGGAAGCTTTACTTTTCTTTGATTCCCATCGGAGAATTCCTAAAAATTTACGAAACCAGATAGGCTTTCATTCCAATTTGCTTTTTTTGATCATTCCACTGACTTTTCTCCAGACATTCCTGCAGTTGTTGAAGTGTTGCCTACTTTAAAGGTATGTCAGGCGATGGTGGCTTTTGTGGGAGGGACGAATGCTAACAGAAAAGCAGTGTTTTGGTTGGCTGGTTGGCTCCAGGGAGGAATGGCTCCTGCCCCCCTTGCCAACTGCACATCCAGTTGGATTTCAGAACAACTGTGAAGTTGGGTCTTCTGTGATCTCCCTCTCTTTGCTAGAGAGAGTAGCTCAACTCCAGCTATAAAAATGCTTGGCATCAAGCTAGAG